>NC_143264.1:48287256-48912256 GCF_984573655.1 Nuphar pumila | reverse complement strand
GATTTGACAGAGAAAGAGGGAGAAAGGGAAGGTAGGGAAGGGGAGTAACCACCGGCGATGGTGGAGGAAGGAGAGAAGAAAGGGAATACAGGGAAAGAGGGGAAAGAGGACGGTTTGGGTGTGAATGGAAGAGGCGCCTTTCTTTCTCTGTTTTTGGGATTTTTAAAAACAACAAACCGGCTGGAACCTGTTTGAAACAAATGCAAACCGGTTCAAGCCGGTTTGTTTATTATTTTTTTTAGTTTTCTTTTAGTTTTCAAAAATTACAAAACATGTAATGGTTTGTTTTTATTATTATTTTTTTTCATTTTATTTTCAAAAGTAAAGAAAACTGTATAAATCGGTTTATTATGAAAAATTTCAAAAACAAAACTATTTATTTATAAAGAAACTTCAAAAACTAATCTTACTATATATTTTTTCTTTTCTAAAACTACTATGAATATAACAAAAACTAAAATATGTATAAAAAATGTAAAATAAAACTATTTTTCAAGCATTTTCTATTTTTAAATCATTTTAGTACATTTACTCGAAAACTAACATAAAATTGGGTTTTTGAAACATTATTTTATAAAATCATGCATATTTAAATGTTAATAAACCCTGAATTATATGCATGATCAAATACCCCCATGCTTATGTTTTGCTAGTCCTCGAGCAAACTAGAAAAATGCAAGAAATCAAACTATCACCTAACTCACTTTCGTAGGAATCACGGTTGCATTTAGCTTATGCAACAAGCCCTTTCAACCCCTGGGTTACCCCAGTGGACGAGTAAGGTCTCGTGAGGGTTTGCAGTGATGCTACCCACAAACATCTCTGTCATGTATGCATAATATTACACATCCTCATAATCAGTAGGTAATCAAAGACTTTATTTTCACAAATATTTCCTGTTATTTCAAAATCAAAACATAATTAGAGTCTTTTATATACCACCACAGAAAAAGAATTTCTTTCACTTTTCTAAATATCACAATTATTTATGTTTTATTCTTAGAAAATCCAATAAAAACATATTATTATTTACTTATCCTCACTTATATGTTTTCTGCATAGGTTTTCTCAATCGCACTTCTAAGCACTAAACTTTTCTCTCTTTTTCAGCTCTTTTCTTGATTTTTTCATTTTTTTTCACGTTTTTTTCTTTTTGCGCACTTATTTTTCTCTTATAGCTTGCGTGTGGTCTGCTTTTATGCCTTGTGCAATGTCAATATCTTCTATACTTTTTCAATACATACCAAAAGATATCAACTAAGACATAAAAGTGTCTTCCTTCATTCACCCTTATAACATGAGAGTCAAACATTTCAACTTATATATGTTCTCAGTTACTTAGGATCACGAAGTTTTCCACTCTCCTTTTCGAAAATGAAATTAAAAGTTTCAACTTACATCTAAGTTCCATCTACTAAGGATTGCGGAATTATCCAAACAACCTAACACATGCTATTTTTTTTTATTTTTTTATTTTTTTTTCTTTTGAGCTCATTTTTTACCCTTTTGTTCATTTGCTTAGTTTTTCAAAAAAAAATAAAACTGTGCATATTCATATTTATGATTCAAAATAAATTCTAACATGTATTTATCATCATTTCTTCGAAATCCGCATAAACAACCATAATTTTTAGATCTATGTCAGAAATTTTTTTCGTGGGGCTTAAAATTCCTCTAAAAATATTAGATTTGGAATAACATTCATATAAGTTCAAACTCTTTCTTTAAAAATCTACTTTTCATGAGATATGTGTAAACATGTGCAAGAACGTAAACAGAAATATCAAGGTGTGCAAACTACACCCTCCCCCATGCTTGAATGACACTGTCCCAGTGGCACTCCCCCATGTTTGAATGAAACTAAGTGAATGCACATGAGAGAAATAAATGAGGGAAAAGAGTAGAATGACCTGACATGAATTAAAAATGCACGTTCTATGAATGTAATGAATGCAATGTATACAGGACAAAACATGAAACTCATAGAAAAGATAGAAAACGAAAAATAAAACCAAATGAAATCTACAAATCCTAACAACAAATGTAATACTGTACAGAATATGGGTTGCCTCCCATAAAGCGCTAAGTTTCACGTCCCCAGCCAGACGGATCCCTGGAAAAACCTTCATCGTCCATGAGATCAATGGACATGAAGTATCGCTCAATGAGGCTCTATAAAGAAAAGAGTGTCATCTGTGACACTACGCACTGTGTTTCCATCCCGTCTACCTCTAACTGTAGGATCAAATCTCTCTCGACGTGAAGAATAGAGATTAGTCTCATCTGAGAGACTGGTTAAGAATCGAGAGTCTAGGACCGACCGATTATCAATGAATGTAACTTCAGACAAGTGGTGAATATGATCTGGCTTGACTTGGTCAAGCACCTTCTACATCTGCACCTCTTGCTTACTAAAAACAATCGGTGATCCTACAGGCTGAGAAAATGGGGCTTTATATGATGAAAATGTATGCTGTGAGTAAGGCCCCTTCTGTTGAGGTATCATAGAGATCGACTCATCAGTAGAAATGATATGGGGTTCATGAGTCGATTCCTGAGTGGGGTGACACGCCTTCCCATACTGAAGGGATGTAACAGATTTGACTTGCTCATGATGTGAAGCAGTGGGTTGCAAGTCAAATGACATAGAATCCTCTCCCTTGGATGTGACAACAGACTGACTATGAAGGTTCCCTTGATTTTGCCTACTCAATGTCTGAGCTAACTGTCCCATTTGAGTCTCTAGCTTGGCTATTGACTACGTATGAGAACAAAGAGTGGCCTTGATATCAGAAAAGGCTTCTAATATCTTCTCTTGAAATGATGAACTTGGACCAAGCTCCTGAGGAGAAGGTAGACAATACTGGGGATGAACCTGTGGAAATATAGGATGCGAGTAACCTTGTGAAGGGTTACTGAGTCTATACTGTGTCTGGGAGGGTTGATGGGATAGGGGAATGGATTGGTTTCGCCAACCTGAGGTATATGATGGTGTAAATGAATTAGGCATGGGTCTAGCGAAACCTTGGGCAGCATTCACCTGCTCCTGAACGAATTCACGATATAAGGGCGCTGCCGAACAATCTGAAACACAATGTGCAGGGCTAGCACATAGCTCGCACACTCTTTCTACTGGACTTCTCGAAGAATTGGCTAGGAATTGATCTAACTTCCTAGTCAACTGGTCAACCTTGGTATGCAATTCTAACTCGGACCCAACTTCGGAAATCCCAACTTTCCTAGGACCACTAGACAGAGATGTAGTCCTATCGAGCCGTGAAGACAATGTATGATGCATAGTGTTTTCACTCAAGGTCTCGAATAGAGACCACACTTCATCCTCACTCTTGAGCATAAAAGTGCCCCCACAAGACAAATCAACCATTTGACTATGCTTCTCAGTAAGCCCGTCATAAAAATACTGCACCAACTGCCAACGAGGCACCTGGTGATGGGGACACTTGCGGAGAAGATCTTTCAATCTCTCCCAAGAGTCGTGAAATTGTTCTCCCTCAATTTGAGAAAAACTGGTTATAGCTTTACGAAACTGGTTCGTTTTACCAATTGGGAAATATTTTTTTTAAATTTCTCTTTGCATTCCTTCCCAAGTAGTAATACGAACCGTCTCAAGAGATTTTAGCCAGTGCTTGGCTTTATCTTTGAGAGAGAACGGAAACAAAGTCAACCGCATAACATCATCTCCAAAGTTATTGATTCGCACAGTCGAGCAAATCTCAAGGAATTCGTCGAGATGACGATATGGGTCCTCATTGCTAAGGCCATAAAACAAAGGTAACATTTGAATCACACTGGCCTTAATCTCAAAATGGCTCGCTCCTACATCAGGTCTTGTGATGCAGGAGGTGGGAGTATACGTATTTGGCATGAAGTACTCCCTCAAAGGATGAATCAATTGATGATCGTCAGCCATTGCGTACACCTTGGAGTAGACCGGTGTAGCACACGTCCTAACTTTGGGTTTTCTACCTAACTAACGCACTAAGCGGCCAAACCACGCAAACCACAAAGCGAGTAAACTAAAAACGACAAAAACTAAACAATCACCACGCAAGTAAACATAACAGAGATGATGCAAAGAAATATAAAATCTATGTGTACGGTACCAATCGTACACAGTCACCTCTAAGGGGGTCCTAGTAGGTGGGCTGTGCAGAAAAGTAAGCTCTTCTCTAAGATATGCACATACGTGGTTCTAACCCTAAATGCAACACAAACACTAGGCAATAAAGTGAATACTAATATTACGCCGTTCCCCGGCAACGACGCCAAAAATTTGATGTCTTCTTTTAAATCGTTGTAATTTTGAAAAGATTTTTATATGAAAAACATGTGAAAACCAGACATCAAATAATAAAAACCGGTTCTCACTAGTGGATGAGACCGGGTTGAACTCAGGGAATGGGAATATATCGTATTCAAGTACACAAATCTAACCTATTCTTTATTGCCGAATTATGTGAAATGTAAAATGTTCAGAAAAGGTAAAAACAACTATCTATTACAACAAATGAATACCCTTCGAAGAGTGCGTAAAGTGCAATATTTACAAACCCAATCAAAGTCCTAATTCTAAACTAAAAAGTAAAAATCTTCTACTCTTTTGCTTCCCTGTGTCACATAATCACTTCCGCTCCAATCCCTTGCAATCCTGCACAAGTCAAACGAGACACGAGCAGTACACAATAAAAGAATAAAACTATACTACAAGAATTATAAAATCTAAATGACTCCCCTAAGTAAAAATGATTACTAACTACTAATTGATATGAACTAAAATGCTAACTATTACAAAAGATGTTAATCAAGTCTACTACTAACTAATTGATTAACTATTGTTATATTAAACTAAACAACTACAAGCTAATGAATTACTAATCTGTAAGATGAAACATCAACAACCAATTCTCAACAATTCTTAGTGAAACTCAAATTTTGCTCCAGCTAATACTTAATGAACATATGCAATGAAGCTCATTAAAAATCAACAATGGAATTTAGTAAAAATCAGTAAGTAACAATCAGTGAAAAATATGAAAATTCTCTAAAAACCATTGCTAACATTAATCCAATCAGCTGGAAATTACACCAGCAATTCAGAAATCATTAACAGCAACATAGATTGTAGTTTAGACATTTAACTTGAATCCAGCTATCCGGTTATACCAATCCACAACCCATTAACACATAAATGAACTGTTGTTACCAGATTACCACTTCACGGCAAAAATGAGATGCCGACAGATCAAGATGGACATAATAATTGCCAGAATTTTAGTCATGAATCGGAACTCCACTCCATACCGAGGCTCCGTAGAACAAGTGATCAGAATGTTTCTTCACCCAAGCAAACAAAAATCTGCTGATCCGATTATTGCCAGAATCTCCAGATCATTGCCGGACATTTTATCATTGCCGGAACAATGCTCATCAATCATATGCAATTGATAATCAAATTATTTGCAAATACAAATCTATCTTTCAGAACAAATGTTTTCAACAAAAATTAACCTCTGTAGCTGGAACAATATCCAATGGATTAATATGATAAAACTATGATAATCGATCAGATGATCGATTAATCTCCACACAAATTGCTGAGAAAACAAATTCAGTGCTGGATCATTCAATCCAATTTATCCATTTCAGCTTATGATGATGTTGATGCTGATCATTAAACTAAAATGTAAATACAAAATCAAGAACAGGATGACATTTAGAATCAAACAACAATTATTCTAACAGAATCCCTTTTTTTTTTTTTGATTTTAAGCAACCGATCGACTACTGTAATGAACAATGGAATAAAAAAAAGAAAATTAGGAAAAGAAGATTAGGGGAAGAAAAGAAGATGCAGAAGAAAGGAGAAGAAGATCTGAAGGAGAAGAAGAAGAAGAAGAAGAAGATCTGAAGGAGAAGAAGAAGAATCAGAGGAAGAAGAAGAACTGAAGAAGAAGAGGAGGAATCGGAACTTACTGTGATGAAGAAGAAGCTGAAGAAGAGGTGGCGGCCTCCTCCACCACTGCTGTCACCGGACTGAAGCTTCACCACCACCGGTTGCCGGATTTGACAGAGAAAGAGGGAGGAAGGGAAGGTATGGAAGGGGAGTAACCACCGACGATGGTGGAGGAAGGAGAGAAGAAAGGGAATACAGGGAAAGAGGACGGTTCGGGCGTGAATGGAAGAGGCGCCTTTCTTTCTCTGTTTTTTGGGTTTTTAAAAACAACAAACCGGTTGGAACCGGTTTGAAACAAATGTAAACCGGTTCAAGCCGGTTTGTTTATTATTTTTTTTAGTTTTCTTTTAGTTTTCAAAAATTACAAAACATGTAATGGTTTGTTTTTATTATTATTTTTTTTTCATTTTATTTTCAAAAGTAAAGAAAACCGTATAAATCGGTTTATTATGAAAATTTTCAAAAACAAAACTATTTATTTATAAAGAAACTTCAAAAACTAATCTAACTATATATTTTTTCTTTTCTAAAACTACTATGAATATAACAAAAACTAAAATATGTATAAAAAATGTAAAATAAAACTATTTTTCATGCATTTTCTATTTTTAAATCATTTTAGTACATTTACTCGAAAACTAACATAAAATTGGGTTTTTGAAACATTATTTTATAAAATCATGCATATTTAAATGTTAATAAACCCTGAATTATATGCATGATCACGATTTTGATAATTTGAACTAAGTCAAGTGCATAATTGATCAGGCGAAGACAGGTCCCATCACGGTCGCCAAACCTGTTATCATCGCAAAATTTTACTTTTGCAAGTCAAACTGACCTTTGAAAAAGTTTTTGAAAATAACTCACCTCCGTTTTTAAAATACAGGATAATTCTGAAGAATGGGACTCGCCTGTCGGTACGAGGTTCAACCGTTCTTGGCGCCTTTACCAGGGGTAATTGAACCAAGGATCAAAAGTGTGCTTAGCTTTGCTCAACTTGTCTAAATCGTGTTCTATTTCCTAAATGCACAAAGAATCAGGCATGTGCTATGAATTTTCTGAAAATGCAGTTTTGAAAACATGATGTTTGCTTCTGAGATTTGAAATATTTGGAAAATTCTTGAAAAAGATATCACTTGGAAAATCGTGAATCATGGTGAAAGAATATTTCTGAGGAAAATGAAAATTGATTTATGAAGAATCCAAGTGTTTTAGGAAAATCGATTTCTGAAGAATTTCAAGTAACTTTGAAAAATTTGATTTCCCTGAATTTAAACTTTGAAATTGAAAATATAACTTGGAAAATCAAATTTTGAAATTTGAAAAATACTTGAAATATCATTTGAAAGCTCATAGTTTTGAGAAAATCACTTTATGAATAAGACTTAGAAAATATTGAGAAAATCGATTTCTCTGAGTTGGAATTTGCAAATGAATGAAATGAAATGAATGAATATGGATTTGAAAGACTTGATTTTGAGGAATTGAGAAAATCCTTTTGTATTTTTGAGAAATGCAGTGCATTTTGAAGTTAGCCTAAGAGTGTAGGCTGATTGTGGCTAATACGAAGATCACAAATCTGGGTCTCATTCGTATTCTGACTATGGCCATAAATACAAATTCCATCCAGTTTGTCAACTCCATAAGAGCTAGTGCATGTGCCATTCGTGTAGACCATGGTGAATTTGTAATATGTGCATGAATAATGCATTCATCAGATATTAAAATTTGCAGAATCAAACTATATGCAATGCAAATCCTAATCAAAGCAGAAATCAAAATTCTTATTCCAAAGTTTACATTTAATTTACATCACTAATTGAATTTAAATAAAGGAAATTAAAGTCTTCAATATCCCTGCAAAACTAGAAAACTTGTTAGTGAAGATATGTTGGCTTTTCTAGATTTATCCAGTAATATCTAGAAATTACTGGATTTTGCTAGATATAAGCCTTTTTTCATGATTCCCTGAGATAAACATAATGAAATAAGAAATTAAGTTTGAAGAAATATGAAAATGATATTTGAAATTTTGAAATTGGGGTCAAAATGACCAAAATACCCCTGATAGCAAGACTATGGCCTTGAAACCAGGGTTTTCAGAAAGATGTTTTGTAAAATAAGGTTTTGAAATTCAAATGAAAATAAATCAAACATAAGATGATATGATATGATTAAAAATATGAAAATTAGGGTTTTGAAATTTCGAAATTGAGGTCAAATGACCAAATTGCCCCCAATAACAAGACTATGGCCTTGAAATCAGGGTTTTAAGAAATAAATTTTGGTAAAAACTTTGAGTTTAGGATTGAAATAAACATAAAATCGACTATGAAACATCATAATATGATTCTAAACATGAATAAACCCTAAAAACATGAACTTATACACGAAAATCAAGAAATATCATGAAAATCATGATTTCAACAGTGTTTCAGGATCCTGCCGGCACCCTGTTTTACAATTTAATCCATTCAAGCATCAAATGAGTTCCAAAATTGATAAAAATCTGCACCTGAATTTGTTATCACCCTCAAATCAGATTGGAACCATAAAAATATATTTTTGACATTATTTCAATTCAAAAATTACATGAAAACCCTAAAATATACTATTTTTACCCATGGTCACATACCAGTTTCAGTGTTAGACCCGAATCAGGGGTCAATCTACCATGAAAATTCCTGAACTTTTACAAAGACAAATTATATAGAAAAACAGAGAATCTCTTCATTACAGATTGGAAAAATCATCTCCGATGAGGGAGATACCTTTCCGACAATCTGGACTTAAATATAACGAATCTAAAATTGATTAAAACAGGTTTTTCTGGTTGTAAATACAGAAATAAATAACAGACCTTATCAAAAATTTCTAAAATTTCTGAAGTGAATAGTAGACAGAAAAATAATAAACTTCTTTTTTTACAGATCATGAATCGGATCTACGGTTTGAGATCTATGATCAGTACAAGACAGATTAGGGTTTTAATAAATCATAGCGAGTTTTAAAAGATGGATCCGACTTTCTGACAGAGGAAAAATACCAAAGGAAGGAAAAAATTATGAACATTTTACAGTACGTAGCCTACATCAACATAAAGCCACTGCACTTTATGGATCCCGAATCGGATATCGGATGAAAGAAATAACGCATCTGCAATTTATGCTTGAAATTAAACAACGATTTTAATCAACAGAAATCCCGATTTGACTTTGTATTTTATTAACAAGATTCCCGAATCCCAAAATGTCTGATTTTTTTACAGTAGTTCGCTGACATATTCGTGAACAACATATAAAAAAATCAAAAAATTTTAATGAATAATTCAATACTTATTAACATGCTTTCTACTGATCTAAAATTAAAATATGCAGAAATCTAAGAAACACTAAAAAAAAATATGATTTAGCCATGAAAAACCATAAAAATTATCTAAACAGCAAAACAAAATTGATTTTGATGATGAAAAACATGTAATAAACATTAATATGCTAAATAAATAAATAAAACACATAGAATTCATGGCTGGAATTGCTTTTACCCTTGAAACCATGGATTTAATCCATTTAATCGGATAAATCTCATGTTTTCTTGGTTAAGAACATGAAAAACAATAGCATAAACGATTTTAATGGATTAGAATCATAAAAAACAGTATGGAATAGGGTTAGATCATCTTCTTGGATTGAACTTGAGGTTCTTGAGGTTGAATCCATGGTTTAATCCATGAAAGGGGAGGTGCCAATGGTGAAATCTAATATAAAATCATAAAAAACTAATAAAAAATAATAAAATAATGTTAAAAACACACACCTTGGGGTTGCAGCTTCAATGGAGGAAGAAGAGGTGCTGGAGAGAGGAGAGAGACCACGAAAATTTCAGAGAAAAATAACCTTCTTAACCCCTCTAAAGAGCCCTTATTTATAGTTTTTCAAAACCTCCTTAATTAGGGTTAATTAAGGTGGTTTATTTTTTTAGAACTCTTTCTAATTAATCTAATTAAGGGGGCAACGATTTTTTGGAGAATTGTAGCCTAAATGAACTCTAACTAAACCCTAATTAACACCTAATTAAACCCTAGAAAGTCCAAATGTGGCACCACCTAATGTGGACCCACATTTGGTTTTTAAAACTTGAAGTTAAAACCTTTAAAAACCAATGGTTTAAAACTTAAATAAAATGGATTTTCAAAATTGCTTTTGACTCCTCTAAACCTCTAAACTAACTAGAACTATGACTAACCCTAGTCTAACTCTGACTTTTGCAAATGTGGCGCCACCCAGAGTGGGCCCCACTTGATTTTTCAAAAATGATTTTAAAACTTGAAAATGAGAGTTTTTTCAAAAGATATTCAAAAGTAGACTTTGAGATTGAAAGATTTGAAATGGTACAGAATCTTGACTGAGTCAGAACTCCTCTAGATATGGCGCCAACTGAGTGGGCTCCATATCAAAGTTTTGAAAAATTGAAATAAAGACTAAAAAAGGCTTTGAAAAGGGGTTAAAATCAATAAATAAAATTTAAAGGCTTGAAAATAGAGTCCTAATCGAACTGGAACTTTGGGCTAGAGTCCTGATAAAATCCCAGAATTTTGAAATTCTTTGATAAAAGTGTAACAATTTTGATAGATGGAAAGATTTTGGAAAGATTCTCTCAAAATTGAAATCAGGATCAGAGTTCTGATCCAACTAGGATTCTCTGAACAGAGTCCTGTTTTGACTGAAACTCTGAGTTTTTTACTCATTTTAAAAAAATTGGTTAAAAATAGGTAAAAATAGTGACAAAAGACAGAGTCCTAATTCGACTGAAACTCTAAAGAAGAGTCCTAATCCGACTGGGATTCTTGAAGAAGAGTCCTAATCCAACTAGGACTCTGGGATTTTGGCAAAAATGGAAGATTTTGAAAGGTTTTCTCCAAAAACAGGTAAAAAAGGTAGTAAAAAGTAGAGTTCTGATCCGACTGAGACTCTGGAAAAAGAGTCATGATCCAACTAAGATTCTAGAAAAAGAGTCCTGATTGGACTGAGATTCTGAAATTTTGGACAAAAATGAGGAGAATGGGCAAGGATATGACCACAACTGGTTTAAAATCAGAATGGTGTTTTAAAAAGGTTCAAAAAGATGAAAATACAGAGTCCTGATTAAACTAGGACTCTAAAATTTTTGAGATTTTTGATAAATAAAGGGATCCAGAAGTGACACCAGCTAAATGGGTCTCATCTGAGAATTGAAATCAGTTGAAAATTGAGTTTTAAACGAATCCAGATTGTTTTCTGAGAAAACATTTCAAAATATAAGGTCCCGGGGGTTGGCAAATGACAGAATGTTGATTAAAAACCCAGGTTTTAAAATTGATTTTGAAAGAAAAGTTTTAAAACCCGAATCTGGATTAAATATTTTGAAAACAGGAATGTTGGATCTCAAAAATGAGATGTAATGACATGCAATGCTATGCAATGCAATAAAATGGTATGCCGAATGCATACAATGATATGCAATGACACATGAAATATATAAACACTGGATGAAGGTAAAAATTTGGGGTGTTTACATGTACCAATGCCACAAAATAAATAATTAAAACTAATGTTCTAGCAACTTTGAATGCAGCACTAGCAATTACTTGCTATTGAATGTTGTTTCAATTTAGATACTAGATTTGAGCAGGTTCCTTCCCTTCACTTTGCACCATTAGATTATATCTTTACATTCACATTTTGGTGATTTCTCTTTTTATTTCTTTCAAGGAAAGCAACATTTCATTTAAAAGAAACATTGGCAAATAATGATAGAAGAGAAATAGAACATAGTACACAATAAAAAAAAATCGCCTTATTGTAACATTCCTATTCTCCCATTCCCTGATTAGTCCAGGTCCATCCTTCGCCACTTTTGTTTTCCCTGCAAGAGAATGGAGTTTGAGAATTAGGGATTCAGTAGTGATCATCCTTCTGAGCTTGTCCTAAAAATTTATGGCAAGGGATCTCCACCATGGCCAAATGATCGCCATTTCTTCCCCTTCATTCTAGTTCAGGACCTTATGATGACTTGCTAATGAAACTGACTTCACAACACTCTATTGACCATCTTGCCCACAACAAATCATATAATCTTATAATGAAGGAACAAGTCCAAGTCTGACTCCTAAATTGGAGATAGAAGATGTCTACTAGATATTGTGAAACCTCTAAGACTCTAAGTAGTTACATTTAACACTTTGCCAAGTGAGACTAATCCAAAAGGAAAAAAGTGAATGCCCGCCTACTAGGAACTTGCCCAAGACTCTTCTAGGAAAAAGGGAGACATTGGTTCAAGAAGAAATCAGTAATATGATTCCATCATAGTTTCAATAGATACTGCCATTTTTCTTCAACACCACCATGAGTTCTTTCCATTCCCTACACTCACTTTGAATGGACAGCCTTCTTAGAGTCACATTCCAAACTACATTCCCTGCCATCAGTTTGCCACTGAGCATTTGGGATCCATCAACAAAGAGAACACATTCAGAAACCTGCAAGCTAAAAGAAAAAAGGAGAACTAATCTGGACATGAGTCTATCCAAAAAACGGTCCACCTACCATTATATACTCTAGATCAATTCCTATTTTTCAACTCCTTCAAGACCTTAATCCATTCTTTCTATAGCTAAGAATCTGCATTCACTTGGAGCTCAATTTCCAACAAAATGGGGCCCACCAGTTTATATTCGTTGTTCAATAGCCTTGACCAGTTTCTATTGTTTATCAACCATCACCTCCACTTCATACAAAGTTTATGGTGTCCATTCTCTTGATTGTTAGGCCACCCAGGAAGGCAATGAAACATTTCCCCATCACACCAAATGCACTCCCTTGTCTCCCCTATACCCCTTCTGTAATAGTCAAAAGAGGACTTTAACCATTCGCCATTCCACATTTTTGAGAGTTTTGAAGAGATGAGAGATAGGAAGATTTCCTGTTAAAACATGGTTAATCATCCCCAACCTACCAGCCAAAGGTAGATATCAGGATAACCAAGATTAAATCTTTATGTATACCTGATCCTTCATTTCAGCCTAGTGACAAGTGAGCCTTTCTTAAGATATCATTGTGAATCATCATCCATAAATACTTCAGTGTTTGGTAATCTCCCTATGTTGTTGAGGTTGCCTGCTCCATCTCTCCGTCAAAGTTTTACATCAGCAACCCACATTCGTTTCATTCAGGCATGATGCTACAAAAGAACATGTAAAGTAAACCATGATCTCCAAACTTGCTCAAGATTGGATCCCAGAAAGTAAAATACCATATGCAAATTGAATATATGTTTCAAGGAAGAATGCTCGAAGTGCAATAACCTTCAAAAACCCACAATCCACCTCTACATTCATTATCAAGCTAAGGATCTTGGTAACTATTTTAACTCACAGTGGAGAAATAGGGTCACCATGGTGGAGGCCTTTAGACATACTGAAATGTCTTCCTAATTCCCCATCAATGGATACCAAGATCAACATCGAGGAAAGAATATCCATAACCAAATTCAACAGGCAGATTGATGATATTTTAATATTAGGATGGCATCCTCCATCCTATCTGTAAATGTTCTTGACCTTGTTGGGACCACTATTGGTCCCTCCCATATTGCCCAATGCCTATCCTCATCAGCTGACAAAAAAGTTGGGGGGCATTGTGCATAATTCATGCTGCCTTAAATGATTGTTGTATTCTATGTTAACAACCTAAATGACATAGAAGTAGATATGGACAAACTTTATGTAAAAATACAGTGAGAAAACACTGACTTTACTTGGTATTTTTCATACTTGTGCATGAAACTAATTGCATGTAACGCCCCAAAATCCTGGACTTGAAACCTTTTATGAAACAGGTTGAAAGCTTTGAAATCAGTTATTTATCAGAATTTAAAACAGGAGTTCAGCGGAAAATCAAGTTTGAAATAGCAAGTCTCTAGACCTTGGACGCATTACAGCGTAAACTTCCATTTATAAACCGATTTGCAACTTAAATATATATTTATTGAAATGAAAAGAAGAACGAAGTTTTGGTAACACAGTTTTAATAATTCAAAGTTTTAATCAAAAGAGATGCTTTCAAAGAAACTCTATACAATATTT
This sequence comes from Nuphar pumila, assembly GCF_984573655.1. Lineage (NCBI taxonomy): Eukaryota > Viridiplantae > Streptophyta > Magnoliopsida > Nymphaeales > Nymphaeaceae > Nuphar > Nuphar pumila. The sequence goes on along the minus strand of NC_143264.1, from coordinate 48,898,157 downwards.
ACCAAAATATCCCCAAGAGCATAACATCAGGGAAAGAGACTCGCCTTGAACTCATCACGTCATTGTGCCATCACAAGGTGTCTCAGCCTGTCTACTACCTGCCCATGAAATGAAACAGTTTAGCGAAAAACTAGTAGGAGTGCAAAAGATAAGGAGGAACAAAGACTGCAATAAGCAAGATAATTGCTCAACTAAACAGGAGAAACAAAACAGAGCCAGCCATACATGATGTCGAGTATGGCAAGCAAAACTCCAGTAAAGCAAGTAGTAACAGACAAAGTGCTAAACAAGCAAAATAAGCAGCCGTAGCAATCCGACTAACTCTATAGGTAGAGAGTAACTAACTCCACCAAGTAGTCAAGCATAGTAAGCAGGGTAACTAAATAAGATAACAATCATAATAAAGCTTACTATGCATGCAATAACCGTCGAATTCTTTAGTTCACCGATAAGTAACTATATTAACCATAAAGTGGAAGTCATTACACAACAAGCAGTTTATAAGCTATATGTGATAAGCAATCACACAACAATAGTTATGTATAAACCGCAAAGTGTAGGCAACTAATAAGACAAACAATTGTATTAGTTCTAGTTGTAGACTATTCGTAGATTACGAGCTGTGAGCAACTACATTCGTCGTAAGAGACGCAAGCCAACAAGTGCTATATTTTAACAAGCACGAATAATTCTATCAAATAGTAAAGCAAGTCACATGCTAATATATTGCAACTAGCGTAATGCTATTATCCTAAGCATTTAACTAGTACAAACAACTAGTTATTACTAACAAGAAACTGCGTAAGCAGCTCAACTAACTGGAGCAGTGCCACAACAGGCATGCATAGTTCAACAAGTAGTACACGCTGAACTACGGGGAAAACAAGCAAGTCATGTCACAGTACACATATCTCATAATAAGGTGAGCAAGTTACATTTATATTATCATTATTAGCGGGTTACTGTGGGTACACACAGTCAAAACGTAGAAACAGTCGAGATCAATCCGGGGGTATATTATGCCATATATTTTATGATACCTCGAATGACTGACTGAGTTCGCTCTTAAGGGGATGGCCGATGACCAATAGAGTAAATTTCCAAAAGCATTCGTGGCCCATGGATGCATTCAAACTTCTGCAGAAGTGGCCTGAAGGCTATCTTTGTAGCATTTTCCCTAACTCTGATAACTGGGAAAGCCGAGTCATTTGCTCGAACTAGCCATTAAAGGCTTGTCCATCAGAGTTTTGTACCATCCATCCTCTCTCTTGATGAACCATTTTAAACAGGCACAACGAAGGTTTCTTAACCGTTGCCCCATTCTACATGCTCGGGACTGTTATGTCTGCTCGAGCATCTTGCCTGTGAAGGCGCATAATCACCATTATGTGAATTACACATGCCATTGCACGTTCGAGGCAACCACACATCTCTCATCTTACTCACCGAAGTACGCAACATACTTGTTCAAAAGTACAACCATAACTAGAGGGTCAATGATCTCAAAACATGTGTCATTGCACGTTCAAGGTAAACACAGACCTCTCATCCTACTCATCGTAGTATGCAATGTACCTATTTAAAAGTACAACTACGATGAGAGGGGCATGGATTTCTAAAAAGGAAATCCCCACAACAATGCATTACCGATAAGATATGGTGTAACCATTCCAGTTCAAACTTGTCATGCTCAGGTTCCTTTAGACCGTCACAAGCCTCTTCCTGTTAGGCTAACATTGATATTACATGATTATTATAAAGTATCAAAACATGCTTCGAGGTTACTACAGACCTCTCATCCTGCTCCTCATAGACTAAACATATCGTACATGACTAAGGGTACGACTATGAGGAGAAGGGCGTGGATTTCTCAGAAGAAATCCATCAACAATAATCTCGTGAAGAAAAGAAAAGTGCCAACTATCTTAGTTTGGCTAGAAAACCCAATAGCTAGGTCTCGCATCAAAGGTGATGCAACACTGGTCTAGCAATGATGCAGGTTCCTTAGTAGAACCTTCGCCCATCTCATGTGCATGCCCTTAAACAGGGTTATCCGAGTTGTATCAGATACATAAATAGAAGTTATAGAACACTTCTCCCAAATGCATCGATTTGGGAGATCCAATCACTATCTCACAAAAGGCTTTCGAAATATGTTTTATAAAACTATACGTTTCAAAAATAGGTTGATGCCTAAATGTCATTCCTTTTTGGAGGACCAAGTACATAAGTGTGCATCATGTCTTTTAAGGCAAATGAACAAGTTGCACTCAGTGAGTGCAAGCCAACAATGAGCAAGCCTGTGCATGTTACAGTGCGATAATAGAGTACGATCGATCCACAAAGTGCAAAACTATGTGTCAAGCGCAAAACTTTGTAAGCAGTGCACAAAGTGCAAAACTGTACCTCAGCTAATCAGTCAAGCAGATACGTGAACACTCAAAAGAATGCATGAGATACGAAACTGTACCTCAGCCAAATCAAACATGCAAGCAAATGAGTACATAAGACAATGCACAAAGTACGAAACTGTACATCGGCTAAACAGACATACAAGCAAGCAATATGCAGGGTAGAAGAGTGTGAACACCCCAAAATTTTCAAAGTTTTGTAAAAATGACCTTTTTGCCCTTGATTCCATTTTCTGAGAAAATCAAAGCTAATCTTCCGTTGTTCTTCGGATTTTCTGGATCAAATTCCATTCAAATTCAATTTCAGATCCGAACCCAATGTTTTAAACCCAAATCTGAGCCTCGTTGTCCGATTTTCAAAGTAAAATAACAAAAATACCCAAAATGGTTTTGAATGGCTCGGGCAGTTCATCCGGCACTCTGTTGGATCCCCAACTCTGTATTTCTCGATTCGAGGCTTTAAACCTCGAATATTTTCTCAAAATCTGGATATAAACCTATTTTTTGAAGAAATTTTCTCAAAATAGATTTTAATTCTTAGAAAAATTCCCTTTTGTAAATATTTTTGCAAAAACACAAAAAAATTAGTTTTAATCTTTGTCTTCTCGTAAAACTTTTAGGACTTTATTTTAAAAAATGCAAAATAACACAAAAACCAAAAAATTGGAAAAATTATGAGAAAAACAAATGAGTTTAAAAATCAATTTTTGCTAAAAACCTCGGGAGCCCTTTTTTGTAAAAATTTGAAAATCGAATGGGGGTCTTTTGCAAAACTCTCTTTTAGGGTTTGAAAATCCTTCGTAAGGAAAAGGGGGAAAGAGAGCCGCCCCCTCCATTCTCTCTTCACTCTCTCTCTCTCTCTTCCGATTCTCTCCCCTTCTCGGCTTCCATTCACAAACCACCGCACGCCTCCTTCTCCTAAAACCATCCATCTTCGAACCCCCTTCCATCGCCCTTCATCCTCAATTGTCTTCCCTTTCACGAACCTTCCTCTCCCTACATAAACAACTGCTCCTTCTTCCTTCTGATCATCCGTCATCACCCCACTATGTTCTCTTCTTTCTTCCTGATTTCCCCTTTCTTTTTCTTCAGCTTTCCCTGGTTCTACTCATTCCGTCGAAGGAGGTCAATCAACACCCTGTAGCAGCGATCAGCCCATCTGAAGAAAAATCGATCCCCTGCAGCAATACACGAGAGAAACATATCCCCCTCTCAATCGAATCTGATTACTCCGAAGCGTATGAAGTTACAGTTTGCGTCGGTATACCCATAGTATACCTTTGCTGGGTGTCGATCCCACTCTCTCTTCCTGCCTTCTTCCTCAAGTTTCCCCCATTCATCGGATTGAAGGAAATTTCACCTCCTGCAACGAGCAAAACCCAGAGGAAGCACCGCCTGATTGGTCGAACCGTGAGTAGATTTCTTTACTTTTTCATTTTCTTTTCCCTTTTTTTTTATCATATCTTCTCCTCGTTCCCTCTTGGTTTTAACAAGTTAAGCCGCAAGCCTTGTACACAGTGTTACGACAATGAAGCCATACATGATACTTCAAGTACAAGGTTTTGATGATGAGCAAGTGGAATCAACTGCATTTCAGCTAAGGCTATGAAGAAATTGAAGAATTCGATGAAGAATCTTTGAATACTAGTGTGCAAATGTTTAATTCATTAAAAGTCTTAGATTCTTGTAAGAGCCTTACTTAGAGTGCATATTTAGGTTGCATTTCACCTTAAAAGTCTTTAGAAAAACTTTTCTAAAAGAAACACTCTTGAAAATCTTTTTAGAAAACTCTTTACTTAAATTTTCATGATTATTAGTCGACCAATAGACTTACCAGTCGACTAATCCTTTCGCGCCATATTTTCTAAAAAGTCATTCTTGTCAAATTAGTCGACCAAAGGTTTTATCAGTCGACTGGACAGAATGTCTGTTTTCTGGAAAATTAGCAGCAGTCGACTAATGGTTTTATCAGTCGACTGAACAGAACATGTGTTTTCTGAAAATTCAGCAGCAGTCGACTAATGCTTTTATCAGTCGACCGAACATAATGTTTATTTTTCAGAAGATTTTAGCAGCAGTCGACTAAAAGGTTTTTCAGTCTACTGATGATATTATCAGTCGACTAACTTTTCTCAAGTCAACTAAGTTTCAAAAGTTCAGATTTTCAAACGGCTCGAATAACAGATCAGTCGACCGACGATAACTGTCAGTCTACTAATAACTAACTATTAGTCGACTAACTGATGTTTCAGTCGACTAATTTTTTCGTTTTCCTGAAACTTCAAAAAGGCGTGTCTTTTCATTTTTCAAACGTTTTGATCGTTCAAAATGGACAGTTTTGACACCCTTTCATACCCTCAACGTATGGAAAACTTTAACTATAAATATGAGTGCATTTTACACTAAAAAAAAACAAGAATTCAATTGATTTGAATCATTTACTTATTGCTTTTCACTCCTATTCAGTCAATTATTTGTTTTCTCACTCACTTGATATTTTCACTTCAGTTTTTCACTCAAATCACTTTGAGAGATAGTGAATTCGTGAGTAGAGTATTTCAACAACCTCAAAAGCCAATTGCTTCTCATTCGCATTCAAAAGAAAGGCTCATAGGTTGTATTGTAAGTTGTTATTTCTTTTCTGTAAAAAGAAGGACTCCTTGGTGTAAAGGAGTTGTTTGCTTTCAGTAGGGTTGTTACTGAAAGTGAGATCGGTTTTGGTCTGTGTGATCTTGTAGTTAACAAGGTTGATAGTGGAAATCTCAAGCGGGTTTTGCTTGGGGACTGGATGTAGGTCAGGATAGACCGAACCAGGATAAAATCTTGTGTTCTTTGTGTGTTTGCTTTTCGATTTGCAAAATCCTTCAATATTCCGCAGACAATTTTTTTAAAAGCACTATTCACCCCTCCTCTAGTGCTCGTTGCCTCGATCCTAGTGCGCTTTCATTTACTATCAGAGCACAAGTTAGCTATTACTTTGATTTGACTATCATCTAGTATGACAACTACAACATCTCTGCACAAAGAAGGAAGCTCCTCTGTTCGTCCTCCTCTCTTCGACGGAACAAACTATGGATACTGGAAAGTAAGAATGACAATATTCTTGCAATCCATGGATCTCGAAATCTGGAGAGTTGTTTCAGAAAAGTACCAAACTCCATCAACTGATTTCAGCCAATGGACCGATGATGAAAAGAAGACTGCTTCACTGAATGCCAAAGCCATGAATGCATTGTACTGTGCCGTTGACAAGGTAGAGTTCAATCGCATCTCTCAATGCTCTACAACAAATGAAATATGACATACTCTTCTCGTGACTCACGAATGTACGTCAAAGGTAAAGGAATCTAAAATTGCTTCTTTAGTTCATAAATTTGAATTGTTCAAAATGAAGCAAAATGAATCTATATCGGACATGGTAACTAGAATGACCGATATAACTAACACTTTGAAATCCCTTGGAAAAGAATATTCACAAGTGGATTTAGTCAGAAAGATTCTAAGGTGTTTAACTCCTGAATGGGAGAGAAAAACCACTGCTATTGAAGAAGCAAATGATCTCAATACTCTCTCTCTTGAAGATTTAGTTGGTAACCTTATGGCATATGAGGTCCAACTTCAAGACAGACAAGAAGAAGAGCCCAAAAAGAAGTCTCTTGCTTTTAAAGTTACTTCTGATTCAGAAAATTTAGAAGAAGATGAAGATGAAGATATTGCCCTCATCACAAGGCAATTCAGAAGATTCATCAAAAAGGGAAGATTTCAAAGAAAGGTAAAGAAAGCAGATTCTTCCAATCTCAATGAAGTCAAGTGCTTTAACTGCAAAAAGGCAGGACATATCAAAAAAGATTGTCCTCTTCTCAAAATCAAGCCCAAGGAACAATTCAAGAAGAAAAAGGCATTTCAAGCATGTTGGGATGATAGTGACTCCTCTTCCAATGAAGAAACAAATGAAGAAGTCGCCAACATGTGCTTTGTAGCACAAGAAGATTCGGTAAGTCAAATAGACTATGATGATTTGTTAGAAGCATTCAATGATTTATATGCTAAATTTAAGAGTCTAAGTTCTAAAAATAAAGAGTTAAAAACTGAAAATTTAACTCTTGACTCTCAAAATAAAGTGTTACTTCATGAGATAGAAGATCTCAAGAAGGAAAACTCTTGCCAAGCTTTTAAGATAAAAGAAATTGGAGTTAGAACCAATCTCTTACAAAAGGAAATATCTAGTCTTAAAGAAAAATCAAATGATCTTCTTTCCATAGTGACCAAATTCACAAATGGTCAAGAGAATCTAGAAAAACTTCTTGGTTCTCAAAGATGCACGGTTAATAAAACCGGATTGGGATATAGCTTCTTTGATACTCAAAATAGACCAAACTATGTGGTGAAAAATCAAAGACATTATTCTCAACCATTTGTTCATAAAACTAAACTTTCTAGTTCTAATAGAAATGCATCTAATCATGGAAACTATAATGCTTATTATTCCAGACATGATTATTCTAGACATGATAAATCCTTTTATAGAAAGAATATTTATTATCAAAGAAAACCAAAATCCAAATGGATATGGGTTCCTAAGACTAACTCTCATGGACCCAAAAATAGAAAGGGGTCAAATGCTCTGTTTTCTAATTTTGTTGTAGGTACACAACATAAGAAGCAAATGGATATTGGACAACGGCTGTTCCAAACATATGACTGGAAGGCCGAAGTTATTTTCCACCCTCCAAAATAAGGATGAAGGAACCGTCACCTTTGGTGACAATAACAAGGGAAAAGTAATAGGTATTGGTAATATTGGTAATCCAAAATTTTCCTTGATAGAAAATGTTCTTTTAGTAGATAGTTTAATGCATAATTTAATTTCTATTAGTCAATTATGTGATAAAGGTTTTCATGTTTCTTTTGAAAATGATTCATGCTTAATTTCTGATTTTCAATCTAAAAAGATCATTTTTAAAGGTAAAAGAAGGAACAATGTGTATGAACTATATCTAGATGAATTACCCACTTTTAATGAAAAATGTCTTATTGTTTCAAATGAAATTCAATGGTTATGGCACAAGAGACTTGGACATGTTAACTTTAAAATTATTTCAAAGTTATCCAAGAATGATCTTGTAAGAGGCCTACCTAGAATACCATATAAGAAAGATCACTTATGTGATGCTTGACAAAAGGGTAAACAAATCAAGAGTTCTTTTAAAGCAAAAGATATAGTTTCAACAAAACGTCCTCTTGAACTTTTACATTTAGATCTATTTGGACCATCTAGAATTCAAAGTTTGAATGGTAGCAAGTATGCTTTTGTTATAGTAGATGATTATTCTCGTTTTACATGGGTGATTTTTCTAAAAAGCAAAAATGATGCTTTTTCGGAATTTTCCAAACTTTGTAGAAGAATTACAAATGAAAAAGCTACATCTATTATTAAAATTCGTAGTGATCATGGTGGCGAATTTGAAAATGAATCTTTTCTAAAGTTTTGTGATTTACATGGTATATCTCACAACTTTGCTTTTCCTAGAGCGGCTCCAAAAATGGAGTTGTTGAAAGAAAGAATAGAACTTTGCAAGAATGTGCTAGAACCATGCTTCAAGATAAAAATTTACCAAAATGCTTTTGGGCTGAAGCAATTAATACAACATGTTATGTTCTAAATCGTGTTCTTATTCGACCAATTTTACATAAAACATGTTTTGAATTATATTATGATCGTATACCAAAGATATCATATTTCAAAATTTTTTGTAGTAAATGTTTCTTGTTAAATACCAAAGATAATCTTGATAAGTTTGATTCAAAATCAGATGAATCAATATTTCTTGGATATTCTTCTAGAAGTAAAGCTTATCGTATTTTCAATAAAAGAACATCTTGTATTGAAGAATCTTTACATGTTGCATTTGATGAGAATTGTGAGCAGGTTATACCTCTAAGCGAAGGAGAAGAAGTAATACTTCAAGAAGAACCCTTGATAGAGAATACTTCTCAAGAAAATATTCCTCTTCAACCGGTTTGGAAAGAAGTTCCTAATCATCCACATGAACAAGTTATTGGTGAAATAAAGAGTGGTGTCCAAACTAGAAGGCAATTAGAAAAATATATTGCAAATGTTGCTTTCATATCTAAATTAGAACCAAAGAATATCAATAAGGCTTGCAATGATGAATTTTGGCTTTTGGCCATGTCTGAAGAACTTAACCAATTTACTATGAATGATGTTTGGGATCTAGTTGATAGACCAAAGGATCATCCAGTAATTGGAACAAGATGGGTCTTCCGAAATAAGCTGGACGAAAATGGTGAAGTCATTTGTAACAAAGCAAGGCTAGTAGCACAAGGCTATAATCAAGAAGAAGGCATAGATTTTGATGAAACCTATGCACCAGTGGCTCGATTAGAGTCAATTCGTATGATGCTTGCTTTTGCTAGTTACATGAACTTCAAGTTATATCAAATTGATGTTAAGAGTGCATTTTTAAATGGACACATCAATGAAGAAGTTTATGTAGAGAGACCTCCAGGCTTTGAAAATGAGAAATATCCAGAAAAAGTCTACAAATTGAAAAGAGCTTTGTATGGACTCAAACAAGCACCAAGAGCGTGGTATGAAAGACTACAAAATTTTCTAGAACAATCTGGTTTTTCCATTGGTCGGGTAGACTCCACTTTATTTATTAAAAATCTTAATTCAGATATTCTTATTGTGCAAATTTATGTTGATGACATAATATTTGGTTCTACTAATGATTCTCTTTGTAAAGAATTTGCTAAAGCTATGCAGGAAGAGTTTGAAATGAGCTTGATGGGCGAATTAAACTACTTCCTTGGACTTCAACTAAAGCAAACTGAAGAAGGAATCTTCATCAATCAGGCTAAGTATACAAAAGAACTTCTCAAGAGATTTGTGATGGACTCATTGAAATCAAGAAGGAATCCTATGAGTACAACTACTTCTCTTGATAAAGATGAAAATGGTAAAAGTGTAGATACTAAGCTCTACAGAGGTATGGTCGGATCTCTATTATACTTAACAGATAGTCGACCTGATATTATGTTTAGTGTGTGTTTGTATGCAAGATTTCAAGCTAATCCAAAGGAATCTCATTTAACTGTTGTAAAACAAATTCTTCGTTATTTGAAAGATACTTCAAATTTCGGTTTGTTTTACCCAAAATCATCTTCCTTTGATTTAGTTTCATATAGTGATGCAGATTTTGCAGGAAGTAAATCTGATCGCAAGAGTACTAGTGAAACTTGTCATTTCTTAGGAAATTCCTTAGTCTCTTGGTTTAGTAAAAAGCAAAATTCAGTATCACTCTCAACAACTGAAGCTGAATATATAGCAGCTAGTTTAGCATGTTCACAAGTACTTTGGATGAAACAGACCTTAAAAGATTTTGGTTTGAATTACTCCACAACAACTATTTATTGTGATAACACTAGTGCTATAAATCTTTCGAAAAATCCTATTCATCACTCAAGAACTAAGCATATTGAAGTTAGACATCATTTTTTAAGAGATCATGTGTTAAAAGGAGATATTTCATTAAATTTTATTTCCACTAAAGAACAACATGCCGATATCTTCACTAAACCTCTTAAAAATGAAGATTTTATGAGAATTAGGAGAGAACTAGGTATTTGCTCATTTTTAGATTTGTAAAAATGTTGTTTTTTGAACAAAATCTCAAAATCGCACTTTATTAGTAGACCGATAAAATTCTAGTCGACTGATGTTTTAGAATTTTAGAATGAATCACACCATATTAGTCGACCGATATATTTCTAGTCGACTGATGCTATTTTTAGAATGAGTCGCACAATTTTAGTCGACCGATAAAGTTTTAGTCGACTAAAATTTTTTTAAAAATTTTTAAATGAAGGTACCCGATACCCCTTGGATTTTTTTTCACCCGTTCTTTTTTTAAAATAGGCATCATTTCACTTCGTTTTTGTACCTTTTCATTTTTCTTAAAAATGAAACCCTTAAGACGAAAACCCTCTTTCTCTTTTGCCTCTCTCTCTTCCGAAAAACCCTCGGAGTGCCGTTCGATCCCATCGTCGCCGGGATTTTCTTGCCGTGACAGGGAGACACCGGAATCTTTTGGCCGTGATCTTGAAACGCCGGAATCCTCTTGCAGTAACTAACGCATCTTCAAAACACGCCGGAACTCTCTTGCCGTGACAGTGTATTGCCAGAATCCTCTTGTGGCCGACTTCACACTCGCCGTCAGCCACCGCATCGTCCTTCGTTTCTGAATGCCGGACAACATTTTCCCCTTGTCGGACGTCATTTGGAAGCCGACATTTTTTTTTGGTAAATCTGTTTTTAACCATGCCTCGTACGAAGTCTGCATCTGCAAAAGGTTTAGGTTCTTCTCCTCCTACACCTACATCAAGACATGGTTTTTCACTCAGATTACTTAGAAATCCCCTCTTATATGATACTTTTGGATCAATTTCTGCACTACCTATTTTACTAGGCCGAAATCTTCTATTTCACTTATTTTCTCGTTACAACATAAGAGAATTATTTCCTGGAATTTCACATCTCTTTGATGCTTGTGCAGATACTCTTCACTATCCTTTTCTTATTCACTTGTTTTACACAAATTTACAAATGGATCATGAAACTGGAATTTTATCCTCTCTTGTTCGTGATGTTGAAATCGAGTATGATTCAAAACTACTTGGAGAAATTCTTGAAATTCCACCTTCAAACACTCTTTTCAACACTATTGAATTAAATGATGAAAGAGTTTTTGAACAAATTCTTCTTCCAGGCGCACCTCACTACCCTCCTTTCAAAAATACTAATCTTCAAACTCATGCACGCATTGCTGGACGAATCCTTGCCCATAATGTCCTACCAAAAACTGGTTCTTTTGATTATTATTCCACAGATCTATCTACGGCTCTTTATGTTTTATTTGGAAATATTTCTATAAATTGGGCCAATGTGTATTTTACAAATTTGTGGAAACAAAAACCATTTCTTCCTTATGGTTGTCTTTTAACTCGTATTTTTAGACATTTCAAAGTTCCTTTAACAAATGAGAAATACATTGAGAAAAAAGAGTTCTTTGATCAAACATTTTTTAAAAGAATGAAAATCAAATATCTGCCTCCTTTAAATGTTGATCAAACTAAACCATCTGATCCTACTGAACCATCTATTTCTGAACCTTCACCTTCTGCGACACCTTCATCTCATGCAAAAAGAAAGAAATTTTCGACAAATCAAGACAATGATGAAGTTATGCAGAGACTGGAAGCTTTGGAGTTGCATCAACACACTTTTCGTGAAGATGTGACTCAACAACTATCTTCGATTCAGAAGGATGTAACTTCAATTAAGGATTTGCTAAACAAACTTTTCTGATCTTTGTTGTCTAAACTTTCATACTTTATGGGTTGTAATAGTTTAAACTTGTATCTCTATTTTGCTTATGCTATTTCTGCCCTTACTCTTTTTTATTCTGACAAAGGGGGAGAAAAAGTAAAAGATAGCATTACATTGAAATTGCAGGAGATCTTGCATGAGAATTGCAAGGAAATTAAGAGAAAAAGTAAGCTTTGAATGAATGCATGAAGTAATGATGAATGGAAATGCAAACCAATCAATATGTGATATATGTGCTTTGAAAGTACTAACTTTTAATGTTTTGCAACATATTGATAGGGGGAGTAAAATCTCCATCTATGCATCTAAATGCTTTATCTTTGATTAAGTTTGTCATCATCAAAAAGGGGGAGATTGTTACGACAATGAAGCCATACATGATACTTTAAGTACAAGGTTTTGATGATGAGCAAGTGGAATCAACTGCATTTCAGCTAAGGCTATGAAGAAATTGAAGAATTCGATGAAGAATCTTTAAATACTAGTGTGCAAATGTTTAATTCATTAAAAGTATTAGATTCTTGTAAGAGCCTTACTTAGAGTGCATATTTAGGTTGCATTTCACCTTAAAAGTCTTTAGAAAAACTTTTCTAAAAGAAACACTCTTGAAAATCTTTTTAGAAAACTCTTTTCTTAAATTTTCATGATTATTAGTCGACCAATAGACTTACCAGTCGACTAATCCTTTCGCGCCATATTTTCTAAAAAGTCATTCTTGTCAAATTAGTTGATCGAAGGTTTTATCAGTCGACTGGACAGAATGTCTGTTTTCTGGAAAATTAGCAGCAGTCAGGATAAATCTTGTGTTCTTTGTGTGTTTGCTTTTCAATTTGCAAAATCCTTCAATATTTCGTAGACAATTTTTTTAAAAGCACTATTCACCCCCCCTCTAGTGCTCGTTGCCTTGATCCTAGTGCACTTTCACACAACACTAACCTGCACATAGCAGCAGTCAGGATAAAATCTTGTGTTCTTTGTGTGTTTGCTTTTCAATTTGCAAAATCCTTCAATATTTCGTAGACAATTTTTTTAAAAGCACTATTCACCCCCCCTCTAGTGCTCGTTGCCTTGATCCTAGTGCACTTTCACACAACACTAACCTGCACATAGCAGCTTTAGTCTGTGTTTGGCAATAACAACGGAACACATTGGTTCCGACAATAACTTTTTTTACTTTCCTTTTCTTCTTCCTTTTTTTTTCTTTCTTTTCTTCCCTTTCTTACTATTTACCTCTAAATTTTACTAATTTTTATAAGTTTTGGATATTTGTTTACATTTGATCCTTAATTTTTATGATCAATCGCTCGATATGCATAATTTCTTGTTGATAGTTCTGATCCCTTAATATTCGTCCTGATTTTTTACTCTCCGCTTCAGTTTAGTTCTTTGTTCATGTTTTTCTTATCTTTTTGTTTCATCAGCATCAGATCTCCCATTTCAGGTTATCTCAGCGTGTCTCTCATCTTCTGATTTATCTTGTTTTCGTTAATTTTCATATATTGCTTTCTGTTTATGTTCATCGGATGCCATCTATTTTCAATTTGCAAGATAAGGAATCAATTAAATTCAAATAGAAATCCCTCCCAACATGGAATTATTTGCCAGCAGTGGTGGAGAGACTATTTATGATGGTTAAGCCTCTCTGCAAGAATCTTTGGGCCTGACATATCTGTATAATCCACGATTGTTCTTCTCGAGCGAAAGGATCCCAACTCACCTATGTCCAATTTCACCAAGGTAGTTTATGGCTTTGATGATCAAAGAGTGTATGATAATGAAAATATGTGAAATAGCTTCAGAACACAGAAGCCTAGATACATCGCCATACTCATATCTTCATTGGCATATAAGCTCGGGGTAAGAAGGAAGTTGGTTCTCACCATGGTTCACGATACAGTGCCCTTTGTTTTTTTTTATTTGCGAACCTGACAATTGAATATTAATCCAAATAAATGATTCCTGGATTATTTTTTTGTGTCTTCTTAAGTGGTTTGCTCTTGCAGGTACATCTTTTGCCATTTCCACTTATTTGACAGTGAGGTTCAAACCATGCCCTATATTCAGGGGGATATCAAGAGAAGATGAAACACCCTTTTGTGTCCCTGTAAAGATAATTAACATAATAGTCAGAACAGACTGCAATAATTCTCTTTTTGCTATCCTACTATTTCCACACTCAAAAACATCGAATCCAATCGAATTACCCAATAGGAATGATATATCTTTATTTTACTATGATATGAAATAACAATCACATATACATAACTTCAAACCTGATTAAAACCATTCAATCTACAAGGTATGAAAGGTGTATTGAACAAGAAAATACAACCAAACAATAATTTCATGAACAATAATCCAAGATACTTAAGGTTCCACGCCATTTGCCTACTTTATTTTTGTTTCGATCTTGAATCCGTCATGGCTAACACCCACACCAAAAATATATGCATTTTCCTACATAGATTCGAACTGTAGGTTTTGATATGAGTACTACATATCACCAGGCACACACATAGGAACAAAATGCCCTTACAAAGAACACCACAGTGCCCCAACGTTGGCCAAGGGTGAGAACCATTGGCTGAACCACTACATATTAACCTATTGGTGAGTAGGTGTTTCCGCTCATGCCACCTCGGTCTCGAGGCCCTAAACATTCCTATATACAGGTGGTGCTTGTTGCGTAAACTCCATGATATTGCAACATAGATGTGCAACAAGGCATCAACCACTTACATACAAATAGCAATGCTCCTTACCTCTTTGGAGTCTCACGACGGCAAGGCGGCACCCCACGTCGATAATGGATGTTCACGCGTTCAGCAAGGGAGGTCCACACAGTCCAACAATGGAGGTCGACCACCACCGTGAGAGAGAGAGAGAGAGAGAGAGAGAGAGAGAGAGAGAGAGAGAGAGAGAGAGAGAGAGAGAGAGAGAGAGAGAGAGAGAGAGAGAGATCTAATGTAACTCCTTACCAAAAATCTCTCATTTAACTCCTCTATTTAGGGGAAAGTTACCAAATTTTCAAGGCATTAAAACTTCACCCAAATCTTACGTTTTTGGTGGGTGATGTCTATTTCCAACAATGCCCCCTCCTGTCTTTGGCATGATTTCCTCTAACTTCCCTCACTATTTGCTTTATGGGTACCCCTCTTCCATGTCACCTGGGATTCTCCTCAATCCTTGGTAGAGCTAGATGGAAAAGCCAAAAATTTAGGCTTAACATAATCCCACGTTTTTACCCTTTTCACCAAGGTAGAAAACATCACTTTCTTGTGAAAAAAAATAATTTGTGCACAGGGGTTTTTGAATTGAGGTTGCAACTCTACAACCCTGTGCGTCCTACCATAACTCCACTTCACCACTTATTGTTTACTTTTGCAAAAATATTTTTTTATGTCATATTGGGACGTTTTTCCTTGTTGATGGATTTCTTCCATTTTCAAGTGGATTTTTCACCCATTGGTTTTAAACTTGCACTTGCTTACTTTAAATGTGCTTCGGATATCATGCTATCATCCCGAAAGCATCGGGTTTCCTTACTTGGACTCGTGAACCGGGTCGGATCATCGGATCTCGCCAAGATCCGGATCCAAAACCACTTGTGAGAGTTTGTTATCGGTTTCGTTCTAGAAACCACAAGTCATAAAAATTGTACTGTCTAACTTAAAATCTTACTATTTCACATAACAGATCCTTTTTATTCATTTAGAATTTCATAAATTTCACGGGTTTTACATCCTTCCCCTCTAAAAAGAAATTTCGTCCGCAAAATTTGTAATACATATCAATCAAACAATTGAGGGTACTTGTCCTTCATTGCTGCTTCCGGTTCCCACGTGTATTCTTCTAAGCCATGATGTCTCCATCTCACTTTGACTAGTGGGATGATCTTGTTTCGCATCACCCGCTCACTGCGATCTACGATTTCGACCGGTCTCTCTTCTACGGTCAGATCTTCTTGCACACTGATGTCCTCAAACTGAATCACGTGTGATGGATCTTGAATGTATTTTCTCAACATCGATACGTGAAATACATTATGAATCTTGGCAAGTTGAGATGGTAGCTCAACTCGATAAGCCATTTCACCGATCCGCTCTAATATTGGGAAAGGTCCAACATATCTAGGACTCAACTTTCCCTTCTTTCCGAATCTGAAAACGCTCTTGGTCGGCGATACCTTGACAAACACTGCATCTCCCACTTCGAAGCTAAGCTCTCTGCGTCGCTGATCCGCATAGCTTTTCTGTCGACTCTGTGCTGCTCTAAGTCGATCTCGTATCTTCTGTATTTGTTCAGTGAAATGTTGAAGTACCATTGGTGACTCAACTGTTCTTTCGCCAACTTCATCCCAATATACTGGTGACCTACAAGGCCGCCCATACAGTGCTTCGAAGGGCGCCATGCCAATACTTGCATGGTAGCTATTATTGTAGGCGAACTCTGCTAGTACCACGTGAGCATCCCATTTGCCTTTCCAATCCAACATACAGGCACGTAGCATGTCCTCCAGTGTCTGTATGGTCCTTTCTGACTGTCCATCGGTTTGTGGATGAAAGGCAGTGTTGAACTTCAACTTAGTTCCCAATGCCTTTTGTAACTGCCCCCACAGTCGTGAGGTAAACCGAGGGTCTCTATCAGATATGATCAAGACAGGCACCCCATGTAGTCGTACTATCTCCTGGATATACAGGTCGGTCAAGCTCTCAAGTGATTGATTCTTCCTCATTGGTAGGAAATGTGCTGACTTAGTGAGTCGGTCAACCACTACCCAAATAGAGTCATGGTTCTTTCGGGTTTGCGGTAACCCCATCACAAAATCCATCGTGATATGTTCCCATTTCCATTGAGGAATTTCCATCAGCTGCATCGTTCCTCCTGGCCTTTGATGCTCGATTTTGATTTGTTGACATGTCAAGCACTTTGCGACGTATCTAGAATGATAGCAAGAATTAGCATAATCCCGATCTTATATCATAGAAAGAGCTACCCAATTAGAACACAAAAATTTTTCTCGTGAATTGGTTACCTTGCAACATCGCGCTTCATACCATTCCACCAGTACCAGTATTGAAGATCTTTGAACATCTTGGTACTGCCCGGGTGAATGGTATACTTGCTCTTATGTGCCTCTCCCAATAACTCTTCTCTGGTCTCTGGATCACTCGGTACCCATAGTCGATCTTTAAACCATATACTTCCATCCTCCTTGCGCTGAAAAGCAGTGTCTTCTTGCAACACCAATGCCTCCATCTTTCTGTACTGCGAGTCTTCTTTTTGCTTAATCACGATCCGCTCTCGTAGTTCTGATCGTACAGTCAGGCTAGACAGCCTAAGTACGCCTTGATCATCGGAGAAAGGTCTCCATTCTGTGAACTCAGAAATCATCTTCCATCCAAGATTTACCAGGCTAGAAAGATTTCCCCCAGCCTTACGACTAAGGGCATCCGCAACAACATTTGCTTTCCCTGGATGGTTGTGAACACCCCAAATTTTTCAAAATGTTGAAAATATCTCCTTTTTTTGCCCTTCTCCCCCATTTTCTGGATAATTGAGTCAGTTTCTAATCCAAATTCAATTTTATTTCTCAAATTTTTCTGAAATTAAATTCATTTTACAGATCTGACTCAATTTCGGATCCGGATCTACATCAAAATCAAAATCTGAGCTTCATTATCCAATTTTAAATCAAATTCTCAAAATTATCAAAAATAACTTTTTGAAAAGCTCAGACACTTCATCCGGTATCCGTTTGGATCCATCGTGTTATAGTCCTCAAATCGAAGTTTAAAACTCGAATATTTTCTCAAAACTTGGGTCCAAACCCATTCTTCTGAAGAAATTTCCCCCAAAATGGTCTGAAATTCTCAGAAAAATACTCTTATAAATATTTCTCAGAAAAATACAAAAAAATTAGTGTTTAATCTTTGTTTTCGTGTAAAAAACTTAGATTCTGTTCCAAAAATACAAAAAAATCGAAAAATCATGCAAAAAACCAAATAAATTAGGAAAGACTACGTGGTTTTTGAAGATTTTGCCGGAAAACTCACCCTTAACCACCTTTTTAGAAAAACCTGAAAAGGAGGTCCCTTTTTGGAAAAACTGATTTTCGATGTTTAAGGGTCGAGCTAGGGTTTTGAAAACCCTAACTCGCCTTCCTCCCTCAGCCGCCGCTCTCCTGCCCTCTCCATGACACTCCCCTCTCTCGCCGGAACCCTCCAATCGCCTCCATCGTCCTCCTCCTTCGTTCATCACCTTCGCCCTTCATCTCCTCCATCCATCCCGCCATCACCAAGCCACCCCCATGTGCGAAACCCCCTCTCGAAGCCCCCATGGCCTCCATTCGCCCTTCATCTGCAACGGCTTCGCACACCCTTTTCCATTAACCGCTCATCCCCCTTCTGCTTTAGGGCAACCCTCGATCGTCAACATCATCTTCAACTTCCCCCACCTTCTCGACGCGTCCACCCCTCTCTATAAAAGGAGCGCAATTAGGGGTGAAAAAGGGGGGGGGATCGATATAGTCCACAAGACGCATCCTTCATTAGTAACATCCATTTTTTTTTTGTTTGATCGTGCCTAAAACGATCGTCGATCGACATTCGTCAGCTCCATCCTCCCGAGTTCCCCCTTTTAAGAATCCTTGCAGAATTCAGAGTTCCTGCAAGTAGAAGGGAAGGAAGTCAAGCCTGGCAGCAAAGCCACAATCCTCCCTCGTTTCACCCTTGCCGAAGCCCGGTAAATTTTCACCTCCCTTCATCTATAAACATTGCTCTTCATTTTCTGGGCATCGTTTGTTTCTTACTTCATCAAAAGAACATTCGGTGGTATTGAGTCGCTGATAGCCCCTTCAGCCCACCCCTGTGCGACATTGATAGGAATCTTCAGATTCCAACATCTCCTTTTCCTCATCACGCTTTTGTTTTTCCTCAACTTGTTTAAGCTTTCAACATTTGCTTTTTTCTTTTTCTCTACTATTATCGATTATTAACACTTCTAGTTTCTTATACTTATTCTGTTTATAATGCATATTTTGATTCCCCGCTTTATCTTGTGTATAGCATCACCATCGATCCATGTTTTCTTATTACTTTGATCACCCATTTATACATACGTCCTCATTTGTTCCGATTCTCTAATCGTGATTCCCAAATAATATCGAAACTCATCAGTATGGAGTCTGATTTCTCTGATTGCTAGAAAGTAATGGAACAAGTATGGTTAATCTGGCTCAAACGAATTACCTTATGGGAGTCAGTGATCTTTGGTCTTGAAATTTTGTTGTTGTTTGATTGAAGTTTTCGACTATTGATCTCCTGCGAAGTGTTAAGTCTGTCTGAGTTCGTTAGTTTGGGTCGATGTATTCCTAAAAAGGCTAATGGTGTCGGACCACAACAAAACATCAGTTGTATATTGGATGAGATCCCTTTCCCTTACTAAAATTTCATTATGCAAGTTGCAATGATGGTCGTCTTTGCTGTGCTCTTTCGTTGGGTTACTGATATTGTATATAATTTTAAGTATCATTTCTAGGAGATATCTAGCAAGATGATCTAATGGTCTTATATCAGATATCTAGGAATCAACCCCTGGATTGAGTGATCGGCTTGCTGAATTCATTTAGCAGAAGTCAGTTTTACTGCAACCCATTTACTGCAAAATGGTTGCCAGTCTTGTCACACAAATTTTTCCCGTGTGCATCTCGAAGTGTCGAATACAGGGTTCCCCCCCTAAATCTTCTCCTAAGTATACATCAGTTTCATGTGTGTCTAATTTTGTTTTCAGGTATATTGATTCGTGTATGTCATTACAGGTACAACATGTATTGTGTCCATTAGTATGACGTACATCATATTGTTACTTCATGACACAACATTTGCACATTCTATCAACACTATTCATCATTGCAAATATGTTATCTGCGTGCACTTCCTTGATATATATCTTTCAGTGTACTATATTTACCTGTTAATCCCATCTTAATGGTGTATCTGTCTACTATTCGTCCATTTTTTTTTTTTTCGATATTTGCATACAGTCCTGCACTGTCAGCAAGTACTATACACTATCACATGTATCATATGTATGTTATTTGCATATAATATTGTTTGTCATTTATATGTTACCTGTGATGCTCACCAACTCATTCACACTGATTCATTTGCCTATTCTATTAATTATCTGATTCATGTTTTACTACTTTGCTGTAGCTTACCCTGTATGTCATTTTTAATTTGTCTGTTTTGTTGCATGCCATTGATTCATGAGACCATTAAGGGACAATGCTGTTTGGAAATTACCTCTGTTACCCGAATCCTTTCTCGCAAATCCCTAAATAGATATTGGCAAAAGGGGTTATTTCCGAAGACTGTGCTTTGGGGGCGATTCTGAGAAATCAAAAGAGGTGCAACTTTCGTGAGCATCCTGCTGTCAAGAAAAGATTAACGAGTTCGATGTACCCTGCGGAGTCCAGTATGCCTTACTTTTGCAGTCCGAGGACGATCACCTCAATGATCTGTAGTAGCAGCCGATCCATGATCGATAATTGGTGGTCGCATGTTCCGATCCATAGCTGATATGTCTTCAATTTTTTTTTGCAGGGATAATCACGTTATCATATTCGGTGTCATCCCATCTGTAGACTGACCAGTCGTTGAGGGAGTTTGATTATTAGCATCATCATCTAGTAAGTGGCCACTATCTGAAATCCCAGTTAGCAGTATGTTAAATTCAAGTATTTGTTCATTGAGATTCAAAGTAGGTTATTAAGTTATAGATTAATCAGGGTATTGTCTGCTAAAATTCGAAATGATTCCAAACACTGTCGGTCTTGCAAAATGAATGAATATTGGGGCATCCGAATGTTGTTTGGATACTAGAGGATCATCTTTGTCTTTTGATAAAATGCTTTTCTCATTGATAGTTGCATTATCAGGTTAGTTCGATGCTTAATGATAAGATACTGAGTCTCGATCGGACGCTGTTCTTTAAACTTCCAAAATAATTGCAGTCGCCAGACTGGCCAGTTACCAAATTAGATAACATGCTTGGCTTGTCTATAATGGTTATTGAGTTAAATATATCTATGATGAATCTGAATTACAGAATGTGTATTAGATGGGGTACCAATACTGACTAAGTGGTTTATGTTTAATAATCCTGCTGGATAGGTGTTGAATCTAATCTCAGCAAGTACCTCTCTTTATTAACAGCCGGTGTTATCATGTTACCAATCTTGGTTAGCCTAATGTGTTGGAAGTGAAGACCATGAACATTGGCATGGATAAATAGTGAGGTCTGTAGGACAGATAAAACAACAGCCAAGGGGAACATTAAAGGTGCGTCAGGAAAGATTATCATAAACTGGGTGGGACTAATCAATGAACACTTGCCTTTGACCCGATTTTCATGTCTGTTATGGTTCGAATTGGTGAAACCATCAATCCAATAATTTCCAAAGCCATTGGTCCACTGCATCCTGTTGGTCTGTTGATGTTGGGAATCTTATGTAATATCAATCCCCTCCGTTTGATAGGCAACCCGGTTCATTTATACATTTTGCCACAAAACCTCGGAGTAACTGAATGCTGTTTTCCTTTAAAATATAAATTTAGGGTTCGTTAATGCAGTAGTGCCTAATTGTCAAACAGTATAATTCTGAAAATAATTCCCCTTTATAAATTATAGATAGTTACATCTGCCCTATAACGTTGATCACCTGTCTTAAAGTTGGTTAGCAAATTCAGGCATTTAATGAGTCTAATTAAGGTAACTACACCATTTTACAACCAGCTTGCTGTCGCCAAAGCAGGCCATTTGATCATCAGGTATTCTGAATCAAGATCACTTAGGCATTAGAGATTCAAAACCCAATAACCAGAAGAAAATTTACTTTTCTTTGAGCTGTTGCGAGATGTCTCAAGGTACTGTGTAAAAACTGGTTTTTGCATAGCAGTAAGACCTCCCCATAAAGCAATGTGGATATTATAGCCTCCATGATAAACTGGTTTTTGGCCGATAAGTGATCTATTGTAAACACTTTATATCTGTTGTCTTAGTACCTCATCAGATCGAACATTCAAATTGTTTTATAATACATAATCGATTTAAGAAGGTTGATCTTGTTATAAAATCGACTTGGAAGGATTGTCTTGTGGTCTATTCAAAATCAATAGTTGGAATAGTTCGGTTTAGCAAACACAGCATGGATGTCTCACCTCTCCTATCTCATGAGATGTTGTATATGCCATACCTATATGTATACATATATGCCTACATATATACACCTATAAGTATGTATATGTGTGTTATTTTCTATCTTCTCATCATGTATATCTTGGTATATGAATATTTTATCATTAACATCCATATGATACGTGCAACTTCCTTCTATCTTCATATTAACCCAGTTGCCGCGCAGGGAATATGTGAGAAGGGTCATTGGTTGGAATTGTAAATTTGATTCCATGTATTGTAATAGTTAGATGATCATGAAAAATTTTACGTTTTCCAGCTCTTAGATAGAATGAATGAGCATTGTAAATATCATAAATTGCTTGTTTTCATGCATTTTTTTATTTATTTCTCAAATTCTCACAAATGGTAACACGAATGGCACGTGTACCATTTCATAAGAGGTAAATTAATCCTAAGTTGATGATCCACATCAATGGCCATAGTCAGGGTGTGGATAAAACTTAGGATTTTTATCTTCTATGAAATAACACTGGATCCACACTGGATCTATTTTCAAAATTCATCATATTTCCTTAAATATTTTCTCCTTTTATTAGAATTTAACTTAAAATTAACTTAAAATATATACCAATGGCCATAGTCAGGGTATATTGAGGGTTAATTTCATTTTAAATTCTATAAAAGCACCAAATGTGTTTCATTCTTCATTTGAATTTAAATATAAATTATTATATGATACATTCAATGACCATAGTCAAGGATGTATTATATT
The DNA here is from genome assembly GCF_984573655.1 of Nuphar pumila. Taxonomy (NCBI): domain Eukaryota; kingdom Viridiplantae; phylum Streptophyta; class Magnoliopsida; order Nymphaeales; family Nymphaeaceae; genus Nuphar; species Nuphar pumila. Next base: position 48,875,359 of record NC_143264.1, on the reverse strand, counting down.
TTCAATCTTATTTTAATTCATTTGAAGAATGAAATAGCTTTTCAAAATCTAATTTCAAAGATTTTAATTCATTCATCATTTAGATAGAACTGCATCATATTTTCCAAATTCCCTTTTCAAAAACTCCAAGTGATGTAAATATCTTCCTCAATCCATCTTCAATTCCTATAAAAACCAATTCATCCTTTCATTTTCAAATTCAATTTCATTTTCATTTTCATTTTCAATCTCAAAGTTCAATTTAACTTTGAGATTTCGAAGTCATTTTTATATTCAAATTCAAATCAGATTTCAAAGTTCAATTTGACTTTAAAATTCCAAATTCGTTTTATATTCAAAAATCTAATCAAACTCAAAATTCAATTTTAACTTTGAGACTCTTGATTCATCTTCTAAATTCAAAAATTCAAGGTCTAATTTGACTTTGAAATTTGTTTGTATATTCAAATTCTAAATTTCATTTCTCAAGTTCAATTTTGAACTTGGAAGTTTTTGATTCATCTCCTAAATGTAAACTCCAAATCCATTTTAGGATTCAAGATTCAACATTCATATTGGGTCTCAGACTTCAGATCCAAATCTATTTTAGATCCAGAACTCAACTTCCACTTTGGATCTTAGATTTCAGATCCAAAAACCCATCTTAGGATCAAGAACCCAATTCTACATTTGGATCTCATACTTCAGATCCATTTTAGGATCCAGACTCCAATTTCACTTTGGATCTTAGACTTCAGATCCAATTTCCTTATAAGATCCAAAATCCATTCTAGGATCCAGAACCCAACTCTACTTTGGATCTCAGACATCATATCCAAATCCATCTTAGGATCCAGAACCCTACATCGGATCTCAGATTTCAAATTTTAAATCCATTTTAAGATCCAATTCCATTCCTGAATTCTAGATTTCAAATCCAATTCCATTTTTAGATCTCGTCTGAATCCATTTCTACTTTCTATATCATTTGGATCTCTCAAGCTTGTCCTAAATTTCAAATCTTAAGATTACACTTCCAAATTTCATCTTCTTCTCCTAAATCCATGATTAATTCAAAGTCCATTTCTGACTTTGAAATTCCATTTTCTTTCATTTTCAAAGCTTCAAATCTTTCTCTCCAAAATCAATATTTATTTCCCAAAAACTCTGAAAACTTAGAACTTCTCTGATCTATCTCGAGTTCTAAGATAAATTCAAATATTTCTTCATTCCCTTACCAGGTTCATCTCAGAATACTTGGAAATTTCCAAAACATCTTTGAAAAGAGCATACACCCTCGCATTGCACAAGCATGATTCTTCGTGCATTTAGAGTTAGAATAAATTCTTAGATTATATTTAGGCAAAGCAAAAGGCATAGATTCGATCCTTGGTTCGATTACCCCTGGTAAAGGCGCCAGGAACGGTCGAACCTCGTACCGACGAGCGAATCCCGTCTCTCCATTTTCCCGCAAATTTTCAAAACGGAGGCGAGTTAAAATTCTAAATTCTTTTCAAATCAAGGTCAAGTGAGACCGCGCAAAAGAGTTCCTCTTGTCTCTTTCTTTCTTTCTTTTCTCTTTTCTCTTTCTTTTCTTTCTTTTGTTCTTCTCCCTTCAAAAAAGGAGGAGAATGGAGGTTACGAAAGGAAAAGAGAAGGAAGAGAGAGGAACAACGAGAGAGGAAAATTTTTGTGATGATCACAGTTTTGGCGACCGAGATGGGACTCGTCTTCGTCCGGTCGAATTTATGCCTTTACTTTGCTTTTATATAATCTAAAGTCTTTATTCTAACATATGTCAGCTACATTTCCATGCAAACCTTAGGAGCCTAGACTCTGTCCTAAGCTGACATTATTGCATATAGGATCTAAGTATGGTTTGGTAGGACCATATTGAGGAGATTATCCATGTTCACATTAGACTTAGGTCTTAAATACAACTCTCCTCAATTTTTAGGGATTGAATGCAAACAATGTATGCAAGTGTATGCTTCTTCTCATTTAAAATCTATCTCTTTAGGACTTCCATTAGAGCCTTCTGATTTTATTGCATGTTGATCATATTTTGAAAACATCCCTACCTATATTGTCCCGGTCTTCACGTTGCTGGGCTGTCTCACTGAACCATAGTTCGGGAGAGAGCCTCACAACTGGACCACTTATTTGTGTTCGCGCCCCCCTACCACGTACCTAAGGGCCATAGTCCGAGGTATATCGGTAGGTGCTCAAGGATGTTGGGAAGCCCTTACCTTAGAACCGGAGAAATATCTTATATGCCACGTACTTCGAGCTTCGACTTGAGTATATCGGCATACCTTGATTGGAATCAGATGATCTGAACCATAGAGTTAGGATTAAGGTCCTACAAGCTATTTCAAATATTGCATATAGAGTCAGCCTTTAGGGAGTGCTGTGTGCACATCCTTGTTTGTGCAGCTATGATTGTGTAATTTTTTATTGTATTCTCCTATATATGTCGAACCTTTTTTTTCAAAACCCTGGGTGTATACTATTCAAAATTTTCCTCTATTTTTCAAAAAACACCAGGTGTATATTTTTCCTTTACCTACATTCTTTTCTCTTTTTTTTGTGTGTCAAAAATTTTTCTTAAAAGCCCTGGAAAGTCTTTTCCTAAGCCCCTTGGTCTTTCAAAAATTTCCAGGAGTTGTGTCTATCCTCTTCTCTCATCAAAAGTCTATCCGTAAGTCTTGCATTCTATCTGACTCTCTTCCTCTTTTTACACAGTATCACTCTGATGGCATCCGAATCTCCCGATGCTATCTTTCCTTGGGATCATGTCTTCTATCAAATAAGGGATGAAACCCCAGATCATCGGGTCATCCAGTCTCATACCTTCTTCCCTTGGTGGTACTATTCTTGGTTCACCGCCTTCTCGCGTATGTTCCCAGACCACTTGGATGATTGTGGATTGGAGATGGCATCGGCAGTTGGTAAGCGAACCATCAACGGCAGTCTGATTCAAGCTATGACAGAGCGGTGGAATCCACAAACCTGTACATTCTGGTTTCCATGGGGAGAGATGACTATGTTAATGGACGAGTTCAGTGACATCATGGGGTTGCCAGAACCAGCTGGTCAGCCAGATGATCCGGTCGAGCAACAATTCTTGATCAATGTCAAAGGGATAGATGTTCGGGAAGCATTGGCCAGAGCTACAGGGAGCAGATCCTGGCTTCTCGCAGAGATCAACGGAAGTCAGTTCATCGATTTGTTCGAACTCTATCACAAGTATGGGGCCTACGAAGAAGTCGATACCTTATCTCGAGCAGCGAAAGAAAGAATTCAGCACGCCATGGTCCTATGCACAGTGGGGCTGGCGTTCTTTCAGGATGGTCAGAATTTCATCGATGTCAGAGTCGCCCAACTCTTTCGAAGATGGGGAAGCAAGCAGACTCGTCAGCTTTCAGTATCCATGGCAGCTCTAGCTTTTCTCTACAGAGGTTTGGCTCGATTTGCCCTCGGAGAGACCATTTTGGTAGAAGGGTGCACATATGCCTTACAGTCGTGGTTCCTGCGACATGTGCCATCAAAAGCCAGTTCTTTCAGATTCAGCAACAAGCAGCCGAAGTCAGCCATTCAGTGCCGAGCTTTGATCGAGAAGCTGCATCAGGAGGAAATCATTTGGGATTTCTTCAACAGAAGAGAGACCGTCCCTCGGTACACTTATGCTCGTGACAAGCGCTACAAATTGCTCGGCCCTTTCTTCTGCGTAGACTATCAGCCAGAGAGGTGTCTTCAACAGTTCTCGCAGCGGCAGATTCGTGTCAACACTCGCTTCCCGACAGGCCGCATGCCAGAGTTTGATCTACGGTCGGATCAGTGGTCTGGAGCATACCACGTCGCCAAATACACTTGGGACTCCTTTATTCCTTTGTCTATATTTCCCGGTCCTAATGTATCATCAGAATATCGAGAATGGTGGCAAACTGTCTGCCCACCTTCTCTTTGTATTTAAAATTTCGTCATTTAATGAAAATGCAAACTTTTGTTCTGATAAAAAGCTTTTGTGGCCAAAAATCTTATTTTTTCATATAGTTACGAATTCATCCCCAGTGATGAGACCCATTTTTTGTATATTCTTTCTTCGATTATCTCTCGTCATGATAGACGACCTCGCCTAGGTCATAAGGCGCATTTTGTTGCCACAAAAGGTGACACAATCATTGCAAAAATTTGTGGTAACCCAATCCCTGGTGATGGGATAACTTATCTAAATTGTCTATCAATTCCTTCTTTTATGTCTTTTCCTAAAGAAATCACGTTTTCAAAAATTTCCTCCGAACCCTAACCATTCCTTTCACCTTTACAGGAAATCACTGGCATTGACAAAATGGTTGTAACAAGGGCAGGAAAAGAAACAGCTCCTCGACACAGCGACAGCGAGGCCGAAGGGATGGATTCTCCCAAATCGGTCAGGGGACAAAATCAAGCAGATGATATAGATCCTGCCATGTATAATCTGTTCAAAAGAATGATGACTAAAATGATGTCCGAGCAGGCCGAGGCCAGTCAGAAAAAAGTTGCTCCAAAAAGCAAGCCAAAAAAGGCTGTGAAGAAACCAGTCAGGATTGTTAGAAAGAAAGTACAGCCTGACACCACTTCTGAAGAAACGGAATCAGTTGAGGAATCGGAAGAGGAAGAGCAGCTTGTTTATCAGAATCCTCCACTGCAGTTTGTAAAGACCGCTGCAGATCCTGAATCAATAAACAAACCCGTTCCGGCTAATGACCCAATGCAAGAGCAGATGAAAGAAATGAATCAGGCCATCAAGGATATCCAGGCCAAAAGCAAGGGCAAGCAGACCTACTCTGGCGAAGATTTTTATCATGGTCTGGACGGGGATGACAATCTGGAGAATCTCCCTCGCAAGTTCCTTAAATTTGACGGAACTAGCAACCCTAAGGCTCATTTGGCCACCTTTTATGCCGAATGCGGCCGTTTCAGGAAAGACAACCAGGCATTATTCATCTGCTTTCCTCGCAGCTTAGAAGGGGTAGCGGCCAGGTGGTATGCAGACCATATTAATCCTATCAAACTACGAGAGTTTGATAAAGTCGTAAACTTGTTCATTGAGCGCTTCATGTTCAATGTTGAAGCCTCACCAACCCTCAATCATCTGTACAATTTAAAACAGATGGAGAATGAGAAAGCCAGCGAATTTATCCACAGGTGGAGAAGCACCTGTAACAGAATGAAAGTTCCCATCACTGAGGAGCACGCCTTGCAGATTATTCTGAATAATTTTGCCCAGTCTCTGAGGAACCTCATTTCTACTTCGCCCGCCAAATCATTCATCAAACTGATTGAGAGAGCCGAGTGGCTCGAGACCGGCCTGGATAATGGCCTATATGAGGGTTACCCATTCGTTCGAGGAAATTCTGAGCAGAAGAAAAAGGCTCATGTTGCTTATTCCACGGATTTTCCCGATAATAGCAGTAGCTCTGGCAAAAAGAAAAGCAAGAAGAATCGCAGCAAGAACTCAGGGCATCCCAGGGCCGAAAGGACAAACTCAGCAGCCCAGAAAGAGAAATTTGTTAAGCCACAGCCCGCCCAACCAGTGCCCCAGCCAGAAGTAAAGCAGCCCGAAAAGCCGAAGCACGAAGGTTGGAGTTATGATCGGAAATTTTCAGCTTTAGAGCAGTCCCGCGAAGACATCTTAGAATATATGATGTCGAAAGGAATGATCAAACTTCCCAAGGTGGCAGATCCCCCTGTCGCTATGGGAAAATGGACGGATAAATTCTGCAAGTTTCACCGGACTGTGGGACATGACACAGAGCACTGTTTTGTCCTAAAAAACATCATCCAGGATTGCATCGACAAGAACATGTTAATAGAGGATGAAGAAGAACAGCCAGAAATCTTGTCCAAACCATTCCCCAAGCATTCAGTCTCAGTCATCACAGAGCAAAAATTTTCTCTGCAAGGTAGCATTCGACCATGTTTCGGATAGGACATTCAGGATCAACATCAGGTCCTAGTCCTTCGCCAAGCACAGTCTTCCGCCAAGAGGGCGGATGTCACTGCATTTTCCAGCAAACCAACAAAGGCAACGGCAGAAATTGCCAAGATAGTCCCGAGAATCCCGAAGCGCTTTATCAAGGCAGCTTCAAAGAAGGAAGAAGCTTCAGGGTCAGTTCAGAAACCAATCACTGCTTTGTCCAACGTTTCCATCCTGGACCTGACCCACGCTTCCCCAGAACACCAGCAAGTGCTAGAAGATCTGCTCAGAAAGATCAAAGTCAAGCCTAGCACGACTCCGCAAGATATGGCTCAGATCGTCAATCAGGCCATGACAAATGCACCGATCACTTTCTCTGATGAGGATTTGCCAAAGCCTCATTCGTTTCATAACAATGCCCTTTACATAGTGGTGCGAACCAGGGGCATGACAGTCCCGCATGTGCTCGTCGATGGAGGCAGCAACCTCAATATCTGTCCAGAGATGACAGCCAAGGCATTGGGATTAAAAGAAGATGAATATACCCCGGATCCGATCACGATCTATGGTTTAGACAACCACGGGCAGACAGCCAAGGAGAAGATATTTCTCAAAATTTTTATCAACTATTCGGTGCATACGGTCCTGTTTCATGTAGTGAATGTGCCACCTACATACAATCTACTACTTGGGCGCACTTGGATCCACAATGCCAATGCGGTCCCATCAACCCTGCACCAGTGTATCAAGTGGTCGAAGGGAGGCATGATCACCACGGTCCTAGGAGAGGATCCGAAAGAACGACTCCCGCAGCCGATGATTCCCCGTCCTACTTTCACTGCCGACATCCCGAGCATCCGGGAAGCTGAAGAAATTGATCTAAGTGAAAGTCTGGATATGCTAAATTTGAAAGAAGTCCAGCCAACAGAAAATGTCACCGAAGTTGTTCAGTGGCAAGGACCTCGCTTCTTCAAGCTAGGAGGACGCCTCGATTGCACTTCATTCAAAGATCACCCGTTTTTTCCTCAGTTCTCAAAAACTAAGAAAGGGTTTGATCTTCTGATGAAGCACGGTTATCAGCCCTTCAGGGGCCTGGGCAAAGATGAAGACGACATTCTGGAGCCGATCGTCCCCGATCAGCATATCACCGGCACAGGCTTGGGTTTCACAGGTCAGTCATCAGGCAGAAAGACCATCTTCGTCAAGGGAGCCCAGTGATGAAGACAATGCCAGTGTTTTCTGTTTTCTTTCCCTTCTGTCATCTTGTAAGGACAAGGTCCGCCCCAGCTTCTTTCTTTTCTTCAAACAATCACCTGTAAATGTCAAAGTTTATTCAATCAATGAAAAGTTTGTTTTCTCTGTTCATCTTGGTGTACACAAATTCTCTGCTTATATCCTTGTCTATATTGTCATTCTTCGTTTCTGTACAAAAGGCTATTTTTTGAACATTTTTACCCTTTTCTCAGAGGCCTTCTTTTCGCTTCCAGATTGCCGGGATCATGGCTCCTAAATCGTTCAAAAAGCTCATCATCAATACCAACCCTTTTCAAAATAAACCGGCCAGAATCTGCAAGGCAAAGACAGAGACAGAAGTCAGCAAAATGACAGAGCAGATTGAAGAGTTGGCAGAATTCGACTCAACAATTCAAGATTTGCCAGCATTCAGAAGTAGGATGAGCCATCGCCGTTAGTTCAAGATCCGACGGAGGATGTCAATATTGGTTCAGAAGACGATCCAAGAATCCTCAAAATTGGTTCCAGTCTAAGTTTAGATGAGAAGGAAAGGCTCATCTACTTCCTCAAACAACATCAGGAAGTCTTCGCTTGGACTTATGAGGATATGCCAGGCTTAGACTCCAAGTTAGTCGAGCATCGCCTTGTGTTGAAGCCGAATTGCAAACCGATCAAGCAGAAACTAAGAAAAATGGATCCTCGGGTAGCACCGCAAGTCAAAGAAGGACTTGAAGATTTGTTAAGAGCAGGGTTCATTCGGACCATTGAATATCCAGATTGGTTGGCGAACATCGTGGCGGTTCCCAAAAGGAATGGCAAAGTTTGGATTTGTATCGATTTTAGAGATTTGAACAAAGCCACCCCAAAGGATGATTATCCACTCCCCAACATCGATCTTCTGATCGATAGCACGGCGGGCCATGCCATGTTCTCCTTCATGGATGGATACTCGGGCTACAATCAAATCAAATTGGCCGCTCGTGACCAATCCAAAACTTCCTTCACCACGCCTTGGGGTACCTTTTGCTATACAGTCATGCCGTTTGGACTCAAGAATGCCGGGGCAACCTATCAGAAGGCTATGGCAGTGATCTTTCATGATCAGATGCACAAGAACATGGATGCCTATGTGGATGACATCCTGGTCAAGTCCAAAGAAGGAGAGGATCATCTTGATGCTCTTGGCCAAGTCTTTGAAAGACTTATTCTCTACAAGCTGAGGCTCAACCCACAGAAATGCATCTTTGGAGTAGAATCAGGCAAGCTGCTTGGCTACATGATCAGCAGGAAAGGCATAGAGGTGGATCCTGCCAAGGCAAAGGCGACCATTGATATGCCGCCTCCCACCAATCTTAAAGAGCTGCGAAGCCTTCAAGGTCGTATTCAGTCAATTCGGCGCTTCATCTCCAATTTGGCCATGAGATGCGAGCCCTTCAATCACTTATTAAGAAAAGAAGTGAAATTCGAGTGGGGACCAGAATGTCAGCTCTCATTTGAGCGCATCAAGCAGTACCTCCTCAATCCACCTATTCTGAAGCCGCCAGAACTCGGAAAACCACTCCTTTTATATATTTCTGTCAACCACAATGCTTGTAGCAGATTTCTTGCGCAGTATGAGGAAGGCAGCCGGATAGAGCATGCCATCTACTACATCAGCAAGACCTTCATCGATTACGAGAAGAGATATTCTCAGATGAAAAAGACATGTCTAGCCTTAGTATGGATGTGTCAGAAGCTGAGACACTATCTCCTGGCATCGGAAATCAAAATTCTGTCAAGGCTCAACCCTCTCAAATACATCCTTGAGCAGCCTTTCCTTACAGGACGGATTGCGAAATGGCAAGTCCTCCTAATGCAGTATGACCTGAAATATGTTTCTCAGAAGTCAGTCAAGGGTCAGTCCATCGCAGATCAGTTGGCAGATTTCCCGTTAACAGAAGAGATCAAAGCGGAAGATGATTTCCCTGATGATCGTATTTGCAGTATTCAAGAATCCCCAATTTGGGCTCTATTCTTTGATGGGGCCAGAAATATGTCCGGTATAGGGATTGGGATCTTGTTGATCACTCCCGAAAAGGAGATGCTCCCTTATTCCCTCAAGCTCAATTTCCAATGTACTCATAACATGGCCGAGTATGAAGCTCTAATACAAGGCCTCAAGATTTTATGAGACTTTGATGTCAAGAGAGTACATGCCTTTGGCGATTCATTGCTTGTTGTTAGCCAAGTTAATACTGAATGGCAAGTCAAGGATTCAAAGTTAATTCCCTATCAGAAGATTGCCTTAGCTCTCATAGGCAACCTTGAAGAATTTCAGCTCAATCATGTCAAGAGGGAATACAATCACATAGCCGATGGCCTGGCCTGTTTGGGCTCTATTCTGTCATTTAAAGATAGTGAATCCTGTCGTTCCTTCGAGATTGACAGACTTGATCAACCTGCCTGCATTCCAGTTGAGCGAGTAAACCAGGCCGCTCAGAAGGAGAAACCATGGTATCAAGACATCAAAAGCTTTATCGAAACTGGTGAATTCCCACCAGACATGCCAAGAAGGGAGCAACGTGCAATTCAACGCATGTCAGTCCGCTATTTCATCCTTGCCAATACTCTCTACCGTCGTGGGTTCAGTTCTGAGTATGCCAGATGCTTAGATAAGGACGAAGCCATGGAAGTTGTCCAAGAGGCACACGAAGGAATTTGTGGTGGTCACGTCGGCTACCAAACACTCGTCAAAAAGATTATCCGGGCAGGGTATTACTGGAAAACCATGCAGCAAGATTGCCATCAATTTGTGAGGAAGTGCGTCAAATGTCAGATGCACGCACCTTCCATTCATGCGCCTACCGCATACTTGCAGTCTGTGGTTTCTCCTTGGCCCTTTTCAATGTGGGCCTTCGACGTGGTGGGTCCAATCACTCCTTCAGCATCTAATGGCCACCGATACTTCCTTGCAGCTACAGAATACTTCACCAAATGGGTCGAAGTTATCAATCTGCGAACAGTAGAAGGCCGACATGTGATCTCGTTTATCCATAAGAATCTTTTTTGCCGTTTCGGCGTCCCACACGATATTGTGTCGGACAATGGCAGTCATTTCAAGAATGAGAAGATGAAGACCTTCTGCTCAAGGTTCGGGATTCATCACCACTTCTCAGCTCCTTACTATCCCCAAGGGAATGGCCAGGCTGAGGCCACCAACAAGATTTTGATCCGCATTCTGGAAAGAATAGTGGAAACAGGTCGCGATTGGCATGAGAAGATGCACGATGCACTTTGGGCGTACTGAACCACTATTCGGACACCAACCAATGCTACGCCTTCAGAGCTTGTTTATGGGACTGAGGTAGTGTTACATCTCCACGTTCAGAAGCCTGCACTCAAGTTTGCGTCACTCATCGAGCTTCCGCTCGATCAATATCAGCAACAGAGGTTGGTACAGCTTGATCTATTAGATGAAAAAAGGCTTAAGGCAGCAGAGCACGCTCAGGCCTATCGTCAGAGGATAGCTCGGCACTACGCCAAATCAGTTATTGAGAGAAGATTCTGAATCAATGACCTTGTGCTCAGATCGACAACTCATCTCAAGCATCGGCCGAAGGGCAAGTGGTCACTCAATTGGGAGGGCCCTTATGTGGTTAAAGAGGCACTGCCCCGCAATTCCTATCGTCTGATCAACGCAGATGGAGTGGAACTACCCCATCCTATTAATGCTTTACATTTGAAAAGATTTTACACTTAAATTGTTCGTCATAGCCTTTTGTACTCCTCAAAAGTCTTTTCAAATAAAGCAACATTCTTCTCATATTCTTCTCCCTGATACTGGGGCATTTTATTTTTATCTATACTTATTTTCCTTCATCTTGATGCAGGCGGGATCAGACAAATCATTTTCCTAAAAACCTTACCAACTCTTTGCTAGCAATGGTTATCTTTATTAAATTGCGTTCATTTCATTCTCTTTTCAAATTTTATCAGTTTGTTGTCAATTTTATCAATTTGTCAAAATTTCATCAAGTTTTTATCAATTTTGCTAAATTTTATTCCTAAAAACCCCCTTCAGGCTAAGGGATAAACCTGATGCCTCTTTTCAATGAGGTATTCTTTATTTTCCCCTCAGGTTAAGGGAAAAACCTGACCCTCGTTGTCCGAGGTGTTCCCGTTCAGGATAAGGGTTAATCCTGAAGCCCCTCGTAGGAGCGATAGTGCTACCTATGAGGATTCTTTTGCAAATACGAGTTTCGTCGACCTTTAATGATTTTCTAGATTTATATATCAATTTCTCTTCATTTATTTTTCTTAAATTTTGTTCTTCTTCTCATTCAGGATAAGGGATAATCCTGATATCCCTCATGGGAGCATCAATGCTACCCGTGAGAATTCTTTTTCAAAATAAATTTTAAATAAATTCCCTTAAATTCTTCCCCATTCTTTTACTTTCCTTCTTACTTCAGGATAAAGGATAATCCTGAAGTCTTTTCTCATCAATTTCTTTCTCAATTTTCTATTTTTAATTTTATCAATTTTGTTGATCCTTTGTTAAATTCTTCTTTATTCTTCAAAATCTATTTGTCATTCGTTCCTCCCCTTTCAAGTTAAAGGATAAACCTGAACCTCGTTCTTCGAGGTACATCCCTTTCAGGTTAAGGGATAGACCAGAATTATTTCCCATAAATTCTTTCGTTCATATCAAGGGAAATCTTGAAGTCATCATAAATAATTCAAGGTTCAGACCATCTTGGGTCAAGAATCTTGAATAAATCTTTATATTCGTCGGAATCTATTCATGCCTTTGTCAATCCTTTCGATCCGACTCTTGGGTAGTAATTATTTCCTTCCTGTCTGAGTTCTGACTCAGGTTTTTTGTTTTGTTTTTGTTTTCATTTTTGTTTTCAAGATCCGGGTTCCGACTTAAGTTCTTTTCCTTTTTATATATCGTTTGAAGTTTCGAGTTTCGACTCAGACTTCCTATCGGATTCAACGCTCGTGTTGGAACCGATCGTGCCCTTGAAGATTCGAGTTTTTCAAAAACTCGGGTTCTTCCATTTTATCATTACTTTAAAGAATCCGGGTTCCAACTCGGGTTTTTCCCTTTTATATATCGTTTGAAGTCTCAAGTTCCGACTTGAACTTCCTGTTGAATCCAATGCTCGTGTTGGACAATTCATTGTTTTGAGAATTCGAGTTTTCAAACCCGATTCTCACTTTCTTTCTTATATTTAAAAAATGGGTTCCGACTCGAATTTTCCTTTTTGTATATTCTTATTTTTGAAGTCTCAAGTTCCGACTTGAACTTCCTTTTGAATCCAATGCTCGTGTTGGACAATTCATTGTTTTGAGAATTCGAGTTTTCAAACCAGATTCTCACTTTCTTTCTTATATTTAAAAAACCGAGTTCCGACTCGGATTTTCCTTTTTGTATATTCTTATTTTTGAAGTCTCAAGTTCCGACTTGAACTTCCTTTTGAATCCAATGCTCGTGTTGGACAAATCATTTGCTTTGAGAATTCGAGTTTTTTTTTTTAAAACTCAATTCTCACTCATTTAAAAACCGGGTTCTGACTCAGATTTTCCTTTTTGTATATTCTTATTTTTGAAGTCTCAAGTTCCGACTTGAACTTCCTTTTGAATCCAATGCTCGTGTTGGACAATTCATTGTTTTGAGAATTCGAGTTTTTAAAACCGATTCTCACCTTCTTTCTTGTATTTAAAAAAAAAAAAAACCGGGTTCCGACTCGGATTTTCCCTTTTGTATATTCTTATTTTTGAAGTCTCAAGTTCCGACTTGAACTTCCTTTTTCCAATGCTCATGTTGGACAAATCATTGTTTCGAGGATTTGAGTTTTCCCAAACTCGATTCCCACTCATTTGAAAACCGGGTTCCGACTCGGATTTTCCTTTTGTATATTCTTATTTCTGAAGTCTCAAGTTCTTACTTGAACTTCCTTCTTCCAATGCTCGTATTGGACAAGTTATTGTGAATTCAAATTTTCACACTCACTCACTTCTTCCCCTTCAAACCCTGAAACACCGACAATCATTCTCGCTTAATCCTCAAGTATCATTGAATGTCGGTCTCATTTTCAAAATTCTCCTTTTGAAGCATCCAGTGCTCGTGCTGGTGTGCATTTCGAAAATCCAGTACTCGTATTGGTGTGCATTTTTTAAAAACCCAGCACTCATACTGGGGCATTTTTCGAAAACCAGTGTTCGTGCTGGCACATCTAGCGCTCGTGCTAGTGTTTGGCTCACTAATCAGTTAGCCCTCCAGGTTCAGTCTTTGTACGAACCAAACATCATCATTCAAGTTCTAAACTGTGATCATCGCAAAAAATTTTCCTCTCTCGTGGTTTGGTTTCTCTCTCTTCCTTCTCTTTCTCTTTTCTAACCTCTATTTTCCTCCTTTTTGAAGAGAAGAAAATAAAAGAGAGAAAAGAAAGAGAGAAGAGAAAAGAAAGAAAAAAAGAGAGAGAAGAGGAACTATTTTGCGCGGTCTCACTTGACCTTGATTTGAAAATATTTAGAAATTTTAACTCGCCTCCGTTTTGAAATTTATTTGCGGGAAAATGAGGAGACAGGATTCGCTCGTCGGTACGAGGTTCGACCGTTCCTGGCGCCTTTACCAGGGGTAATCGAACCAAGGATCGAATCTATGCCTTTTGCTTTGCCTAAATAAAATCTAAGAATTTATTCTAACTCTAAATGCACAAAGAATCATGCTTGTGCAATGTGAAGATGTATGCTATTTTGAAAAACACATTTTAGAAAATTTCCAAGTGTTCTGAGATGAACTCGGTAAGGGAGTGAAGAAATGTTTGAATCTAACTTTAGAACTTGAGATAGATCAGGGGAATTCTAAGTTTTTGAAGTAAATCAGGATTGGAAGAATAAATGAGAAGAAATGACTTGAAGCTTTTGAAATGAAAGAAAATGAAGTTTCAAAGTCAAAAATGGACTTTGAATTTGAATTTGAATTTAGGAAAGGAAATGAATACTTGAGATGAAATTGAATTTGGATTTTTAAGTTTGAAATTTAGAATGGATCTGAGAAATGATATTTGAAATAGAGATGAATTTAAGAAATTCAGAGGTGATCTGTAAGGGGAATTTGGATTTGAAATCTAAAATTGGAAATGGAATTGAATTCTGGATCCTAAGATGGATCTTGGATCTGAAGTCTGAGATCCAAGGTAGAGTTGGATTCTGGATCCTAAGATGGATTTGGATCTGAAGCCTGAGATCCAATGTAGAGTTGGACTCTGGGTCCTAAGATGGACTTTTGGATCCGAAGTCTAAGATCCAAAGTAAAATTGGTTCTGGATCCTATAAGGAAATTGGATCTAAAGTCTGAAATCCAAAATGAAATTGTATTCTGGATCATATAAGGAAATTTGATCTGAAGTCTAAGATCCAAAGTGAAATTGGAGTCTGGATCCTAAGAAGGAATTGAATATGAAATCTGAGATCCAATTTGAATGTTGAATCCTGGATCCTAAAATGAATTTGGAGTTAGATTCAGAAGGTGAACGAAGAGTTTCCAAATTTGAATAAAATGAATTTCCAAGTCAAATTGGACTTTGAATTTGGGACTTGAATTCGATTTTTAGAAGGTGAATTTGAGGACCTCAAAGTTTAAATTGAACTTTTAGTTAGAGTTTCAAAGTCAAATTGAACCTTGAAAACTGATTTGATTTTGAATATAAAATGAATTTGAAATCTCAAAGTTTAAATTGAACTTTGATATTGAAAAGTGAAATAGAATTTGAAAAATTGAAAAGATGAATTGGATTTACAGAGATTGAAGAAGATATTAATATCACTTGGAGTTTTTGAAAAGGAGTTTTGAAAAATATGATGCAATTCTATCCTATATGATGGATGAATTTAAATTTTTGAAATTAGATTTTGAAAAGCTATCTTATTCTTGAAATGAATTAAAATAAGACTGAAGATATAATACATCCTTGACTATGGTCATTGAATGTATTATATAATAATCTATATTTGAATTCAAGAGAAGAATAAAATACATTTTGGTGCTTTTATAGAGTATAAAATGGAATTAACTCTCAATATACCCTGACTATGGCATTGGTATATATATTGAATTAATTCTAAGTTAAACCCTAATAAAAGAAGGAAACATTTGAAAATATGATGATTTTTTAAGAGGATCCAGTGCGGATCAGTGTTATTTTATAAAAGATAAAAATCCTAAGTTTTGTTTACATCTTGACTATGGCCATTGATGTAAATCATCAACTTAGGATTAATTTACCTCTTACGAAATGGTGCACGTGCCATTCGTGTAGCCATTTGTGAGAATTTGAGAAATAAAAAAAAAAAAAAGTGCATGAAGAATAAGTAATTCATGATATTTACAATGCTCATTCATTCTATCTAGAACAGAAAATGTAAATTTTCATTAAGATCTAGCTATTACAATCTTGGAATTGAAATTTTCAATCTAGGAAAGAAATCAACCTTTTCTATACATTCCTGCAAAAATGGGGTTAGCACAAAACAGAATACAAAGAATCTAAGATATCATATTGAAGCTAAAAGAATACATATATATGCTGATGGCGAAATACATATAGAAATGTATGTGCAAAACACAATATCAATACTAAATGACAAAGGCATATAGCATTTTATATTGGGTGAGAAAACCTGTATGTATATACAATGAGAAATATATGAGCTGAAGTGGCAAATGCAATAGGTGTAGTTACAAGACATGGCTGTATGTTGATGCCATGGTAACAGTGTAAAAATATTATGGAGTGGACAAAATCTACAGCAACTGTAACAGGAGATGGACTAGGTAAATGGATATGATGCAATGATGTAGTTGGTGACAGCAAGAGTTGCTGTAAATGGATGAAGATAGGCTGGAAGTGGAAGGTATATCGGTAAGTGTAAATGGATTGTATATATATGGTTGCTACAGGGGCAGTGATAGATGGAATATCCCATGACCGGGGTTGGCGCATGGGGTGATGATGCAGCTCCTGTAAACAGGACTGTGGCAGGTAAAGGGAGGGCGGAAATGTTATACACAGAGATGTGGCTGGAAACATAGGATTGAGAATGAAGATGCTGTGGTGTGACTGTATAGGGAAAAACTGGAGTGTGAAAGATGTGTTGAATGATATATGTTATAGTAAATAGTAGAGATGGTGATGAGTGTTAATGTGAGCATTGAGTGTGCTACAAATGCTAAGCACAAATGCAGTTGACAGGTGGGTGTTAATAGGCTATATTGTGGGAAAGTACATAAATGTTGCTGTAAAGAAAGGGCAACAGGCAAGTGTAACTGAAGGAAGGAATTTTTAGTACTGAAATGTAGGTTCGAGACATTCTGACCAGAAATGATTCGAGTTCCAGTTGAATTAATAGTAGCCTACGATAGCTGCAGTTAAAACTTTAGGAATGACTTGAAGCTCCATTTCGAGCCAAACACTATCGGTAAAATGGATACAATCTTGATGAAATCTCAAATAATTTTATACACTTGTTACTCTTTAAAAGCAAAAGGTGCAGACCTGGCCATAAAAGAACAAGAGATTTTAAACAACAAAATGTTGAACTACTGCAACCTTAAAACCCTTTTTTTAAAAACAGCAGCTTTCCTTTTATATTAATCAAAATGTTTGATGGCTTTCAAAATCTGTAGATACTGCGCTGCTAGCCATCGGGGATAGTCACACAGACATTTAATTATGGTTGATGGATCCTTAAACTAAGACAGTATTAGATGCTCAAATACTATAGAAGGACTTTCTAGTGAACCACTTTTATAAGCCAATCAATCAAAAAGCACCACATCGTTTTTGTTGGTAAAAGAAATTGAGTTTTGCAGTAGATAGTTTAATCCTCTTGAGCCCGTCATCTCTCAACAGTTTCACTACAATCTCATGTGCCAAAGTGTGGGAAAATTGGGTTTCCCAATTAGCACCCATCCCATCAATTTTGCAGAAGTACTACCTTTATCTGTTACAGGAATAATTCACAAAACAAATGTGTCTAATGCTGGTAATAAGGGGAAAAGTGCTAGCCGAGAACCCAGATTCATAGGATAGTTAACAGGGTACACTCCATGGGAAATATAGACTAATGGAACCCCTATTAAGCATTCCTGACAAATGTAAAACCCAGCTCAATCATACGTTATATCCTAATGTCCCAGTGTATAGATTCTCACCAGAAGAACTTAGTTACCTAACTTGACCTCAATGCAGTATTGACAAGTATGGAATATAGCCGGTGTGGATGATTAGATACAGTAACAAGTAAATAAAAGAGTGGCAAGGATGCAGGGTATCACGGGATTATACAATGAGTAAAAGACATACAACAACAGGTACCCAGTGAATGATCGATATGTAGCAAAAAGACACATGGTGAACAGATGCACAATGACTTACACAGTGAACAAATGGCTTCTATGAATGAATATGATCAGAACATGAGAAAAGTAAGAGCCATGATACCATTAGTAATCTGGGATGTATGAAAATAGGTAATGAATATAGTTTGATGATGGGAGACACACGGTCTCCTGCGATGGTGGAAGGATCGCATGTAGGCATCTAAACAACAGAAAACTATGGCAAAACAGAGCATCATGAAGTAGAGGAAGAAAGAGAGAGAGAAAAAAAAAAAACTGATGCTGTAAGTTGAATGATATACTTAATGAATCTACTGGTAAATGAAGGGAAGATAAATACAAGATGATGAAGATGTAACATCAAAGCACAAAAACTAATGGCAATAAAAGCCTATGCTAATACAACTTAATATCATACAGAGAGTTGATGACGTTGGACTAATACTTCTCCAGCTAAACAAAAAAAAATTAAAAGAAAAGGAATCAATAACGTAGAATCAATAAGGGATATAAGATGACAACCCAGAATGAAATACCAAGATGCAGTTAATGGGTCGGTATTATTGATGCAGGGTAAGTCGATAATATGAAAAACAAGCAGTGATTTATTTACAGTAAAGATAACCCAATGTAAGTGAAACCTGCAAACAAAATGATCACAAGGTCAATAAAACAAGAAATCGAATGCCACAAACTAGGCAAAATATTGAATGTCCTAATTGTGCTGCAACGGCTATGAGAGTCTGGTTCAGAGGAAAAACTTGTGAGTGAAAGTGCAGAATAAGGTAGGGATCTCATCAAGATAGCACCTTCAAGATTGTAAGACATAAAATCACCCGAATGAGTGATATTTCCCTAATGATCAGTTGCAGTAGCGTAATCTAAGAAAGAGAAGAAAAAAAAATAAAAAATAAAAAAATAAAATAAAAAATAAAAATAAGAAGAAATGAAGGAAATGCACGATTCCTTGCTACATGATATCTTCATGTTTAAACAATGAATGACGATACGCATATGATATAATGACCGATGTGAGGCCGACAATCAAATTATCTGAAGCTATCATATAAAAAAAAATGATAGCTAACAGGGGCAAGAGATAAAAAGAAAATTCTATAAGCTATTCGGAAACCCCTATAAGAATCAAAACAAAGTTTAGCAAAAAGGGAATTAGACCAGGATTCAAAGGAATCCTGTCAGATTATTGAATCTGACAACCTCAATCCAATAAGATAAGAGTCGCAGTATAAGTAAAAAAATGAAACGCAAAGAAATGTTGGAATACTTGCTGTTCCATTAATGTAGCGATAGGGGGATCGGTTCTGCTATGTGCAGATCGATACCTCCACTAATGCTTTACATAAAAAAAAAAAAGAACGAAAACGAACGAAAGTTGAAATGAAGGAATACTATAAAGGGAAGAAAACAGAAAAAAAAAATTCTTATAGGATATCAAGGAAGGGGAGAGATGCTTACCGTAATTCTTCTGAACGTAGGTCGACTTTCAATTGATCGAAGAGAGAGGTATCAGGAGAAGATATATATTCCTGCTTCTGTAATAGGGTCGGTGTGGGGCTTGCAGTAACGGGGAATCCTTCTCTTCTGGTTGATTCAGAGCAAATCCTTTGTATTGCAGGGACGCTGGAGTTTTCAATTGTCAGGATGGTCGATCTTCCTAGTTGATCGATGGCCTTCCAGCAGTAGAATCGATAAAACTTGGTGCTCGATATCGAAGATGTGTGATGGATATCAACAAAAAATGCTTAACGACGATGATTTGTAACGGAATCAAGAAGGGGGAAAGACGAATGTAGATGATGGGTTTAAGCGACTTTTGCAGAGAAAAACTTGATCCCCCTTCGGAGAAGGCGAAGCGGCTCTTCTTAAAGAGACCCCTGGATGATTCGAGAATAGTTTGGTTAACGATCAAAGGTGAAAAAGGAAGGAGTTAGTTTTGAGATCAACGATGGAGGAAGGAGAGGAGGGAGCGCGGGAAGAAGCTGTTGCAAATTTCTTCAAATTCCCAATAGAGGATCCCCTTTCAGGATTTTTCTAAAAAGTGGCTTTTGGTTTTTCAAAAAGGGGGTTTCAAGAAAAGGTTTAAAAAGGAAGGTAGATTGCATAGTTTCTGAAATTTTTTGGATTTTTGATATATATATATTTTTTTTGTTCTTTTCTTAAATATATATTTTTTTGTACTTTTTGAAGGCAAAATTCTAGAACTAAGGATTTTTTACTACTTTTTTACAAAATTTCAAAAATATTTACAAAAGCAGAACTTTTCTGAAAAGAGGTTTATTTTGGGGAAATTTCTTCAGAAGGAATGGGTTTGGACCCAAGTTTTAATAAAATGTTTGAGTTTTTGAAACTCGAATCGAGAAATACACGTGATGGATCCAAACGGATGTCGGATGGATTGTTCGAGCTATTTAAAAACTATTTTTGGTATTTTCTATAATTTTAATTTAAAATTTGAACAAGGAGACTCAGATTTGGATCTGGACAATGGATTCAGATCCGAAATCAATTTAAACATTTGAAATAAATTTAATTTCAATAAAACTTGAGAAATGAACTGGAATAAAAAAAAATGACACATTTGCTCAAAAAATGAATTTAGGGGCAAAAAGGGAATATTTAAGAAGATTTTGAAAAATTTGGGGTGTTCACAGATGCCCCTCTTTGCTACTAAGCCGGTTGAAAGCCGAGCTTAGTGGCAAAGAAAACACTCCAAATTTTGAAAAAAATGCCCCAATCAGCAGATCTGAATTGGGTGTGGAAGAATTTGATTTAAAAGACATATTTTTCAAATTTAAAACTTTATCCTTGAATGGTTTTTGGAAGACAAAATCCTCGAAAGTGATATGACTAAGTAGAAGATGAGGAAATCGTGATGGGATTTTGGGTGAAGATCCCGAAATGTTGAAAGGTAAGAATTTAGATCAAGTCTCGTGGGCGAGACAAGATCAATCTTTTGAAATGACTCAAGTTTAGCCCTTAATCTGGATGGGACGGAGATATATCAAGATAAGCTGAATGGGGAAAGGAATATATGAGGACCTTGATGGGACATTTTGGCAAATGTTTCACGAGATGAAGCTTAAGTAGGATTTTATTCCGGATGGATATACAAAGCATGGATTCTTGATGGGAAGAACCATGATGGGACTGGAGGAAGAAATACCTCGCCGAAACGAGAATCAGGTTTAACCCAAACTTGAAAAAGGAAAATACCTCGATGCACGAGGTTCAAGCTTAACCCTTAACCTGAAGGGGACGACCATATGGAATCCTCGAGTGAAGAGACCATGATGGGACCTTCGGAGTTTGGACGAACAAATCTGAAGGGGGTTTGCGAAAGGAGGAAGGAAATGGGGTTCCCTAAAGCTTTGAAAAAGGGATGAACTTGGACGTCTCATTGCTGAGACTAAATCAGCTTTTGAATTTAATGACCTCTCGCAGGGAGTACAGGTTTTGACCCTTAACCTGAGTGGGAACAACCATACGGATTTCTCGAAACCGTGATGGGACAGGAGAGATACTTCAACTGAATGGGGTAACTCTTCTGGAAGATATGAACAACGCTAGGTTGCATCAAAATGGATATTGACTACTTATTTCATTCTTAGAATATCTAGAAAATTTTGCCAATAAGATAAACTTATAGTTGACTTCAACGCTCGAAAATGTGCACGTGTGTGCAAAGATATTCCCTCTTTTACCTAGAGTATTTCCTCCAACGAAGTTAACTCCTTGGTTTTTAAGTGTCAAATTCAAAATTTTATTGCTGATGATTTTCTTCAAGGAAGCTATCCATTTCCCTGATATGAGGAGAAAAGATATTCTCAATTTCATAAAAGCAAGTAGTGAAAAGACATTGATAAAAGATATTTTGCATAAGAAAAGATGATTTTCTGGCAATTTAGGCAGTTTGATACCTGAGTGTTTTCTCATGATGATCTTTTTGCACTCCTTTTGAGTCATTGAACTTTTTCGGGCTTTTTACATCATCCTTCATTTGGATGTGCCTGACTTTTCTCTCTTTTTCAGGGAAGGATACGTCACAAACTCCTTCATCTTGGAGATACTCCGATCCTTCTTTTTCTCAGGGATTATATATGATATTGGCTCAAAGGTCTTTAGATGATAGCTGAAATCAAATATCATTTAGGGTTTGTCGGTAGGTTCGTCACACTCGCCTTCATCTTGATGGTGATCTGAACTTTCCCTGGAAGGATCCTTCACAAACTCCTTCATCTCGGTAGATGATCCAAATCTTCTTTGGCCCCGGGGGTCTACTCGCTTAATTTGCCTTCATCTTGACGACAATTGAGAGATCCCTTTTGCAGATATTTGATTGCAACTTTAGAATGAGAAGATATGGATTAAGTGGATTCTTTTATGGATCAGGATATTTCCACTGCCTAATTGCCAGAAAATCGTCTTTAAACATGCCCCATAGCTATGATCAATATCAATTCGCTTCTGGCTTTTCAATGTCATCGAATATTTATTTCACTAATCATACCGAGGATATTTCTTTCATCCTTTTGGTTGATCAACAGGAAAAAGATTTGAATTTTACCTCTCTTTCGCAAAGAGTTTCACTTTTATGAAGAAAATACTAAAGGTAATTCGAGGTAATTCTTTTTGTGAAGTAAGATTTATTCGGAATCAACAAAATATTTTTAGTAGATTGGCAAAGTTTTCATGACTTCTTATGTGAAATATTTACTCAATATAGATTTTGATGCGACCTTTAGTTGCAATTTATGATTTTGGATATTCTGTCCAGTGAACTGAGATCTTTCATTTAACGACCAGCGAAGGAGCTGGAACCTTTCATTTAATGACCAGCGAAGTAGCTGGGACATTTCATTTAACGACCAACAAAGGAGTTGGAACATTTCAATTAATGACCAACGAAGTAGCTGGAACATTTCATTTAATGACCAGCGAAGTAGCTGGAACATTTCATTTAGCGACCAGCGAAGTAGGTGGAACATTTCATTTAGCGACCAGCGAAGTAGCTGGATCATTTCATTTAATGACCAGCGAAGTAGCTGGAACATTTCATTTAGCGACCAGCGAAGTAGCTAAAACATTTCATTTAATCATTTAACGACCAGCGAAGTAGCTGGGACATTTCATTTAATCATTTACCGACGAGCGAAGTAGCTGGAACATTTCATTTAATCATTTACCGACCAACGAAGTAGCTGGGACATTTCATTTAATCATTTACCGACCAGCGAAGTAGCTGGGACATTTCATTTAATCATTTACCGACCAGCGAAGTAGCTGGGACATTTCATTTAATCATTTACCGACCAGCGAAGTAGTTGGGGCATTTCATTTAATCATTTACCGACCAGCGAAGTAGCTGGGACATTTCATTTAATCATTTACCGACCAGCGAAGTAGCTGGGACATTTCATTTAATCATTTACCGACCAGCGAAGTAGCTGGGACATTTCATTTAATCATTTACCGACCAGGGAAGTAGCTGGGACATTTCATTTAATCATTTACCGACCAGCGAAGTAGCTGGGACATTTCATTTAATCATTTACCGACCAGCGAAGTAGCTGGGACATTTCATTTAATCATTTACCGACCAGCGAAGTAGCTGGGACATTTCATTTAATCATTTAATGACCAGCGAAGTAGCTGGGACCTTTCATTTAATCATTTAACGACCAGCGAAGTAGCTGGGACCTTTCATTTAATCATTTAACGACCAGCGAAGTAGCTGGGACATTTTATTTAATGACTTGATTTAAGATTGAGACTTTCTGAGAGACAAACAGCACAAGGACTGATGAACTTGATCTTTAGATTTGAAAACTTAGCAAAATAACTAGGTTTTTCAACTGAGAGTCGGGAAGGAGATCGACCTATTTAAGATATTTAGAGATTGAAGCAAGAAGAATGGCCGGGTTTTCAGGATTATCCTTTATCCTGAAGGGGAAATGGAATATACATTTGATGAGAATTTAGGAAAAGAATGATTCAGGTTTATCCCTTAACCTGAAGGGAAAATAGAAGATTTTGTGAAGAAATAACTTGAATTTAGAAAGGATATGGCAAGATTTAGAATTTTATGATCTATGATTTTAGATGGACCAGGTATGTGATGGAGGATATAAAAAAAAAAAAAATTGAGAAGACAAAAGGATATAGAACTTTGAAAAAAATGTAGAACATTTGAGGAAAAATTTGATTTTATTTTTGTAAAAGAATTCTCACAGGTAGCATGGTTGCCCCTATGAGTGATCTCAGGATTATCCCTTATCCTAAATGAGGAAAAGAATAGAATTTAAAGAGATTTAATGTAGGGAAATTGATATAAATCTAGAAAATCAACAAAAATTGACAAAACTTGTATTTACAAAAGAATCCTCATAGGTAGCGTTGTTGCTCCTACAAGGGGTTTCAGGATTTTCCCTTATCCTGAATGGGAGCACCTCGGACAACGAGGGTCAGGTTTATCCCTTAACCTGAGCGGGAAGCACTTCGGACAACGAGGGTCAGGTTTATCCCTTAACCTGAAAGGGGCGAAGAATTGATAAAATTTAATGGAATTTGAGGAAATATTTGATAAACTTGATAAAACTTGATGAAATTGATGTAAACTTGATAAAATATGAATAAAATGAATGAAACAGATAAAAAATACCAAAAATTAACTGAAAATTTATAAGATTTGAGAAAAAGGAATTTTTCTGATCCTGCCTGCATATGGGATCTTGGAAGGAAAATGTTTATTTAAAAGATAAATGAGAAATCATTTTGGGGAAAGAAAATCCACCACAAGAAGAATGATCAGCGCGAGATCTGATCCTTTAAATCAAACATGAGAGATCATCATGAGGGTTAATTTTCGAAGGCAATGGTTTTGAATACCTAATTTTGAAGAAGAAGATCAACAATAGATTTGATTTCTAAAAAATAACAGTTCAAAATTGATAATAAGATCAACACAAGGGTTGATCTTTGAAGGTAATGCTTAAAAACCAATCTTGGAAGATAAGACCAACACAGGGTCGATCTTTGAATATAATGATTTAAAACCCATTTTTGGAAGATAAGACCAATGCAATGATTGATCTTTGAATCTGATGATTTATAACCCATTTTAAAAGATAAGAACAACGCCAGGGTTGATTTTTGAAAAGTTTTGAGATCAATTTTGGAGGATAAGACCAACGCAAGGGTTGATCTTTCGACTAAAAAGATTTGAAATTCATTTTGGAAGATAAGATCAATACAAGGATTAATCTTTGAATATAAAGGTTTTGAAATCCACTTTGAAAGATAAGGGTTGATCTATAAAGATTTGAAATCCGTTTTGAAAGATAAGACCAACACAAAGGTTGATCTTTGAATATAAAGATTTAGAATCCATTTTGAAAGATAAGATCAACACAAGGATTAATTTTTGAATATAAAAGTTTAAAATTCATCTTGGAAGATAATACCAACACAAGGGTTGATCTTTCAATATAATGGTTTGAAAAACTTATTTTTGAAGACATGATCAACACGAGGGTTGATTTTTTGTCAAAGGTTAGACCAAGGAATATTTGAACTCCTTGGTCATAACGAAGATTTCTAAAATTTCATGATTTTTGAAAAAGCCCTCATAGGTAATATCATTTCTCTCATGAATGATGTCAGGATTGCCTCGCATTCTGAAAAGAACGGGAATTAAAATGTCCCAGTATGGCAAAGAGAAAAGAAGCATTGGATATAAAAGATATAAAGGAAATTGACATTTCATTTGATAAGCAAAGGTTTGATAACAACTGAATATTTACAAGAACTTAAAAAGGAAAAAGACTCATAGAAGACTGGGCTGACTAGCCCCTACAAGACAACTGGCAAAAAGAGACGAAAGCAAACAAAAACTTTGGATTTATCAATTCTTTGAATGGTCCGGAAATGGTTCTGTCAGGACTACTGACTGCTTTTCTTCCTCGTCCTCTATCAGCTCACTTTTGTCAATGCAGTCTTGTATCATGTGCTTGAGGACGAAACAGTGCTCCGTGTCGTGCCCCGTTGCTCTATGGAACTTGCAGAATTGGTCCTTGAATTTTCCCAACATTACTGGAGGATCTGCGATCTTAGGGAGTTTGATCATCCCGTGCTTCAAAAGGTAATTCATAATCACTTCCAGACTCTCAGATAACGGAGTGAAGACTCGATCTTTCTCCCACTTGATGTACTTGGGCTTCTCTTGAAGATCACCCTTTTGCTGAGGGCCAATTGGAAGCGGCTTGTCATTGTTCTTTAAAAATCTCTCCTTTTGCCCCTTGCCCTGATCTACTCTTGGACCACTGCCACTGTTGTTCTTGTTTCCCTTGCTGCTGCTACCAAGATTATTGCAGGAGGCATCAACTGAATGAGCAAACTGCGCCTTCTTCTTTTGGTCTTGGACATTCTTGACCAGAGGCGTGCCCTCGTAAAGTCCGCTTTCTATTCCTGCTTCGAGCCATTCAGCTCGCTCAATCAACTTGATGAAGGATTTCGTCGGGGAAGTGGCGATGAGGCTCCTTATGGGCTGAGAGAAATTATTGAGGATCACCTGTAATGCGTGTTCCTCAGGAATGGGTACCTTCATCTTATTACAGGTGCTTCTCCACCTGTGAATGAAATCACCTGCTCTTTCATTCTCTCCTTGCTTCAGGTTGTAAAGATGATTTAATGTAGGTGAGGCTTCAGTGTTGAATAAGAAGCGCTCGATGAACAGATTTACTACCTTATCAAACTCTCGTAGTTCGATAGGATTCACATGATCAGCATACCACCTGGCTGCTACACCCTCTAGACTGCGGGGAAAACAGATGAACAGAGCCCTGTTATCTTTCCTAAAACGGTTGCACTCTGCATAAAATGTGGCCAAGTGGGCTTTAGGGTTGCCAGTCCCGTCAAATTTGAGAAACTTACGGGGAAGATTCTCCAAGTTATCGTCCCCATCTAGACCATCATAGAAATCTTCGCCGGTGTAGGTCTGCTTGCCCTTACCCTTGGCTTGAATATCCTTAATAGCTCGATTCATCTCCTTCATCTGCTTGCTCATCAGGTCCTCTGCTGGAGCCCCAGACTTGGGCTTGTTGACGGATTCAGGCTCTTCTGCAGCTATCTTTACAGTCTGTCTCGGAGGATTCCGTTTGTAGACAATCTGCTCTTCCTCTTCCGATTCTTCCTCGACTGACTCTGATTCCTTCGAAGTAGTGTCTGGCTGTACCTTCTTCCTGATGATTCTGACTTGCTTTTTCACAGGCTTCTTCTTCAGCTTGCTTTTAGGAACTGCCTCTTTCAGCTTGGCCTCGGCTTGCTCTGACATCATCCTTGCCATCATCTTTTGGAACATGTCATACATAGCGGGGTCGATGTCATCTTTCATGTTCTGACCCTGTCCCCTGACTGATTTAGGAGAGCTCATCTCTTCTGCCTCACTGTCGCTGAGTTTAGGATCTGTCTCTTTTCCCGCTCTTGTCGTAACCATTTTCGGATATCAGTGATCTCTCTGTAGAGGAAAGAGGAAGTTTTTTAGACCAAAGAAACTTTTTTGGAGAAGTTTTGACAAGAGGGAGGATTTAGGTTGAAATCTAAACAATTGTATCCCATTACTAGGGATTGAGTCACCACAAAATTTGTGACAATTGTGTTGTTTGCTCCACAAGGGAGAGTAACCAACTAAAATATGAAAGAAAATACTATTTTGAAAAGGATATCTCTTGACGGAAAGAGATTTTTATGAAAATATAAACAAAAATATAAAATCAGAAGAAAATAAAAGAATAAATGAAATTTGAGAACAAATGGTAAAGATTTAAAATTTTAAGAACTTGTAGGCAGGATCAGAAGAATTTTTGAAGATTTTTTAGAAGGAAAAGGAAAAGAAAAATACACCTGGGTTTTAAAAGGAAAATTTGAATAATATATATCCAGGGTTTTGGAAAATATAAGGGATATAAAATATCACACAATCATAGATATACAAGCAAGGATATACAAACAACACTCCCTAAAGCTGACTCTATATGCAATATTTGAAACGGCTGATAGGACCTTAATCCTAACTCTAAGATTTATATTATCTGATTTCAATCAAGGTACGTCGATATACTCAAGCCGAAGCTCGAAGTACGTGGCATATAAGATATCTCCCCGGTTCTAAGGTAAAGGCTTCCCAACATCCTTGAGCACCTACCGATATACCTCGGACTATGGCCCTTAGGTACGTGGTAGGGGGGCGCAAACCCAAATAAGTGGTCCAGTTGTGAGGCTCTCTCCCGAACTATGGTTCAGTGAGACAGCCCAGCAACGTGAAGACCGGGACAATATAGGTATGGATGTTTTCAAAATATGATCAATGTGCAAATAAAACCAGAAGGCTCTAATGCAAGTCCTAAAGAGATAGATTTAAATAAAGAGAAGCATAACTTTCATACATTGTTTGCATTCAATCCCTAAAATTGAGGAGAGTTGTATTTAAAATCTAATGTGAACATGGATATAATCTCCTCAATATGGTCCTACCAAACCATACTTAGATCCTATATGCAATGATGTCAGCTTAGGACAGAGTCTAGGCTCCTAAGGTTTGCATGAAAATGAAGCTGACATATGTTAGAATAAAGACTTAGATTATATAAAAGCAAAGCTAAGGCATAGATTCAACCGGACGAAGACGAGTCCCATCACGGTCGCCAAAACTGTGATCATAGCAAAAAAATTTCCTCTCTCGTGGTTTGGTTTCTCTCTCTTCCTTCTCTTTCTCTTTTCTAACCTCTATTTTCCTCCTTTTTGAAGGGAAGAAAATAAAAGAGAGAAAAGAAAGAGAAAAGAGAAAAGAAAGAAAAAAAGAGAGAGAAGAGGAACTATTTTGCGCGGTCTCACTTGACATTGATTTAAAAATATTTAGAAATTTTAACTCGCCTCTGTTTTGAAATTTATTTGCGGGAAAATGGGGAGACGGGATTCGCTCGTCGGTACGAGGTTCGACCGTTCCTGGCGCCTTTACCAGGGGTAATCGAACCAAGGATCGAATCTATGCCTTTTGCTTTGCCTAAATAAAATCTAAGAATTTATTCTAACTCTAAATGCACAAAGAATCATGCTTGTGCAATGTGAAGATGTATGTTATTTTGAACAACACATTTTAGAAAATTTCCAAGTATTCTGAGATGAACTCGGTAAGGGAGTGAAGAAATGTTTGAATCTAACTTTAGAACATGAGATAGATCAGGGGAATTCTAAGTTTTTGAAGTAAATCAGGATTGGAAGAATAAATGAGAAGAAATGACTTGAAGCTTTTGAAATGAAAGGAAATGAAGTTTCAAAGTTAAAAATGGACTTTGAATTTGAATTTGAATTTAGGAAAGGAAATGAATACTTGAGATGGAATTGAATTTGGATTTTTAAGTTTGAAATTTAGAATGGATCTGAGAAATGATATTTGAAATAGAGATGAATTTAAGAAATTCAGAGGTGATCTGTAAGGGGAATTTGGATTTAAAATCTAAAATTGGAAATGGAATTGAATTCTGGATCCTAAGATGGATCTTGGATCTGAAGTCTGAGATCCAAGGTAGAGTTGGATTTTGGATCCTTAGATGGATTTGGATCTGAAGTCTGAGATCCAATGTAGAGTTGGACTCTGGGTCCTAAGATGGACTTTTGGATCCGAAGTCTAAGATCCAAAGTAAAATTGGTTCTGGATCCTATAAGGAAATTGGATCTAAAGTCTGAAATCCAAAATGCAATTGGATTCTGGATCATATAAGGAAATTTGATCTGAAGTCTAAGATCCAAAGTGAAATTGGAGTCTGGATCCTAAGAAGGAATTGAATATGAAATCTGAGATCCAATTTGAATGTTGAATCCTGGATCCTAAAATAAATTTGGAGTTAGATTCAGAAGGTGAACGAAGAGTTTCCAAATTTGAATAAAATGAATTTCCAAGTCAAATTGGACTTTGAATTTGGGACTTGAATTCGATTTTTAGAAGGTGAATTTGAGGACCTCAAAGTTTAAATTGAACTTTTAGTTGGATTGGAGTTGGAGTTTCAAAGTCAAATTGAACCTTGAAATCTGATTTGATTTTGAATATAAAATGAATTTGAAATCTCAAAGTTTAAATTGAACTTTGATATTGAAAAGTGAAATAGAATTTGAAAAATTGAAAGGATGAATTGGATTTACAGAGATTGAAGATTGATTGAAGAAGATATTAATATCACTTGGAGTTTTTGAAAAGGAGTTTTGAAAAATATGATGCAATTCTATCCTATATGATGGACGAATTTAAATTTTTGAAATTGGATTTTGAAAAGCTATCTTATTCTTGAAATGAATTAAAATAAGACTGAAGATATAATACATCCTTGACTATGGTCATTGAATGTATTATATAATAATCTATATTTGAATTCAAGAGAAGAATAAAATACATTTTGGTGCTTTTATAGAGTTTAAAATGGAATTAACTCTCAATATACCCTGACTATGGCCATTGGTATATATATTGAATTAATTCTAAGTTAAACCCTAATAAAAGAAGGAAACATTTGAAAATATGATGATTTTTTAAGAGGATCCAGTGTGGATCAGTGTTATTTTATAAAAGATAAAAATCCTAAGTTTTGTTTACATCCTGACTATGGCCATTGATGTAAATCATCAACTTAGGATTAATTTACCTCTTACGAAATGGTGCACGTGCCATTCGTGTAGCCATTTGTGAGAATTTGAGAAATAAAAAAAAAAAAAAAAGTGCATGAAGAATAAGTAATTCATGATATTTACAATGCTCATTCATTCTATCTAGAACAGGAAATGTAAATTTTCATTAAGATCTAGCTATTACAGTCTTGGAATTGAAATTTTCAATCTAGGAAAGAAATCAACCTTTTCTATACATTCCTGCAAAAACGGGGTTAGCACAAAACAGAATACAAAGAATCTAAGATATCATATTGAAGCTAAAAGAATACATATAGAAATGTATGTGCAAAACACAATATCAATACTAAATGACAAAGGCATATAGCATTTTATATTGGGTGAGAAAACCTGTATGTATATACAATGAGAAATATATGAGCTGAATTGGCAAATGCAATAGGTGTAGTTACAAGACATGGCTGTATGTTGATGCCATGGTAACAGTGTAAAAATATTATGGAGTGGACAAAATCTACAGCAGCTGTAATAGGAGATGGGCTAGGTAAATGGATATGATGCAATGATGCAGTTGGTGACAACAAGAGTTGCTGTAAATGGATGAAAATAGGCTGGAGGTGGAAGGTATATCGGTAAGTGTAAATGGATTGTATATATATGGTTGCTACAGGGGCAGTGATAGATGGAATATCCCATGACCGGGATTGGCGCATGGGTTGATGATGTAGCTCCTGTAAACAGGACTGTGGCAGGTAAAGGGAGGGCGGAAATGTTATACACAGAGATGTGGCTGGAAACATAGGATTGAGAATGAAGATGCTGTGGTGTGACTGTATAGGGAAAAACTGGAGTGTGAAAGATGTGTTGAATGATATATGTTATAGTAAATAGTAGAGATGGTGATGAGTGTTAATGTGAGCATTGAGTGTGCTACAAATGCTAAGCACAAATGCAGTTGACAGGTGGGTGTTAATAGGCTATATTGTGGGAAAGTACATAAATGTTGTTGTAAAGAAAGGGCAACAGGCAAGTGTAACTGAAGGAAGGAATTTTCAGTACTGAAATGTAGGTTCGAGACATTCTGACCAGAAATGATTCGAGTTCCAGTTGAATTAATAGTAGCCTACGATAGCTGCAGTTAAAACTTTAGGAATGACTTGAAGCTCCATTTCGAGCAAAACACTATCGGTAAAATGGATACAATCTTGATGAAATCTCAAATAATTTTATACACTTGTAACTCTTTAAAAGCAAAAGGTGCAGACCTGGCCATAAAAGAACAAGAGATTTTAAACAACAAAATGTTGAACTACTGCAACCTTAAAACCCTTTTTTTTAAAAACAGCAGCTTTCCTTTTATATTAATCAAAATGTTTGATGGCTTTCAAAATCTGTAGATATTGCGCTGCTAGCCATCGGGGATAGTCACACAGACATTTAATTATGGTTGACCGTTCCTGGCGCCTTTACCAGGGGTAATCGAACCAAGGATCGAATCTATGCCTTTTGCTTTGCCTAAATAAAATCTAAGAATTTATTCTAACTCTAAATGCACAAAAAATCATGCTTGTGCAATGTGAAGATGTATGCTATTTTGAAAAACACATTTTAGAAAATTTCCAAGTGTTCTGAGATGAACTCGATAAGGGAGTGAAGAAATGTTTGAATCTAACTTTAGAACTTGAGATAGATCAGGAGAATTCTAAGTTTTTGAAGTAAATCAGGATTGGAAGAATAAATGAGAAGAAATGACTTGAAGCTTTTGAAATGAAAGGAAATGAAGTTTCAAAGTCAAAAATGGACTTTGAATTTGAATTTGAATTTAGGAAAGGAAATGAATACTTGAGATGGAATTGAATTTGGATTTTTAAGTTTGAAATTTAGAATGGATCTGAGAAATGATATTTGAAATAGAGATGAATTTAAGAAATTCAGAGGTGATCTGTAAGGGGAATTTGGATTTGAAATCTAAAATTGGAAATGGAATTGAATTCTGGATCCTAAGATGGATCTTGGATCTGAAGTCTGAGATCCAAGGTAGAGTTGGATTCTGATCCTAAGATGGATTTGGATCTGAAGTCTGAGATCCAATGTAGAGTTGGACTCTGGGTCCTAAGATGGACTTTTGGATCCGAAGTCTAAGATCCAAAGTAAAATTGGTTATGGATCCTATAAGGAAATTGGATCTAAAGTCTGAAATCCAAAATGAAATTGGATTCTGGATCATATAAGGAAATTTGATCTGAAGTCTAAGATCCAAAGTGAAATTGGAGTCTGGATCCTAAGAAGGAATTGAATATGAAATCTGAGATCCAATTTGAATGTTGAATCCTGGATCCTAAAATGAATTTGGAGTTAGATTCAGAAGGTGAACGAAGAGTTTCCAAATTTGAATAAAATGAATTTCCAAGTCAAATTGGACTTTGAATTTGGGACTTGAATTCGATTTTTAGAAGGTGAATTTGAGGACCTTAAAGTTTAAATTGAACTTTTAGTTGGATTGGAGTTGGAGTTTCAAAGTCAAATTGAACCTTGAAATCTGATTTGATTTTGAATATAAAATGAATTTGAAATCTCAAAGTTTAAATTGAACTTTGATATTGAAAAGTGAAATAGAATTTGAAAATTTTGGGTTCCCTTCAAATTCGCTGGTCGTTAAATGAAATGTCCCAGATACTTCGCTGGTCGTTAAATGAAATGTCCCAGCTACTTCGCTGGTCGTTAAATGATTAAATGAAATGTCCCAGCTACTTCGTTGGTCGTTAAATGAAATGTCCCAACTACTTCGTTGGTCGTTAAATGAAATGTCCCAGCTACTTCGCTGGTCGTTAAATGAAAGGTTCCAGCTACTTTGTTGGTCGTTAAATCAAAGGTCTCAGTTTTTACTGGTCGTTAAATGAAAGGTTCCAGCTCCTTCGCTGGTCGCTAAATGAGAGGTCCCAGTTCACTGGTCAGAATGTCCAAAATCATAAATTGCAACTAAAGGTCATATCAAAATCTATATTGAGTGATTATTTCACAAATAATTCATGAAAACCTTGTCAATCTGCTAAAAATATTTGTTGATTCCAAATAAATCTTACTGCACAAAAGAATTACCTCGGATTACCTCTAGTATTTTCTTCATAAAAGGTGAAACTCTTTGCGAAAAAGAGGTAGAATTCAAATCTTTTTCCTGTTGATCAACCAAAAGGATGAAAGAAATATCCTCGGTATGATTAGTGAAATAAATATTCGATGACATTGAAAAGCCGGAAGCGAATTGATATTGATCATAGCTATGATGCATGTTTAAAGACGATTTTCTGGCAATTAGACTGTGGAAATATCCTGAGCCATAAAAGAATCCACTTAATCCATATCGCCTTATCCAGTTTAAAGCTGCAATCAAATATCGGCAAAAGGGATCTCTCAATTGTCGTCAAGATGAAGGCGAATTAAGCGAGTGGACCCCCGAGGCCAAAGAAGATTCGAAACATCTCCAAGATGACGGAGTTTGTGACGGATCCTTCCAGGGAAAGTTTGGATCACCGTCGAGATGAAGGCGGATGTGATGGACCTACCGACAAACCCTAAAAGATATTTGATTCCAGCTATCATCTAAAGACCTTTGAGCCACCATCATATATAATCCCTGAGATAAAAGAAGGATCGAAACATCTCCAAGATGAAGGAGTTTGGGACGTACCCTTCCCTGAAAAAGAGAGAAAAGTCAGGACATCTCCAAAATGAAGGATGATGTAAAAGCCCCATGACTCAAAAGAGTGCAAAAAGATCATCATGGGAAAGTGCCCAGGATATCAAACTGCCCAAACTGTAAAGAATCTTCTTTATCTATGTGAAATTCTTCTATCAATATCTTTTCATTCAATTACTTTTATGAAGCTAAGAATATTTCCTTTCCTTTCATGTCAAAGAAATTGATAGCATCATTGAAGAAAAATCAACAACAAAATTTGACTTTGTTCCTGGATTCTATAGAGTTAACCTAGTTGAGGGTAATACTCTAGGTGGAAGAGGGAACATTTTTCAAAAAGTGCTTACCTTCAATTACCTTGAAACAACTATAAATGTTATCATTTTGGCAAAATTTTCCAGCTTTCCTGATGAGAAATAAGAACTTGACATCTGTTTGGATATATATTGGTGTTGCCTTTTCCTCCCTTCGCGTAGTCGAAAGAGTTGCCTTCCCCTCTTTCATAAGAGTTGCTTTCCCCGTCTTTCACTGTGTCGAGAGACTCGCCTTCTCCTTGATAAAAGGATTGCCTTCTTCATCTTTCGCTTTGTCGAAAGACTCGCCTTCTCCTTTCTGAAAGGATCGCCTTCCCCATCTTTCGCTTTGTCGAGAGACTCGCCTTCTCCTTGATAAAAGGATTGCCTTCTTCGTCTTTCGCTCTGTCGAAAGACTCGCCTTCTCCTTGATAAAAGGATCGCCTTCCCTGTCTTTTCGCTTTGTCGAGAGACTCGCCTTCTCCTTGATGAAAGGATTGCCTTCTCCGTCTTTCACTTTGTTGAGAGACTTGCCTTCTCCTTGATAAAAGGATTGCCTTCCCCGTCTTTCGGTTTGTCGAGAGATTTGCCTTCTCCTCGATAAGAGGATCACCTTCTCCGTCTTTCGCTCTGTCGAAAGACTTGCCTTCTCCTTAATAAAAGGATCGCCTTCCCTGTCTTTTTACGTTGTCAAAAGATTTGCCTTTCTCCTTGATTAAATGATCGCCTTCCTCGTCTTTCGCTTTGTCGAGAGACTTGCCTCCTCCTTGTTAAAAGGATTGCCTTCTTCATATTTCACATCTTACATTCTCCTTACCTAAAGGATTGCCTTCTTCATATTTTACATTTTACATTCTCCTTGTTAAAAGGATTGCCTTCTTCATATTTCACATCTTACATTCTCCTTACCTAAAGGATTGCCTTCTTCATATCTTACATTTTACATTCTCCTTGTTAAAAGGATTGCCTTCTTCATGTTTCACGTTTGCCTTCTCCTGTCAAAAGGATTTGCCCTCCTTCATCCTTCACTTTGTCAAAAGATTCGCCTCCTGTTACCTTATTCATCGTCCATTTTTGTCTCATATCTCCTTACTTTCCATTTCTCACATTTTCCGGAAGAGTTACCCCATTCAGTTGAAGTATCTCTCCTGTCCCATCACGGTTTTGAGAAATCCGTGTGGTCGGTTCCCACTCAGGTTAAGGGTCAAAACCTGTACTCCCTGTGAGAGGTCATTAAATTCAAAAGCTGATTTTAGTCTCAGCAATGAGACATCCAAATTCATCCCTTTTTTTAAGCTTTAGGGAGCCCCATTTTCTTCCTCCTTTCGCAAACCCCTTTCGGATTTGTTCGTCCAAACTCCGAAGGTCCCATCATGGTTTCTTCATTCGAGGATTCCATTTGGTCGTCCCCTTCAGGTTAAGGGTTAAGCCTGAACCTCGCCCCTCAAGGTGTTTTTTTTCCTTTTTCAGGTTTGGGTTAAACCTGAGTCTCGTTTCGACGAGGTGTTTTCCTCTAGTCCCATCATGGTTCTTCCCATCAAGGAACCCGTACTTTGTATATCCATCCAGAATAAAATCCTACTTGAGCTTCATCTCATGAGGCGTTTTCTCAAAAATGTCCCATCAAGGTCATCACATATTCCTTTCCCCATTCAGGGTATCTTGATAATATCTTCGTCCCATCCAGGTCAAGGGCTAAAACCTGAGTCATTCCACAAGGCTGATCTAGTCTCACCCATGAGACTTGATCAAAATTCTTATCTTTCACCATTTTGGGATCTTCGCCCAAAGTCCCATCACGATTTCCTCATCTCTATCATTCAGTCATATCATTGTCGAGGATTTCGTCTCCCCAAGTCATTCAGGACAAAGCTTTAAGCCTGAAAAGCCATAATTCTTCCACACCCAGTTCAGATCTGCTGACTGGGGCATTTTTCAAAATTTGGAGTGTTTTCTTTGCCACTAAGCTCGGCTTTCAACCAGCTTAGTAGCAAAGAGGGGCATCTGTGAACACCCCAAATTTTTCAAATCTTTTAAATATTCCCCTTTTGCCCCTAAATTCATTTTTTTTGAGTAAATAAGTCATTTTAAATCTAAATTCTGGTTCATTTCTCAAGTTTTATTGAAATTAAATTCATTTTATATGTTTAAATTGATTTTGGATCTGTATCTATTGCCCAGATCCAAATCCGAGTCTCATTGTTCAAATTTTACATTAAAATTATAGAAAATACCAAAAATAGCCTTTAAATAGCTCGGATAGTCCATTCGACATCCGTTTGGATCCATCACATTGTATTTCTCGATTCGAGTGTCAAAACTCGAACATTTTCTCAAAACCTGGGTTCAAACCCATTCTTCTGAAGAAATTTCCCCAAAATAAACCTCTTTTAAGAAAAGTTCTGCTTTTGTAAATATTTTTGAAATTTTGTAAAAAAGTAGTAAAAAATCCTTAGTTCTAGAATTTTGCCTTCAAAAAGTACAAAAAAATATATATTTAAGAAAAGAACAAAAAAATATATATATATATATCAAAAATCCAAAAAAATTCAGAAACTATGCAATCTACCTTCCTTTTTAAACCTTTTCTTGAAACCCCCTTTTTGAAAAACCAAAAGCCACTTTTTAGAAAAATCCTGAAAGGGGATCCTCTATTGGGAATTTGAAGAAATTTGCAACAGCTTCTTCCCGCGCTCCCTCCTCTCCTTCCTCCATCGTTGATCTCAAAACTAACTCCTTCCTTTTTCACCTTTGATCGTTAACCAAACTATTCTCGAATCATCCAGGGGTCTCTTTAAGAAGAGCCGCTTCGCCTTCTCCAAAGGGGGATCAAGTTTTTCTCTGCAAAAGTCGCTTAAACCCATCATCTACATTCGTCTTTCCCCCTTCTTGATTCCGTTACAAATCATCGTCGTTAAGCATTTTTTGTTGATATCCATCACACATCTTCGATATCGAGCACCAAGTTTTATCGATTCTACTGCTGGAAGGCCATCGATCAACTAGGAAGATCGACCATCCTGACAATTGAAAACTCCAGCGTCCCTGCAATACAAAGGATTTGCTCTGAATCAACCAGAAGAGAAGGATTCCCCGTTACTGCAAGCCCCACACCGACCCTATTACAGAAGCAGGAATATATATCTTCTCCTGATACCTCTCTCTTCGATCAATTGAAAGTCGACCTACGTTCAGAAGAATTACGGTAAGCATCTCTCCCCTTCCTTGATATCCTATAAGAATTTTTTTTTTCTGTTTTCTTCCCTTTATAGTATTCCTTCATTTCAACTTTCGTTCGTTTTCGTTCTTTTTTTTTTTTATGTAAAGCATTAGTGGAGGTATCGATCTGCACATAGCAGAACCGATCCCCCTATCGCTACATTAATGGAACAGCAAGTATTCCAACATTTCTTTGCGTTTCATTTTTTTACTTATACTGCGACTCTTATCTTATTGGATTGAGGTTGTCAGATTCAATAATCTGACAGGATTCCTTTGAATCCTGGTCTAATTCCCTTTTTGCTAAACTTTGTTTTGATTCTTATAGGGGTTTCCGAATAGCTTATAGAATTTTCTTTTTATCTCTTGCCCCTGTTAGCTATCATTTTTTTTTATATGATAGCTTCAGATAATTTGATTGTCGGCCTCACATCGGTCATTATATCATATGCGTATCGTCATTCATTGTTTAAACATGAAGATATCATGTAGCAAGGAATCGTGCATTTCCTTCATTTCTTCTTATTTTTATTTTTTATTTTATTTTTTTATTTTTTATTTTTTTTTCTTCTCTTTCTTAGATTACGCTACTGCAACTGATCATTAGGGAAATATCACTCATTCGGGTGATTTTATGTCTTATAATCTTGAAGGTGCTATCTCGATGAGATCCCTACCTTATTCTGCACTTTCACTCACAAGTTTTTCCTCTGAACCAGACTCTCATAGCCGTTGCAGCACAATTAGGACATTCAATATTTTGCCTAGTCTGTGGCATTCGATTTCTTGTTTTATTGACCTTGTGATCATTTTGTTTGCAGGTTTCACTTACATTGGGTTATCTTTACTGTAAATAAATCACTGCTTGTTTTTCATATTATTGACTTACCCTGCATCAATAATACCGACCGATTAACTGCATCTTGGTATTTCATTCTGGGTTGTCATCTTATATCCCTTATTGATTCTACGTTATTGATTCCTTTTCTTTTAATTTTTTTTTTTTTAGCTGGAGAAGTATTAGTCCAACGTCATCAACTCTCTGTATGATATTAAGTTGTATTAGCATAGGCTTTTATTGCCATTAGTTTTTGTGCTTTGATGTTACATCTTCATCATCTTGTATTTATCTTCCCTTCATTTACCAGTAGATTCATTAAGTATATCATTCAACTTACAGCATCAGTTTTTTTTTTCTCTCTCTCTTTCTTCCTCTATTTCATGATGCTCTGTTTTGCCATAGTTTTCTGTTGTTTAGATGCCTACATGCGATCCTTCCACCATCGCAGGAGACCGTGTGTCTCCCATCATCAAACTATATTCATTACCTATTTTCATACATCCCAGATTACTAATGGTATCATGGCTCTTACTTTTCTCATGTTCTGATCATATTCATTCATAGAAGCCATTTGTTCACTGTGTAAGTCATTGTGCATCTGTTCACCATGTGTCTTTTTGCTACATATTGATCATTCACTAGGTACCTGTTGTTGTATGTCTTTTACTCATTGTATAATCCCATGATACCCTGCATCCTTGCCACTCTTTTATTTACTTGTTACTGTATCTAATCATCCACACCGGCTATATTCCATACTTGTCAATACTGCATTGAGGTCAAGTTAGGTAACTAAGTTCTTCTGGTGAGAATCTATACACTGGGACATTAGGATATAACGTATGATTGAGCTGGGTTTTACATTTGTCAGGAATGCTTAATAGGGGTTCCATTAGTCTATATTTCCCATGGAGTGTACCCTGTTAACTATCCTATGAATCTGGGTTCTCGGCTAGCACTTTTCCCCTTATTACCAGCATTAGACACATTTGTTTTGTGAATTATTCCTGTAACAGATAAAGGTAGTACTTCTGCAAAATTGATGGGATGGGTGTGTGAACACCCCAAATTTTTCAAAATTTTTAAATATTCCCTTTTTGCCCCTAAATTCATTTTTTGAGTAAATGAGTCATTTTAAATCTAAATTCCAGTTCACTTCTCTAGTTTTATTGAAATTAAATTCATTTCATATGTTTAAATTGATTTCGGATCTGGATCCATTGTCTAGATCCAAATCTGAATCTCCTTGTTCAAATTTTAAATTAAAATTATAGAAAATGCCAAAAATAGCCTTTAAATAGCTCGGATAGTCCATTCGACATCTGTTTTGATCCATCACATTGTACTTCTCGATTCGAGTGTCAAAACTCGAACATTTTCTCAAAACCTGGGTCAAAACCCACTTTTTGAAGAAATTTCCCCGAAATGGTCGAAAATTCTCCGAAAAATACTTTTGTAAATAATTTCTCAGAAAAATACAAAAAAATCAGTGTTTAAAACTTAGTTTTCTTTTAAAATGTCAGTTTTCTACTACAAAACTACAAAAAATGGAAAATGATGCAAAAATCGAAAAAATTGGAAAAAGCAAAAGGTTTTAAAAACTTGAAAAATTGAATTTTTGCCAAAAACCTCTCTTGAACCACTCTTTTTACAAAAAATCTTTCAAAGGGGGCCTTGTTTTGGAAATTTGGAAAATCTCCAACAAACACCACCCGCGCACTTCCCCTCTCACTTGCCGACCCTTCATCTCCAAACCAACTTCTTCTCCCTCAACCCCTCATCTTCAACCATCTCCCTCTCTCGAAGGCTCCTCTTCCCCTTTAAGAGGAGAGCTCGTAGGAGGAGCAAAGGGTCGTCTTCTACCCCTCCACCTTCTTCTCATTCTCCATTACGATCCATCTTCGACCCCTCCATCCTCTTCTTCTTAATCTGTCTCCTATCTCTTCATTGCGTTTCTTCTCATCCATAATTATACATTTCATCCATCCTCTGCAAGCAGCTACCATCGTCCATCTGCAACCTCCGGAGGAAGCATCAACATTCGATTGAATAAATTGTAAGTGTCAATCTCCACTTCCTTCCCTTCTCTATTTTTCTTCTCTTGTCCTCCTGTTTGCTCTTTCCTTGCTTTTCTTTGTTTTCTGAGTTCTTCCTGGGTGCTCTAAATAGTAAATCTCACGTGTGACACCGATCTGCATAAAGCAGCTCCGGCTCACACAGAGTAACATCGATGGAATTTCTTATTCCGACATGTTTTCCCCTTTTAATTCCTTAATGTTTGATCTCTTGTTCCATTTTGTATATTATACTGCTTAGCATATCCTTCTATGCGTATTGCTGTTCATATGGATTCCAACATCTCTGTAAGAAGATTTTGAGTTTCTCTGGTTTGTTTTTTTTTTATTTAGATCATGCGATTTTGTTTTTATTTATTTTTTATTATTACCTCTAATGGCAGAAGATTGTGGATCACCCATTGCATTTTCTCTAATTTTAGCACAGCAATATCTCACCCATCGTATTTTACTTGTTATACAGTACTACTGTAGTTCACTACATTCGTAAAGATTTTAGGGCATGATCCATTTTGTTTCTCATTTTACTTTGGTTTATTTTCTTACAAAATGTCTTCCCTGATATCTCACAACTTAGCATTTCTGTATTGCATACTCGTCCTCGTCCCCTGTCTTTAGCAGATTACACTGTCCGATTTGCATTTCACGTCCAGTATAGCCTAAGCATTACCTATTTACGTGTGATCCTTTTCTTTTTGAACTCGATCTTCATCTCAGTTTTGGATTACGCTTGATTGATCTTTTGCCTATATTCTTTTTTTTCGTTCCCTGTACTGCATTCATTCTTCATGTTGCATTTGTTTTTATTATTGTTCCTCCCACTTAAGGTTCTTGTCAGTCCAATCTCTCGTGTCAGTAAATCTTCACCATGTAGTTGATGTAAGGCTTCATCTAGTTCATTGCTCCGGCCCCCAACCCCAAAAGAGAGAGAGAGAGACCTTTGAGATCCTCGATCAATTCACAGAATTTCTACCTTCTCACCTTTGTTTTCCCCCTCTCTCATTTGGGATTAGTTTTTCCCTCAGAAATTCTGTCCTCTCTCAAAATTTTGATTCGGGTTTTGTCCCTGTGGGCTCGTCGGAGCACGTCCTCAGCGTGGCTCAGTTTACGGTCAGAACCAGAAGTTGGAATGGTCCTGGTATTGGGTACTTCGTTGGCTCCATGTTTATGCCTAGAAGAAGGTCGTTGGCTCAGGTTGGAGCATCTTTGATATATGGCGTTGCCCAAAGTTTGATATCATTCATCAGTATTCGTGACCCCAATAAGCATGGCATTAGAGAGTCTCTTTACATCGATGGAGTTGGAGAATCTGTTTGTAAACCCTTTTATGGTCAAACAATTGGTCTTTTGATTCAGCAGAACAGGGTTCAAAGTAACAAAACAGACATATGTAGGCATTGGTCTACTATTGCAAAGATCTTATCTATCATGCAGGGCAGCGATTGTCTTAGACATTTTATTGAGTTAGGTGGGGTGAAAGCATTGGACAGGTGGCTCCAAGAAGCTCAGAAGGGTGAAATCGTTGGCAGTAAAAAGCCTGTGGAAGAACTAATAATGGCAGTGTTAGATGCACTCAAGACTCTTCCCCTCGATGAAGAAGGGTTGAAAGCATGTGGAATTGGAAAAACTGTTGCAGGTTTCCTCTCACATAAAATTTTTTTTTTTTGAGATTCACGGGAGAGCAGAAAACTTGTCTACTGCTTGGGGAAAGGTCATGAATATGGGTGAAAAAAAAAAAAAAAAGAGTTGGAATTCTTCAAGGATGTGAGAATAGATTTGTTAAAAATTCATCAGAAAGTACTGAGCGTTCAGGTTGCCAAAAGACTGACACTTTACTAATGAAAGAAGGTGCCACTTTGGAAAATTCTGCTGAAGAGGCTTGCAATAGTACACAGGATTCTGTGTCTAAGGTTATGACCGTTAGGTTGGAGAATGTGCAGGACGGTAAACAGAGATGCACTACTCATGGAACTTTGTTGAAAACTAAAAGCAGAGAATATGCAGCTGATTGTCCAAACGGTGTAAGTGTAGATCCATGTGGATCTGATGCCAGTGATTCTTCCTTAGTGAAATGCTTCGTTACTCTTGATACACCACTAAATTCTTTGAAAGAAATGATTTTGAAAATCAGGCCTTCAGAAATTGCAACAGATCTGAGCCATGATAAGGTTTTGAAAATGAAGAAGGGGAACGAATTGGTTGATAAAAAAAAATTTACTCTAACATTGAGGAGAATCATGTTGCAGATAATCATTTGTCCTCACCTTTGGAAGCATCACAGAGGAAACAAACAGCACCTCCACTTGTTTTCACAAATGCACTTCCCTATTACCATACTCCACTGAGTGTAACCTGTCGCACGTTCCTTTCTTTCACCTTGTCACCCAGCCTGTTGCATTTCTTCACCTTAGTTATAACATCAAACTTCTTATATGCTATTATACCACTTTAAACTGTTGAAAATCATTTGTGTTCCAATGTGTCATTGGTTACATTACCTTCAAACAACCCAGGATCAGTAGTCTTCCTCCCTTATGGTTTGCTGTCATCACTACCACAATACTGCATATTTGTTGTAATATGCATGAACACTGCACCTGTGCAATTTTATTTCATTTACATATTGCACATTGATATTTTATCATCACCATTATAACACAGTACTACTACATTACACACTGCCACCACCACCTACCCTTGCATCTTTCACTGTAGCATCCACTATCCATTGTCCCCTGCTACCACACCTGTATAAGCATGTTATATATTTATACCCCTTGTACATAGTCATTAACACCCTTTCTCACTAGTTTAGTATACTATATATGCATTTGTATGTAATCACCTTTCATGAATCTATGCATCAAAGTAGATAGATTTCTCCATTGTATATATCATTCACATCTCTCACTTAGTATAGTCATAGGTATGTCTGCATTTCATCATAATCATATGCACATTGGCCCTTCATGTGATATTCTCCGGTTTTCATATATTTCCATCTTAACCAAATGTTTTTACAGGATATGTGTAGAAAATATCATTGCTTAGGTTTGTAAACTCAATTTTACATGTTATATTAAGTTAGGATTAAAAGAGAATTTACATTTCCTGCTTTAGATAGAATGAATGAACATAGTAACATCATAAAATTGCTTGTTTTCATGCATCTTTTCCTTTATTTCTCAAATTCTCACAAATGGTGAAACACGAATGGCACGTGCACTATTTCGTAAGAGGTAATTGATCCTAAGTCGATGATCCACATCAATGACCATAGTCAGGGTGTGGACAAAACTTAGGATTTTTAACTTTTACGAAATAACACTGGATCCACACTGGATCCATTTTCAAAATTCATCATATTTCCTCAAATATTTTCTTCTTTTATCAGAATTTAACTTAGGATTAACTTAAAATATACACCAATGGCCATAGTCAAAGTATATTGAGGGTTAATCTCATTTTAAATTCTATAAAAGCACCAAATGTATTTCATTCTTCACCTGAATTTAAATATAGATTATTATATAATACATTCAATGACCATAGTCAAGGATGTATTATATCTTCAATCTTATTTTAATTCATTTAAAGAATGGAATAGCTTTTCAAAAATCCCATTTCAAAAATTTAAATTCATTAATC
Source organism: Nuphar pumila (assembly GCF_984573655.1). Taxonomy (NCBI): domain Eukaryota; kingdom Viridiplantae; phylum Streptophyta; class Magnoliopsida; order Nymphaeales; family Nymphaeaceae; genus Nuphar; species Nuphar pumila. Next base: position 48,831,329 of record NC_143264.1, on the reverse strand, counting down.
ATTTAGGATAGAATTGCATCATATTCTTTTTTTATAAAATCCAAGTAATTCTTTCCTTCATTTCTCAAATCGAATCCTATTTATAAATTCAAATTCAATTCTATTTCTCAAAAGGATTCAAGAATTCAATTTCAAAGTCCCATTTGACTTTGAAACTTCAGAATCATCTTGTATTTCAAGTTCCAAATTCTATCTTAAATTTAAAATCCAATTCAACTTTGAAATTCATCTGCATATTCAAAATTCAAATTCTCAAATCAATTTTGGAAATTCCAAATCCAAAATCGGATCAACTTGGATCTAGTCTTCTAAATACAATTCCACTTTTTTTGGATCTTAGACTTCAGATCCAGTTCCATTTTAGGATCCAGGATTCAACACTCATATTGGATCTCAGACTTCAGATCCAAATCCATCTTAGGATCCAGAGTCCAACTCTACATTGGATCTCTGACTTCAGATCCAAATCCATATTAGGATCCAGAGTCCAACTCTACATTGGATCTCAGATTTCAGATCCAAATCCATCTTAGGATCCGGAGTCCAACTTTACATTGGATCTCAGACTTCAGATCCAAATCCATATTTAATATCCTGAATCCAATTCCAATTTTAGATTTCAATTCCATTTTCGGATCTAATCCGAATCTCTTAAATCAATTTCTATTCTTAAATACCATTTGAGTTTCTCAATCCATTCCAATTTCAAACTTCAAAATCTAAATTCAATTCCAGCTCAAGTATTCATTTCCTTTCCTAAATTCAAATTCAAAATTCAAAGTCCATTTCTGACTTTGAAACTTCATTCCCTTTCATTTCAAAGCTTCAAGTCATTCTCGCTCATTTATTCTTCCAAACCCTGATTTACCTCAAAGATTTAGAACTTCTCTGATCTATATCAAGTTCTAAGTTAGATTCAAATCATTTCTTCACTCCTTTATCAAGTTCATCTCGGAAAACTTGGAAATTTTCAAAACATTCTTTTCAAAAGAGCATACATCTTTGCATCGCACAAGTATGATTCTTTGTGCATTTAGATTTAGAATGAATTCTTAGATAATATTTAGGCAAAGCAAAAGGCATAGATTCGATCCTTGGTTCGATTACCTCTGGTAAAGGCGCCAGGAACGGTCGAACCTCGTACCGACGAGCGAATCCCGTCTCTCCATTTTTCCCGCAATATTTTCAAAACGGAGGCGAGTTATTTTCTAAATATTTTCAAATCAAGGTCAAGTGAGACCGCGCAAAAGAGTTTCTCTTCTCTCTCTCTTTCTTTCTTTTCTCTTCTCTCTTTCTTTTCTCTCTTTTATTTCACTCCCTTCAAAAAGGAAGAAATTAGAGGTTAGAAAAGGAAAAGAGAAGGAAGAGAGAGAAACCACAAGAGAATAGGAAAAATTTTGCGATGATCATAGTTTTGGCGACCGTGATGGGACTCGTCTTCGTCCGGTTGAATCTATGCCTTAGCTTTGCTTTTATATAATCTAAGTCTTTATTCTAACATATGTCAGCTTCATTTCCATGCAAACCTTAGGAGCCTAGACTCTGTCCTAAAGCTGACATCATTACATATAGGATCTAAGTACGGTTTGGTAGGACCATATTGAGGAGATTACATCCATGTTCACATTAGACTTAGGTCTTAAATACAACTCTCCTCAATTCTAGGGATTGAATGCAAAAACAATGTATGCAAGTGTATGCTTCTATTAATTTAAATTCTATCTCTTTAGGACTTGCATTAGAGCCTTCTGATTTTATTGCATGTTAATCATATTTTGAAAAACTCCTTACCTGTATTGTCTCGGTCTTCACGTTGCTGGGCTGTCTCACTGAACCATAGTTCGGGAGAGAGCCTCACAACTGGACCACTTATTTGGGTTCGCGCCCCCCTACCACGTACCTAAGGGCTATAGTCCGAGGTATATCGGTAGGTGCTCAAGGATGTTGGGAAGCCTTTACCTTAGAACCGGGGAGATATCTTATATGCCACGTACTTCGAGATTCGGCTTGAGTATATCGGCGTACCTTGATTGAAATCAGATGATATAAATCTTAGAGTTAGGATTAAGGTCCTATCAGCCATTTCAAATATTGCATATAGAGTCAGCTTTAGGGAGTGTTGTTTGTATATCCTTGCTTGTATATCTATGATTGTGTGTATTTTCCTTATATTTTCCAAAACCCTGGGTATATGTTTCAAAATGTCCTCTTTATTTTTAAAACCCAGGTGTATTTTTCTTTATCCTTTTCTTCTTCTTCTTCTAAAAATTCTTCCAAATTCTTCTGATCCTGCCTGCAAGTTCTTCAAAAGTTTAAATCCTTACCATTTATTCTCAAAATTCCATTTTTCCTTTTATTTTTCTTCTGTTTTTATATTCTTGTTTATATTTTCATAAAAATCTCTTTCCATCAAGAGATATCCTTTTCAAAAATAATATTTTCTTTTCATATTTTCAGTTGGTTACTCTCCCTCATAGAGTAAACAACGCAATTGTCACAAATTTGGTGGCGACTCAATCCCTAGTAATGGGATACAATTAAATTTTTAACCTAAATCCTTCCTCTTTGTCAAAATATCTCCAAAAAGTTTCTTTGGTCTAAAAACCTCCATTTTTTTTCCACAGAGAGTTCTGATATTTCAAAAATGGTCACTACAAGAGGGGGAAAAGAAACAGTTCCTCAACTCAGCAACAGTGAGGCGGAAGAGATAAGCTCTCCTAAATCAGTCAGGGGACAGAGTCAGAGCAAGAAGGATGACATCGACCTCGCTATGTATGACATGTTCCAAAAGATGATGGCAAGGATGATGTCAGAGCAAGCCGATGCTAGTCTGAAAGAGACTGTTCCTAAAACCAAGCTGAGGAAGAAGCCTGTAAAGAAGCAAGTCAGAATCATCAGAAAGAAGGTGCAGTTGTTATCATCGCAAAATTTTTCCCCGTCTTCCCTTCCTTGCGGAAGAGAGAGAGAAATGCTTTCGTGCTTCAAACTTGACCGGATTTTGGAAATTGTTTTTGAAATACTCGCCTCCGTTTTGAAAATTGCGGAAAAATCCATGTGATGGGGCTCGACCTGTCGGTACGAGGTTTGACCGTTCCTGCCGCCTTTAACAGGGGTAATCGAACCAAGGACCAAAATTGTGCTTAACTTAGTGAAATTATCGAAATTGTGTTCTATCCTAAATGCACATAGAATTCAGGCATGTGCTATGAGATTTGGTAAAATATAAGTTGGAAAACTATGATGTATGCTTAGATAATATTTGAAGTTGAAAAGTAGTTCTTAGGAAAAGATGGAAATCAATCTCTCAGAAAAACTCAGACGAAGAAGGTTTGAAATCTCAAGAAAGTTTATAAAGAGTTGGAAAATCTTGAAGAAGAGAGAATCTCGAGAAAGTTTATAAAGAGTTGGAAAATCTTGAAGAAGTGAGAGTCTCGAGAAAAGAGAAGGAATTCTTGAGAAAAGATGAATATTTGAAAAGGAAAGCATTTGTCAGGAAAAACTCAGATTTTGAGAATTTTCTTAGGAAAATGATAGAAAATTTTGTAGGAAAACTCATTAGAGAAGGAAATTCAAAATTCAGGAAATTGAATTCCTAAGAATCTTGTCCTTGAAATTTCTGAAAATAGATTTTTTATTTTTATTTTTGAGAAAGATGAAAATTCCTTTTGAAAATGGATCTTAAGAAAATAGCATTTTCAGGGGAAATCATAGGAAAACTTTGATTTGGAAAATCCAACTCCGAATATCATCATAGTTTCTTGAGAAAATCGATTCCATGAAGTGAAAATCTTTTGAGAAAATCATGAGAAAACGAATGATGCAAATGATTTGAATGAATGAATGCACTTTGAAAAGATTTCTAAAAAATTGGTTGGAAAAATATGGATTAAGCCAAAGTAAATCCTTCAGATATTCTGACTGTGGCCATGAATATATTCAGGGTTTATTTGAATTAATTCACAATATTTTGAAAACATTGAAAATATGAGGTGCATTTTCAAGATAGCCTAAGAGTATAGGCTCAATGTGACTGGTAGAGAGATGATGGATTTGGGTCTCGTCCATATTCCGACTAGGGCCGTAAATGTGGACTCCACCGAGTTCATCAACTCTCTAAGAGTTGGTGCACGTGCCATTCGGGTTCATCCACGGTGAATTTTGAAAATTTGAGATATATGCATCATAGAATCAGGATATTACTGAAATCAAACTATATGAGATGCAACATAATCTAAGCAGTAAAAGTAAATATTATTCCAAAGTTTACATTTTGATTGTTACATCATTGACGAAATAAAAAAAATATAACTAAATATTTGATAGCTCCAAAGCAACCATATCTTCCAGATTTTTCTTATAGATATCGAGTTCCTCCCTAAGTATTCACTAAGATAATCTCTACTCCTGTGCGATCCTGCATAAATCAAAAGAACACGAGCAGTACACGAAATAGAAATAGAACTTATTATTAAACTAGCTGCATGCTAAAAACACTGAAAAATAATAAGAAATCTAATGACAATTTTAACCGAAGTTAATTTCTAATTAAATCTGAGACTAACTAATTAACAACGCTAATTATCAATCAATTTATTTAACTAACAACTAATTGAAACTCGATTAATAATAAAGTAAACTAATTATGAAAACCAAACATGAGATTAGGAATTTGGAAAAAAGAGAAAAAAAAAACAACAAACCGAAAGGCAAAAAAGATAATGTAATGAAAAACAGAGATTTAAAAACAGAAAATTGACGATTCCAAAACCGGAAAACAGAACAAATAATGCATAAAACAGAAAACTGAAAATACATGAAATAAGAAAAAAAAAAAAACAGAAATTTAGCCAATGAAAAACAAATATTCAGGTATTGAAAACAGGAAGGAAAACATGTAAAACTGGAAAATTATAACGAATTGCAAAGACAGATAAATACAGAAAAACAAACAAACCGGAAATGACTTAAAATTTTAGGAAATACAAAACTGAAAAGGGAAAACTGGAAAACAAGAACTCAATTTCAAAAACTGGATGCTGAAATGATGAAAACAGTAAAAAGGAAAAGAAGATAATAAAACAGAGAAATAAGAAAATCGATTGCAAAACAAAGGTTTGATGAACATGAACTAACTGTAAGATAGGAAAAAAAAACTGTAAGCACGAAAAGCAATCGGACCAACACACGAGAAACTGCCGAATGGCATGTGCAAAGCTGAAAAAGAAAAAGAAAATTTAGAGATTTCAATAAAAATAACATGACCTCAACTAAGGCAAAAAGAGGAAATTCACCTTATATGATACATTGAAACAGAAATTGATTTGTGAACAATGAACTCAACAATGTGCTGAAATGGCAGCTCATAGCAGATTGAAAGCGTAACATCATTGGCGTGCGCACACCACCACCAAAGAGGCTCGTGGATCCTCTGCACCGAACAACTTATGCCCACGATCAAGAGGTTGATCCTCTTCTCTTGGAGATGCAGGAAATATGTAAAACTTGATGAATCCACTGCATCGATTGAACTTTATAGATTCCATCAATTCCAGCTAAACAGCCTTGTAGATCCCTGCTCCAAACGACCTTGTAGACAGCAATTGAAGATCGATTCCCTGTGGCTGGACTGAAGGAAGATGGAGCCTGCTGAAGGGCGATTGCAGATTGGGGCTCCTTGTATATCCTCTGCATCAATCGACTTACAGCCCACGATAAAGAGGTATATCCTCTTCTATAGAGTTAGGCTGAAATAGAATGGGAGAAATGTTGGATTTCCCTTGCTAGATGGGTTGAAGAAAATGTAGCAAACGCTGGCTGGAGCTTCTTCTGTTGATGGGCTGAAGTGGCTGAAGGATGGTATTGCAGTTGGCTGGGAGTGGAAGGTCCTTCACGTTGGATGGAGGATGTCGCTCCTGGTGATGGAAGACCCTGCAAAAACCGCCAATCCCCAATTCAATTCCCCCTCTCTCGTTCAATGGTTGCCCCCTCTTTCAATCAATAGCTGGGTCTTTTAAAGACCTTCAGCCTCTTTCCTCAAAAACAAAAAAAACGCAGTCCTCTTTTAAGAGCTCCGTTATGTTTTTAAAACTTTTGAAAACTGAGATTTTGAAAATCAGCCGTTTTCCAAAAGGGGCGCATCTTATGTTTTTCAAAAAAAATTTATTTCATTTACCTAAGTTTTGGGTAAAATGAATGTTTTTTTTTTGGAAAGTTTGGCTGTGGCGCCGTTTTGGGGCTGTTTCTTTTAAAAAAATGAATAGTAAATAAAAGAAATAAATAAAAAAATAAAAATAGAAAGAATAAAATTAAATTGGAGATGCCACCTCAGCCAATTTTTTTTTAAAATTCTTTTTGAAAATAAAGTTTTATTTTGTTTTAGCAAATCTTTTATTTTCAAGTGGAGTGCCGCAAATGTGTGGGCCCACTACTTTAGAACATAACATAAAAAAATAAAATAAAAATAAGAAAATAAAAAAGAAGAGGAATTTACGAAATTGGTGCCATCTCCGGGTGGGTCCCACTTGAGAATAAGATACTTACCTGAGAGTATGAGTATGATGCTAGTTCAAAGGCGGGTCCCGCTCCATTTATTTGAAGATACGAGATAAAATATTATTTGTTTTCAAGAATTTGAAAAAAAATGGTTTTTCAGGGCAAAAAATATGGATAAATGTAAAAAAAAAAATTGTAAAGAGATTTAAAAAAGTTTTGAGATAAAATCTTTAAAATCAATATCCAAAATATCCAGATTGTTTTTCTTGAGAAAATTTTTGTAATTCAAAGTCCTGGGGTAAAATGGGAAAATTTGATAATTTTGAAAGCCTAGGTTTTTTTTTTTTTAAAAATCAATTTAAAAAAGTTTTAAAAATCAAATCTGAATTGACAATTTTGAAAATCAAGAGTTTTGGATCTCAAAATGACATGCTATGCAGTGAAATGATGCAATGCTATGCAAAGACATGTTCTATGAAATGTCACTCTGAACCAGGAAGTGGAAATTCTAATTTCTTCTCCAGAAAAAGGATTTTGAAAATTTTCAATTTGAAGATGTCTCTGAACCTAAATATAGAAATTTTGAGGCTCAAGAATGAAATTTAGGACTTTCTGCCAGGTTCAATCTTAAAAAAATGACTATTTTTCCCTTCATTGCTTCTGAAGAACTGAAATGTGGTGATTGAGGGCGATGTCAGGGAGGTGAGTGAAAATTTGGGGTGTTTACAGATGCCCCTCTTTGCTACTAAGCCGGCTTATGGTCGAGCTTAGTGGCAAAGAAAACACACCAAATTTGGCCTATATAAAAATGCCCCAGTTAGAAGGATCTGACTGGGTATGAAGAAGTTAGCCCGAGGAATATGGTAGATATGAAATGGAGAAATGAAGAGTAAAGACTCACTTTGTGAGAGTTAAATTCAGGTTTGTGCCCTTGACCTGGATGGGATAGAAATACCTCATATGAAACGAAGTTCAGGTTTTAACCCTTGACCTGATTGGGGGAATGCCATTATCTCATTAAAATGAGATTCAGGTTTGTACCCTTAACCTGATCGGGCAGAAAATGGAATACCTCCTTGAATGAGGCTCAGGTTTATACCCTTATCCTGATCGGGTGAAAAATGGAATACCTCTTTGAATGAGGCTTAGGTTTGTACCCTTATCTTGATTGGGCGGAAGATGGAATACCTCTTTGAATGAGGCTCAGGTTTGTACCCTTATCCTGATCGGGTGGAAAATGGAATATTAGAAAGTGAATAAGACAACTTTTCTTGAAGATGAACGAAGCAATGGAAATAGAATTGTAAGAGGCAATTTTGGGAAAATGATCAAGACGATCCGGTGAATTTTCATCATCGTGAAATATGAAGAAGGTAAGGAGTAAAACGACTATTTCGACAATGTGAAAGATGATAAGGTGATCCAAAGGAACAAGGCAATTCTTTCGACAATGCGAAAGATGACAAAAGGTAATCCAAAGGAATAAGGCAATTTTTTCAACGAAGAATAAGGTAACTCTTTCGGCCATGCTAAAGACAGACAAGGCAAACTCTTTCAGAGAAGAGTAAGGCAACTCTTTTGACAATGCAAAAAGATCACAAAGGTAATCCATTCAGAGAGAAGGCTAATCTTTCAACAATATGAAAGATGACAAAGGAAACTCTCTCAAAGGGGTCAAGATGCATCAATATGGACATCAAGCTCTCACTTAACGTCAGGATAGCTAGAAAATATTGTCAAAATGTTGAAAATTTTGTTGATTCAAAGTAATTGAAAATGATGCACATTGTTGCAAAGATATTCCTTGTTTTCTACCTGAAGCATTACCTCCAAACGAGATTCACTTCGTAGAATCAAGATTTAGCATCCAAATTGCTTGCGATTGACCTTCTTCAAAGAAATTATCAATCTCCTTGATATGAACATGAAAGAGAATTTGATATTATGAAAGCAACTGATGAAAGAATATTGATAATAGAATTGCACAAATTTAAAGAAATTCTTGGCAAATTTTGGCAGTTTGATATCCTGGGAGCTTCTCTCATGATAATCTTTCTGCACTCTTTTGGCTCTTTTGAGTTTTTTGTTGCATTCTCCTTCATTTTGGAGATGTTCTGACTTTTTCTCTCTTTCTTTTTCCTCTCTCGCTCTCTTTTGGGAAGAGTACGTCACAAACTCCTTCAACTTGGAGATGTTTCAATCCTTCTTTGACGATATTGGCTCTTGGGTTTAGAGATCTTTGGATGATAGCTGAAATTAAATATCTTTTAGGGATTGTCGGGAGGTTCATCGCATCTGCCTTCATCTCGACAGTGCTTTGGACTTTCCCTGGAAGGATCCGTCGCAAACTCCATCATCTTAGAGATGTTTCGAATCTTCTTTGGCCCGGGGGTCTACTCGCTTAATTCGCCTTCATCTTGACGACAGGTGAGAGATCCCTTTTGCGGATATTTAATTGCAGCTTGAGGAGACAGGGCTTGGGTAAATGCTCTCTTTTCTAGCGCTCAGGATATTTCCACTGCCTTATTTTACAAGAATAATCTTTAAAGATGCGCCATTGACTGCGATCAATATAAATCATTTATGGCTTTGCAATAACACTGAATCTTCTTTGTTGGCCATATCAAGGATTTATCCTTCATCCTTTTGGTTGGCCAATAGAAAGCATTTGAAGTTTTGAATCTCTTTTCGCAAAAGCTTCACTCTTTTGGAAGTAATGCTGAAGATAGACTGGGGTAAGGGTTTGTATAATAAAGTTTTTGAAATCAACAAATAATTGATTGACAAATTGACAAAATTTTCTTGAAATCTTGGGTGAAAGTGAGCATTTGAGGTCCGGTTCAACACATCCGTGACAAAAATTATCCTCTCCTTTCCCCAAAGGAGGCGACTATCAGTTTACTGGGAACAATATCAGTTCAATTAAGAACGACCATCGGTTCGTTGAGAACTATATCAGTTCAATTAAGAACAACCATCGCTGGAAATAATATCAGTTCAATGAAGAACGACCATCGGTTCATTGAGAACTATATCAGTTCAATTAAGAACAACCATCGTTGGAAATAATATCAGTTCAATGAAGAACGACCATCGGTTCATTTGGAACACTATTAGTTCAATGAAGAACAACTATCAGTTAACTTGGAACACTATCAGTTCGATGAAGAACGACTATCAGTTCGCTTGGAACACTATCAGTTCGGTGAAGAACGACTATTAGTTCGCTTGGGAACACTATCTGTTCAATGAAGAACGACTATCAGTTCACTTGGGAACACTATCAGTTCGATGAAGAACGACTATCAGTTCACTTGGAACACTATCAGTTCAATGAAGAACGACTATCAGTTCGCTTGGGAACAATATCAGTTCAATTAAGAACGACCATCGGTGGGAATAATATCAGTTCAATTAAGAACGACCATCGGTTCGCTGGAACACTATCAGTTCAATGAGGAACATCTATTAGTTCACTGGAAACACTATCAGTTCAATGAAGAACGACTATCAGTTCACTGGAAACACTATCAGTTCGATGAAGAACGACTATCAGTTCACTTGGAACACTATCAGTTCGATGAAGAACGACTATCAGTTCACTTGGGAACGACTATCAGTTCACTTGGGAACGCTATCAGTTCGATGAGGAACGACTATCAGTTCACTTGGAACACTATCAGTTCGATGAAGAACGACTATCAGTTCACTTGGGAACGCTATCAGTTCACTGAAGAACGAGGATCATTATAGAGAGTTGGATTACTTTTATGAATGGTTTCAGGATTATCCCCTTATCCTGAACGGAGAATGGAAATTGGATGACCTGGCGGTCGAAATTGAGAATTTTGGTAGTTTAAAAATTGGAGATTGGATGACCCGGAGGTCAAAATTGAAGAATTATGGAAAATGATTCACGTTTATCCCTTAACCTGAAGGGGAAATGTTGATGTAAATTTAATGCAAATGAATATGATTAAATGCAAATTGATGTAAATGAATGCAGAATTAATGCAAATGAGTGCATATATATGCAAAATGAGAGATTGGTTTATCCTGCCTGCATACAGGATGTTTTGAGGTAAAGATAAATTTTCAAAAAAATGCCCCAGTGTGACGGGAGGAAAATTTTAAATAAAAAAAAGATAATTGACAAGCTTCTTGATTAATATACGTCCTCAAGATCATTCCTCACAAGAGAGACATTGTGAAAAGGAGGAAGAAGCAAATAAGATGGCGCCAAGCTATTGAAAAATTTGATGACTTTATTGATGCTTTAAAATCAAGGAAGGAGAATGGGATTACATTATTCTTTTTGAAAAAGCAAGATAAAAAATGGGAAATTGTTGGCATTGTCATCTTCTGGAATGATTGTGGAAAAAGCTTAGTCAGGATGACTAGTCCTCTTTTCCATCTTCAACGAGGAGCTTCTTGTCAATGCAGTCTTGAACAATGTTCTTAAGGACAAAGCAGTTTTCTGTATCATGCCCTACTGCTCGATGAAATTTGCAAAACTGTTCTTTGAATCTGCCCATAATTGCTGGAGGATCAGAGGCTTTAGGCAACCGAACAATGTCTTTCGCAATCATATACTCGAGGATACTCTCGAGTGTCTGATCCAGAGGGGTGAATTCTCGATCAGTTCTCCAGTCCTTGCGTTTTGATCTTTCCTGATCTTTCTTTTGATGCTGAGGGCTAGATTGGAGAGGTTTATCACTGTTGATGTCTCTCCCTTTTTGCCTTTTGATTCTCTCCAAACTGTTGCCATGATCATTCTTGTTGCCTTGGCTATTATTGAAAGATTTAGCCGCAAAAGTGAAGTGAGCCTTCTTTTTGGCATCTTGACTGTTTCTTGCAATGGTAAGGCCTTCATATACTTCATTCTCTACTCCCATTTCGAGCCATTCAGCTCGTTCAATGAGTTCAACGAAAGACTTGGAGGGTGAGGTAGAGATTAATCCTCTCAGAGGTTGCGAAAAATTGTTGAGGATTAAGGATAAAGCATGCCTTTCTGATATAGGATCCCTCATTTTGTTGCAGGTCTCTCTCCATCTGCGAATGAAGTCCCTTGCCTTTTCATTTTCATTCTGCCTTAGATTGCAGAGATGGCTCAATGTTGGGAGCGCTTCGATATTGAACAGAAATCGCTCGATGAATAGATTGACCACCTTATCGAATTCTCGCAGCTCGATTGGATTGATATGCTCCGAGTACCACTTGGCGGCAGTGCCTTCTAAGCTACGAGGAAAACAGAGAAATAGGGCTCTATTGTCTCTCTTGAATTTGGAGCATTCGGCAAAGAACATGGCGAGATGGGCTTTCGGGTCACCAGAACCATCGAACTTGATGAATTTGCGGGGCAGATTTTCCAGATCTTCGTCTCCTTCTAATCCATCATAAAAATCCTCGCTAGTGAAGACTTTCTTGCCCTTGTCGCGAGCTTGCAGGTCTTTAACAACTTTGGTCATTTCTTTGAACTGTGACTGCAGGGGTTCTTCTGCAACTTGATTCTTTGATTTGCGACTCCTCCTTTGTTTTCGACCCTGTTTCTGAAATGCCGGAGGCACCTCATATGCTTCATCGGTGTCTTCCTCTGATTCTGATTCATCTGAAATTTCCTCTGGCTGAATTTGCTTCTTGGAGTTCTTCTTATCCTTGTGCCCATGGAACTTCTCTCCGAATGGGTTCTTCTCTGCACTGGTCCCAGTCTGTTTACTCATCATTTTGGTCATCATTTTCTGGAACATGGCATACATCTGTGGGTCTATGCCATCCTCCCCTTGCTGCTGCTCTTGACTCCTCTCGGATCGCGGGGAATCCCTCTCTTCTTCTGAGGCTGAGGAGTACTGTAGTGATGTGGTTCTTTTTCCTGACCTTGTTCGAACCATCAAATGTTGTGGATGATCTCTACAGGATGAAGTCTTGATTAGACTCTGAGGAAATTTTGGATTGGAAAAAAAAATGATATAATAGACAATTGGAAGAATATCCCATTACTAGGGATGAAGTCACCGCTGAAATCACGACAATTGTGTTGTCATTCTTTGTAAGAGAAATAACAATGGAAAATGTGCCTTGTTACCTAGGCGAGGTCGTCAACCATGAGGAAAACACCATTTTGAAGGAAAGAGATATCTCTTGGAAAAACAATCCGCAAATGGATTTAGAATAAGGAGAAGGCAAGTGGGTAAACAATTTTCACCGTAATAGTCAAGGTATGCACGAGGAAAATAAGATGGAGAATTTGGCAAATAGACAAAATGATTGAAATCCAAGGAAAGAAAACATATGATTTTGAAAAATTGCAGGCAGAATAAAAAAAATGCAGCTGGAAATTTGAGATCCAGTAGAACGGAAGAAGGAAAAATCACCTGGAGTTTTGAAAGAAATGGGATATTTGAGAAAATTATCCAGGGTTTGAGAAAATAAAGGGAAAAGATGAGAAATATGGATATTTGAAAATATTTTGGGAAAATGTAAGAAAATAGAGGTAACATACAAACAATCACATCCTGCACAAACTTTCATGCACATACAGCACTCCCTAAAAGGTTGACTCTAGATGCATTATTTTGAAAACGGCTGTAGGACCCTAATCCTAACTTTAAGTTCAGATCATCTTTGTCCAATCCAGTTATGCCGATATACCCGAATCGAAATCCGAGGTACGTGGCATATAATTTCAACTCCGGTTCTAAGGTAAGGTTTTCCAACATCCTTGAGCGCCTACCGATATACTTCGGACTGTGGCCCGCGGTACGTGGTAGGGGGGTGTTAACCCAAATAGGTGGCCCAGTTGTGAGGCTCTGTCCCGAACTAGGGTTCTGGAAGAGAGCCCAGCAACGTGAAGACCAGGTAATGATAGGTAATTGGGGTTTGAAAAAAATGATCACATGCAGGAAATAGAGGGCTCTAAATCCTAGAGAGATAGACTTTTGAAAATCTTTGAAGAAGCATACATTGTTTGCATTCAGATCCTAAATTAAGGAGAGTTGTATTTAGACCTAAGTCTATGTGAGCATGAAAATATCTCCTCAATATAGTCCTACCAAACCATGCCTAAGCTATATGCAGTAAATGTCAGCTAGGTCAGAATCTAGGCTCCTAGGCTCACATGATATTGAAAGTAAAAGCTGACATTTTGTGAACATAATTTCGATAATTGAACTAAATCAAGCACAATTTAAGTCAGACAAGGACAGGTCCCATCACGGTCTCCAAACCTGTTATCGTCGCAAAATTTTTCCCCGTCTTCCCTTCCTTGCGGAAGAGAGAGGAAAATGCTTTCGCGCTTCAAACTTGACCGGATTTTGGAAATTGTTTTTGAAATACTCGCCTCCGTTTTGAAAATTGCGGGAAAATCCATGGGATGGGGCTCGACCTGTCGGTACGAGGTTCGACCGTTCCTGCCGCTTTTAACAGGGGTAATCGAACCAAGGACCAAAATTGTGCTTAACTTAGTGAAATTATCGAAATTGTGTTCTATCCTAAATGCACATAGAATTCAGGCATGTGCTATGAGATTTGGTAAAATATAAGTTGGAAAACTATGATGTATGCTTAGAAAATATTTGAAGTTGAAAAGTAGTTCTCAGGAAAAGATGGAAATCAATCTCTCAGAAAAACTCAGACGAAGAAGGTTTGAAATCTCAAGAAAGTTTATAAAGAGTTGGAAAATCTTGAAGAAGAGAGAATCTCGAGAAAGTTTATAAAGAGTTGGAAAATCTTGAAGAAGTGAGAGTCTCGAGAAAAGAGAAGGAATTCTTGAGAAAAGATGAATATTTGAAAAGGAAAGCATTTGTCAGGAAAAACTCGGATTTTGAGAATTTTCTTAGGAAAATGATAGAAAATTTTGTAGGAAAACTCATTAGAGAAGGAAATTCAAAATTCAGGAAATTGAATTCCTAAGAATCTTGTCCTTGAAATTTCTGAAAATAGATTTTTTATTTTTATTTTTGAGAAAGATGAAAATTCCTTTTGAAAATGGATCTTAAGAAAATAGCATTTTCAGGGGAAATCATAGGAAAACTTTGATTTGGAAAATCCAACTCCGAATATCATCATAGTTTCTTGAGAAAATCGATTCCATGAAGTGAAAATCTTTTGAGAAAATCCTGAGAAAACGAATGATGCAAATGATTTGAATGAATGAATGCACTTTGAAAAGATTTCTAAAAAATTGGTTGGAAAAATGTGGATTAAGCCAAAGTAAATCCTTCAGATATTCTGACTGTGGCCATGAATATATTCAGGGTTTATTTGAATTAATTCACAATATTTTGAAAACATTGGAAATATGAGGTGCATTTTCAAGATAGCCTAAGAGTGTAGGCTCAATGTGACTGGTAGAGAGATGATGGATCTGGGTCTCGTCCATATTCCGACTAGGGCCGTAAATGTGGACTCCACCGAGTTCATCAACTCTCTAAGAGTTGGTGCACGTGCCATTCGGGTTCATCCACGGTGAATTTTGAAAATTTGAGATATATGCATCATAGAATCAGGATATTACTGAAATCAAACTATATGAGATGCAACATAATCTAAGCAGTAAAAGTAAATATTATTCCAAAGTTTACATTTTGATTGTTACATCATTGACGAAATAAAAAAAATATAACTAAATATTTGATAGCTCCAAAGCAACCATATTTTCCTGATTTTTCTTATAGATATCGAGTTCCTCCCTAAGTATTCACTAAGATAATCTCTACTCCTGTGCGATCCTGCATAAATCAAAAGAACACGAGCAGTACACGAAATAGAAATAGAACTTATTATTAAACTAGTTGCATGCTAAAAACACTGAAAAATAATAAGAAATCTAATGAGAATTTTAACCGAAGTTAATTTCTAATTAAATCTGAGACTAACTAATTAACAACGCTAATTATCAATCAATTTATTTAACTAACAACTAATTGAAACTCGATTAATAATAAAGTAAACTAATTATGAAAACCAAACATGAGATTAGGAATTTGGAAAAAAGAGAAAAAAAAAACAACAAACCGAAAGGCAAGAAAGATAATGTAATGAAAAACAGAGATTTAAAAACAGAAAATTGACGATTCCAAAACCGGAAAACAGAACAAATAATGCATAAAACAGAAAACTGAAAATACATGAAATAAGAAAAAAAAAAAACAGAAATTTAGCCAATGAAAAACAAATATTCAGGTATTGAAAACAGGAAGGAAAACATGTAAAACTGGAAAATTATAACGAATTGCAAAGACATATAAATACAGAAAAACAAACAAACCGGAAATGACTTAAAATTTTAGGAAATACAAAACTGAAAAGGGAAAACTGGAAAACAAGAACTCAATTTCAAAAACTGGATGATGAAATGATGAAAACAGTAAAAAGGAAAAGAAGATAATAAAACAGAGAAATAAGAAAATCGATTGCAAAACAAAGGTTTGATGAACATGAACTAACTGTAAGATAGGAAAAAAAAACTGTAAGCACGAAAAGCAATCGGACCAACACACGAGAAACTGCCGAATGGCATGTGCAAAGCTGAAAAAGAAAAAGAAAATTTAGAGATTTCAATAAAAATAACATGACCTCAACTAAGGCAAAAAGAGGAAATTCACCTTATACGATACATTGAAACAGAAATTGATTTGTGAACAATGAACTCAACAATGTGCTGAAATGGCAGCTCATAGCAGATTGAAAGTGTAACATCATTGGCGTGCGCACACCACCACCAAAGAGGCTCGTGGATCCTCTGCACCGAACAACTTATACCCACGATCAAGAGGTTGATCCTCTTCTCTTGGAGATGCAGGAAATATGTAAAACTTGATGAATCCACTGCATCAATTGAACTTTATAGATTCCATCAATTCCAGCTAAACAGCCTTGTAGATCCCTGCTCCAAACGACCTTGTAGACAGCAATTGAAGATCGATTCCCTGTGGCTGGACTGAAGGAAGATGGAGCCTGCTGAAGGGCGATTGCAGATTGGGGCTCCTTGTATATCCTCTGCATCAATCGACTTACAGCCCACGATAAAGAGGTATATCCTCTTCTATAGAGCTGGGCTGAAATAGAATGGGAGAAATGTTGGATTTCCCTTGCTAGATGGGTTGAAGAAAATGTAGCAAACGCTGGCTGGAGCTTCTTCTGTTGATGGGCTGAAGTGGCTGAAGGATGGTATTGCAGTTGGCTGGGAGTGGAAGGTCCTTCACGTTGGATGGAGGATGTCGCTCCTGGTGATGGAAGACCCTGCAAAAACCGCCAATCCCCAATTCAATTCCCCCTCTCTCGTTCAATGGTTGCCCCCTCTTTCAATCAATAGTTGGGTCTTTTAAAGACCTTCAGCCGTTTTCCAAAAGGGGCGCATCTTATGTTTTTCAAAAAAAATTTATTTCATTTACCTAAGTTTTGGGTAAAATGAATGTTTTTTTTTTTTTGTAAAGTTTGGCTGTGGCGCCGTTTTGGGGCTGTTTCTTTTAAAAAAATGAATAGTAAATAAAAGAAATAAATAAATAAATAAAATAAAAAGAATAAAATTAAATTGGAGATGCCACCTCAGCCAATTTTTTTTTAAAATTCTTTTTGAAAATAAAGTTTTATTTTGTTTTAGCAAATCTTTTATTTTCAAGTGGAGTGCCGCAAATGTGTGGGCCCACTACTTTAGAACATAACATAAAAAAATAAAATAAAAATAAGAAAATAAAAAAGAAGAGGAATTTACGAAATTGGTGCCATCTCCGGGTGGGTCCCACTTGAGAATAAGACACTTACCTGAGAGTATGAGTATGATGCTAGTTCAAAGGCGGGTCCCGCTCCATTTATTTGAAGATACGAGATAAAACATTATTTGTTTTCAAGAATTTGAAAAAAATTGGTTTTTCAGGGCAAAAAATATGGATAAATGTAAAAAAAAAATTGTAAAGAGATTTAAAAAAGTTTTGAGATAAAATCTTTAAAATCAATATCCAAAATATCCAGATTGTTTTTCTTGAGAAAATTTTTGTAATTCAAAGTCCTGGGGTAAAATGGGAAAATTTGATAATTTTGAAAGCCCAGGTTTTTTTTTTTTAAAAATCAATTTAAAAAAGTTTTAAAAATCAAATCTGAATTGACAATTTTGAAAATCAAGAGTTCTGGATCTCAAAATGACATGCTATGCAGTGAAATGATGCAATGCTATGCAAAGACATGTTCTATGAAATGTCACTCTGAACCAAGAAGTGGAAATTCTAATTTCTTCTCCAGAAAAAGGATTTTGAAAATTTTCAATTTGAAGATGTCTCTGAACTTAAATATAGAAATTTTGAGGCTCAAGAATGAAATTTAGGACTTTCTGCCAGGTTCAATCTTAAAAAAATGACTATTTTGCCCTTCATTGCTTCTGAAGAACTGAAATGTGGTGATTGAGGGCGATGTCAGGGAGGTGAGTGAAAATTTGGGGTGTTTACAGCAGCCAGACACTGCTTCTGAGGAATCAGAGTCTGTCGAGGAAGAGTCAGAAGAGGAAGAGCAGATTGTCTACAAGCAGAATCCTCTGAGATAGTCTGTAAAGATAGTTGCGGAAGAGCCTGAATCTGTCAACAAGCCCAAGTCTGGGGCTCCAGCAGAGGACCTGATGAGTAAACAGATGAAGGAAATGAATCGAGCGATTAAGGACATTCAAGCCAAGAGTAAGGGCAAGCAGACCTACACTGGCGAAGATTTTTATGATGGTCTAGATGGGGACGATAACCTAGAGAATCTTCCTCGCAAGTTTCTCAAATTTGATGGGACTGGCAACCCTAAAGCCCACTTGGCCACATTTTATGCAGAGTGCAGTCGTTTCAGGAAAGATAACAGGGCTCTGTTCATCTGTTTTCCCCGCAGTCTGGAGGGTGTAGCAGCCAGATGGTATGCTGACCATGTAAATCCTATCGAACTACGAGAGTTCGATAAAGTAGTAAATTTGTTCATCGAGCGCTTCTTATTCAACACTGAAGCCTCACCTACATTAAATCATCTTTACAACCTGAAGCAAGGAGAGACTGAAAGAGCAGGTGATTTCATTCACAGGTGGAGAAGCACTTGTAATAAGATGAAGGTACCTATTCCTGAGGAACACACATTGCAGGTGATCCTCAACAATTTCTCTCAGCCCATAAGGAGCCTCATCGCCACTTCCCCGGCGAAATCCTTCATCAAGTTGATCGAGCGAGCTGAATGGCTCGAAGCAGGGATAGAAAGTGGGCTTTACGAGGGCACACCTCTGGTCAAGAATGTCCAAGACCAGAAGAAGAAGGCGCAATTCGCTCATTCAGTTGATGCCTCCTGCAATAATCTTGGTAGCAACAGCAAAGGAAATAAGAACAACAATAGCAGTGGTCCGAGAGCAGATCAGAACAAGGGGCAGAAGGAGGGATCCTTTAAAAACAATAATAAACCGCTTCCAATCGGCCTTCAGCAAAAGGGCGATCTTCAAGAGAAACCCAAGTACATCAAGTGGGAAAAAGATCGAGTCTTCACTCCGTTGTCTGATAGTTTAGAAGTGATTATGAATTACCTTTTGAAGCACGGGATGATCAAGCTCCCTAAAATAGCAGATCCTCCCGTAATCTTGGGAAAATTCAAAGATCAATTCTGCAAGTTCCATATAGCAACGGGGCATGACACAGAGCATTGCTTCATCCTCAAACACATGATACAAGACTGCATTGACAGAAGTGAGCTGATAGAGGACGAGGAAGAAAAGCAGCCAGCAGTCCTGACAGAACCATTCCCGGACCACTCAAAGAATTGATAAAGCCAAAGTTTTTGTTTGCTTTCGTCTCTTTTTGTCAGTTGTCTTGTAGGGGCTAGTCAGCCCAGTCTTCTATGAGTCCTTTCCTTTTTCAAGTTCTTGTAAATATTCAGTTGTTATCAAATCTTTTGGTTATCAAATGAAATGTCAATTTCCTTTATATCTTTTATATCCAATGCTTCTTCTCCCTTTGCCGTACTGGGGCATTTAAATTCCTGTTCTTTTCAGAATGCGAGACAATCCTGACATCATTCATGAGAGAAATGATATTACCTATGAGGGCTTTTTCAAAAATCATGAAATTTTAAAAATCTTCGTTATGACCAAAGAGTTCAAATATTCCTTGGTCTAACCTTTGACAAAAAAAATCAACCCTCGTGTTGATCATGTCTTCAAAAAAATAAGTTTTTCAAACCATTATATTGAAAGATCAACCCTTGTGTTGGTCTTATTTTCCAAAATAAATTTTAAACTTTTATATTCAAAGATCAATCCTTGTGTTGATCTTATCTTTCAAAATGGATTTTAAAAGATCAATCTTTGTGTTGATCTTATCTTTCAAAATGGATTTCAAATCTTTATAGATCAAACCTTATCTTTTAAAGTGGATTTCAAAGCCTTTATATTCAAACAATCCTTGTATTGATCTTATCTTCCAAAATGGCTTTCAAATCTTTTTATTCAAAAGATCAACCCTTGCGTTGGTCTTATCCTCCAAAATTGATCTCAAAGCTTTTCAAAGATCAACCCTGGCATTGTTCTTATCTTTTAAAATGGATTATAAATCATCATATTCAAAGATCAATCATTGCATTGATCTTATCTTCCAAAAATGGGTTTTAAATCATTATATTCAAAGATCGACCCTGTGTTGGTCTTATCTTCCAAGATTGGTTTTTAAGCATTACCTTCAACGATCAACCCTTGTGTTGATCTTATTATCGATTTCGAACTGTTATTTTTAGAAATCAGATCTATTGTTGATCTTCTTTTTCAAAATTAGGTATTCAAAACCACTGCCTTCGAAAATTAACCCTCATGATGATCTCTCATGTTTGGTTTAAAGGATCAGATCTGGCGCTGATCATTCTTCTTGTGGTGGATTTTCTTCCCCCAAAATAATTTCTCATTTATCCTTTAAATAAACATTTTTCCTTCCAAGATCCCATATGCAGGCAGGATCAGAAAAACTCCTTTTTCTCAAATCTTGTAAATCTTCAGTTAATTTTGATATCTTTACCAGTTTCATTCATTTTATTCATATTTTTATCAAGTTTACATCAATTTTATCAAGTTTTATCAAGTTTATCAAATATTTTCTCAAAAATTCCATTAAATTTTATCAATTCTTTTCCCTTTCAGGTTAAGGGATAAACCTGATGCCTCTTTTCAATGAGGTATTCTTTTTATATCTGCCCCTTTCAGGTTAAGGGATAAACCTGACCCTCGTTGTCTGGGGTGTTCCCATTCAGGATAAGGGAAAATCCTGAGACCCCTTGTAGGAGCAACAATGCTACCTATGAGGATTCTTTTGTAAATACAAGTTTTGTTAATCTTTATCAATTTTCTAGATTTATATCAATTTGCCTTCGCTAAATTTTCTTAAATTCTATTCTTTTTCCCATTTCAGGATAAGGGATAATCGTGAGATCCCTCGTAGGGGCAATAACGCTACCTATGAGGATTCTTTTGTAAATACAAGTTTTGTCAATCTTTATTGATTTTCTAGATATATATCAATTTCCTTATATTAAATCTCTTTAAATTCTATTCTTTTCCTCATTCAGGATAAGGGATAATCTTGAGATCACTCATAGGGGCAACCATGCTACTTGTGAGAATTCTTTTTACAAAAATAAAATCAAATTTTCCTCAAATGGTTCTACATTTTTTTCAAAGTTCTATATCCTTTTGTCTTCTCAAAGTTTATTTTTTTTTCCCGTCACATACCTGGTCCATCTAAATCATAGATCATGAATTCTAAATCTTGTCATATCCTTTCTAAATTCAAGTCTCAGGTTATCTCTTCATAAAATCTTCCATTTCCCCTTCAGGTTAAGGGATAAACCTGAATCATTCTTTTTCTAAAATTCTCTTCAAAAACATCTATTATGTTTCCCCTTCAGGATAAGGGACAATCCTGAAACCCTGGCCATTCTTCTTGCCTCGATCTCTAAATATCTTAAATAGGCCGATCTCCTTCCCGACTCTCAGTGGGAAAACCCGGTGCTCGCACTGGTTATTTTGCTAAATTTTCAAATCTAAAAGATCAAGTTCAGTCCTCGTGCTGTTTGTCCCTCAGAAAGTCTCAATCTTAGATCAAATCATTAAATCAAGGGTCGTTAAATGAAATGTCCCAGCTACTTCGCTGGTCGTTAAATGATTAAATGAAATGTCCCAGCTACTTCGCTGGTCATTAAATGATTAAATGAAATGTCCCAGCTACTTCGCTGGTCGTTAAATGAAATGTCCCATCTACTTCGCTGGTCGTTAAATGATTAAATAAAATGTCCCAGCTACTTTGCTGGTCGTTAAATGAAATGTCCCAGCTACTTCGCTGGTCGCTAAATGAAATGTCCCAGCTACTTCGCTGGTCGCTAAATGAAATGTCCCAGCTACCTCGCTGGTCGCTAAATGAAATGTTCCAGCTACTTCGCTGGTCGCTAAATGAAATGTCCCAGCTACTTTGCTGGTCGTTAAATGAAATGTCCCAGTTTTCACTGGTCATTAAATGAAATGACCCAGCTACTTCGCTGGTCGTTAAATGAAATGTTCCAAGTCATAAATTGCAACTAAAGATCGTATCAAAATCTATATTGAGTGATTATTTCACAAAGAAATCATGGAAAACTTTGCCAAGTTGCTAAAAATATTTGTTGATTCCAATATTCTTAAATGCACAAAAGAATTACCTCAGATTACCTCTAGTATTTTCTTCATAAAAGGTGAAACTCTTTGCGAAAAAGAGGTAAAATTCAAATCTTTTTCCTGTTGATCAACCAAAAGGATGAAAGAAATGTCCTCGGTATGATTAGTGAAATAAATATTCGATGACATTGAAAAGCCGGAGGCGAATTGATATTGATCATAGCTATGACGCATGTTTAAAGATGATTTTCTGGCAATTAGACAATGGAAATATCCTGAGCTATAAAAGAATCCACCTAATCCATATCTTCTCATTTCTAAAGCTACAATCAAATATCTGCAAAAGGGATCTCTCAATTGTCGTCAAGATGAAGGCGAATTAAGCGAGTAGACCCCCGGGGCCAAAGAAGATTTGGATCATCTACCAAGATGAAGGAGTTTGTGAAGGATCCTTCCAGGGAAAGTTCAGATCACCGTCAAGATGAAGGCGAGTGTGATGAGCCTACCGACAAACCCTAAATGATATTTGATTTCAGCTATCATCTAAAGACCTTCGAGCCTATACCATCATATATAATTCCTGAGAAAATGAAGGATCAGTACATCTCCAAGATGAAGGAGTTTGTGACGTACCCTTCCCCGAAAAAAGAGAGAAAAGTCAGGACACATCCAAATGAAGGATGATGTAAAAAGCCCGAAAAAGTTCAATGACTCAAAAAGAGTGCAAAAAGATCATCATGGGAAAAACATCTAGATATCAAACTGCCGAAATGGCCAGAAGTCGTCTTTTCTTATGCGAAATTCTTTTATCAATATCTTTTCACCACTTGCTTTTATGAAATTAAGAATATATCTTCTCTTCTCATATCAAGGAAATGGATAGCTTCCTTGAAGAAAATCATCAGCGCTGAAGTTTTGAATTTGACTCTTAAAGACCGAGAAGTTAACCTCGTTGAGGAAAATACTCTGGGTAAAAGAGGGAATATCTTTGCACACATGTACACACTTTCAAGCGTTGAAGTCAACTATAAATTTATCTTATTGGCAAAATTTTCTAGATATTCTGAAGAATAAAATAAATACTCAATATCCATTTTGGTGCAACCTAATGTTGTTTTCCCCGGAAGAATTGCTTCATTCAATTGAAGTGTCTCTCCTGTCCCATCACGGTTTTGAGAAATTTCGTATGGTTGTTCCCACTCAGGTTAAGGGTCATAACCTGTACTTCCCGCGAGAGGTCATTAAATTCAAAAGCCGATTTCAGTCTCAGTAATGAGACACCCAAGTTTGTCCCCTTTTCAAAGCTTTAGGGAACCCCATTTCCTTCCTCCTTTCGCGAAACCCCTTTCGGATTTGTTCGTCCAAACTCCAAAGGTCCCATCATGGTCTCTTCACTCGAGGATTCCGTATGGTCGTCCCTTTCAGGTTAAGGGTTAAGCCTGAACCTCGTGCCTCGAGGTATATTCCTTTTTCAGGTTTCGGTTAAACCTGAATCTCGTTCCAACGAGTTTCCCTCGTTTCGACGAGGTGGCTTCCTCTAGTCCCATCATGATTCTTCCCATCGAGGAATCCCTGCTTTGTATATCCATCCAGGACAGGGTCGTACTTGAACTTCATCTCATGAGGCGTTTTCTCAAAAATGTCCCATCAGGGTCATCATGTATTTCCTTTCCCCATTCAGGTTATTTTGAGATATATTCGTCCCATCCAGGTTAAGGGCTAAACCTGAGTCATTCTGAAAAGCTGATTTTGTCTCACCCATGAAACTTGATCAAAATTCTTATCTTTCATCATTGTGGGACCTTCACCCAAAGTCCCATCACGATTTCCTTATCTCTATTATTTAGTCATATCATCTCCGAGGATTTCGTCTTCCCCAAGTCATTCAAGGATAAAATTTTAAATCTGAAGAACCATGTCTTTTAAATCAAATTCTTCCACACCCAGTTCAGATCGGCTGACTGGGGCATTTTTCAAAATTTGGAGTGTTTTCTTTGCCACTAAGCTCGGCTTTCAACCGGCTTAGTAGCAAAGAGGGGCATCTGTGAACACCTTAAATTTTTCAAAATTTTTAAATATTCCCTTTTTGCCCCTAAATTCATTTTTTGAGTAAATGAGTCATTTTAAATCTAAATTCCAGTTCACTTCTCTAGTTTTATTGAAATTAAATTCATTTCATATGTTTAAATTGATTTTGGATCTGGATCCATTGTCCAGATCCAAATTTGAATCTCCTTGTTCAAATTTTAAATTAAAATTATAGAAAATGCCAAAAATAGCCTTTAAATAGCTCGGATAGTCCATTCGACATCTGTTTTGATCCATCACATTGTACTTCTCGATTCGAGTGTCAAAACTCGAACATTTTCTCAAAACCTGGGTCAAAACCCACTTTCTGAAGAAATTTCCCCGAAATGGTCGGAAATTCTCCGAAAAATACTTTTGTAAATAATTTCTCAGAAAAATACAAAAAAATCAGTGTTTAAAACTTAGTTTTCTTTTAAAATCTCAGTTTTCTACTACAAAACTACAAAAAATGGAAAATGATGCAAAAATCGAAAAAATTGGAAAAAGCAAAAGGTTTTAAAAACTTGAAAAATTGAATTTTTGCCAAAAACCTCTCTTAAACCACTATTTTTACAAAAATTCTTTCAAAGGGGGCCTTCTTTTGGAAATTTGGAAAATCTCCAACAAACACCACCAGCGCACTTCCCCTCTCACTTGCCGACCCTTCATCTCCAAACGAACTTCTTCTCCCTCAACCCCTGATCTTCAACCATCTCCCTCTCTCAAAGGCTCCTCTTCCCCTTTAAGAGGAGAGCTCGTAGGAGGAGCAAAGGGTCGTCTTCTACCCCTCCACCTTCTTCTCATTCACAGATCCAGTTTTCACCTTCTCGCATTCTCCATTACGATCCATCTTCGACCCCTCCATCCTCTCCTTCTTAATATGTCTCCTATCTCTTCATTGCGTTTCTTCTCATCCATAATTATACATTTCATCCATCCTCTGCAAACAGCTACCATCGTCCATCTGCAACCTCCGGAGGAAGCATCAACATTCGATTGAATAAACTGTAAGTGTCAATCTCCACTTCCTTCCCTTCTCTATTTTTCTTCTCTTGTCCTCATGTTTGCTCTTTCCTTGCTTTTCTTTGTTTTCTGAGTTCTTCCTGGGTGCTCTAAATAGTAAATCTCACATGTGACACCGATCTGCATAAAGCAGCTCCGACTCACACAGAGTAACATCGATGGAATTTCTTATTCCGACATGTTTTCCCCTTTTAATTCCTTAATGTTTGATCTCTTGTTCCATTTTGTATATTATACTGCTTAGCATATCCTTCTATGTGTATTGCTGTTCATATGGATTCCAACATCTCTGTAAGAAGATTTTGAGTTTCTCTGGTTTGTTTTTTTTTATTTAGATCATGCGATTTTGTTTTTGTTTTTTTTTTATTATTACCTCTAATGGCAGAAGATTGTGGATCACCCATTGCATTTTCTCTGATTTTAGCATAGCAATATCTCACCCATCGTATTTTACTTGTTATACAGTACCACTGTAGTTCACTGCATTCGTAAAGATTTTAGGGCATGATCCATTTTGTTTCTCATTTTACTTTGGTTTATTTTCTTACAAAATGTCTTCCATGATATCTCACAACTTAGCATTTCTGTATTGCATACTCGTCCTCGTCCCCTGTCTTTAGCAGATTACACTGTCCGATCTGCATTTCACGTCCAGTATAGCCTAAGCATTACCTATTTACGTGTGATCCTTTTCTTTTTGAACTCGATCTTCATCTCAGTTTTGGATTACGCTTGATTGATCTTTTGCCTATATTCTTTTTTTTCGTTCCCTGTACTGCATTCATTCTTCCTGTTGCATTTTTTTTTATTATTGTTCCTCCCACTTAAGGTTCTTGTCAGTCCAATCTCTCGTGTCAGTAAATCTTCACCATGTAGTTGATGTAAGGCTTCATCTAGTTCATTGCTCCGGCCCCCAACCCCAAAAGAGAGAGAGAGAGACCTTTGAGATCCTCGATCAATTCACAGGATTTTTACCTTCTCACCTTTGTTTTCCCCCTCTCTCATTTGGGATTAGTTTTTCCCTCAGAAATTCTATCCTCTCTCAAAATTTTGATTCGGGTTTTGTCCCTGTGGGCTCGTCGGAGCACGTCCTCAGCGTGGCTCAGTTTACGGCCAGAACCAGAAGTTGGAACGGTCCTGGTATTGGGTACTTCGTTGGCTCCATGTTTATGCCTAGAAGAAGGTCGTTGGCTTAGGTTGGAGCATCTTTGATATATGGCGTTGCCCAAAGTTTGATATCATTCATCAGTATTCGTGACCCCAATAAGCATGGCATTAGAGAGTCTCTTTACATCGATGGAGTTGGAGAATCTGTTTGTAAACCCTTTTATGGTCAAACAATTGGTCTTTTGATTCAGCAGAACAGGGTTCAAAGTAACAAAACAGACATATGTAGGCATTGGTCTACTATTGCAAAGATCTTATCTATCATGCAGGGCAGCGATTGTCTTAGACATTTTATTGAGTTAGGTGGAGTGAAAGCATTGGACAGGTGTGATCATCGCAAAATTTTTCCTCTCTCTCTTGTGGTTTTCTCTCTCTTCCTTCTCTTTTCCTTTTCTAACCTCTATTTTCCTCTTTTTTTTTGAAGAGAAAAAAATAAAAGAAAGAAAAGAAAGAGAGAAGAGAAAAGAAAGAAAGAGAGAGAGAAGAGGAGCTATTTTGCGGGTTTTCACTTGACCTTGATTTGAAAAGAATTTAGAAATTTAACTCGCCTCTATTTTTGAAAATATTGCGGGAAAATGGAGAGACGGGATTCGCTCGTCGGTACGAGGTTCGACCGTTCCTGGCGCCTTTACCAGGGGTAATCGAACCAAGGATCGAATCTATGCCTTTTGCTTTGCCTAAATATAATCTAAGAATTTATTCTAACTCTAAATGCACAAAGAATCATACTTGTGCAATGCAAGGATGTATGCTCTTTTGAAAAGAATGTTTTGAAAATTTCCAAGTATTCTGAGATGAACTTGGTAAGGGAGTGAAGAAAATGATTTCAATCTAACTTTAGAACTAAAGAAGTTCTAAGTTTTTGAAGTAAATCAGGATTTGGAAATGAGAAAGAATGACTTGAAGCTTTGAAATGAAAGGAAATGAATGTTTCAAAGTCAAAATCGACTTTGAATTTTAGATTTAAATTTAGAAAAGGAAATGAATGCTTGTGATGGAATTGAATTTGGATTTTTAAGTTTGAAATGGATCTGAGATAATCAAATGGTATTTAAGAATAAAAATAGATTTAGGGAGTTCAGATAAGATCTGAAAATGGAATTGGATTTGAAATCTAGAATTGGGAATGGAATTTAAAATCTGAGATCTGAGATAAAATTAGGTTTTGGATCCTAAGATAGATTTGGATTTGAAGTCTGAGATCCAATGTAGAATTGGACTCTGGACCCTAAGATGGAATTGGATCCGAAGTCTAAGATCCAAAGTAGAATTGGATTCTAGATCCTAAAGTGGAATTAGATCTGAAGTCTGAGATCCAAAGTAGATTTTGAGTTCTGGATCCAAAGATGGAATTGGATCTGAAGTCTAAGATCCAAAGGTAGAATTGTATTTAGAAAAACTGGATCCAAGTTTATCTAATTTTGGATTTGGAATTTCCAAAATTGATTTGAGAATTTGAATTTTGAATATGCAAACGAATTTCAAAGTCAAATTGGACTTTGAAGCTTGAATCTGGAATTTAGAAGATGAATCCATATTTCCAATTTTGAATTGAATTAGGAAAATGAAATTTAGGAATTGAATCTTGAATATACAAATGAATTTCAAAGTCAAGTTTGACTTTGAATTCGAAGTTTGAATTCGAAGTTTGAATTTGAAATTTAGAAGATGAAGAGAATCTCAAAGTTAAATTGAACTTTGGATTTGATTTGGAGTTTTTGAATATAAATGAATTTGGAATTTCAAAGTCAAATTGAACTTTGAAATCTGATTTGAATTTGAATATAAAATGAATTTGAAATCAAAGTTAGATTGAACTTTGAGATTTGAAAATGAAATAGAATTTTGAAAATTGAAAGAATGAATCGGATTTCATAAGGATTGAAGATAGATTTGAAGAAAGATATTTACTTGGAGTTTTGGAAAAAATGAATTTTTGAAAAGATGATGTAATTCTATCCTAAATGATGAATGAATCTAGATTTTTGAAATTGGATTTTGAAAAGCTATTCCATTCTTTAAATGAATTAAAATAAGATTGAAGATATAATGCATCCTTGACTATGGTCATTGGATGTATTATATAATAATCTATATTTAAATTCAGGTGAAGAATAAAATACATTTTGGTGCTTTTATAAAGTTTAAAATGAAATTAACTCTCAATATACCCTGACTATGGCCATTGGTATATATATTGAATTGATTCTAAGTTAAACTCTAATAAAAGAAGAAGATATTTGAGTAAATATGATGAATTTTGAAAACGGATCCAGTATGGGTCCAGTGTTATTTCGTAAAAGATAAAAATCCTAAGTTTTGTCCATACCCTGACTATGGCCATTGATATGGATCATCAACTTAGGATTAATTTACCTTTTACGAAATGGTGCACGTGTCATTCGTGTTTCACCATTGTGAGATTTTGAGAAATAAAGGAAACATGCATGGAGAACAAGTGATTCATGTTATCTGCTATGCTCATTCATTCTAATCTAAGACTGGAAACGTAAGGAATTCTCATTAATATCTAGCTTATTACAACGTCAGAGTTGACAAGACATCGAAGGAGAGAAGAAAAGAAAGAAAGAATGTAGCCATGGTAGTTCTTAATGAACTACTATAGTAAAGGGAGATCACAATGGTTCTGTGTGAACCACTGTGAAAAGAAAATGAATATAACTATAGTAGTTCTTAATGAACTACTATAGCAAAGGAAGGTCACAATGGTTCTGTGTGAACCACTGTGAAAAGAAATAAAAAAAAAAATAGCTATAGTAGTTCTTAATGAACTACTATGGCAAAGGAGGAACACAATGGTTCTGTGTGAACCGCTGTGAAAAGGAGAAGAATATAGCTATAGTAGTTCTTAATGAACTACTATAGCAAAGGAAGGTCACAATGGTTCTGTGTGAACCACTGTGAACAAAAAAAAAAGAATATAGCTATAGTAGTTCTTAATGAACTACTATAGCAAAGGGAGGTCACAATGGTTCTATGTGAACCACTGTGAAGAGAAAACATAATGTAGCTATAGTAGTTCTTAATGAACAACTATAGTAAAGGGAGATCACAATGATTCTGTGTGAACCACTGTGAAAAGAAAATGAATATAGCTATAATAGTTCTTAATGAACTACTATAGCAAAGAAGGTCACAATGGTTCTATGTGAACCACTGTGAAGAGAAAACAGAATGTAGCTATAGTAGTTCTTAATGAACTACTATAGCAAAGGGAGATCACAATGGTTCTGTGTGAACCACTGTGAAAAGAAAATGAATATAGCTATAGTAGTTCTTAATGAACTACCATAGCAAAGGAAGGTCACTGTTCAATTGTATTATAGCAGCCCACAGGACTGTACCCAAGCTATAATGGAACACAGATAAGGTTATCTATTGTGAAAACCCAACTTTTAATCTAACATAACCTGCTGCAACATGCATATACAGTATGAGAAAAGAAAAAGAAAAAAAAAACACTTCATTAAGATCAGTATGAGTTAGAAGAGGATTCACAATGTAACAGGGCTTCTTCCATGTTGAAAAAGAAAAGAAATGTTAGAGGGAATTATTGCACTCGCCCAACTGATTTCAATAAAAATAATATCCAAGAGAATCAACAGGGCAATATGGGTTTTCAGTTTGGACTTAGCTCCATCATGAAGAAATTTTTTTGGGCAAAATATCGATTGATACTAGCTTCTTGACAAGAGGAGATATATCCAAGTTCAAGTTTTTATAAAAAAAAAGGGGTGGGATGATACTTAACTGGTGAAAGAAGATCCTGGGTAGGCAATCCTCTGAACAAGTTCTAGTAGTTAGATATACATGGTAATGAAAAAACATAACGAAGAGAAAGAAATTTCAACAATAATGACCTACATATGTGCCATTAACTACTAGTTTATTACAGACTCATCTAACAATGAACCCTTGGCTAATAGCGGGAAATGGTTGGCCATACGATCGAAAGGAGAAAAGGAAGGTATACTCCACATTCAGTAGGACAAGCTTATAAACACTGTTTCTGCAGCACAGACCATCTCATCTCACTAATCCGGGGTGACATATTTCCACCAACTGTTGATGTTGTATTATCCTTTTCCTGAGCATATTTGTTCAAGGATGCCATCTTCGTCAGATATTACCACAACTATAGCAGGGGGACCAGCTGACGTTATAATGATGCATTTATACTTCTTAGTCACTGTTGTTGGGACTCTTTCATCGAAGCACCTTGTCCCACGAATTCTTTATATATATATAAAGAAATGTATTATTCCCCACGGTAATTTTGAAGCTATGTGTAGGCCCAGGCCTAGAAACCTTACTTCATCCATTTTCTCTTGATTCCACCAATTTAGCCAGCAAACTATGATGAACCTTCGTCTGCATGATTTAATGAGATGACAATGCGACATCTTGACAGAATGTAATGTGTGAGTATAGATATCTAAACTTGGTTTATACTGTTTGGCCTTTTGTGATGTGGAAGCGGGGGGGATGGTGGAAATGGATTGGATAGCATACACCTGTGTGATGATATGCCATAACAACCGAATACCTGGATGATAGGCCTTCAACCAATTATCAGGCTGGACGATTCTTAACACACAAAAAGAGTGGGGAAATCAACATTATCATCACTACAATGGTGTTTCATCACTCTTTTTTTTTTAGAATGGAGATAACGCAATACTGAAGATAAATAACTTATACAATGATCCTAATGATCGAAGATAATGTAATAACAAAGACAGGTAAAACTAAACATGATAGTAGATCTTTAATGCTGCTGTATCACTTGTCTTATCAACCCAGACAAGGTATGGCTAATTTTGATGCCTTGACGTCACCTTTTGTCAAAGCAATGAACTCTTGTTGAAAGAGGGACCGGAGAGGCCAGATCCAACCAAAAAAAAAAAATCGCAAGTAACAATAATACACAGAAACTAATTCAAATGAGCCAGATGAGTCAAAAATACATACCAATATGAACATTAAATAAACCGATGTATAGCAGAAAGTGCATGTCGAGATTACAACACTTATGATGTAGGAAGTGAAGAAAAAAAAAATGAATGAAGGTGTCCAGTTGTATCTAAGAACATATGGGGAAACAATAGGATGCTTATGTGATAGTTACAACGCAATGGTATGAAAAAAAAAAAACAATATGGGTGCACGGTGGTCAGGACACGGAGGCCCGACGTGATGTTAACTCATATGCAGATGTGCAAGGCTACATCATGATAAAATAGAAAATCACTGTATATATAAACAATATAGGGGCAACAATTGATTTCATACCGGATTAGAGCATATGGCTGTCATGAAAATGAATGCAAATATACCTAAGAAAGAGAGAAAAAAAAGGATGGATGTGGAACTGAACTACAAATGGGGCAAAATACCCAGTAAATGGATCTGAATATACCCCAATTCTCATGGATCTCCATAATACGAATTGATATAAGTAAACTCTAATGACATAAAGGAGGAGGACCCAATGGTGAACCTCATACAGGGTTAATACCATACAACATACATTGGTGCTGAACCAAAATATGGTAAAGGAATGAGTGATGCTGTAGATGTTGCAAATAAACCGTAAGATTCATAAAATGGAGATGCCAGTGGTGATGCAACAATGCCGGATGCTATGGATTTGGATGCAGGAGGATTCCCATGTTATGGAAGTGACGGGAATGCATTATGAACGAATTCAATGATGAACAGAACACATTCACACGATATGACTGGTTATGAAACAGGAAAACCTGATGCGAATGGGAAATTAAGATCAACATGACAATCAAGATGGAACAAATTCAAAATTGCTATCCGATTATCAGAATGGACCAGAGTATTAAAGGGAATACAACATAAACGAAGACAACAAAACATAAAAAAATGTGGGAAACAAAGAAAGAAAAAAAAGGAAGAAAACTTGTTGGAATAGGATCATTCCGTTTAATATTGCACAACGTAGATCGATATTTGCTATATGCAAAAATCGATGCGACGCAGGTGCTCTGATGGGGGCGATTAAACAGGAAAAGAAGACAAAAATGAAAGAGAGGAAAAAGGGGGGGGTCTTTACCGTGGGCAAAGCTTCAGGGTCAACCGGCTTCTGGGTTGCTGCTTGCAGCCTTAACTTCCTTCAGCCGACTGGGAAGGAGAAGAGAGTCGAAGGAACTGGTGGCGACGGTTGTTCTTTGGCCACAGAGAGGTGCCCGATGTGAATCCCAAGAGAAGACTTCTGTCGTTTGCTGATATAGAGGTTGGAGGAAAGGAAGGTCTTCCCGTTGATCAAGAGGGGATTGAGGCCAATGGGATGTTGTTCCAAGTAAGGTAGATGATGTCCGTCCCCCCCTTAGGGGCGTCCGAGTGTTCCTTTTAAAGATGCGCAGGAAGCTTCGAGAGGGGAGGCGGTTGAGGATCGATGGTGGAGAAGAGAAGGTAGGCGATGAAGGGTTCGAGCTCATGGGGGTTTGTGGGTGGAAGCTTCGTGAAGGAGGAGGAGAGTGGAGATTTCCGTTGCAGATGGACGGAGGCCATGGAGAGGCTCGTGGAGGAGAAGGGGGCGATGGATGGATCGGAAGCTGGAAGGAGGGCGGCGGAAGAGAGGGTTTTCGTAACCCTAAACCAGACTTTTGTTAAGGGGGGCTTCTTACAAAAGTTTCCAAAAGGCCGGTCCTCTTTTTAAAGATTTTCAAAAAAGTGGTTTTAAAGAGTTCTAGCAAAAACCAGTTTCAAAAGAATTTTGAACAACATAGTTCCTGATTTTTTTTTTCCATTTTTTGTATTTTTAGAGTAAAATCCTAAAGTTTGTGAGAAAGCAAAGATTTAAAACTATATTTTTTTTTGTGTTTTTGCAAAAGAAAATTTTTCTGAGAAATATTTACAAGAGTATTTTTTCTGAGGATTTCAGACCATTTTGGGGAAATTTCTTAAGAGGGATGGGTTTGGATCCAAATTTTGAGAAAACATTCGAGTTTTAAGCCTCGAATTGAGGAAATTTAATTCAATGGATCCAAACAGATACCGGACGAACTGTCTGAGCTTTTCAAAAGTTATTTTTGATAATTTTGATAATTTGATTTAAAATCGGATAATGAAGCTCAGATTTGGATTTTGATGTAGATCCGGATCCGAAATTGAGTCAGATATATAAAATGAGTTTAATTTCAACAAAATTTGAGAAACGAAAATGGAATTTAGATTTAAAACCGACTCAATTACCCAAAAGATGGGGGAAAAGGCAAAAAGGGGATATTTACAACATTTTGAAAAATTTGGGGTGTTCACAGATGCCCCTCTTTGCTACTAAGCCGGTTGAAAGCTGAGCTTAGTGGCAAAGAAACACTCCAAATTTTGAAAAATGCCCCAGTCAGCTGATCCGAGCTGGGTGTGGAAGAATTATTTTGAAAACACGGCTTTTTGGGCTTGAAACCTTATCTTGAATGGTCCTGGGGGGATAAAATCCTTGACAATGATGCAACTGAATGATAGAAATGAGGAAATCGTGATGGGACTTTGGGCGAAGATCCCAAAATGGTGAAAGGTGAGAATTTTGATCAAGTCTCATGGGTGAGACAAGATCAGCCCTTTGGAATGACTCAGGCTTAGCCCTTAACCTGGATGGGACGAAGATAGATCAAGATAATTTGGATGGGGAAAGGGAACATAAACGGACCTCGATGGGACATTTTGAGAGAAATGCCCCATGAGATGAAACTCAAGGACGATCCTTTCTTGGATGGATGTACAAAGAGCACGGATTCCTTTGTGGAGAAAACCATGATGGGACGGGAAGGATTACCTCGTCTAAACGAGGCTCAGGTTTAACCCAAACCTGAAAGGAAGGTACCTCGCGGAGCGAGGTTCAGGCTTCACCCATATCCTGAGAGGGACGACCATACAGAATCTTCGAGCGAAGAAACCGTGATGGGACAACAAATGCATCGCCGAAGCAAGATTCAGGTTTAACCCTTGACTTGAGTGGGAGGATGATACAGAATCTTCGGATGAAGAAACCGTGATGGAACCTTCAGAATTTGGATGAACAAATCCAAAAGGGGTTTTGCGAGAAGAGAAAATCAAGGGATTCCCTAAAGCTTGGAAAATGGATGATCTTGGGCGCCTCATCGCTGAGACTGAAATCAGCTTTCTAAAAACAGACGACCTCTCGCAGAAGGTTTTGGTTTGTACCTCGAGGAGCAAGGTAACAGGTTTAATCCTTAGCCCGAATGGATACAGAATCCTCGAGGAGCGAGGAAAACTGTGATGGGCCTCTAGACTTTGCACAACAAGCCCAAGAGGGGTTTTTGCAAAAGGATGAAAATGGAGGTCCCTAAAGCTTGAAAAGGGGTTGTTCTTGGGCACCTCATTGCTGAGACTGAAAATAGCTTTTGACAATAACAGATTTTTTTGCAAAGAATTCAGGTTTAACCCTTATCCTGAGCGGGAACTGTCTATGGTGGGACAGTGGGGAACACAGGGAAGTGTGCGGATCCGAGAGTGCTCAGATCAGACGGAAGGAAAGGACTTTTCAGTCCTAAGGAGGGATGATGTCAGGATACGTCAAAATGATTCTCAAGTTCACACTTCATGTTGGGATAACTAGAAAATATTGCCAATAAGATGCCAAAAATTGTAGTTGATTCAGAATGATTGAATTGTACTCATGTGTGAAAATATCACCTCTTTCTACCTAGAGTATTTGCTTCAATTGGGCTAACTCTGTAGAATTTGAGAATTTAAATTCAAATTTGTTGCTGTTGAGTTTCTTTAAGGAAGATATCAATTTCCTTGACATGAAAAGAGAGGAAAACATTCTTAGCTTCATAAAAGCAATTAAGTGAAAAGACATTGATAAAGAATTTCACATAGATAAAGATGATTCTTGATAGTTTCGGGCAGTTTGATATCCTGGGCATTTCCTATGATGATCTGTTTGCACTCTTTTGAACCATGGATCTTTTCTGGGTTCTTTTACATCCTCTTTCATTTTGGAGATGCTCCTGGCTTTTCTCTCTTTTTCGAGGAAGGGTACGTCACAAACTCCTTCATCTTGGAGATGCTCCGATCCTTCTTTTTCTTTCTCGGGAATTATGACATTGGTTCTTGGGTTGAAATCTCTAAATGATAGCAGAAATCAAATATCTTTTAGGGTTTGTCGGTAGGTTCATCGCATCCGCCTTCATCTCGACAGTGATCCGAACTTTCCCTGGAAGGATCCGTCACAAACTCTGTCATCTTGGAGATGTTTCAAATCTTCTTTGGCCCCGGGGGTCCACTCGCTTAATTCGCCTTCATCTTGACGACAATTGAGAGATCCCTTTTGCGGATATTTGATTGCAGCTTAGCTAACTGAGGATATATGGCCTGGGTAGGTTCTTTTTACTACCCAAGATATTTCCACTGTCTTACCGCCAAAAGAATAATCTTTAAGAATGCGCCACAGCTATGATCAATATCAGTTCACTTATGGCTTTTCAACATCATTGAATTTTCCTTCGCCGGTCATATCAAAGATTTTTCTTCAACCTCTTGGTTGACCAACAGAAAAAGCTTGAATTTAGCTCTTATTTCGCAAGAGTCTCGCTCTTTTGAAAATGATACTGAAGGTAGTTTGAGATAATTCTTTGTGCGATGAAAGCTTTTGAGATCAACACTGACTTTTGATAGCAAATTGGCAACATATTCTAGAAAATCCTTGACGAAAGTCGCTTGATATCGAATCGACACGTCCGTGACAAAATTCTCCTCTCTTTTTCCCCAAAAAGAGAGACTCAGGCTTAAGCCCTTACCTGAATGGGAAGTTGGAAATACTCCTCTCTTCCCCAAAGAGGAGGTGTTTACAAAACGGAACTTTCGAAGAGAAATTAAATTTTCGTCAAAACTCCCTATCTCTAGGCTTCTCTTATGGAAAGGTGGCCGAAAAACAAAGTTGAGAAAGTATCACAGAGGAACGAGTCCATCACACTCTCCCTAGAAGAGGGTCCTCTGTGAAGGGGTTGGCCAAAGATGATAAAACAGGGGCCACAAAAGAAACGAGCTTCCGTCGAAGCCCTCCCTAAAAAAAAAGGGTTCTTTTGTGTAAAGTTGGTTGTTGTTTTGCAAACTGTTCGCGAAGAAAACGAGTCCCTTCAAACTCTCCCTAGAAGAGGGTTCTTGTGAACGGAATATGGTTGCATGCAAAAGGAACGAGCTCTCTCGAACTTTCCCTGAAGAGGGTCCTTCGCAGGAGAAAAAGATTGATTTTTTTTTGATAAAATGATGACCTAGAGGTCTAAATTGAGAATTTAGAACTTGAAATGACGATGCTTGGTTAGCACAAAGACTGAACCTGGAGGGCTAACTGATTAGTCAGCCAAACACTAGCACGAGCGCTAGATGTGCCAGCACGAGCACTGGATTTCAAAAAGAAAGCCCTAGCCCGAGTGCTGGGTTTTTGAAAAATGCACACCAGTACGAGCACTGGATTTTCCAAAAGGAGGATTTGAAAAATGAGACCGACATTTGAAGATATTTGAGAATTGAGCGAGAATGATTGTCGATGTTTCAGGATTATCCCTTATCCTGAAGGGGAAATTCAAGGGAAACTCCGCTCCACAAGTGAGCATTAAATTGGCAAGGAGATTCAAATGAGGATGTACAAAGGTGAAAATCCAAGTCGGGACTCAGTTTTTCAATTATAAGCAAATGGGTGAGAACATGAGCTTGAAAAACTCGAATTCTCCACACGACAATTCATCCAATACGAGCATTGGATTCAAAAAGAAAGTTCAAGTCGGACCTTGAGACTTAAAAAAAAAAAAAATAAGAATATACAAAAAGGAAAATCCGAGTCGGAACCCGGTTTTTTTTACATACAAGCAAGAAAATGAGAATCTGGTTCGAAAACTCGAATTCTCAAAACAATGAATTGTCCAACACGAGCGTTGGATTCAAAAGAAAGTTCAAGTCGGAACTTGAGACTTCAAAAATGAGAATATACAAAAAGGAAAATCCGAGTCGGAACCCGGTTTTTAAATACAAGAAAGAAAGTGAGAATCTGGTTCGAAAACTCGAATTCTCAAAAACAGTGAATTGTCCAACACGAGCGTTGGATTCAAAAGGAAGTTCAAGTCGGAACTTGAGACTTCAAAAATGAGAATATACAAAAAGGAAAATCCGAGTCGGAACCCGGTTTTTAAATACAAGAAAGAAAGTGAGAATCTGGTTTGAAAACTCGAATTCTCAAAAACAGTGAATTGTCCAACACGAGCATTGGATTCAAAAGGAAGTTCAAGTCGGAACTTGAGACTTCAAAAATAAGAATATACAAAAAGGAAAATCCGAGTCGGAACCCGGTTTTTAAATACAAGAAAGAAAGTGAGAATCGGGTTCGAAAACTCGAATTCTCAAAAACAGTGAATTGTCCAACACGAGCATTGGATTCAAAAGGAAGTTCAAGTCGGAACTTGAGACTTCAAAAATAAGAATATACAAAAAGGAAAATCCGAGTTGGAACCCGGTTTTTAAATACAAGAAAGAAAGTGAGAATCGGGTTCGAAAACTCGAATTCTC
This sequence comes from Nuphar pumila, assembly GCF_984573655.1. Lineage (NCBI taxonomy): Eukaryota > Viridiplantae > Streptophyta > Magnoliopsida > Nymphaeales > Nymphaeaceae > Nuphar > Nuphar pumila. Next base: position 48,793,366 of record NC_143264.1, on the reverse strand, counting down.
AAAAAGAATTATCCAACACAAGCGTTGGATTCAAAAGGAAGTTCAAGTCGAAACTTGAGACTTCAAAAATAAGAATATACAAAAGGAAAATCCGAGTCGGAACCCGGTTTTTAAATAAAAGAAAGGAAGTGAGAATCGGGTTCGAAAACTCGAATTCTCAAAACAAAGAATTATCCAACACGAGCGTTGGATTAAAAAGGAAGTTCAAGTCGAAACTTGAGACTTCAAAAATAGGAATATACGAAAGGAAAATCCGAGTCGGAACCCGGTTTTTAAATAAAAGAAAGGAAGTGAGAATCGGGTTCGAAAACTCGAATTCTCAAAAAGAATTATCCAACACGAGCGTTGGATTCAAAAGGAAGTTCAAGTCGGAACTTGAGACTTCAAAAATAAGAATATACAAAAGGAAACTCTGAGTCGGAACCCAGATGAGAAGGAGATAATTCCTACCCAAGAGTCGGATTTTAGAAGAATTGACAAAATGCATGAATAGATTCCGACGATTACAAAGATTTATTCAAGATTCTTAACCCAAGATGGTCTGAACTTTGATTACTTCAGTATTTTTCCTTATCCTGAAGAAGAATGAATAACGGTTGATATGAATTGAAGAGTTTATGGGAAGTAGTTCAGGTTTTATCCCTTAACCTGAAAGGGATGTAAAATAAAAGATCGATAAAATTTAAAATTTTGATAAAACTTGATAAAAACTTGACAAAATGATAAAAATGGATAACAAATTGATGAAAATTCAATTAAATCGGAAAATGAAATAAATGCAATTTAAATAAAAATAGATCAACTGAAAAATTGATAAGTTTTTCAGAAAAGAGTTCGTCTAATCCTGCCTGCATATGACGAAGGAAAACATGTATAGATCAAAATAAAGATGCCCCAGTATCAGGGAAAAGATGTGAGAATTTAATAGAAAATCGTCGCTTTATTGAGAGAGATTTTTGAAGAGTACAAAAGGCTAGGAATTTAAGTGTAAAATCTCTTCAAATATAGGGCATTTATAGGATCTAGCAGTTCCGCCCCATCTGCGTTGATCAGACGATAGGAATTGCGAGGCAATGCTTCTTTAACCACATAAGGGCCTTCCCAATTGGGTGACCACTTGCCCTTCGGCCGATGCTTGAGATGAGCTGTCGATCTGAGCACAAGATTATTGACTCGAAATCTTCTCTCAATGACCGATTTGGCGTAGTGCCGAGCTATCCTTTGACGATAGGCATGAGCGTGCTCTGCTGCCTTGAGTCTTTTCTCGTCTAATAGATCGAGTTGTACCAATCTCTGCTGCTGATACTGATCAAGTGGAAGTTCAATAAGCGACGCAAACTTGAGTGCGGGCTTCTGAACGTGGAGAGGTAACACTACCTCTGTCCCATAGACGAGCTCTGAAGGAGTAGCATTTGTTGGGGTTCGAATGGTGGTTCGGTACGCCCAAAGTGCGTCGTGCATCTTCTCGTGCCAATCACGGCCTGTTTCCACTGTTATTTCCAGAATGCGGATCAAAATCTTGTTGGTGGCCTCAGCCTGGCCATTCCCTTGGGGATAGTAAGGAGCTGAGAAGTGGTGATGAATCCTGAATTTCTAGCAGAAGGACTTCATCTTCTCATTCTTGAAATGGCTGCCATTATCTGACACAATATCATGTGGGACGCCGAAGCGACAAAGAAGATTTTTATGAATAAATGAAACCACATGCCGGCCTTCTACTATTTGCAGAGTTACAACCTCGACCCATTTGGTGAAGTATTCTGTAGCTGCGAGGAAGTATTTGTGGCCATTAGATGCAGAAGGAGTGATCGGACCCACCACGTCGAAGGCCCACATCGAAAAGGGCGAAGGAGAGACCACGGATTGCAAGTATGCTGCTGGCGCATGAATGAAAGGCGCGTGCATCTGACATTTGACGCACTTCCTTACAAATCGATGGCAATCTTGCTGCATGGTTTTCCAGTAATATCCTGCACGGATAATCTGCTTGACGAGTGTTTGGTAGCCGGCATGGCCACCACAAATTCCCTCGTGTGCCTCTTGGACAACTTCCATGGCTTCATCCTTATCTAAGCATCTAGCATACTCAGAACTGAACCCACGATGGTAGAGAGTATTGGCAAGGATGAAATAGCGGACTGACATGCGTTGAATTGCACGTTGCTCCCTTCTTGGCATGTCTGGTGGGAATTCACCAGTTTCGATAAAGCTTTTGATGTTTTGATACCAAGGTTTTTCCTTCTGAGCGGCCTGGTTCACTTGCTCAATTGGAATGTAGGCAGGTTGATCAAGTCTGCCGATCTCGAAGGAACAACAGGACTCACTATCCCTAAAAGACAGAATAGAGCCTAAACAGGCTAGGCCGTCTGCTATGTGATTGTATTCCCTCTTGACATGATTGAGCTGAAACTCTTCAAAGTCGCCTATGAGAGCCAAGGCGATCTTCTGATAGGGAATTAATTTCGAGTCTTTTACTTGCCATTCTACATTAACTTGGTTAACAACAAGCAAGGAATCGCCAAAGGCATGTACTCTCTTGACATCAAAGTCTTGCAGAATCTTGAGGCCTTGTATTAGAGCTTCATACTCAGCCATGTTGTGAGTACATTGGAAATTGAGCTTGAAGGAATAAGGGAGCATCTCCTTTTCAGGAGTGATCAACAAGATCCCAATCCCTATACCAGACATATTTCTGGCTCCATCAAAGAATAGAGTCCAAGCTGGAGATTCCTGAATACTGCAAATTTGATTGTCAGGAAAATCATCTTCCGCCTTGATTTCTTCTATCAACGGGAAGTCTGTCAACTGATCTGCGATGGACTGACCCTTGACTGACTTCTGAGAAATGTATTCCAAGTCATACTGCATCAGGAGGACTTGCCATTTTGCAATCCGTCCAGTAAGAAAAGGCTGCTCAAGGATGTACTTGAGAGGATTGAGCCTTGACAAAATTTTGATTTCCGATGCCAGGAGATAATGTCTCAGCTTCTGACATATCCATACTAAGGCTAGACATGTTTTCTCCATCTGAGAGTATCTCTTCTCATAATCGATGAAAGTCTTGCTGACGTAGTAGATGGCATGCTCTATCCGGCTGCCTTCCTCATACTGTGCAAGAAATCCGCCACAAGCATTGTGGTTGACAGAAATATACAGAAGCAGCGGCTTTCCGAGTTCTGGTGGCTTCAGAAAAGGTGGATTGAGGAGGTACTGCTTGATGCGCTCAAATGAGAGCTGACATTCTGGTCCCCACTCGAATTTCACTTCTTTTCTTAATAAGTGATTGAAGGGTTCGCATCTCATGGCGAAATTTGAGATGAAACGTCAAATAGACTGAATGTGCCCCTGAAGGCTCCGCAGCTCTTTAAGATTGGTGGGTGGCGGCATGTCAATGATCGCCTTTGCCTTGGCAGGATCCACCTCTATGCCTTTCTTGCTGATCATATAGCCAAGCAGCTTGCCTGACTCTACCCCGAAGACACATTTCTGCGGATTGAGTCTCAACTTGTAGAGGATAAGTCTTTCAAAGACTTGGCTGAGAGCATCAAGATGATCCTCGCCTTCTTTAGATTTGACCAGGATGTCATCCACATAGGCATCCATGTTTTTGTGCATCTGATCATGAAAGATCACTGCCATAGCCCTCTGATAGGTTGCCCCAGCATTCTTGAGTCCAAACGGCATGACTGTATAGCAAAAGGTACCCCAAGGCATGGTGAAGGAAGTTTTGGATTGGTCATGAGCGGCCAATTTGATTTGATTGTAGCCTGAGTATCCATCCATGAAGAAGAACATGGCATGGCCTGTCGTGCTATCGATCAGAAGATCGATGTTGGGGAGTGAATAATCATCCTTTGGGGTGGCTTTGTTCAGATCTCTGAAATCAATACAAATTTGAACTTTGCCATTCTTTTTGGGGACTGCCACAATGTTCGCCAACCAATCTAGGTATTCGATGGTCCGAATGAATCCTGCCTTTAACAATTCTTCAAGTCCTTCTTTGACTTGCGGTGCCACCCGAGGATCCATTTTTCTTAGTTTCTGCTTGATTGGTTTGCAATCCGGCTTCAACATAAGGCGATGCTCGACTAACTTGGAGTCTAAACTTGGCATATCTTCATAAGTCCAAGCAAAAACTTCCTGATGCTGCTTGAGGAAGTAGATGAGCCTTTTCTTCTCATTCAAACTTAGACTGGAACCAATTTTGAGGATTCTTGGATCGTCTTCCGAACCAATATTGACATCCTCCGTTGGATCTTGAACCAACGGCGATGGTTCATCCTGCTTTTGAATGCTGGCAAATTCTGGCAAATCTCGAATTGTTGAGTCGAATTCTGCTGACTCTTTAATCTGCTCTGTCATTTTGCTGACTTTTGTTCCTGCCTTCGCCTTGCATGCTCTGGCTGGTTTATTTGGAAAAAGGCTGGTATTGATGACGAGCTTTTTGAATGATTTAGGAGCCATGATCCTGGCAATCCTGGAAGCGAAAAAGAAGGCCTTTGAGAAAAAGGTAAAATGTTCGAAAAATAACCTTTTGTACAGAAAAAGGGAATGACAACATAGATAAGGATATAAGCAGAGAATTTGTGTACACCAAGATGAACAGAGCAAACAAACTTTTCATTGATTGAGTGAACTTTGATATTTACAAGCGATTGTTTGAGAAAAAGAAAGAAACTGGGGCGGATCTTGCCCTTACAAGATGACAGAAAGGAAAGAGAACAGAAAACACTGGCATTGTCTTCATTACTGAGCTCCCTTGACGAAGATGGTCTTTCTGCCGGATGACTGACCTGTGAAACCCAAGCCTGTGCCGGTGACATGCTGAGCAGGGATGATCGGCTCCAGGATGCCGTCTTCATCTTTGCCCAAGCCCCTGAAGGGCTGATACCTGTGCTTCATTAGGAGATCAAACCCTTTCCTTGATTTTGAGAATCGAGGAAACAAAGGGTGATCTTTAAATGAGGTGCAATCGAGGCGTCCTCCTAGCTTGAAGAAGCGAGGTCCCTGCCACTGAACAACTGCGGTGACATTTTCTGTTGGCTGGATTTCTTTCAAATTTAGCATATCCAGACTTTCACTCAGATCAATCTCTTCGGCTTCCCGGATGCTCGGGATGTCGGCAGTGAAAGTGGGACGGGGAATCATCGGCTGCGAGAGTCGTTCTTCCGGATCCTCTCCTAGGACCGTAGTTATCATGCCCCCCTTCGACCATTTGATACACTGGTGCAGGGTTGATGGGACCGCATTGGCATTGTGGATCCAGGTGCGCCCCAGCAACAGATTGTATGTTGGCGGTACATTGACCACATGGAAGAGTACAGTATGCACTGAATAGTTGATGAAGATCTCGAGAAATATCTTCCCCTTGGCTGTCTGCCCATGGTTATCAAAACTGTAGATCGTGATCGGATCTGGGGTGTATTCCTCTTCTTTTAACCCCAATGCCTTGGCTGTCATTTCTGGAAAGATATTTAGGTTGCTACCTCCATCGACGAGCACATGAGGGACTGTCATGCCCCTGGTCCGCACTACTATGTATAGGGCATTGTTATGAAACGAATGAGGCTTTGGCAAATCCTCATCAGAAAAGGTGATCGGTGCATTTGTCATGGCCTGATTGACGATCTGAGCCATATCTTGCGGAGTCGTGCTAGGCTTGACTTTGATCTTTTTGAGAAGATCTTCTAGCACTTGCTGGTGCTCAGATGAAGCGTGAGTCAGGTCCAAGATAGAGATGTTGGATAATGCAGTAATCGGCTTCTGAACTGACCCTGAAGCCTCTTCTTTCTTCGAAGCTGCCTTGATAAAGCGCTTCGGGATCCTGGAGACTACTTTGGTAATTTCTGTTGTTGCCTTTGTTGTTTTACTGGAAAATGGGGTGACATCCGCCCTCTTGACGGATGACTGTGCCTGGCAAAGGACTAGGACCCGATGTTGATCCTGAATGTCCTACCTAGAACATGGTTGGATACTGCCTTGCAGAGAGAATGCTTGCTCTGTAACGACTGAAACTGAATGTTTAGGAAAAGGTTTGGACAAGACTTCTGGCTGCTGCTCATCCTCATCCTCAATCAGCATGTTCTTGTCAATACAATCCTGAATGATGTTCTTGAGGACAAAGCAATGCTCAGTGTCATGTCCCACAGTCCGGTGAAACTTGCAGAACTTGTCAGTCCATTTACCCATAACGACGGGAGGGTCCGCCACCTTGGGGAGCTTGATCATTCATTTCGACATCATATATTCTAAGATGTCTTCGCGGGACTGCTCTAAAGCCGAAAATTCCCGATCATAACTCCAACCTTCGTGCTTCAGCTTTTCTGGCTACTTTGCTTCTGGCTGAGGCACTGATTGGACAGGCTGTGGCTTAACAAATTTTCCCTTCTGGGCTGCAGAGTTTGTTCTTTCGGCCCTGGGATGCCCTGAGTTCTTGCTGGGATTCTTCTTGCTTTTCTTTTTGCCGGAACCACTGCTGCCCTGATCTGTCAATCCTGCGGCATAGGCGACGTGTGCCTTTTTCTTTTGGTCAGGATTTCCTCTGACAAAAGGATATCCTTCATATAGACCATTGTCTAGGCCAGTCTCGAGCCACTCGGCTCTCTCAATCAATTTGATGAATGACTTGGCAGGCGAAGTGGAAATGAGGTTCCTCAGAATAATCTGCAGGGCATGCTCCTCTGGGATGGGAACTTTCATTCTGTTACAGGTGCTCCTCCACTTGTGGATGAACTCACTGGATTTTTCATTCTCCATCTGTTTTAAATTGTACAGATGATTGAGGGTTGGTGAGGCTTCAATATTGAACATGAAGCGTTCTATGAACAAATTCACAACTTTATCGAACTCTCTTAGTTCGAGAGGATTAATGTGGTCTGCATACCACCTGGCTGCTACCCCTTCAAGGCTGCGAGGAAAACAGATGAATAACGCCCGATTGTCTTTCCTGAAACGGCCACATTCGGCATAAAAGGTGGCCAAATGAGCCTTGGGATTGCTTGTTCCGTCAAATTTAAGGAACTTTCGAGGGAGATTCTCCAAATTGTCATCCCCGTCCAGGCCATGGTAAAAATCTTCACCGTAGTAGGTCTGCTTGCCCTTGTTTTTAGCCTGAATATCCTTGATGGCCCTATTCATTTCTTTCATCTGCTCCTGCATCGGGTCATTAGTCGGAACGGGCTTATTGATTGATTCGGGCTCTGCAGCGATCTTTGCAAACTGCGGTGGAGGATTCTGATAAACAAGCTGCTCTTCCTCTTCCGATTCCTCAACTGATTCTGTTTCTTCAAAAGTGGTGTCGGGCTGTACTTGCTTTCTAACAATCCGAACTGGCTTCTTTACAGCCTTCTTCTTTGGCTTGCTTTTTGGAACAGCTTCTTTCTGACTGGCCTCGGCCTGCTCAGCCATCATTTTGGTCATCATTCTTTTGAACAGATTATACATGGCTGGATCTATATCATCTGCTTGATTCTGTCCTCTGACCGATTTGGGAGAATCCATCCCTTCGGCCTCGCTATCGCTGTGTTGAGGAACTGTTTCTTTTCCTGCCCTTGTTACAACCATTTCGCCAATGCCAGTGATTTCCTGTGGAGGTGAAAGGAATGGTTAGGGTTCGGAGGAAATTTTTTGGAAATGTGATTTCTTTTACAAAAAAAAGACATGAGGGAAGGAATTGACAAATTTTTTGCAATGATCGCGTCATCCTTTTATGGTGACAAAATGCGCCTTATGACCTAGGCGAGGTTGTCTGTCACGATGAGGGATAGAAGAATAGACAAAATGGGTATCATCACTGGGGATAAATCCGTAACTATATGAAACAAAATAAGATTTGGCCATAAAAGCTTTCTATCAGAATAAAAGCTTGCATTTTCATTGATGACAAAATTTAAATACAAAGAGAAGGTGGGCAGACAGTTTGCCACCATTCTCGATACTCTGATGATACATTAGGACCAGGAAATATAGACAAAGGAATAAAGGAGTCCCAAGTGTATTTGGCGACGTGGTATGCTCCAGACCACTGATCCGACCGTAGATCAAACTCTGGCATGCGGCCTGTCGGGAAGCGGGTATTGACACGAATCTGCCGCTGCGAGAAATGTCGAAGACACCTCTCTGGCTGATAGTCTACGCAGAAGAAAAGGCCGAGCAATTTGTAGCGCTTGTCACGAGCATAAGTGTACCGAGGAACGGTCTCTTTTCTGTCGAAGACATCCCAAACGATTTCCTCCTAGTGCAGCTTCTCGATCAAAGTTCGGCACTGAATGGCTGACTTCGGCTGTTTGTTGCTGAATCTGAAAGAACTGGCTTTTGACGGCACATGTCGCAGGAACCACGACTGTAAGGCATACGTGCGTCCTTCTACCAAAATGGTCTCTCCGAGGGCGAATCGAGCCAAACCTCTGTAGAGAAAAGCTAGAGCTGCCATGGATACTGAAAGCTGACGGGTCTGCTTGCTTCCCCATCTTCGAAAGAGTTGGGCGACTCTTACATCGATGAAATTCTGACCATCCTGAAAAAATGCTAATCCTACTGTGCATGGGACCATGGCATGCTGGATTCTTTCTTTCGCTGCTCGAGATAAGGTATCGACTTCTTCGTAGGCCCCATATTTGTTGTAGAGTTCGAACAGATTGATGAACTGACTTCTGCTAATCTCTATGAGAGGCCAGGATCTGCTCCCTGTAGCTCTGGCCAATGCTTCTCGAACATCTACTCCTTTGACATTGATCAAGAATTGCTGCTCGACCGGATCATCTGGCTGACCAGCTGGTTCTGGCAACCCCATGATGTCACTGAACTCGTCCATTAGCATAGTCATCTCTCCCCATGGAAACCAAAACGTGCAGGTACGCGGGTTCCATCGCTCTGCCATAGCTTGAATCAGACTGCCGTTGATGGTTCGCTTGCCCACTGCCGATGCCATCTCCAATCCACAATCGTTCAAGTGGTCTGGGAACATACGCGAGAAGGCGGTGAACCAAGAATAGTACCACTGAGGGAAGAAGGTACGAGACTGGATGACCCGATGATCTGGGGTTCCATCCCTTATTTGATAGAAGACATGATCCCAAGGAAAGATAGCATCGGGAGATTCAGATGCCATCGGAGTGATACTGAGGAAAAAGGGAAAAGAGTCAGATAGAATGCAGGACTTACGGATAGACTTTTGATGATGGAAAAAAAGGATAGACACAAATCCTGGAAATTTTCGAAAGATCAAAGGGGCTCAGGAAAAGACTTTTCAGGTTTTTAAGGAAAATTCTGACACAAAAGAGAAAAGAATGTAGGTAAAAGGAAAAGTATACACCTGGTGTTTTTGGAAAATAGAGGAGAAATTTTGAATAGTACACCCAGGGTTTAAAAGAGGTTGATATACATAGGAAAACACAAGGAAAACATTGCATAATCATAGCTGCACAAACAAGGATGCGCACACAGCACTCCCTAAAGGCTGACTCTATATGCAATATTTGAAACAGCTTGTAGGACCTTAATCCTAACTCTATGGTTTAGATCATCTGATTTCAATCAAGGTACGCCAATATACTCAAGCCGAAGCTCGAAGTACGTGGCATATAAGATATTTCTCCGGTTCTAAGGTAAAGGCTTCCCAACATCCTTGAGCACCTACCGATATACCTCGGACTATGGCCCTTAGGTACGTGGTAGGGGGGGGCGAACCCAAATAAGTGGTCCAGTTGTGAGGCTCTCTCCCGAACTATGGTTCAGTGAGACAGCCCAGCAACGTGAAGACCGGGACAATATAGGTAGGGATATTTTCAAAATATGATCAACATGCAATAAAATCAGATGGCTCTAATGCAAGTCCTAAAGAGATAGATTTAAATGAAAAGAAGCATACACTTGTATACATTGTTTACATTCAATCCCTAGAATTGAGGAGAGTTGTATTTAAAACCTAAGTCTAATGTGAACATGGATAATCTCCTCAAATATGGTCCTACCAAACCATACTTAGATCCTATATGCAATGATGTCAGCTTAGGACAAAATCTAGGCTTCCTAAGGTTTGCATGAAAATGTAGCTGACATATGTTAGAATAAAGACTTAGATTATATAAAGGCAAAGCAAAGGCACAAATTCGACCGGACGAAGACGATGTCCCATCTCGGTCACCAAAACTGTGATCATCGCAAAATTTTTCCTCTCTCTCTTGTGGTTTTCTCTCTCTTCCTTCTCTTTTCCTTTTCTAACCTCCATTTTCCTCTTTTTTTTTTGAAGAGAAAAAAATAAAAGAAAGAAAAGAAAGAGAGAAGAGGAAAGAAAGAGAGAGAGAAGAGGAGCTATTTTGCGGGTTTTCACTTGACCTTGATTTGAAAAGAATTTAGAAATTTAACTCACCTCCGTTTTTGAAAATATTGCGGGAAAATAGAGAGACGGGATTCGCTCGTCGGTACGAGGTTCGACCGTTCCTGGCGCCTTTACCAGGGGTAATCGAACCAAGGATCGAATCTATGCCTTTTGCTTTGCATAAATATAATCTAAGAATTTATTCTAACTCTAAATGCACAAAGAATCATACTTGTGCAATGCAAGGATGTATGCTCTTTTGAAAAGAATGTTTTGAAAATTTCCAAGTATTCTGAGATGAACTTGGTAAGGGAGTGAAGAAAATGATTTCAATCTAACTTTAGAACTAAAGAAGTTCTAAGTTTTTGAAGTAAATCAGGATTTGGAAATGAGAAAGAATGACTTGAAGCTTTGAAATGAAAGGAAATGAATGTTTCAAAGTCAAAATCGACTTTGAATTTTAGATTTAAATTTAGAAAAGGAAATGAATGCTTGTGATGGAATTGAATTTGGATTTTTAAGTTTGGAATGGATCTGAGATAATCAAATGGTATTTAAGAATAAAAATAGATTTAGGGAGTTCAGATGAGATCTGAAAATGGAATTGGATTTGAAATCTAGAATTGGGAACGAAATTTAAAATCTGAGATCTGAGATAAAATTAGGTTTTGGATCCTAAGATAGATTTGGATCTGAAGTCTGAGATCCAATGTAGAATTGGACTCTGGACCCTAAGATGGAATTGGATCCGAAGTCTAAGATCCAAAGTAGAATTGGAATCTAGATCCAAAAGTGGAATTAGATCTGAAGTCTGAGATCCAAAGTAGATTTTGAGTTCTGGATCCTAAAATGGAATTGGATCTGAAGTCTAAGATCCAAAGGTAGAATTGTATTTAGAAAAACTGGATCCAAGTTTATCTAATTTTGGATTTGGAATTTCCAAAATTGATTTGAGAATTTGAATTTTGAATATGCAAACGAATTTCAAAGTCAAATTGGACTTTGAAGCTTGAATCTGGAATTTAGAAGATGAATCCATATTTCCAATTTTGAGTTGAATTTGGAAAATGAAATTTAGGAATTGAATCTTGAATATACAAATGAATTTCAAAGTCAAGTTAGACTTTGAATTCGAAGTTTGAATTTGAAATTTAGAAGATGAAGAGAATCTCAAAGTTAAATTGAACTTTGGATTTGATTTGGAGTTTTTGAATATAAATGAATTTGGAATTTCAAAGTCAAATTGAACTTTGAAATCTGATTTGAATTTGAATATAAAATGAATTTGAAATCAAAGTTAGATTGAACTTTAAGATTTGAAAATGAAATAGAATTTTGAAAATTGAAAGAATGAATCAGATTTGATAAGGATTGAAGATAGATTTGAAGAAAGATATTTACTTGGAGTTTTGGAAAAAATGATTTTTTGAAAATATGATGTAATTCTATCCTAAATGATGAATGAATCTAGATTTTTGAAATTGGATTTTGAAAAGCTATTCCATTCTTTAAATGAATTAAAATAAGATTGAAGATATAATGCATCATTGACTATGGTCATTGGATGTATTATATAATAATCTATATTTAAATTTAGGTGAAGAATAAAATACATTTTGGTGCTTTTATAGAGTTTAAAATGAAATTAACTCTCAATATACCCTGACTATGGCCATTGGTATATATATTGAATTGATTCTAAGTTAAACTCTAATAAAAGAAGAAGATATTTGAGTAAATATGATGAATTTTGAAAACGGATCCAGTATGGGTCCAGTGTTATTTCGTAAAAGATAAAAATCCTAAGTTTTGTCCATACCCTGACTATGGCCATTGATATGGATCATCAACTTAGGATTAATTTACCTTTTACGAAATGGTGCACGTGTCATTCGTGTTTCACCATTGTGAGATTTTGAGAAATAAAGGAAACATGCATGGAGAACAAGTGATTCATGTTATCTGCTATGCTCATTCATTCTAATCTAAGACTGTAAACGTAAGGAATTCTCATTAATATCTAGCTTATTATAACGTCAGAGTTGACAAGACATCGAAGGAGAGAAGAAAAGAAAGAAAGAATGTAGCCATGGTAGTTCTTAATGAACTACTATAGTAAAGGGAGATCACAATGGTTCTGTGTGAACCACTGTGAAAAGAAAATGAATATAACCATAGTAGTTCTTAATGAACTACTATAGCAAAGGAAGGTCACAATGGTTCTGTGTGAACCACTGTGAAAAGAAATAAAAAAAAATATAGCTATAGTAGTTCTTAATGAACTACTATGGCAAAGGAGGAACACAATGGTTCTGTGTGAACCGCTGTGAAAAGGAGAAGAATATAGCTATAGTAGTTCTTAATGAACTACTATAGCAAAGGAAGGTCACAATGGTTCTGTGTGAACCACTGTGAACAAAAAAAAAAGAATATAGCTATAGTAGTTCTTAATGAACTACTATAGCAAAGGGAGGTCACAATGGTTCTATGTGAACCACTGTGAAGAGAAAACAGAATGTAGCTATAGTAGTTCTTAATGAACTACTATAGTAAAAGGAGATCACAATGGTTCTATGTGAACCACTGTGAAAAGAAAATGAATATAGCTATAATAGTTCTTAATGAACTACTATAGCAAAGAAGGTCACAATGGTTCTATGTGAACCACTGTGAAGAGAAAACAGAATGTAGCTATAGTAGTTCTTAATGAACTACTATAGCAAAGGGAGATCACAATGGTTCTGTGTGAACCACTGTGAAAAGAAAATGAATATAGCTATAGTAGTTCTTAATGAACTACCATAGCAAAGGAAGGTCACTGTTCAATTGTATTATAGCAGCCCACAGGACTGTACCCAAGCTATAATGGAACACAGATAAGGTTATCTATTGTGAAAACCCAACTTTTAATCTAACATAACCTGCTGCAACATGCATATACAGTATGAGAAAAGAAAAAGAAAAAAAAAAACTTCATTAAGTTCAGTATGAGTTAGAAGAGGATTCACAATGTAACAGGGCTTCTTCCATGTTGAAAAAGAAAAGAAATGTTAGAGGGAATTATTGCACTCGCTCAACTGATTTCAATAAAAATAATATCCAAGAGAATCAACAGGGCAATATGGGTTTTCAGTTTGGACTTAGCTCCATCATGAAGAATTTTTTTTGGACAAAATATCGATTGATACTAGCTTCTTGACAAGAGGAGATATATCCAATTTCAAGTTTTTATAAAAAAAAAAGGGGTGGGATGATACTTAACTGGTGAAAGAAGATCCTGGGTAGGCAATCCTGTGAACAAGTTCCAGCAGTTAGATATACATGGTAATGAAAAAAAATAACGAAGAGAAAGAAATTTCAACAATAATGACCTACATATGTGCCATTAACTACTAGTTTATTACAGACGCATCTAACAATGAACCCTTGGCTAATAGCGGGAAATGGTTGGCCATACGATCGAAAGGAGAAAAGGAAGGTATACTCCACATTCAGTAGGACAAGCTTATAAACACTATTTCTGCAGCACAGACCATCTCATCTCACTAATCCGGGGTGACATATTTCCACCAACTGTTGATGTGGTATTATCCTTTTCCTGAGCATATTTGTTCAAGGATGCCATCTCCGTCAGATATTACCACAACTATAGCAGGGGGACCAGCTGACGTTATAATGATGCATTTATACTTCTTAGTCACTGTTGTTGGGACTCTTTCATCCAAGCACCTTGTCCCACGAATTCTTTATATATATATAAAGAAATGTATTATTCCCCACGGTAATTTTGAAGCTATGTGTAGGCCCAGGCCTAGAAACGTTACTTCATCCATTTTCTCTTGATTCCACAAATTTAGCCAGCAAACTATGATGAACCTTCGTCTGCATGATTTAATGAGATGACAATGCGACATCTTGACAGAATGTAATGTGTGAGTATAGATATCTAAACTTGGTTTATACTGTTTGGCCTTTTGTGATGTGGAAGCGGGGGGATGGTGGAAATGGATTGGATAGCATACACCTGTGTGATGATATGCCATAGCAACCGAATACCTGGATGATAGGCCTTCAACCAATTATCAGGCTGGACGATTCTTAACACACAAAAAGAGTGGGGAAATCAACATTATCATCACTACAATGGTGTTTCATCACTCTCTTTTTTTTTAGAATGGAGATAACGCAATACTGAAGATAAATAACTTATACAATGATCCTAATGATCGGAGATAATATAATAACAAAGACAGGTAAAACTAAACATGATAGTAGATCTTTAATGCTGCTGTATCACTTGTCTTATCAACCCAGACAAGGTATGGCTAAATCTGATGCCTTGACGTCACCTTTTGTCAAAGCAATGAACTCTTGTTGAAAGAGGGACCGGAGAGGCCAGATCCAACCAAAAAAAAAAATTTCGCAAGTAACAATAATACACAGAAACTAATTCAAATGAGCCAGATGAGTCAAAAATACATACCAATATGAACATTAAATAAACTGATGTATAGCAAAAAGTGCATGTCAAGATTACAACACTTATGATGTAGGAAGTGAAGAAAAAAAAAATGAATGAAGGTGTCCAGTTGTATCTAAGAACATATGGGGAAACAATAGGATGCTTATGTGATAGTTACAACGCAATGGTATGAAAAAAAAAAAACAATATGGGTGCACGGTGGTCAGGACACGGAGGCCCGACGTGATGTTAACTCATATGCAGATGTGCAAGGCTACATCATGATAAAATGGAAAATCACTGTATATATAAACAATATAGGGGCAACAATTGATTTCATACCGGATTAGAGCATATGGCTGTCAGGAAAATGAATGCAAATATACCTAAGAAAGAGAGAAAAAAAAGGATGGATGTGGAACTGAACTACAAATGGGGCAAAATACCCAGTAAATGGATCTGAATATACCCCAATTCTCATGGATCTCCATAATACGAACTGATATAAGTAAACTCTAATGACATAAAGGAGGAGGACCCAATGGTGAACCTCATACAGGGTTAATACCATACAACATACATTGGTGCTGAACCAAAATATGGTAAAGGAATGAGTGATGCTGTAGATGTTGCAAATAAACCGTAAGATTCATAAAATGGAGATGCCAGTGGTGATGCAACAATGCCGGATGCTATGGATTTGGATGCAGAAGGATTACCATGTTATGGAAGTGACGGGAATGCATTATGAACGAATTCAATGATAAACAGAACACATTCACACGATATGACTGGTTATAAAACAGGAAAACCTGATGCGAATGGGAAATTAAGATCAACATGACAATCAAGATGGAACAAATTCAAAATTGCTATCCGATTATCAGAATGGACCAGAGTATTAAAGGGAATACAACATAAACGAAGACAACAAAACATAAAAAAAATGAGGGAAACAAAGAAAGAAAAAAAAGGAAGAAAACTTGTTGGAATAGGATCATTCTGTTTAATATTGCACAGCGTAGATCGATATTTGCTATATGCAAAAATCGATGCGACGCAGGTGCTCTGATGGGGGCGATTAAACAGGAAAAGAAGACAAAAATGAAAGAGAGGAAAAAGGGGGGGGGGGTCTTTACCGTGGGCAAAGCTTCAGGGTCAACCGGCTTCTGGGTTGCTGCTTGCAGCCTTAACTTCCTTCAGCCGACTGGGAAGGAGAAGAGAGTCGAAGGAACTGGTGGCGACGGTTGTTCTTTGGCCACAGAGAGGTGCCCGATGTGAATCCCAAGAGAAGACTTCTGTCGTTTGCTGATATAGAGGTTGGAGGAAAGGAAGGTCTTCCCATTGATCAAGAGGGGATTGAGGCCAATGGGATGTTGTTCCAAGTAAGGTAGATGATGTCCGTCCCCCCCTTAGGGGCGTCTGAGTGTTCCTTTTAAAGATGCGCAGGAAGCTTGGAGAGGGGAGGCGGTTGAGGATCGATGGTGGAGAAGAGAAGGTAGGCGATGAAGGGTTCGAGCTCATGGGGGTTTGTGGGTGGAAGCTTCGTGAAGGAGGAGGAGAGTGGAGATTTTCGTTGCAGATGGACGGAGGCCATGGAGAGGCTCGTGGAGGAGAAGGGGGCGATGGATGGCTCGGAAGCTGGAAGGAGGGCGGCGGAAGAGAGGGTTTTCGTAACCCTAAACCAGACTTTTGTTAAGGGGGGCTTCTTACAAAAGTTTCCAAAAGGCCGGTCCTCTTTTTAAAGATTTTCAAAAAAGTGGTTTTAAAGAGTTCTAGCAAAAACCAGTTTCAAAAGAATTTTGAACATAGTTCCTGATTTTTTTTTTCCATTTTTTGTATTTTTAGAGTAAAATCCTAAAGTTTGTGAGAAAGCAAAGATTTAAAACTATATTTTTTTTGTGTGTGTTTTTGAAAAGAAAATTTTTCTGAGAAATATTTACAAGAGTATTTTTCTGAGGATTTCAGACCATTTTGGGGAAATTTCTTCAGAGGGATGGGTTTGGATCCAAATTTTGAGAAAACATTCGAGTTTTAAGCCTCGAATTGAGGAAATTTAATTCAATGGATCCAAACGGATACCGGACGAACTGTCTGAGCTTTTCAAAAGTTATTTTTGATAATTTTGAGAATTTGATTTAAAATCGGATAATGAAGCTCATATTTGGATTTTGATGTAGATCCGGATCCGAAATTGAGTCAGATATATAAAATGAGTTTAATTTCAACAAAATTTGAGAAAAGAAAATGGAATTTAGATTTAAAACCGACTCAATTACCCAAAAGATGGGGGAAAAAGGCAAAAAGGGGATATTTACAACATTTTGAAAAATTTGGGGTGTTCACAACAGGTGGCTCCAAGAAGCTCAGAAGGGTGAAATCGTTGGCAGAAAAAAGCCTGTGGAAGAACTAATAATGGCAGTGTTAGATGCACTCAAGACTCTTCCCCTCGATGAAGAAGGGTTGAAAGCATGTGGAATTGGAAAAACTGTTGCAGGTTTCCTCTCACATAAATTTTTTTTTTTTTGAGATTCACGAGAGAGCAAAAAACTTGTCTGCTGCTTGGGGAAAGGTCATGAATATGGATGCAAAAAAAAAAGAGTTGGAATTCTTCAAGGATGTGAGAATAGATTTGTTAAAAATTCATCAGAAAGTACTGAGCGTTCAGGTTGCCAAAAGACTGACACTTTACTAATGAAAGAAGGTGCCACTTTGGAAAATTCTGCTGAAGAGGCTTGCAATAGTACACAGGATTCTGTGTCTAAGGTTATGACCGTTAGGTTGGAGAATGTGCAGGACGGTAAACAGAGATGCACTACTCATGGAACTCTGTTGAAAACTAAAAGCAGAGAATATGCAGCTGATTGTCCAAACGGTGTAAGTGTAGATCCATGTGGATCTGATGCCAGTGATTCTTCCTTAGTGAAATGCTTCGTTACTCTTGATACACCACTAAATTCTTTGGAAGAAATGATTTTGAAAATCAGGCCTTCAGAAATTGCAACAGATCTGAGCCATGATAAGGTTTTGAAAATGAAGAAGGGGAATGAATTGGTTGATAAAAAAAAATTTACTCTAACATTGAGGAGAATCATGTTGCAGATAATCATTTGTCCTCACCTTTGGAAGCATCACAGAGGAAACAAACAGCACCTCCAGTTGTTTTCACAAATGCACTTCCCTATTACCATACTCCATTGAGTGTAACCTGTCGCACGTTCCTTTCTTTCACCTTGTCACCCAGCCTGTTGCATTTCTTCACCTTAGTTATAACATCAAACTTCTTATATGCTATTATACCACTTTAAACTGTTGAAAATCATTTGTGTTCCAATGTGTCATTGGTTACATTACCTTCAAACAACCCAGGATCAGTAGTCTTCCTCCCTTATGGTTTGCTGTCATCACTACCACAATACTGCATATTTGTTGTAATATGCATGAACACTGCACCTATGCACTTTTATTTCATTTACATATTGCACATTGATATTTTATCATCACCATTATAACACAGTACTACTACATTACACACTGCCACCACCACCTACCCTTGCATCTTTCACTGTAGCATCCACTATCCATCGTCCCCTGCTACCACACCTGTATAAGCATGTTATATATTTATACCCCTTGTACATAGTCATTAACACCCTTTCTCACTAGTTTAGTATACTATATATGCATTTGTATGTAATCACCTTTCATCAATCTATGCATCAAAGTAGATAGATTTCTCCATTGTATATATCATTCACATCTCTCACTTAGTATAGTCATAGGTATGTCTGCATTTCATCATAATCATATGCACATTGGCCCTTCATGTGATATTCTCCGGTTTTCATATATTTCCATCTTAACCAAATGTTTTTACAGGATATGTGTAGAAAATATCATTGCTTAGGTTTGTAAACTCAATTTTACATGTTATATTAAGTTAGGATTAAAAGAGAATTTACATTTCCTGCTTTAGATAGAATGAATGAACATAGTAACATCATAAAATTGCTTGTTTTCATGCATCTTTTCCTTTATTTCTCAAATTCTCACAAATGGTGAAACACGAATGGCACGTGCACTATTTCGTAAGAGGTAATTGATCCTAAGTCGATGATCCACATCAATGACCATAGTCAGGGTGTGGACAAAACTTAGGATTTTTAACTTTTACGAAATAACACTGGATCCACACTGGATCCATTTTCAAAATTCATCATATTTCCTCAAATATTTTCTTCTTTTATCAGAATTTAACTTAGGATTAACTCAAAATATACACCAATGGCTATAGTCAGGGTATATTGAGGGTTAATCTCATTTTAAATTCTATAAAAGCACCAAATGTATTTCATTCTTCACCTAAATTTAAATATAGATTATTATATAATACATTCAATGACCATAGTCAAGGATGTATTATATCTTCAATCTTATTTTAATTCATTTAAAGAATGGAATAGCTTTTCAAAAATCCCATTTCAAAAATTTAAATTCATTCATCATTTAGGATAGAATTGCATCATATTCCTTTTTCATAAAATCCAAGTAATTCTTTCCTTCATTTCTCAGATCGAATCCTATTTATAAATTCAAATTCAATTCTATTTCTCAAAAGGATTCAAGAATTCAATTTCAAAGTCTCATTTGACTTTGAAACTTTAGAATCATCTTGTATTTCAAGTTCCAAATTCTATCTTAAATTTAAAATCCAATTCAACTTTGAAATTCATCTGCATATTCAAAATTCAAATTCTCAAATCAATTTTGGAAATTCCAAATCCAAAATCGGATCAACTTGGATCTAGTCTTCTAAATACAATTCCACTTTTTTTGGATCTTAGACTTCAGATCCAGTTCCATTTTAGGATCCAGGATTCAACACTCATATTGGATCTCAGACTTCAGATCCAAATCCATCTTAGGATCCAGAGTCCAACTCTACATTGGATCTCAGACTTCAGATCCAAATCCATATTAGGATCCAGAGTCCAACTCTACATTGGATCTCAGATTTCAAATCCAAATCCATCTTAGGATCCGGAGTCCAACTCTACATTGGATCTCAGACTTCAGATCCAAATCCATATTAGGATCCGGAATCCAATTCCAATTTTAGATTTCAATTCCATTTTCGGATCTAATCCGAATCTCTTAAATCAATTTCTATTCTTAAATACCATTTGAGTTTCTCAATCCATTCCAATTTCAAACTTCAAAATCTAAATTCAATTCCAGCTCAAGTATTCATTTCCTTTCCTAAATTCAAATTCAAAATTCAAAGTCCATTTCTGACTTTGAAACTTCATTCCCTTTCATTTCAAAGCTTCAAGTCATTCTCGCTCATTTATTCTTCCAAACCCTGATTTACCTCAAAGATTTAGAACTTCTCTGATCTATATCAAGTTCTAAGTTAGATTAAAATCATTTATTCACTCCTTTATCAAGTTCATCTCGGAAAACTTGGAAATTTTCAAAACATTCTTTTCAAAAGAGCATACATCTTTGCATCGCACAAGTATGATTCTTTGTGCATTTAGATTTAGAATGAATTCTTAGATAATATTTAGGCAAAGCAAAAGGCATAGATTCGATCCTTGGTTCGATTACCCCTGGTAAAGGCGCCAGGAACGGTCGAACCTCGTACCGACGAGCGAATCCCGTCTCTCCATTTTTCCCGCAATATTTTCAAAACGGAGGCGAGTTATTTTCTAAATATTTTCAAATCAAGGTCAAGTGAGACCGCGCAAAAGAGTTCCTCTTCTCTCTCTCTTTCTTTCTTTTCGCTTCTCTCTTTTATTTCACTCCCTTCAAAAAGGAGGAAAATAGAGGTTAGAAAAGGAAAAGAGAAGGAAGAGAGAGAAACCACAAGAGAATAGGAAAAATTTTGCGATGATCACAGGGTGCTAATTGGGAAACCCAATTTTCCCACACTTTGGCTCATGAGATTGTAGTGAAACTGTTGAGAGATGACGGGCTCAAGAGGATTAAACTATCTGCTGCAAAACTCTCATTCTTTTACCAACAAAAACGACGTGGTGCTTTTTGATTGATTGGCTTATAAAAGTGGTTCACTAGAAAGTCCTTCTATAGTACTTGAGCATCTAATATTGTCTTAGTTTAAGGATCCATCAACCATAATTAAATGTCTGTGTGACTATCTCCGATGGCTAGCAGCGCAGTATCTACAGATTTTGAAAGCCATCAAACATTTTGATTAATATAAAAGGAAAGCTGCTGTTTTTAAAAAAAGGGTTTTAAGGTTGCAGTAGTTCAACATTTTGTTGTTTAAAATCTCTTGTTCTTTTATGGCCAGGTCTGCACCTTTTGCTTTTAAAGAGTTACAAGTGTATAAAATTATTTGAGATTTCATCAAGATTGTATCCATTTTACCGATAGTGTTTTGCTCGAAATGGAGCTTCAAGTCATTCCTAAAGTTTTAACTGCAGCTATCGTAGGCTACTATTAATTCAACTGGAACTCGAATCATTTCTGGTCAGAATGTCTCGAACCTACATTTCAGTACTGAAAATTCCCTCCTTCAGTTACACTTGCCTGTTGCCCTTTCTTTACAGCAACATTTATGTACTTTCCCACAATATAGCCTATTAACACCCACCTGTCAACTGCATTTGTGCTTAGCATTTGTAGCACACTCAATGCTCACATTAACACTCATCACCATCTCTACTATTTACTATAACATATATCATTCAACACATCTTTCACACTCCAGTTTTTCCCTATACAGTCACACCACATCATCTTCATTCTCAATCCTATGTTTCCAGCCACATCTCTGTGTATAACATTTTCGCCCTCCCTTTACCTGCCACAGTCCTGTTTACAGGAGCTGCATCATCAACCCATGCGCCAACCCCGGTCATGGGATATTCCATCTATCACTGCCCCTGTAGCAACCATATATATACAATCCATTTACACTTACCGATATACCTTCCACCTCCAGCCTATCTTCATCCATTTACAGCAACTCTTGCTGTCACCAACTGCATCATTGCATCATATCCATTTACCTAGCCCATCTCCTGTTACAGCTGCTGTAGATTTTGTCCACTCCATAATATTTTTACACTGTTACCATGGCATCAACATACAACCATGTCTTGTAACTACACCTATTGCATTTTCCACTTCAGCTCATATATTTCTCATTGTATATACATACCGGTTTTCTCACCCAATATAAAATGCTATATGCCTTTGTTATTTAGTATTGATATTGTGTTTTGCACATACATTTCTATATGTATTTTGCCATCAGTATATATATGTATTCTTTTAGCTTCAATATGATATCTTAGATTCTTTGTATTCTGTTTTGTGCTAACCCCGTTTTTGCAGGAATGTATAGAAAAGGTTGATTTCTTTCATAGATTGAAAATTTCAATTCCAAGATTGTAATAGCTAGATCTTAATGAAAATTTACATTTCCTATTCTAGATAGAATGAATAAGCATTGTAAATATCATGAATTACTTATTCTTCATGCACTTTTTTTTTTCTCAAATTCTCACAAATGGCTACACGAATGGCACATGCACCATTTCGTAAGAGGTAAATTAATCCTAAGTTGATGATTTACATCAATGGCCATAGTCAGGATGTAAACAAAACTTAGGATTTTTATCTTTTATAAAATAACACTGATCCACACTAGATCCTCTTAAAAAATCATCATATTTTCAAATGTTTCCTTCTTTTATTAGGGTTTAACTTAGAATTAATTCAATATATATACCAATGGCCATAGTCAGGGTATATTGAGAGTTAATTCCATTTTAAACTCTATAAAAGCACCAAAATGTATTTTATTCTTCTCTTGAATTCAAATATAGATTATTATATAATACATTCAATGACCATAGTCAAGGATGTATTATATCTTCAGTCTTATTTTAATTCATTTCAAGAATAAGATAGCTTTTCAAAATCCAATTTCAAAATTTTAAATTCATCCATCATATAGGATAGAATTGCATCATATTTTTCAAAACTCCTTTTCAAAAACTCCAAGTGATATTAATATCTTCTTCAATCAATCTTCAATCTCTGTAAATCCAATTCATCCTTTTAATTTTTCAAATTCTATTTCACTTTTCAATATCAAAGTTCAATTTAAACTTTGAGATTTCAAATTCATTTTATATTCAAAATCAAATCAGATTTCAAGGTTCAATTTGACTTTGAAACTCCAACTCCAATCCAACTAAAAGTTCAATTTAAACTTTGAGGTCCTCAAATTCGCCTTCTAAAAATTGAATTCAAGTCCCAAATTCAAAGTCCAATTTGACTTGGAAATTCATTTTATTCAAATTTGTAAACTCTTCGTTCACCTTCTGAATCTAACTCCAAATTCATTTTAGGATCCAGGATTCAACATTCAAATTGGATCTCAGATTTCATATTCAATTCCTTCTTAGGATCCAGACTCCAATTTCACTTTGGATCTTAGACTTCAGATCAAATTTTCTTATATGATCCAGAATCCAATTTCATTTTGGATTTCAGACTTTAGATCCAATTTCCTTATAGGATCCAGAACCAATTTTACTTTGGATCTTAGACTTCGGATCCAAAAGTCCATCTTAGGACCCAGAGTGCAACTCTACATTGGATCTCAGACTTCAGATCCAAATCCATCTTAGGATCCAGAATCCAACTCTACCTTGGATCTCAGACTTCAGATCCAACATCCATCTTAGGATCCAGAATTCAATTCCATTTCCAATTTTAGATTTCAAATCCAAATTCCCCTTACAGATCACCTCTAAATTTCTTAAATTCATCTCTATTTCAAATATCATTTCTCAGATCCATTCTAAATTTCAAACTTAAAAATCCAAATTCAATTCCATCTCAAGTATTCATTTCCTTTCCTAAATTCAAATTCAAATTCAAATTCAAAGTCCATTTTTTACTTTGAAACTTCATTTCCTTTCATTTCAAAAGCTTCAAGTCATTTCTTCTCATTTATTCTTCCAATCCTGATTTACTTCAAAAACTTAGAATTCCCCTGATCTATCTCAAGTTCTAAAGTTAGATTCAAACATTTCTTCACTCCCTTACCGAGTTCATCTCAGAACACTTGGAAATTTTCTAAAATGTGTTTTTCAAAATAGCATACATCTTCACATTGCACAAGCATGATTCTTTGTGCATTTAGAGTTATAATAAATTCTTAGATTTTATTTAGGCAAAGCAAAAGGCATAGATTCGATCCTTGGTTTGATTACCCCTGGTAAAGGCGCCAGGAACGGTCGAACCTCGTACCGACGAGCGAATCCCGTCTCCCCATTTTACCGCAAATAAATTTCAAAACGGAGGCGAGTTAAAATTTCTAAATATTTTCAAATCAAGGTCAAGTGAGACCGCGCAAAATAGTTCCTCTTCTCTCTCTTTTTTTCTTTCTTTTCTCTTCTCTCTTTCTTTTCTCTCTTTTATTTTCTTCCCTTCAAAAAGGAGGAAAATAGAGGTTAGAAAAGAGAAAGAGAAGGAAGAGAAAGAAACCAAACCACGAGAGGAAAATTTTTTGCGATGATCACAGTTTTGGCAACCGTGATGGGACTCGTCTTCGTCCGGTTGAATCTATGCCTTAGCTTTGCTTTTATATAATCTAAGTCTTTATTCTAACATATGTCAGCTTCATTTCCATGCAAACCTTAGGAGCCTAGACTCTGTCCTAAGCTGACATCATTGCATATAGGATCTAAGTATGGTTTGGTAGGACCATATTGAGGAGATTATATCCATGTTCACATTAGATTTTAAATACAACTCTCCTCAATTTTAGGGATTGAATGCAAACAATGTATGCAAGTTATGCTTCTCTTTATTTAAATCTATCTCTTTAGGACTTGCATTAGAGCCTTCTGGTTTTATTTGCACATTGATCATATTTTGAAAACATCCATACCTATATTGTCCCGGTCTTCACGTTGCTGGGCTGTCTCACTGAACCATAGTTCGGGAGAGAGCCTCACAACTGGACCACTTATTTGGGTTCGCGCCCCCCTACCACGTACCTAAAGGCCATAGTTCGAGGTATATCGGTAGGTGATCAAGGATGTTGGGAAGCCTTTACCTTAGAACCGGGGAGATATCTTATATGCCACGTACTTCGAGCTTCGGCTTGAGTATATCGGCGTACCTTGATTGGAATCAGATGATATAAATCTTAGAGTTAGGATTAAGGTCCTATCAGCCGTTTCAAATATTGCATATAGAGTCAGCTTTAGGGAGTGTTGTTTGTATATCCTTGCTTGTATATCTATGATTGTGTGATATTTTATATCCCTTATATTTTTCAAAACCCTGGATATATATTATTCAAATTTTCCTTTTAAAACCCAAGTGTATTTTTCTTTTCCTTTTCCTTCTAAAAATTCTTCAAAAATTCTTCTGATCCTGCCAGCAAGTTCTTAAAATTTTAAATCTTTACCATTTGTTCTCAAATTTCATTTATTCTTTTATTTTCTTCTGATTTTATATTTTTGTTTATATTTTCATAAAAATCTCTTTTCGTCAAGAGATATCCTTTTCAAAATAGTATTTTCTGTCATATTTTAGTTGGTTACTCTTCCTTGTGGAGCAAACAACACAATTGTCACAAATTTTGTGGTGACTCAATCCCTAATAATGGGATACAATTGTTTAGATTTCAACCTAAATCCTCCCTCTTGTCAAAACTTTTCCAAAAAAGTTTCTTCGGTCTAAAAAACCTCCTCTTTCCTCTACAGAGAGATCACTGATATCCGAAAATGGTTACGACAAGAGCGGGAAAAGAGACAGATCCTCAACTCAGCGACAGTGAGGTGGAAGAGATGAGCTCTCCTAAATCAGTCAGGGGACAGGGTCAGAACAAGAAAGATGACATCGACCCCACTATGTATGACATGTTCCAAAAGATGATGGCAAGGATGATGTCAGAGCAAGCCGAGGCCAAGCTGAAAGAGGCAGTTCCTAAAAGCAAGCTAAAGAAGAAGCCTGTGAAAAAGCAAGTCAGAATCATCAGGAAGAAGGTACAGCCAGACACTACTTCGGAGGAATCAGAGTCAGTCGAGGAAGAATCGGAAGAGGAAGAGCAGATTGTCTACAAACGGAATCCTCCGAGACAGACTGTAAAGATAGCTGCAGAAGCGCCTGAATCCGTCAACAAGCCCAAGTCTGGGGCTCCAGCAGAGGACCTGATGAGCAAGCAGATGAAGGAGATAAATCGAGCTATTAAGGATATCCAAGCCAAGGGTAAGGGCAAGCAGACCTACATCGGCGAAGATTTCTATGATGGTCTAGATGGGGACGATAACTTGAAGAATCTTCCCCGTAAGTTTCTCAAATTTGACGAGACTGGCAACCCTAAAGCCCACTTGGCCACATTTTATGCAGAGTGCAGCCGTTTTAGGAAAGATAACAGGGCTCTGTTCATCTGTTTTCCCCGCAGTCTAGAGGGTGTAGCAGCCAGGTGGTATGCTGATCATGTGAATCCTATCGAACTACGAGAGTTCGATAAGGTAGTAAATCTGTTCATCGAGCGCTTCTTATTCAACACTGAAGCCTCACCTACATTAAATCATCTTTACAACCTGAAGCAAGGAGAGAATGAAAGAGCAGGTGATTTCATTCACAGGTGGAGAAGCACCTGTAATAAGATGAAGGTACCCATTCCTGAGGAACACGCATTACAGGTGATCCTCAACAATTTCTCTCGGCCCATAAGGAGCCTCATCGCCACTTCCCCGGCGAAATCCTTCATCAAGTTGATTGAGCGAGCTGAATGGCTCGAAGCAGGAATAGAAAGCGGACTTTACGAGGGCACGCCTCTGGTCAAGAATGTCCAAGACCAAAAGAAGAAGGCGCAGTTTGCTCATTCAGTTGATGCCTCCTGCAATAATCTTGGTAGCAGCAGCAAGGGAAACAAGAACAACAGTGGCAGTGGTCCAAGAGTAGATCAGGGCAAGGGGCAAAAGGAGAGATTTTTAAAGAACAATGACAAGCCGCTTCCAATTGGCCCTCAGCAAAAGGGTGATCTTCAAGAGAAGCCCAAGTACATCAAGTGGGAGAAAGATCGAGTCTTCACTCCGTTATCTGAGAGTCTGGAAGTGATTATGAATTACCTTTTGAAGCACGGGATGATCAAACTCCCTAAGATCGCAGATCCTCCCGTAATGTTGGGAAAATTCAAGGACCAATTCTGCAAGTTCCATAGAGCAACGGGGCACGACATGGAGCACTGTTTCGTCCTCAAGCACATGATACAAGACTGCATTGACAGAAGTGAGCTGATAGAGGATGAGGAAGAAAAGCAGCCAGCAGTCCTGACAGAACCATTCCCGGACCATTCAAAGAATTGATAAATCCAAAGTTTTTGTTTGCTTTCGTCTCTTTTTGCCAGTTGTCTTGTAGGGGCTAGTCAGCCCAGTCTTCTATGAGTCTTTTTCCTTTTTAAGTTCTTGTAAATATTCAGTTGTTATCAAACCTTTGCTTATCAAATGAAATGTCAATTTCCTTTATATCTTTTATATCCAATGCTTCTTTTCTCTTTGCCATACTGGGACATTTTAATTCCCGTTCTTTTCAGAATGCGGGGCAATCCTGACATCATTCATGAGAGAAATGATATTACCTATGAGGGCTTTTTCAAAAATCATGAAATTTTAGAAATCTTCGTTATGATCAAGGAGTTCAAATATTCCTTGGTCTAACCTTTGACAAAAAATCAACCCTCGTGTTGATCATGTCTTCAAAAATAAGTTTTTCAAACCATTATATTGAAAGATCAACCCTTGTGTTGGTCTTATCTTCCAAGATGAATTTTAAACTTTTATATTCAAAAATTAATCCTTGTGTTGATCTTATCTTTCAAAATGGATTCTAAATCTTTATATTCAAAGATCAACCTTTGTGTTGGTCTTATCTTTCAAAACGGATTTCAAATCTTTATAGATCAACCCTTATCTTTCAAAGTGGATTTCAAAACCTTTATATTCAAAGATTAATCCTTGTATTGATCTTATCTTCCAAAATGAATTTCAAATCTTTTTAGTCGAAAGATCAACCCTTGCGTTGGTCTTATCCTCCAAAATTGATCTCAAAACTTTTCAAAAATCAACCCTGGCGTTGTTCTTATCTTTTAAAATGGGTTATAAATCATCAGATTCAAAGATCAATCATTGCATTGGTCTTATCTTCCAAAAATGGGTTTTAAATCATTATATTCAAAGATCGACCCTGTGTTGGTCTTATCTTCCAAGATTGGTTTTTAAGCATTACCTTCAAAGATCAACCCTTGTGTTGATCTTATTATCAATTTTGAACTGTTATTTTTTAGAAATCAGATCTATTGTTGATCTTCTTCTTCAAAATTAGGTATTCAAAACCATTGCCTTCGAAAATTAACCCTCATGATGATCTCTCATGTTTGATTTAAAGGATCAGATCTCGCGCTGATCATTCTTCTTGTGGTGGATTTTCTTTCCCTAAAATGATTTCTCATTTATCTTTTAAATAAACATTTTCCTTCCAAGATCCCATATGCAGGCAGGATAAAAAAAACTCCTTTTTCTCAAATCTTATAAATTTTCAGTTAATTTTTGGTATTTTTTATCTGTTTCATTCATTTTATTCATATTTTATCAAGTTTACATCAATTTCATCAAGTTTTATCAAGTTTATCAAATATTTCCTCAAATTCCATTAAATTTTATCAATTCTTCGCCCCTTTCAGGTTAAGGGATAAACCTGACCCTCGTTGTCCGAGGTGCTTCCCGCTCAGGTTAAGGGATAAACCTGTCCCTCGTTGTCCGAGGTGCTCCCATTCAGGATAAGGGAAAATCCTGAAACCCCTTGTAGGAGCAACAACGCTACCTATGAGGATTCTTTTGTAAATACAAGTTTTGTCAATTTTTGTTGATTTTCTAGATTTATATCAATTTCCCTACATTAAATCTCTTTAAATTCTATTCTTTTCCTCATTCAGGATAAGGGATAATCCTGAGATCACTCATAGGGGAAACCATGCTACCTGTGAGAATTCTTTTACAAAAATAAAATCAAATTTTTCCTCAAATGTTCTACATTTTTTTCAAAGTTCTATATCCTTTTGTCTTCTCAAAGTTTATTCTTTTTATATTCTCCATCACATACCTGGTCCATCTAAAATCATAGATCATAAAATTCTAAATCTTGCCATATCCTTTCTAAATTCAAGTTATTTCTTCACAAAATCTTCTATTTTCCCTTCAGGTTAAGGGATAAACCTGAATCATTCTTTTCCTAAATTCTCATCAAATGTATATTCCATTTCCCCTTCAGGATAATAGATAATCCTGAAAACCCGGCCATTCTTCTTGCTTCGATATCTAAATATCTTAAATAGGCCGATCTCCTTCCCGACTCTCAGTTGAAAAACCTAGTTATTTTGCTAAGTTTTCAAATCTAAAGATCAAGTTCATCAGTCCTCGTGCTGTTTGTCTCTCAGAAAGTCTCAATCTTAAATCAAGTCATTAAATGAAATGTCCCAGCTACTTCGCTAGTCGTTAAATGATTAAATGAAAGGTCCCAGCTACTTCGCTGGTCGTTAAATGATTAAATGAAAGGTCCAAGCTACTTCGCTGGTCGGTAAATGATTAAATGAAATGTCCCAGCTACTTCGCTGGTCGGTAAATGATTAAATAAAATGTCCCAGCTACTTCGTTGGTCGGTAAATGATTAAATGAAATGTCCCAGCTACTTCGCTGGTCGGTAAATGATTAAATGAAATGTCCCAGCTACTTCGCTGGTCGGTAAATGATTAAATGAAATGTCCCAGCTACTTCGTTGGTCGGTAAATGGTTAAATGAAATGTCCCAGCTACTTCGCTGGTCGGTAAATGATTAAATGAAATGTCCCAGCTACTTCGTTGGTCGGTAAATGATTAAATGAAATGTCCCAGCTACTTCGCTGGTCGGTAAATGATTAAATGAAATGTCCCAGCTACTTCGCTGGTCGGTAAATGATTAAATGAAATGTCCCAGCTACTTCGCTGGTCGGTAAATGATTAAATGAAATGTCCCAGCTACTTCGTTGGTCGGTAAATGATTAAATGAAATGTCCCAGCTACTTTGCTGGTCGGTAAATGATTAAATGAAATGTCCCAGCTACTTCGCTGGTCGGTAAATGATTAAATGAAATGTCCCAGCTACTTCGCTGGTCGGTAAATGATTAAATGAAATGTCCCAGCTACTTCGCTGGTCGGTAAATGATTAAATGAAATGTCCCAGCTACTTCGTTGGTCGGTAAATGATTAAATGAAATGTCCCAGCTACTTCGCTGGTCGGTAAATGATTAAAGGAAATGTCCCAGCTACTTCGCTGGTCGGTAAATGATTAAATGAAATGTCCCAGCTACTTCGCTGGTCGATAAATGATTAAATGAAATGTCCCAGCTACTTCGCTGGTCGTTAAATGATTAAATGAAATGTCCCAGCTACTTCGCTGGTCGGTAAATGATTAAATGAAATGTCCCAGCTACTTCGCTGGTCGTTAAATGATTAAATGAAATGTCTCAGCTACTTCGCTGGTCGTTAAATGATTAAATGAAATGTTCCAGCTACTTCGTTGGTCGCTAAATGAAATGTTCCAGCTACTTCGCTGGTCATTAAATGAAATGTTTCAGCTACTTCGCTGGTCGCTAAATGAAATGTTCCAGCTACTTCGCTGGTCGCTAAATGAAATGTTCCAGCTACTTCGCTGGTCATTAAATGAAATGTTCCAGCTACTTCGCTGGTCATTAAATGAAATGTTCCAACTCCTTCGTTGGTCGTTAAATGAAATGTCCCAGCTACTTCGCTGGTCATTAAATGAAAGGTTCCAGCTCCTTCGCTGGTCGTTAAATAAAAGATCTCAGTTCATTGGTCAGAATATCCAAAATCATAAATTGCAACTAAAGGTCGCATCAAAATCTATATTGAGTAAATATTTCACATAAGAAGTCATGAAAACTTTGCCAATCTGATAAAAATATTTTGTTGATTCCGAATAAATCTTACTTCACAAAAAGAATTACCTCAGATTACCTTTAGTATTTTCTTCATAAAAGTGGAACTCTTTGCGAAAGAGAGGTAAAAT
The DNA here is from genome assembly GCF_984573655.1 of Nuphar pumila. Taxonomy (NCBI): domain Eukaryota; kingdom Viridiplantae; phylum Streptophyta; class Magnoliopsida; order Nymphaeales; family Nymphaeaceae; genus Nuphar; species Nuphar pumila. Next base: position 48,762,462 of record NC_143264.1, on the reverse strand, counting down.
TCAAAGCTTTTTCCTGTTGATCAACCAAAAGGATGAAAGAAATATCCTCAGTACGATTAGTGAAATAAATATTCGATGACATTGAAAAGCTGGAAGCGAATTGATATTGATCATAGCTATGGGGCATGTTTAAAGACGATTTTCTGGCAATTAGGCAGTGGAAATATCCTGAGCCATAAAAGAATCCACTTAATCCATATCTTCTCATTCTAAAGTTGCAATCAAATATCTACAAAAGGGATCTCTCAATTGTCGTCAAGATGAAGGCGAATTAAGCGAGTAGACCCCCGGGGCCAAAGAAGATTTGGATCATCTACCGAGATGAAGGAGTTTGTGAAGGATCCTTCCAGGGAAAGTTCAGATCACCGTCAAGATGAAGGCGAGTGTGACGAACCTACCGACAAACCCTAAATGATATTTGATTTCAGCTATCATCTAAAGACCTTTGAGCCAATATCATATATAATCTCTGAGAAAAAGAAGGATCGGAGTATCTCCGAGATGAAGGATTTTGTGACGTATCCTTCTGTTATCGTCGCAAAATTTTTCCCCTCCCTTGCGAGAGAGAAAGGAATTTCGCGAGTCAAACTCGACCAAAGTTTTGAAAATGGTTTTGAAAATTTACTCGCCTCCGTTTTAAAAATTTGCGGGAAAATTCCATGGAATGGGATCCGCCTGTCGGTACGAGGTTCAACCGTTCCTGGCGCCTTTACCAGGGGTAATTGAACCAAGGACCAATTATGTGCTTTAACTTGACTCAAATATCTAAATTATGCTCTATTTTTCCTAGAATGCACAAAGAATCAGGCTTGTGCTATGGAATTTTGAAAAATGCAAGTTTGAGAAAATATGATGTTTGCTTTGGAAAATTGAAATGCATTTAGAAAAGGACTGGAAAATGCTTGAAAATGGAATTCCTGGGAAAATCATTGAATTTTATTGGAAATCAGAAATTTGCATTGGAAAGTGATTTCTCAGGAAAATTTGAACTTTGGAAAATCGATTTTGAAATTTGGAATTGCTTTTCTGAGAAAATGGATTTGATAATTCTAAGAAAATCTAAGAAATTCATTGGAAAAGGATTTTGAAATGGAAAATGGATCCTCAGGAAACTGGATTCTCAAGAAAATAGGAAATTTGAGAAAATGGATTCCTGAAAACTTGGGATTTTGAAATTTGAGAATGTTAAAACATAGAAAAATCTTGATTTGAACTTGGTAAATGCTTTTAAATGTCATTCGAAAACTTTGAATTTTGAGAAAACCAGATCCTGAGAAAGACTTGGAAATTCTTGAGAAAACTGAATTTTCTGAAATTGAAATTGGAAAATGAGTTTGAAAATAATGCAATTTGAATGATATGAATGAATGAATGAATATGAATTTGAAAAGATAATTTCATTGAAGAATTGGGAAATCTTTTTGAAACTTTGAGAAATGCAGTGCATTTTTGAAGTTAGCCTAAGAGTGTAGGCTGAATGTGGCTAAATGAAGATCATAAATCTTGGTTTTCTTCGTATTCTGACTATGGCCATAAATATGAATCCCACCGAGTTTATAAACTCCATAAGAGCTTGTACACGTGCCATTCGTGTAAACCATAGTAGATTTGAAATAATGTGCATGAATCATACATCACAATTCAAATTTGCATAAATTAAACTATATGCAATGCAGCCCTATTCTAAGTAGAAATGTAACTCTTATTCCAAATATTACATTGATTTTTACATTGAATTGAAATAAAAAAAAATAAAAGCTAAATCTTCTTCTTGAATGTTCCTGCAAAACTAGAAAACAAGGTTAGCACAAAAATGTAGGTTTTTCTGAATTTATCCGAAAATATGGGAAATTATCGGATATTATTCAGATATAAACCCAAATTCATACCCCCTTTGATGTAAACATGATAAATAATGAATAAATTTCAAAAATAAACTTGAAAATTCGAAATTGGGGTCAAAATGACCAAAATACCCCTGATGACCTTGAAATCAGGGTTTTATGAAAGAATTTTTGTAAATTTTGGAATTTTGAAAATCAAATGAAATAAATCAAACATAATATGATAAAATATGATGATATGCATGAAATTTTGGAGAATTAGAAATTGAACTTTCGAAATTTAAGTCAAAATGACCAAAATACCCCTGATAACAAGACTATGGCCTTGAAACCAGGGTTTTCTGAAATAAATTTTGCAAAATTGAAAAATATGAAATGAAAATGAGATTAAAATTAACCCTAATATGATTCTACATGCTTATGTACATGATAAAAACCCTAACATGGCGAAAATATCATAAAATATCGAATTTAACTTGATTTTCGCTTCTGAATTTAAAGATAAACTAACACATGGAGCAAATGAACTTGGAATTAAACCAAATTTGGCATGAACAACTAAAATAACCCTAGAAACATAATGGAGCTCGAAAATCTATTTTTTTTGTATTTTTAAATATGGAAATTCAAATAAAAACCCTAAATTTTGTGATTTTTGCCTAAAATGTTGATTGTAAAGGGGATTTAGGATATCCAATTTCCATAAAAATTTCCCAAATTTTATGGGGTGACAGAGGACAGTAAGGAAAGGATTTTGTCCTTTTACACTTTCTGGTTTTTACCTATGGTCGGAGCTGTACCACTCCGGAAAGTCGGATCGGAATCCGGCGACTCTAGTAAATGAAGGAAACAGACAGGTTTCGGTATAAAATGTGGGAAAAATGGCAGACAGATGGGAAAATGGCTGAAATTATGGAAAAATGTCCCTGACAAACATAGGAAGATTTGATCTTTTGACACCATTGGGATTCGGGTTACGGTTTGGAAAAGGCCACACTATTATCAGAGACCTAAATCTCTGGAATTTCTGGACATTGGAATCTGTTAGACAGAAATAGAAAATCCGGGAAAAATAATGAAACAGATCCAAAAATTCCCAAATTTTGGGAAATGACAGTAAATTATGTTAGGAAAAACTTTCATGTTGAATGTTTTTGCAGACAGGCTACGAATTAAACGGATTTGGTGAATTAAGGTCTGTCTATACCCTGACGGAGGAAAATCGAGATTTTCCCATAGGTCTGAGAAATTCGATTTTTTACACAGAGTAAAACTAACTGGAAAAACTTCAAAATTTTCAGATCATCAGTAGATTCGATTATGAATCCACTGTGATTTTTAGAGAATGATTCAAATCTTCCACAATGGTGGTTCCGGAGTTTAAAGTCTGCTAAAGCATAAACTGGAGAATCAGAGAGACAGAAAACCCGATTTAGGGTTTTACTGATTTGGATGGGTTCCGAAACCCGAATTGAATCAAATATTTTGTAAATACATCACAGATAGACAAATTTAAATACAGTAAAATTTCCAGCATTTTTGAATCAAGACATCTACATGGAATTATAACTGGACTTAACGTAGACATGGAAACTTACGGATTTAACAATTCTACTTAACATGGACAAAACGAAAATAAAATCAATCTATAAATGACATCAAAAGAACTGCATGGAATATGAAAATTAAATTAAAAAAACACTCAAAAGGGGGCATGAATCACTCTTTTTTTGTTTTGACTCTCAAAGTGAGAGATCCAATCCATTGAATGGATGGATCTCATCGCTTTCTCAGTCCATATGCATAAGATGCATGTTTTTATTTATTTATTTATTTATTTATTTATTTATTTATTTATTTATTTTTTTAGATCATGAAAGAAGTCCTCTTGTCACCTTGGATCCGATTGATCTTGGCTACACATCACGTTCATAGAGATGAAGCTCGTGTATACCACATCAAAGGGTAGCAAAGTGAAAATCGCATAAAGGAAAAAAAAAAAAATAATAGCAAATCCGATGAGTCAAAGGGGGCTTACCTTGGATCAGTTGAAGCAAAGGCTGAGGGGGATCTCCTTGATATTTGTTGGAAGCAATGGTGATGGAAGATGGAATGAAGTGCTTCAACGTTGGAGAAAATGGAACCACAAAGGGGGATGGCTGCTGTCAAGAGGCTCCTTGTGGTGGCTGCAGCTGCTACAAAGGGAGGAGGAGCCAACTGCAACAAGAAAGGTGATGTGCCGGCTGAAGGAGGGAGCTTGGAGGTGCTTCAATGGCTGGGAGTTGCAGCCAAAGGGGAGAGAGAGAGAGAGAGAGAGAGAGAGAGAGAGAGAGAGAGGCGTGAGATGAGGAGCAGCCGTAGCTTCTTTTTTCCTCTTGTTTTCTTAGACTTAGGGCTTAATAATCCCTTTACCTAAGTATTCTAGGTTTAATTAGCTAAGAATGAGAGGGGGGAATAAACTGTTTACGTGAATGGCTGCAGCCATACGGCTGTGTAGGGAAAATGGCAAGGGAGTAAGGAAGAAAGGGGAAAGAAGGAAGGGAAGGAAAAGGAAAGAAGAGGGGAAGAAGGAAAAGGAAAGGAAAGGAGAAGAAAGGAGAGGGAAAGAAGAAGAAGGAGGGGCTAAAAAAAAATGTACGTGAGTGGTGGGAGAGGAAAGAAAGAAAAAAAAAAAAAGGAAGAAGAAAGGAAGAAAAGAAAGAAACAAGGAAAAGAAGAAAGAAAGAAGGAAAGAAAGGAAGGAGGAAAAAGAAAAATGGAAGAAGAAAGAAAGGAAATGGGATGGAAGAGAAGGGCTAGGGTGGTCGACCCCCTTGTGGGTCCCACCTTAGGAAAAATAAAATAAGAAAATAAAATAAAATAAAAACAAAATAAAACAAACAAAAAAAATAAAGAAAAAGATAATTTTTTTTTCTTTTCTTATAAATTAAAACAATAAAATGCAAATGGATGGGCCATCTCAGAGCGGGTCCAAATTCTACTTTTGAAATTCATTTTGACGATTAGAGGGGTAAAATAGTCTTTTCAAAAAATTTCCAGACGAAAGAAGCTATTTTTGGCAGTTTTTGAAACGAGCTCGGATTTTGAAGTTCAATACACCGTTGCGAAGCAAATCCAGTGTAGAATTTGAAAATTTGATTTTGAAAGAAATCCAGATTGTTTTTGTCGAGAAAATATTTCCAAACGAAATGAGCTATTTTTGGCAGTTTTTGAAATGAGCTTGAATTTTGAAGTTTAATACCCTGTTGCAAAGCAAATCCAGTATAGAATTTGAAAATTTAACTTTGAAAGAAATCCATATTGTTTTTCTCAAGAAAATATTTCCAAATTTAGAATCTTGGGGGTAAAAATGTCAATTTTGAAAACACAGGGTTTGAAATTGATTTCTGAAAACTTTTAAAACTCAATCTGGATTGAAATTTATAAAACTGGAGTTCTGGACTTCGAAAATGGAATGAAATGTGATGAAATGCTGAGAAATGATGTGAAATGACATGAAATGCTATGCGAAATGCTAACCCTGAATGAAGAATTTTGAATGTTAGACCCTGATTGACACTTGTACCAGTTCAAAAGTGTTAAAATTGACAAAATTTGCAAAAATGGTTGAAGAAATTATTTTCGAGCTCTGCCAAGCTAGATAACACTGAAAATTAGGGTTTGAGCTGGATTCAACTGAAATGAACTGAATTGAGTTGGGTTTTAGAGTTTCAGAACTCAAATGAACTGACAATGATATTGACTCAACTGACCTTTCCGACTGAATTTTCAAGAAAAGTTGCCATTTTTTAAGAAATGATACGGAATGGTCATTGGAGCGAAGTGAATTACGAACCTGAACTGGCTTTGAGCTAAAACAAAGGTCAGTAATACTGAGATGAACTAAAATCAAGGCTCAAACACTAGCTCAACTGACTGAACTCAGCTCAATTTCAGCTAAAAGAGCTGAAATGAACTAAAATGGACTCCTGAACACTTAGAAATGGTTTTGAACTGAAACAGAAGCACTCGAACTCCTGGTGAGCTCAAGTTAGACTCTGGGGAGTATGACTGACTATGAATGACTGACTCAGAGACAATTGGCTTGGATTTGAGTGAGAAGTAAGCTCATTTCTGAAGAAATGATCCCATTTTGGCAGGAATGGTCAGAAATGGAAATGGTTTATTCATTATGAGATCAGATGAGCTTGAGATGACTGATATTCTAACTGTCTTGAACTGACCAATGAGCTTGGTTGACTCCGACTGACTGGGGTCCGGGATGACCTAGGGGTAAAATGGTAATTTTCCTAATGAAAATGGGTAAAATGGTGATTTTTTGAAATTGACTCGGGGTTTGACTCCTACATTGACCTAACAAGGTTGTCACTGCACGAGGAGGATTGTTTGAGAATGGATGTGGAAAATTTGGGGTGTTTACACCTTCCCTGAAAAAGAGAGAAAAGTCAGGCACATCCAAATGAAGGATGATGTAAAAAGCCCGAAAAAGTTCAATGACTCAAAAGGAGTGCAAAAAGATCATCATGAGAAAACACTCAGGTATCAAACTGCCTAAATTGCCAGAAAATCATCTTTTCTTATGCAAAATATCTTTTATCAATGTCTTTTCACTACTTGCTTTTATGAAATTGAGAATATATTTTCTCCTCATATCATGAAAATGGATAGCTTCCTTGAAGAAAATCATCAGCAATAAAATTTTGAATTTGACTCTTAAAAACCAAGGAGTTAACTTCGTTGGAGGAAATACTCTAGGTAAAAGAGGGAATATCTTTGCACACACGTGCACATTTTCGAGCGTTGAAGTCAACTTTAAGTTTATCTTATTGGCAAAATTTTCTAGATATTCTAAGAATGAAATAAGTAGTCAATATCCATTTTGATGCAACCTAGCGTTGTTCATATCTTCCAGAAGAGTTACCCCATTTAGTTGAAGTATCTCTCCTTTCCCATCACGGTTTCGAGAAATCTGTATGGTTGTTCCCACTCAGGTTAAGGGTCAAAACCTGTACTCCCTACGAGAGGTCATTAAATTCAAAAGCTGATTTAGTCTCAGCAATGAGACGTCCAAGTTCATCCCTTTTTCAAAGCTTTAGGGAACCCCATTTCCTTCCTCCTTTCGCAAACCCCCTTTAGATTTGTTCGTTCAAACTCCGAAGGTCCCATCATGGTCTCTTCACTCAAGGATTCCATATGGTCGTCCCCTTCAGGTTAAGGGTTAAGCCTGAACATCGTGCATCGAGGTATTTTCCTTTTTCAAGTTTGGGTTAAACCTGATTCTCGTTTCGACAAGGTATTTCTTCCTCCAGTCCCATCATGGTTCTTCCCATCAAGAATCCATGCTTTGTATATCCATCCGGAATAAAATCCTACTTAAGCTTCATCTCGTGAAACATTTGCCAAAATGTCCCATCACGGTCGCCAAAACTGTGATCATCGCAAAAAATTTTCCTCTCTCGTGGTTTGGTTTCTCTCTCTTCCTTCTCTTTCTCTTTTCTAACCTCTATTTTCCTCCTTTTTGAAGGGAAGAAAATAAAAGAGAGAAAAGAAAGAGAGAAGAGAAAAGAAAGAAAAAAAGAGAGAGAAGAGGAACTATTTTGCGCGGTCTCACTTGACCTTGATTTGAAAATATTTAGAAATTTTAACTCGCCTCCATTTTGAAATTTATTTGCGGGAAAATGGGGAGACGGGATTCGCTCATTGGTACGAGGTTCGACCGTTCCTGGCGCCTTTACCAGGGGTAATCGAACCAAGGATCGAATCTATGCCTTTTGCTTTTCCTAAATAAAATCTAAGAATTTATTCTAACTCTAAATGCACAAAGAATCATGCTTGTGCAATGTGAAGATGTATGCTATTTTGAAAAACACATTTTAGAAAATTTCCAAGTGTTCTTAGATGAACTCGGTAAGGGAGTGAAGAAATGTTTGAATCTAACTTTAGAACTTGAGATAGATCAGGGGAATTCTAAGTTTTTGAAGTAAATCAGGATTGGAAGAATAAATGAGAAGAAATGACTTGAAGCTTTTGAAATGAAACGAAATGAAGTTTCAAAGTCAAAAATGGACTTTGAATTTGAATTTGAATTTAGGAAAGGAAATGAATACTTGAGATGGAATTGAATTTGGATTTTTAAGATTGAAATTTAGAATGGATCTGAGAAATGATATTTGAAATAGAGATGAATTTAAGAAATTCAGAGGTGATCTGTAAGGGGAATTTGGATTTGAAATCTAAAATTTGAAATGGAATTGAATTCTGGATCCTAAGATGGATCTTGGATCTGAAGTGTGAGATCCAAGGTAGAAATGGATTCTGGATCCTAAGATGGATTTGGATCTGAAGTCTGAGATCCAATGTAGAGTTGGACTCTGGGTCCTAAGATGGACTTTTGGATCCGAAGTCTAAGATCAAAAGTAAAATTGCTTCTGGATCCTATAAGGAAATTGGATCTAAAGTCTGAAATCCAAAATGAAATTGGATTCTGGATCATATAAAGAAATTTGATCTGAAGTCTAAGATCCAAAGTGAAATTGGAGTCTGGATCCTAAGAAGGAATTGAATATGAAATCTGAGATCCAATTTGAATGTTGAATCCTGGATCCTAAAATGAATTTGGAGTTAGATTCAGAAGGTGAACGAAGAGTTTCCAAATTTGAATAAAATGAATTTCCAAGTCAAATTGGACTTTGAATTTGGGACTTGAATTCGATTTTTAGAAGGCGAATTTGAGGACCTCAAAGTTTAAATTGAACCTTGAAATCTGATTTGATTTTGAATATAAAATGAATTTGAAATCTCAAAGTTTAAATTGAACTTTGATATTGAAAAGTGAAATAGAATTTGAAAGATTAAAAGGATGAATTGGATTTACAAAGATTGAAGATTGATTGAAGAAGATATTAATATCACTTGGAGTTTTTGAAAAGGAGTTTTGAAAAATATGATGCAATTCTATCCTATATGATGGATGAATTTAAATTTTTGAAATTGGATTTTGAAAAGCTATCTTATTCTTGAAATGAATTAAAATAAGACTGAAGATATAATACATCCTTGACTATGGTCATTGAATGTATTATATAATAATCTATATTTGAATTCAAGAGAAGAATAAAATACCCAAGATTGTAATGGCTAGATCTTAATGAAAATTTACATTTCCTATTCTAGATAGAATGAATGAGCATTGTAAATATCATGAATTACTTATTCTTCATGCACTTTTTTTTTTATTTCCCAAATTCTCACAAATGGCTACACGAATGGCACGTGCACCATTTCGTAAGAGGTAAATTAATCCTAAGTTGATGATTTACATCAATGGCCATAGTCAGGATGTAAACAAAACTTAGGATTTTTATCTTTTATAAAATAACACTGATCCACACTGGATCCTCTTAAAAAATCATCATATTTTCAAATGTTTCCTTCTTTTATTAGGGTTTAACTTAGAATTAATTCAATATATATACCAATGGCCATAGTCAGGGTATATTGAGAGTTAATTCCATTTTAAACTCTATAAAAGCACCAAAATGTATTTTATTCTTCTCTTGAATTCAAATATAGATTATTATATAATACATTCAATGACCATAGTCAAGGATGTATTATATCTTCAGTCTTATTTTAATTCATTTCAAGAATAAGATAGATTTTCAAAATCCAATTTCAAAAATTTAAATTCATCCATCATATAGGATAGAATTGCATCATATTTTTCAAAACTCCTTTTCAAAAACTCCAAGTGATATTAATATCTTCTTCAATCAATCTTCAATCTCTGTAAATCCAATTCATCCTTTCAATTTTTCAAATTCTATTTCACTTTTCAATATCAAAGTTCAATTTAAACTTTGAGATTTCAAATTCATTTTATATTCAAAATCAAATCAGATTTCAAGGTTCAATTTGACTTTGAAACTCCAACTCCAATCCAACTAAAAGTTCAATTAAACTTTGAGGTCCTCAAATTCACCTTCTAAAAATCGAATTCAAGTCCCAAATTCAAAGTCCAATTTGACTTGGAAATTCATTTTATTCAAATTTGGAAACTCTTCGTTCACCTTCTGAATCTAACTCCAAATTCATTTTAGGATCCAGGATTCAACATTCAAATTGGATCTCAGATTTCATATTCAATTCCTTCTTAGGATCCAGACTCCAATTTCACTTTGGATCTTAGACTTCAGATCAAATTTCCTTATATGATCCAGAATCCAATTTCATTTTGGATTTCAGACTTTAGATCCAATTTCCTTATAGGATCGAGAACCAATTTTACTTTGGATCTTAGACTTCGGATCCAAAAGTCCATCTTAGGACCCAGAGTCCAACTCTACATTGGATCTCAGACTTCAGATCCAAATCCATCTTAGGATCCAGAATCCAACTGTGATCATCGCAAAATTTTTCCTATTCTCTTGTTGGTTTCTCTCTCTTCTTCTCTTTTCCTTTTCTGACCTCTATTTTTCTCCTTTTGAAGGAAAGAAAATAAAAGAAAGAAAGAAAAAAAAGAGAGAAGAGAAAAGAAAGAAAGAGAGAGAGAAGAGGAACTCTTTTGCGCGGTCTCACTTGACCTTGATTTGAAAAATATTTAAGAAATAACTCGCCTCCGTTTTGAAAATATTGCGGGAAAAATGGAGAGACGGGATTCGCTCGTCGGTACGAGGTTCGACCGTTCCTGGCGCCTTTACCAGGGGTAATCGAACCAAGGATCGAATCTATGCCTTTTGCTTTGCCTAAATGTAATCTAAGAATTTATCCTAAAAGATCTAAATGCACAAAGAATCACGCTTGTGCAATGCAATAATGTATGCTCTTTTTGAAAGATATTTTGAAAATCTCCAAGTTATTCTGAGATGAACTTGATAAGGGAGTGAAGAAAATGATTGAATCTAACTTAGAACTTGAGATAGATCAGAGCATTTCTAAGTCTTTGAAGTAAATCAGAGTTGAAAGAGTAAATCTTTGACTTAAAGAAAGAATGATTTAAAGCTTTGAAAATGAAAGGAGATGAAGTTTCAAAGTCAGAAGTGAACTTTGAATTTAATCATGGATTTAGGAGAAAAGATAAGATTTGAAAATGGAATTGATTTTAAGATTTGAAATTTGGAATGAATCTGGGAAATACCAACGATATAGAAATGAATTTAAGAAAATCTAAACATGATCTGTAAATGGATCTAGCTTTGAGATCTGGAATATCATTGGCTTTGAATTTGAAAAATAGAACTTGATTTGAAACATGGATTTCAAGATGGAATTTGAATCCAAAGTCTGGATGGGATCCGAGATTTGAGATGGATTTTGGATCTGAGATCCAAGACGGATTTGAATTCTGAATCCTAAAATGGGTTTGGATCTGAAGTCTGAGATCCAAAGTGGAGAATGGATTCCGGATCCTAAAACGGATTTGGATCTGAAGTCTGAGATCCAAGATGGAAGTTGAGTTTTGGATCCTAAGATGGATTTGGATCTGAAGTCTGAGATCCAAAGTGAAACTGGACTCTGGACCCTAAGATAGATTGTGGATCTGAAGTCTGAGATCCGATGTAGACTTGGGTTCTGGATCCTAAGATGGAATTGAATCTGTAATTTTGAGATCCAAGGTGAAATTGGATTCTGGATCCTATAAGGAAATTGGATCTGAAGTCTAAGATCCAAAGTGAAATTGGAGTCTGAATCCTAAGGAGGAATTGGATCTGAAGTCTGAGATCCAATATGAGTGTTGAATCCTGAATCCTAAAATGGATTTGGAGTTAAATTCAAAAGATGAATCAAGAATCTCAAAGTTAAATTGAACTTTGATTTTGATTGGAGTTTTGAAGATAAAATGAATTTGGAATTTCAAAGTCAATTTGAACTTCAAAATCTGATTTGAATTTGAATAAAAAATGACTTTGGAATCTCAAAGTTAAATTGAACTTTCAGATTGAAAATGAAATTGAATTTGAAGATGAAAAAGGATGAATTGGTTTTTATAAGAATTGAAGATAGATTGAGGAAGATATTTACATCACTTGGAGTTTTTGAAGAAGGAATTTTGAAAATATGATGCAGTTCTATCTAAATGATGAATGAATTTAAATTTTTGAAATTGGATTTTGAAAAAGCTATTCCATTCTTTAAATGAATTAAAATAAGATTGAAGATATAATACATCCTTGACTATGGTCATTGAATATATTATATAATAATCTATATTTAAATTCAGGTGAAGAATAAAATATATTTGGTGCTTTTATAGAATTTAAAATGAAATTAACTCTCAATATACCCTGACTATGGCCATTGGTATATATTTTGAGTCAATTTTAAGTTAAATTCTAATAAAAGGAGAAAATGTTTAAGGAAATATGATGAATTTTGAAAATGGATCCAGTGTTATTTCGTAAAAGATAAAAATCCTAAGTCTTGTTTACATCCCGACTATGGCCGTTGATGTAAATCATTAACTCAGGATTAATTTACCTCTTACGAAATGGTGCACGTGTCATTCGTGTTGCCATTTGTGAGAATTTGAGAAATAGAGACAAAGATGCATGAAAACAAGCAATTCATGATATTTACAATGCTCATTCATTCTATTTAAAATAGGAAATGTAAATTCTCATTACATCTAGCTATTATAATACATGAAATCAAATATACAACTCTAAATAATGATATTTTCCACCCATTTCCTGCAAAATCTAAGTCAATGCAAAATGGAAGATGCATAGAGAAAGCAATTTACCAAAGACATTATACTGAACTTAACAGGCAATTTGATGAAATGTTCATGCCTATATTTTACCCTAATGAAAAAATGTAATGTAAATGACAAATTTCATACTGGAACCATGTATGAAATGAGTATTGGAATATATATGTAGTATCTTAGACATAATATCCTAGAATGATGAACCTAAAGTGAGTTTGTTTTGAAAATCATGAATGACATAGTTAGAATACATATGAATACTCTCTAAATGTAAATGTAAATGTAATGCTTAAATGATGTTCCTGGGCTAACGAAAGAATTTATACCTAATGGGTGGTGTGTATTAATGGCTTTTATACATAAATGATGTGTTGTTTGATATATACAGCAGGGAGCACACAGATTGCATCTTGAGGTTGCAACAGTGAATGCATGATGGTGATCATGTGCTATAAATGAGAGTGTGATGGAGGATATGGGAAATGGGAAATGTAATGGTGGCTATGGTGGAGCTTTAGGCTGCAGTGGTGTCGACAGGTAATAGAGAAAAAGCTTCAGTAGTGTTTGTGAAAAGCTAATGTGGATTTTGACCTAAGGTGATGGGCAATGAATGACATTAGGTTGTAAAACACAGGCAAATTATAACACAGATGGAAATGGATGCAGCTAGTGGTGGTTGATGCCTAAATGTAGAGTGCCGAAATGCCTTATATAAATGGAATGCTGAAGGGATACATAAGTGACATTAAGTATATCACAGAAAGATGGATACATATAAAAAAATGATGAAAGCTAAAAGGGCAATATGGAAACCATAAATGTAAGACAATCAACAAATTGCTTTCAATAATAATAATAAAAAAAAAAGAACGACTCCTTGTACCTTGGCCTCTGCAGGTGCAACTTCTATAACGTTATGAGAATGTTGGTGCAGATATTACAAAGAGACCAGCAGGTGCGTGTTCACACGGTCGTCTGATACATTTTTCAGGATCAAGCTATAACACATATGGGGAATTTGCATATACCTTTGCAAAAAAAAGGCAAATATATGTAAAACACACATATCAAAAGAAAGTACAGTTTAGAAATTTTGATCCCATAACGCAAAAGGCCAATATACAGGTGGACACACACATATATAGCTGAAAAGAATTAAAGGAATTTTGTACCTTAGCGAAATCAAGCACTAACATATGATTAATGGAGGTAAGCAATATGCTTTCAGCGCTCTGTACACCCCTTTTACTGAACTTACCTTCCTAATGGTGATGAAAAATGGCGATTAAACAAGAGAATGTTTGGCTTTGAGGGCCTCTTTTGCTGATTTCAGAAACGGAGCTGTGAAACCGAACTCGCGCTGGATGTTCTCTACATCACATTTGCTTCTCTAGAATACTTTCCTTCAGAACCTGTAGTGAGCAACAAATGCATTTGCTGGTGTATGACAGATATAGGGTGTTGGGCAGCTGTAGGCCTTGCCATAGGTGTTGCAGCAGATGGTAATTGACAGACATGAATCCTCTGATTTTGCAGGAATAATCATCTTCGAATCAAAAGGCAATGCTCATTCCCTACCTCCATATCTGATGTGTCAACCCTTCCTTAGTTGAGTGTAGGGCTTGTTAATGCTCCAGAAATTACTTACGTAGCTACAACTCTTACAGTAAAATAGAGCTTCAGATCCGGTCATGGTCATCAATAGCTTGGGATGAGCTATTGATCATATGTTGGTGCTGTGACAAAGCTGCAGAGATAATGAACTTATCAGAAATTTGACAGATACAATCAAAGACTTACTCAGATAGTCTTTCCTTTTTCTCGTACTTTCCTCCTCATAACATTGTCTGATGACTTACAAACTTTCATCAACGGCAATAAGTGCCCTTATCCCACATCACTGCGATTATATCATGTTTAAGCATTAATGGTCTCTTGAGGCCATAATGTCTAAAATCCTGTAATTTTGAAAAGGCCTTTCAGCGATGGCCCTGCAATGGATCTACAGGGAGAGGCTGTAGATTGCGTGATGCAAAGGGACACAATCAGATTGAGAAGAGGATTGCCGATAATCAGAGAGGAACCAAAGTTACAAAAAAAAAAAAATAGTAAACATAAATTCAGAAGACTAACCTTCGTATACCAAATGTAGCAATGCTAATTTGAATGAACATATGAGCTTATGCCAGGTCAAACCAGATGTCCATTACTCATTGGCTCAGGACTTCAGTGCACTTGATAATTTGGTCATGGATTGCCAAGTTTTTAATGATTGGTAAGATGTGCCATGTCAAGGAGAGGAGCCACAAAGAATATAATCTAAATATATCTTTCATAGAGGATTGACTGTACAAAGGGACTGATTAAATCTTTATTACAAAATAACTAAATGCTCTAACAAGGTAAATAACTATCAGTTTAGCTAATTACTCAACTAGCTGGCTAATGATTCATTTGACTAAAGACTACCAATTAACAACTAACGATATCCATTTAACTATCAATAAAGGCTAAAAGAAACAGTACAAATCGTAAGGAAAAATCAGTTTAATAATCAGTAAAAAAAGAAGAATCATGTTAAATTCAGTGATGACCACAAATCTAACTAACAATATTCATTTAAGGATGCTCAACAACAGATGAATGACATACCTTATAATTTGATCCTCACTTGATCTTAGGTGACTGTTTGCAGGGATTTGTGAATCCAACTGAACTTACAGATGTAAGTGGTGCTGGAAATTATTCAGGGATATATTTTAAGAGCAGATCATTCCATGATGACAGCTGAATACCCTTTCATTATGATGTATCTCTCCAGGGGTCACTGGGTTACAAAAGAGATATTCGGCTAATGATACAAGAGCTTTCTGTGAATGCTGTTCATATGAGATTTTGGCCAGGCGAGTCTATCATGAAAAGATCTATATGATGACCGATTATATAACCTAAACAGAAACTATCAGAATGATCTCAATCAGAAATTTTTGCCCCTCAAGCTGATTGTACATGTTTATATGCCCAATAATAAGAAAAAAAAAACAATGCAAGTGTAATGAGCATAAATATTCCAGCATTAACAATGGGCCGGCTATGCAGCAACCTTGCTGATCCATCCATACTGGGGGGGGGCATAGTCTCCTTGATCCACTTAATGACTCAGCTAAAGCAAGATGAAGAAGAAATAACAAACACCAAACATCCTCTCCATGCCATCAGGAGCTCCGAAAATCATGAAAGTTTTATTACCCTTAATTCATATCAATTTGCCTCTGAAACACTTTGTATGATAAATGTCAAATGGTCATATGGAGTTCTTAAATACTTCCAAGTTAAACCATAATGCAATCATCGGATGGTAATGATTCAACCAAGCAACAGAATATATAAAAAAAAAAATCGGTGAAGAAACATACTGGATTTAACGCATAATAGCATCAACAGATATTGGAAATAATAAATTCAGAAACAAATTATAAAAGGGGAATGAAAAGATGTAGGAATATATATATTCCTTTGATTTTGCACTCAAATGGGTCGGTTCTGGCACATGCAGACCGATTCCACCCCTTTGCTTTGTAAGAAGATGGGATTTTAAAATGTTACGAAGGAAAAACGAGTTTCTATAAAGAATTAGAGAAAAAAAAGCGGAAAGAAAGAGGAAAAAAAGAAAGGGGCGATTAATTACCTACGACTGCAGGGATGGCCGATCGACTTCTGTTAGAAGATGGAGATGAGGACCAGAGAAAGAAGAAGGCTCGGTTGTAGGGTTTTCTTCAGAACCCAAAACAAAGGACAAAAGTCTTTGGGATTCTCTGTACGAGATGAGATTTCTTCAAAAAAAAACTAGAAAAGGAAGAAAATCAAGGGAAAAGAGAAAGAAGAAGAAGTGTGAAATCAATGGGCAAAGACGAATGGAGGAGAAAGAAGAAGATGCGGGGGTGAAACGCGGCCCGGGAAGAAGAAATGGGGAGGTGAAGAAGCGGTCCTCAACCCTTCCCCTTCGTGCCTCTTTTAAAGACGAGGGAGGAGAGTTCGGTTGCCGATGGATGGAAGAGAACGGAGGTGGCTGTTAAAGATGAAGGGTTCAGGAGGTTGAGATGGAGAGAAGGAGAGGAAGAAAGCTCGATGGTGATCGGGCGGCTGAGGTGGAGGGTTCAGAAGGGGAGCGGAAAGGATCCCTCTAGAAGGAGGGTTTGTGAAAGAGGCGCCCTCTCTCTTTTCTCACGAAGGGTTTTTCAAAGAAACCCTAAAAACTGATCTTCAAAAGAGCCCCTTTTATTTTTGGGATTTTACAAAAGAGGGGTTTTTTAACAAACATGTTTTCATAAAACTTGATTTTCAAAAGGTGTTTTTCAAAAGGTTTTTGTAAAAGAATGGTTTTTTTTTAAAAGTGTTTTTTTTCAAAACCAATTTTTTTGTTTCTTTTCTATTTGTATTTTCATTTTTTTGTATTTTTTGAAATAAAATCTAAGATTTTACGAGAAAACTAATTTTTTTGTATTTTTCTGAGACATATTTACAAAAGTGTTCTTTTGAGAATTTCAGACCATTTTGGAGAAATTTCTTCAGAAGGGTGGGTGTGGACCCAGGTTTTGAGAAAATGTTTGAGTTTTGACACTCGAATCGAGAAATACAACGTGATGGATCCAAACGGATGTCGGATGGACTGTCCGAGCTAAAAAAAAACTATTTTTGGTATTTTCTATAATTTTAATTTAAAATTTAGACAATGAGACTCAGATTTGGGTCTGGACAATGGATCCAGATCCGAGATCAATTTAAACATATAAAATGAATTTAATTTCAGTAAAACTTGAGAAATGAACTGGAATTTAGATTTAAAAATGACTCATTTGCTCAAAAAATGAATTTAGGAGCAATAAGGGAATATTTAAAAGATTTTGAAAAATTTGGGGTGTTCACAACAACTCTACCTTGGATCTCAGATTTTAGATCCAAGATCCATCTTAGGATCCAGAATTCAATTCCATTTCCAATTTTAGATTTCAAATCCAAATTCCCCTTACAGATCACCTCTGAATTTCTTAAATTCATCTCTATTTCAAATATCATTTCTCAGATCCATTCTAAATTTCAAACTTAAAAATCCAAATTCAATTCCATCTCAAGTATTCATTTCCTTTCCTAAATTCAAATTCAAATTCAAAGTCCATTTTTGACTTTGAAACTTCATTTCCTTTCATTTCAAAAGCTTCAAGTCATTTCTTCTCATTTATTCTTCCAATCCTGATTTACTTCAAAAACTTAGAATTCCCCTGATCTATCTCAAGTTCTAAAGTTAGATTCAAACATTTCTTCACTCCCTTATCGAGTTCATCTCAGAACACTTGGAAATTTTCTAAAATGTGTTTTTCAAAATAGCATACATCTTCACATTGCACAAGCATGATTCTTTGTGCATTTAGAGTTAGAATAAATTCTTAGATTTTATTTAGGCAAAGCAAAAGGCATAAATTCGATCCTTGGTTCGATTACCCCTGGTAAAGGCGCCAGGAACGGTCGAACCTCGTACCGACGAGCGAATCCCGTCTCCCCATTTTCCAGCAAATAAATTTCAAAACGGAGGCGAGTTAAAATTTCTAAATATTTTCAAATCAAGGTCAAGTGAGACCGCGCAAAATAGTTCCTCTTCTCTCTCTTTTTTTCTTTCTTTTCTCTTCTCTCTTTCTTTTCTCTCTTTTATTTTCTTCCCTTCAAAAAGGAGGAAAATAGAGGTTAGAAAAAAGAAAGAGAAGGAAGAGAGAGAAACCAAACCACGAGAGAGGAAAATTTTTTGCGATGATCACAGTTTTAGCTTCAAGTCATTCCTAAAGTTTTAACTGCAGCTATCGTAGGCTACTATTAATTCAACTGGAACTCGAATCATTTCTGGTCAGAATGTCTCGAACATACATTTCAGTACTGAAAATTCCTTCCTTCAGTTACACTTGCCTGTTGCCCTTTCTTTACAGCAACACTTATGTACTTTCCCACAATATAGCCTATTAACACCCACCTGTCAATTGCATTTGTGCTTAGCATTTGTAGCACACTCAATGCTCACATTAACACTCATCACCATCTCTACTATTTACTATAACATATATCATTCAACACATCTTTCACACTCCAGTTTTTCCCTATACAGTCACACCACAGCATCTTTATTCTCAATCCTATGTTTCCAGCCACATCTCTGTGTATAACATTTCCGCCCTCCCTTTACCTGCCACAGTCCTGTTTACAGGAGCTGCATCATCAACCCATGCGCCAACCCCGGTCATGGGATATTCCATCTATCACTGCCCCTGTAGCAACCATATATATACAATCCATTTACACTTACCAATATACCTTCCACCTCCAGCCTATCTTCATCCATTTACAACAACTCTTGCTGTCACCAACTGCATCATTGCATCATATCCATTTACCTAGCCCATCTCCTGTTACAACTGCTGTAGATTTTGTCCACTCAATAATATTTTTACACTGTTACCATGGCATCAACATACAGCCATGTCTTGTAACTACACCTATTGCATTTGCCACTTCAGCTCATATATTTCTCATTGTATATACATACAGGTTTTCTCACCCAATATAAAATGCTATATGCCTTTGTCATTTAGTATTGATATTGTGTTTTGCACATACATTTCTATATGTATTTCGCCATCAACATATATATGTATTCTTTTAGCTTCAATATGATATCTTAGATTCTTTGTATTCTGTTTTGTGCTAACCCCGTTTTTGCAGGAATGTATAGAAAAGGTTGATTTCTTTCCTAGATTGAAAATTTCAATTCCAAGATTGTAATAGCTAGATCTTAATGAAAATTTACATTTCCTGTTCTAGATAGAATGAATAAGCATTGTAAATATCATGAATTACTTATTCTTCATGCACTTTTTTTTTTTTATTTCTCAAATTCTCACAAATGGCTACACGAATGGCACGTGCACCATTTCGTAAGAGGTAAATTAATCCTAAGTTGATGATTTACATCAATGGCCATAGTCAGGATGTAAACAAAACTTAGGATTTTTATCTTTTATAAAATAACACTGATCCACACTGGATCCTCTTAAAAAATCATCATATTTTCAAATGTTTCCTTCTTTTATTAGGGTTTAACTTAGAATTAATTCAATATATATATACCAATGGCCATAGTCAGGGTATATTGAGAGTTAATTCCATTTTAAACTCTATAAAAGCACCAAAATGTATTTTATTCTTCTCTTGAATTCAAATATAGATTATTATATAATACATTCAATGACCATAGTCAAGGATGTATTATATCTTCAATCTTATTTTAATTCATTTCAAGAATAAGATAGCTTTTCAAAATCCAATTTCAAAAATTTAAATTCATCCATCATATAGGATAGAATTGCATCATATTTTTCAAAACTCCTTTTCAAAAACTCCAAGTGATATTAATATCTTCTTCAATCAATCTTCAATCTCTGTAAATCCAATTCATCCTTTCAATTTTTCAAATTCTATTTCACTTTTCAATATCAAAGTTCAATTTAAACTTTGAGATTTCAAATTCATTTTATATTCAAAATCAAATCAGATTTCAAGGTTCAATTTGACTTTGAAACTCCAACTCCAATCCAACTAAAAGTTCAATTTAAACTTTGAGGTCCTCAAATTCGCCTTCTAGAAATCGAATTCAAGTCCCAAATTCAAAGTCCAATTTGACTTGGAAATTCATTTTATTCAAATTTGGAAACTCTTCGTTTACCTTCTGAATCTAACTCCAAATTCATTTTAGGATCCAGGATTCAACATTCAAATTGGATCTCAGATTTCATATTCAATTCCTTCTTAGGATCCAGACTCCAATTTCACTTTGGATCTTAGACTTCAGATCAAATTTCTTTATATGATCCAGAATCCAATTTCATTTTGGATTTCAGACTTTAGATCCAATTTCCTTATAGGATCCAGAACCAATTTTACTTTGGATCTTAGACTTCGGATCCAAAAGTCCATCTTAGGACCCAGAGTCCAACTCTACATTGGATCTCAGACTTCAGATCCAACCATCTTAGGATCCAGAATCCAACTCTACCTTGGATCTCAGACTTCAGATCCAAGATCCATCTTAGGATCCAAAATTCAATTCCATTTCCAATTTTAGATTTCAAATCCAAATTCCCCTTACAGATCACCTCTGAATTTCTTAAATTCATCTCTATTTCAAATATCATTTCTCAGATCCATTCTAAATTTCAAACTTAAAAATCCAAATTCAATTCCATCTCAAGTATTCATTTCCTTTCTTAAATTCAAATTCAAATTCAAAGTCCATTTTTGACTTTGAAACTTCATTTCCTTTCATTTCAAAAGCTTCAAGTCATTTCTTCTCATTTATTCTTCCAATCCTGATTTACTTCAAAAACTTAGAATTCCCCTGATCTATCTCAAGTTCTAAAGTTAGATTCAAACATTTCTTCACTCCCTTACCGAGTTCATCTCAGAACACTTGGAAATTTTCTAAAATGTGTTTTTCAAAATAGCATACATCTTCACATTGCACAAGCATGATTCTTTGTGCATTTAGACTTAGAATAAATTCTTAGATTTTATTTAGGCAAAGCAAAAGGCATAGATTCGATCCTTGGTTCGATTACCCCTGGTAAAGGCGCCAGGAACGGTCGAACCTCGTACCGACGAGCGAATCCCGTCTCCCCATTTTCCCGCAAATAAATTTCAAAACGGTGGCGAGTTAAAAATTCTAAATATTTTCAAATCAAGGTCAAGTGAGACCGCGCAAAATAGTTCCTCTTCTCTCTCTTTTTTTCTTTCTTTTCTCTTCTCTCTTTCTTTTCTCTCTTTTATTGTCTTCCCTTCAAAAAGGAGGAAAATAGAGGTTAGAAAAGAGAAAGAGAAGGAAGAGAGAGAAACCAAACCACGAGAGAGGAAAAATTTTTGCGATGATCACATAAATTCTCAAATTTCAACCTTCGGATTATCATTTTGTCAAAAATTCAAAATCTTTTCCTGCGAAGGAGCCTCTTTAGGGAGAGTTCGAGGGAGCTCGTTCCTTTCGCATGCAACCATCTTTTGTTCGCAAGAACCCTCTTTCAGGAAGAGTTTGAAGGGACTCGTTTTCTTCGCGAACAGTTTGCAAAACAACAACCAACTTTACACAAAAGAACCCTTTTGTTAGGGAGAGCTTCGACGAAAGCTCGTTTCTTTTGTGGCCTTTTATTTTTCTCATCTTTGGCCAAATCCTTTCGCAGAGGACCCTCTTCTAGGGAGAATGTGATGGACTCGTTCCTCTGTGATACTTCCTCAACTTTGTTTTTCGGCCGCCTTTTCATAGGAGAAGCCTAGAAATAGGAAGTTTTGACGAAAACTTAATTTCTCTTCGAAAGTTCCGTTTTGCAAACACCTCCTCTTTCAGGGAAGAGAGGAGTATTTCCAACACTCCCCATTCAGGTAAGGGCTTAAGCCTGAGTCTCTCTTTTTGGGGAAAAAGAGAGGAGAATTTTGTCATGGACGTGTCGATTCAATATCAAGTGATTTCTTTCATCGAGGATTTCTAGAATACATTGCCAATTCGCTATCAAAAATCATTGTTGATCTCAAAGTTTTTTTATCGCACAAAGAACTATCCCAAACTACCTTAAGTATCATTTTCAAAAGAGCAAGACTCTTGCGAAATAAGAACTAAATTCAAGCTTTTTCTGTTGGTCAACCAAAAGGATGAAAAAAAATCTTCGATATGACCGGCAAAGAAAAATTCAATGATGTTGAAAAGCCATAAGTGAATTGATATTGATCATAGCTGTGGCGCATTCTTAAAGATTATTCTTTTGGCGGTAAGATAGTGGAAATATCCTGGGCAGTAAAAAGAACCTACCCAATCCATATATCCTCAATCATCTAAGCTGCAATCAAATATCCGCAAAAGGGATCTCTCAATTGTTGTCAAGATGAAGGCAAATTAAGCGAGTAGACCCCCGGGGCCAAAGAAGATTTGAAACATCTCCAAGATGACGGAGTTTGTGACAGATCCTTCTAGGGAAAGTTCGGATCACCATCGAGATGAAGGCGGATGCGATGAACCTACCGACAAACCCTAAAAGATATTTGATTTCTGCTATCATTTAGAGATTTCAACCCAAGAACCAATGTCATAATTCCTGAGAAAGAAAAAGAAGGATCGGAGCATCTCCAAGATGAAGGAGTTTGTGACGTACCCTTCCTCGAAAAAGAGAGAAAAGTCAGGACATCTCCAAAATGAAGGAGGATGTAAAAGAATCCAGAAAGGATCCATGATTCAAAAGAGTGCAAAAAGATCATCATGGGAAATGCCCAGGATATCAAACTGCCCGAAACTGTCAAGAATCATCTTTATCTATGTGAACTTCATTATCAATATCTTTTCACTTAATTGCTTTTATGAAGCTAAGAATGTTTCCTCTCTTTTCATGTCAAGGGAATTGATATCTTCCTCGAAGAAACTCAACAGCAAACAAATTTGAATTTGATTCTTAAAATTCTACAGAGTTAGCCCTATTGGAATTAATATTCTAGGAAGAAAGAGGTGATATTTCCACACATGAGCACAATTCAATCATTCTGAATCAACTACAATTTTTGGCATCTTATTGGCAATATTTTCTAATAATCCCAACATGAAGTGTGAGCTTGAGATCATTTTTGACGTATCCTGACGTCATCCCTCCTTAGGACTGAAAGGTCCTTCCCTTCCGTCTTATCTGAGCACTCTCAGATTCGCACACTTTCCGGTGTTCCCCACTGTCTCGCCATAGACGGTTCCTGCTCAGGATAAGGGTTAAACCTGAACTTTTTGCAAAAGATCTGTTATTGTCAAAAGCTATTTTCAGTCTCAGCAATGAGGCGCCCAAGAACAACCCCTTTTCAAGCTTTAGGGACCCCCATTTTCATTCTTTTGCAAAAACCCCTCGTGGACTTGTTGTGCAAAGTCTAGAGGCCCATCACGGTTTTCCTCGCTCCTCGAGGATTCTGTATCCATTCAGGCTAAGGATTAAACCTGTTACCTCGCTCCTCAAGGTACCACCCAAAACTTTTGCGAGAGGTCGTTTGTTTTTAGAAAGCTGATTTTAGTCTCAGCAATGAGGAGCCCAAGATCATCCCTTTTCCAAGCTTTAGGGAATCCCTTGATTTTCTCTTCTCGCAAACCTCTTCTGGATTTGTTCGTCCGAATTCCGAAGGCCCCATCATGGTTTCTTCATCTGAGGATTCTGTATCATCGTCCCTTTCAGGTTAAGGGTTAAGCCTAAACCTCACTTCACGAGGTACCTTCCGTTCAGGTTAGAGTTAAACCTGAGTCCCATTTCTGACTAGATGTCCTTTCTAGTTCCATCACGGTTTCTCCATTCGAAGATTCCGCATCATCTCCCACTCAGGTCAAGGGTTAAACCTGAATCTCGCTTCGGCGATGCATTTGTTGTCCCATCACGGTCTCTTCACTCAAAGATTCTGTATGGTCGTCCCTCTAAGGATAAGGGTGAAGCCTGAACCTTGCTCCGCGAGGTACCTTCCTTTCAGGTTTGGGTTAAACCCGAGCCTCATTTAGACGAGGTAATCCTTCCCGTCCCATCATGGTTTTCCCCACAAAGGAATCCGCGCTCTTTGTGCATCCATCCAGGAAAGGATCGTCCTTGAGTTTCATCTTATGAGGCATTTCTCTCAAAATGTCCCATCGAGGTCCGTTTATGTTTTCTTTCCCCATCCAAATTATCTTGATCTATCTTCGTCCCATCCAGGTTAAGGGCTAAACTTGAGTCATTCCAAAGGGTTGATCTTGTCTCACCCATGAAACTTGATCAAAATTCTTATCCTTCACCATCCCTGGGACTTTCACCCAAAGTCCCATCACGATTTCCTCACTTCTATCATTCAGTCGTATCATTGTCGAGGATTTCATCCCTCCAGGACCATTCAGGATAAGGTTTTAAGCCTGAAAAGCCGTGTTTTCAAAATAAATTCTTTCACACCCAATGCAGATCGGCTGACTGGGGCATTTTTCAAAATTTGGAGTGTTTCTTTGCCACTAAGTCCGGCTCAGTAGCAAAGAGGGGCATCTGTGAACACCCTAAATTTTTTAAAATGTTGAAAATATCTCCTTTTTTTGCCCTTCTCCCCCATTTTCTGGATAATTGAGTCAGTTTCTAATCCAAATTCTATTTTATTTCTCATTTTTTCTGAAATTAAATTCATTTTACAGATCTGACTCAATTTCGGATCCGGATCTACATCAAAATCCAAATCTGAGCTTCATTATCCAATTTTAAATCAAATTCTCAAAATTATCAAAAATAACTTTTTGAAAAGCTCAGACACTTCGTCCGGTATCCGTTTGGATCCATCGTGTTATAGTCCTCAAATCGAAGTTTAAAACTCGAATATTTTCTCAAAACTTGGGTCCAAACCCATTCTTCTGAAGAAATTTCCCCCAAAATGGTCTGAAATTCTCAGAAAAATACTCTTGTAAATATTTCTCAGAAAAATACAAAAAAATTAGTGTTTAATCTTTGTTTTTGTGTAAAAAACTTAGATTTTGTTCCAAAAATACAAAAAAATGGAAAAATCATGCAAAAAACCAAATAAATTAGGAAAGACTACGTGGTTTTTGAAGATTTTGCCGGAAAACTCACCCTTAACCACCTTTTTAGAAAAACCTGAAAAGGAGGTCCCTTTTTGGAAAAACTGATTTTCGATGTTTAAGGGTCGAGTTAGGGTTTTGAAAACCCTAACTCGCCTTCCTCCCTCAGCTGTCGTTCTCCTGCCCTCTCCATGACGCTCCCCTCTCTCGCCGGAACCCTCTGATCGCCTCCATCGTCCTCCTCCTTCGTTCATCACCTTCGCCCTTCATCTCCTCCATCCATCCCGCCATCACCAAGCCACCCCCATGTGCGAAACCCCCTCTTGAAGCCTCCATTCGCCCTTCATCTGCAACGGCTTCGCACGCCCTTTTCCATTAACCGCTCATCCCCCTTCTACTTCAGGGCAACCCTCGATCGTCAACATCATCTTTAACTTCCCCCACCTTCTCGACGCGTCCACCCCTCTCTATAAAAGGAGCGCAATTAGGGGTGAAAAAAGGGGGGGGATCGATATAGTCCACAAGACGCATCCTTCATTAGTAACATCCATTTTTTTTTTTGATCGCGCCTAAAACGATCATCGATCGACATTCGTCAGCTCCATCCTCCCGAGTTCCCCCTTTTAAGAATCCCTGCAAAATTCAGAGTTCCTGCAAGTAGAAGGGAAGGAAGTCAAGCCTGGCAGCAAAGCCACAATCCTCCCTCGTTTCACCCTTGCCGAAGCCCGGTAAATTTTCACCTCCCTTCATCTATGAACATTGCTCTTCATTTTCTAAGCATCGTTTGTTTCTTACTTCATCAAAAGCACATTCGGTGGTATTGAGTCGCTGATAGCCCCTTCAGCCCACCCCTGTGCGACATTGATAGGAATCTTTAGATTCCAACATCTCCTTTTCCTCATCACGCTTTTGTTTTTCCTCAGCTTGTTTAAGCTTTCAACATTTGCTTTTTTCTTTTTCTCTATTATTATCGATTATTAACACTTCTAGTTTCTTATACTTATTCTGTTTATAATGCGTATTTTGATTCCCCGCTTCATCTTGTGTATAGCATCACCATCGATCCATGTTTTCTTATTACTTTGATCACCCATTTATACATACATCCTCATTCGTTCCGATTCTCTAATCGTGATTCCCAAATAATATCGAAACTCATCAGTATGGAGTCTGATTTCTCTGATTGCTAGAAAATAATGGAACAAGTATGGTTGATCTGGCTCAAACGAATTACCTTATGGGAGTCGGTGATCTTTGGTCTTGAAATTTTGTTGTTGTTTGATTGAAGTTTTCGACTATTGATCTCCTGCGAAGTGTTAAGTCTGTCTGAGTTCGTTAGTTTGGGTCGATGTATTCCTAAAAAGGCTAATGGTGTCGGACCACAACAAAACATCAGTTGTATATTGGATGAGATCCCTTTCCCTTACTAAAATTTCATTATGCAAGTTGCAATGATGGTCGTCTTTGTTGTGCTCTTTCGTTGGGTTACTGATATTGTATATAATTTTAAGTATCATTTCTAGGAGATATCTAGCAAGATAATCTAATGGTCTTATATCAGATATCTAGGAATCAACCCCTGGATTGAGTGATCGGCTTGCTGAATTCATTTAGCAGAAGTCAGTTTTACTGCAACCCATTTACTGCAAAATGGTTGCCAGTTTTGTCACACAAATTTTTCCCGTGTGCATCTCGAAGTGTCGAATACAGGGTTCCCCCCCTAAATCTTCTCCTAAGTATACATCAGTTTCATGTGTGTCTAATTTTGTTTTCAGGTATATTGATTCGTGTATGTCATTACAGGTACAGCATGTATTGTGTCCATTAGTATGACGTACATCAGATTGTTACTTCATGACACAACATTTGCACATTCTATCAACACTATTCATCGTTGCAAATATGTTATCTGCGTGCACTTCCTTGATATATATCTTTCAGTGTACTATATTTACCTGTTAATCCCATCTTAATGGTGTATCTGTCTACTATTCGTCCATTTTTTTTTCTTTCGATATTTGCATACAGTCCTGCACTGTCAGCAAGTACTATACACTATCACATGTATCATATGTATGTTATTTGCATATAATATTGTTTGTCATTTATATGTTACCTGTGATGCTCACCAACTCATTCACACTGATTCATTTGCCTATTCTATTAATTATCCGATTCATGTTTTACTACTTTGCTGTAGCTTACCCTGCATGTCATTTTTAATTTGTCTGTTTTGTTGCATGCCATTGATTCATGAGACCATTAAGGGACAATGCTGTTTGGAAATTACCTCTGTTACCCGAATCCTTTCTCGCAAATCCCTCAATAGATATTGGCAAAAGGGGTTATTTCTGAAGACTGTGCTTTGGGGGCGATTCTGAGAAATCAAAAGAGGTGCAACTTTCGTGAGCATCCTGCTGTCAAGAAAAGATTAACGAGTTCGATGTACCCTGCGGAGTCCAGTATGCCTTACTTTTGCAGTCCGAGGACGATCACCTCAATGATCTGTAGTAGCAGCCGATCCATGATCGATAATTGGTGGTCGCATGTTCCGATCCATAGCTGATATGGCTTCAATTTTTTTTTGCAGGGATAATCACGTTATCATATTCGGTGTCATCCCATCTGTAGACTGACCAGTCGTTGAGGGAGTTTGATTATTAGCATCATCATCCAGTAAGTGGCCACTATCTGAAATCCCAGTTAGCAGTATGTTAAATTCAAGTATTTGTTCATTGAGATTCAAAGTAGGTTATTGAGTTATAGATTAATCAGGGTATTGTCTGCTAAAATTCGAAATGATTCCAAACACTGTCGGTCTTGCAAAATAAATGAATATTGGGGCATCCGAATGTTGTTCGGATACTAGAGGATCATCTTTGTCTTTTGATAAAATGCTTTTCTCATTGATAGTTGCATTATCAGGTTAGTTCGATGCTTAATGATAGGATACTGAGTCTCGATCGGACGTTGTTCTTTAAACTTCCCAAATAATTGCAGTCGCCAGACTGGCCAGTTACCAAATTAGATAACATGCTTGGCTTGTCTATAATGGTTATTGAGTTAAATATATCTATGATGAATCTGAATTACAGAATGTGTATTAGATGGGGTACCAATACTGACTAAGTGGTTTCTGTTTAATAATCCTGCTGGATAGGTGTTGAATCTAATCTCAGCAAGTACCTCTCTTTATTAACAGCCGGTGTTATCATGTTACCAATCTTGGTTAGCCTAATGTGTTGGAAGTGAAGACCATGAACATTGGCATGGATAAATAGTGAGGTCTGTAGGACAGATAAAACAACAGCCAAGGGGAACATTAAAGGTGCGTCAGGAAAGATTATCATAAACTGGGTGGGACTAATCAATGAACACTTGCCTTTGACCCGATTTTCATGTCTGTTATGGTTCGAATTGGTGAAACCATCAATCCAATAATTTCCAAAGCCATTGGTCCACTGCATCCTGTTGGTCTGTTGATGTTGGGAATCTTATGTAATATCAATCCCCTCTGTTTGATAGGCAACCCGGTTCATTTATACATTTTGCCACAAAACCTCGGAGTAGCTGAATGTTGTTTTCCTTTAAAATATAAATTTAGGGTTCGTTAATGCAGTAGTGCCTAATTGTCAAACAGTATCATTCTGAAAATAATTCCCCTTTATAAATTATAGATAGTTACATCTGCCCTATAACGTTGATCATCTGTCTTAAAGTTGGTTAGCAAATTCAGGCATTTAATGAGTCTAATTAAGGTAACTACACCATTTTACAACCAGCTTGCTGTCGCCAAAGCAGGCCATTTGATCATCAAGTATTCTGAATCAAGATCACTTAGGCGTTAGAGATTCAAAACCCAATAACCAGAAGAAAATTTACTTTTCTTTGAGCTGTTGCGAGATGTCTCAAGGTACTGTGTAAAAACTGGTTTTTGCACAGCAGTAAGACCTCCCCATAAAGCAATGTGGATATTATAGCCTCCATGATAAACTGGTTTTTGGCCGATAAGTGATCTATTGTAAACACTTTATATCTGCTGTCTTAGTACCTCATCAGATCGAACATTCAAATTGTTTTATAATACATAATCGATTTAAGAAGGTTGATCTTGTTATAAAATCGACTTGGAAGGATTGTCTTGTGGTCTATTCAAAATCAATAGTTGGAATAGTTCGGTTTAGAAAACACAGCATGGATGTCTCACCTCTCCTATCTCATGAGATGTTGTATATGCCATACCTACATGTATACATATATGCCTACATATATACACCTATAAGTATGTATATGTGTGTTATTTTCTATCTTCTCATCATGTATATCTTGGTATATGAATATTTTATCATTAACATCCATATGATATGTGCAACTTCCTTCTATCTTCATATTAACCCAGTTGCCTCGCAGGGAATATGTGAGAAGGGTCATTGGTTGGAATTGTAAATTTGATTCCATGTATTGTAATAGTTAGATGATCATGAGAAATTTTACGTTTTCCAGCTCTTAGATAGAATGAATGAGCATTGTAAATATCATAAATTGCTTGTTTTCATGCATTTTTTTCTTTATTTCTCAAATTCTCACAAATGGTAACACGAATGGCACGTGTACCATTTCATAAGAGGTAAATTAATCCTAAGTTGATGATCCACATCAATGGCCATAGTCAGGGTGTGGATAAAACTTAGGATTTTTATCTTCTACGAAACAACACTGGATCCACACTGGATCTATTTTCAAAATTCATCATATTTCCTTAAATATTTTCTCCTTTTATTAGAATTTAACTTAAAATTAACTTAAAATATATACCAATGGCCATAGTCAGGGTATATTGAGGGTTAATTTCATTTTAAATTCTATAAAAGCACCAAATGTGTTTCATTCTTCATTTGAATTTAAATATAAATTATTATATGATACATTCAATGACCATAGTCAAGGATGTATTATATTTTCAATCTTATTTTAATTCATTTGAAGAATGGAATAGCTTTTCAAAATCTAATTTCAAAAATTTTAATTCATTCATCATTTAGATAGAACTGCATCATATTTTCCAAATTCCCTTTTCAAAAACTCCAAGTGATGTAAATATCTTCCTCAATCCATCTTCAATTCCTATAAAAACCAATTCATCCTTTCATTTTCAAATTCAATTTCATTTTCAATCTCAAAGTTCAATTTAACTTTGAGATTTCGAAGTCATTTTTATATTCAAATTCAAATCAGATTTCAAAGTTCAATTTGACTTTAAAATTCCAAATTCGTTTTATATTCAAAAATCTAATCAAACTCAAAATTCAATTTTAACTTTGAGACTCTTGATTCATCTTCTAAATTCAAAAATTCAAGGTCTAATTTGACTTTGAAATTTGTTTGTATATTCAAATTCTAAATTTTATTTCTCAAGTTCAATTTTGAACTTGGAAGTTCTTGATTCATCTCCTAAATGTAAACTCCAAATCCATTTTAGGATTCAAGATTCAACATTCATATTGGGTCTCAGACTTCAGATCCAAATCTATTTTAGATCCAGAACTCAACTTCCACTTTGGATCTTAGATTTCAGATCCAAAAACCCATCTTAGGATCAAGAACCCAATTCTACATTTGGATCTCATACTTCAGATCCATTTTAGGATCCAGACTCCAATTTCACTTTGGATCTTATACTTCAGATCCAATTTCCTTATAAGATCCAAAATCCATTCTAGGATCCAGAACCCAACTCTACTTTGGATCTCAGACATCATATCCAAATCCATCTTAGGATCCAGAACCCTACATCGGATCTCAGATTTCAAATTTTAAATCCATTTTAAGATCCAATTCCATTTCTGAATTCTAGATTTCAAATCCAATTCCATTTTCAGATCTCGTCTGAATCCATTTCTACTTTCTATATCATTTGGATCTCTCAAGCTTGTCCTAAATTTCAAATCTTAAGATTACACTTCCAAATTTCGTCTTCTTCTCCTAAATCCATGATTAAATTCAAAGTCCATTTCTGACTTTGAAATTCCATTTTCTTTCATTTTCAAAGCTTCAAATCTTTCTCTCCAAAATCAATATTTATTTCCCCAAAACTCTGAAAACTTAGAACTTCTCTGATCTATCTCGAGTTCTAAGATAATTTCAAATATTTCTTCATTCCCTTACCAGGTTTATCTCAGAATACTTGGAAATTTCCAAAACATCTTTGAAAAGAGCATACACCCTCGCATTGCACAAGCATGATTCTTCGTGCATTTAGAGATAGAATAAATTCTTAGATTATATTTAGGCAAAGCAAAAGGCATAGATTCAATCCTTGGTTCGATTACCCCTGGTAAAGGTGCCAGGAACGGTCGAACCTCGTACCGACGAGCGAATCCCGTCTCTCCATTTTCCCGCAAATTTTCAAAACGGAGGCGAGTTAAAATTCTAAATTCTTTTCAAATCAAGGTCAAGTGAGACCGTGCAAAAGAGTTCCTCTTGTCTCTTTCTTTCTTTCTTTTCTCTTTTCTCTTTCTTTTCTTTCTTTTGTTCTTCTCCCTTCAAAAAAGGAGGAGAATGGAGGTTACGAAAGGAAAAGAGAAGGAAGAGAGAGGAACAACGAGAGAGGAAAAATTTTGCGATGATCACAATGGTACGAGATTGTAAATTCGTAGTCCTTGATGAACTCGAGCCACCTTCTTTGTCACATATTAAGTTCCTTCTGAGAAAATAGATACTTCAAGCTCTTGTGATCAGTGAAGACTTCGAACTGCTCTCCATATAGATAATGTCTCCAAACCTTTAAAGCAAAAACCACCGCTGCCAACTCCAGGTCGTGCGTGGGGTAATTCCTCTCATGAATCTTCAGTTGTCGTGATGCATAGGCAATGACCTTGTCGTGTTGCATCAATACACACCCCAATCCAGTACCAGAAGCGTCTGTGTACACCACGAATCCCCCGCTTCCAGACGGTAAGGCTAACACTGGAGCTGTGGTAAGCTTAGCTTTTAGGGTTCGAAAACTTTCTTCACTTTTATCATTCCATTCAAACTTTACCCCTTTTCGTAGAAGCTTTGTCATTGGCATAGCAATTCGGGAGAAGTCTTGGATGAATCGCCTATAGTAGCCAGCTAATCCTAGGAGGCTTCGGATTTCGCTGACATTCTTTGGTTGTGACCAATTCATCACAGCTTCAACTTTGGCAGGATCTACTGAAACTCCATCTTTCGAGATCACATGTCCAAGGAACATGACTTCTTCAAGCCAGAATTCGCATTTTGAGAACTTAGCGTATAACTGATGTGTTCGGAGGGTTTCTAAAACGATTTTCAGATGTTCTTTGTGTTCCTCCACATTTTTCGAGTATATCAGTATGTCATCAATGAAGATGATGACAAAGGAGTCTAAGTATGGCCTGAATACCCGATTCATCAGGTCCATAAATGCCGCTGGGGCATTAATGAGTCCAAATGGCATTACCACAAACTCAAAATGCCCATATCTGGTTCGAAATGCTGACTTTGGGATATCTTCATCTTTTATTCTCAACTGGTGATAACCTGACCTCAAATCAATCTTAGAAAAGACTTTCGCTCTTTTCAATTGATCAAATAGGTCCTCGATACGGGGTAGAGGATATTTGTTCTTCACAGTTGCTTGGTTCAACATTCTATAGTCTATGCATAGTCTCATAGACTCGTCTTTATTTTTCACGAATAGGACCGGTGCTCCCCATGGAGACGTACTTGGTCGTACAAAACCACGCTCCATCAGTTCTTGCAACTGCTTCTTCAGTTCTTCCAACTCTGCTGGTGCCATCCGATAAGGTGCTCTTGATATTGGCTTTGTACCCGGCATTAGTTCAATCCCAAACTCGACTTTCCGCTGAGGAGGAAGTCCAGGAAGTTCTTCTGGAAATACATCGGCAAAATCGCAGACAATTTCCAAATCCTCTAGCCGAGTTAGTTTTGTTTCACCTCCGATCATACTAACCAGGAAAGCCATATCTCTCCGACGGAGATACTTTTTGGGCTTTGAGGGTCGAAATAACCCTTTTCTTGATTCCAGGCCTTGCTAATCGAAATTCAACTTTCGGCATATCCGGTCGAGACAGAATTACTTTTCCTTCTCTACAGAGAACTCTAGCATAGTGTTCAAAGAGCCAATCCATACTCAGTATGACATCATATTCGGTCATATCAAGTATGATTAGGTTGGCAGGTAAGTTGTGTTCTCCTAAAATAACTTCCACTTCTGGCATGTAGTTCACACAAATTTCATTGAATCCTATAGGGTTATATACTACTAGTTCTTGATTCAATGATTATGTGGGGATTCTAAGTTGTTTTGCAAAATATAAAGAAATGAAGGAATGAGAAGCTCCACTGTCAAATAAGACAAGGGCAGCTTGGCCCGAAACAAGCACGGTACCTTGCACAAGGTCCCCCTTCTCCAGTTGGTTAGCTGTAGTAGCATACACACGTCCCGCTACGCGTTGTGGAGCCGCCTGAGGCTGTGGTGGTGCACGGTGTTGCTGTGGCTGTTGTCCTCCAGTGCCGCGCCGTGCATCATCGGTCTGCTTCTTCCGACACTCCTTGATGTAGTGCCCCATCTTTCCACACTAGAGACATCCTCCTGTCTCATGGGGACACTGTTGTCCAGGGTGAAAGCGATTGCACTTCTGACACCTTTGATTTTGTCCTGGCATGTGTCGGGTACCTCCGTCATGCCTTGGTTTCTTGGTTTGATGGTTAAAACGTTTTCCACCAAACCTCTTCTTGAACTCGGGTTTCTGAACCCCGATTTTGTTCTTTTGCGACTTTTGTCCCTCCTTCCAGTCGTCATCAAGGAGAGTCGCCACCTATATGTCCGAGACAGACAGGAACAATCCATTACAATCTAAGGGTTAACGGTACTTTGTAACCTTTGATGCAACTTATAACATGAAAAGAAATGATCTTTTACCTGGATGGCCTCATCGAGGTTCTTGGGCCCTCTAGTGTACAGATGGTTCCTCAAACCCGCCTTCACGCCTCAAGCAAATTTCATTGCTCGATCCTCATCCGATGTATACACGTTTGGACAATATCGTTCCAAACTGTGAAACTTTAGTGATGTACTCGGCGAGGGACATCTCACCCTGCTGTAGGTCCAAGAACTCCTACATCTTCTTTGCCCTCTCGTGCTTCGAAAAGTATGCAGCGTTAAAAACCTCTACGAACTCCGTCCAAGATACAGGACCATCCTGGAACTTGACCGCCCTGGTGGTTTCCCACCACTTTTCAGCATGATCCTTGAGACGATAAGTCCCAAAGTCCACCCGACGCTCCTCGGGCACCTCCAGTACACGAAAGATACGTTCAATCTCCCGGATCCAACTCTCAGCAGCTTCAGGATCTGTCTTTCCGGAGAAAGCAGAAGGATCCATGTCCATGAATTTCTTGTAGGACATAGTCCCACCGTTTGTACTCTTCTCATGGGCCACATGTTGTAGATTGTCGCCCATCTGTTGCATTGTCGTAGCTTGCTGGCCTACTACTTCGGCCAGGTTATGTAGAGTTTCCATAATATTGTTGCAACGATTTGCCCACGCCATCTATTTGAGCAAATAAAATTCATTATAACCTGAGTTATGATTTTGTGAATTAATCATACACACTCATATGTTTCTTGTTTCTACATTACAAAACAACTTTTCTACATACTTACAGAGTCATCGCGGTCGCTGGAAGAGCCAAGATCTCAAATTATTCAGTCCTGCTCTGATACCAAAGCTGTAACGCCCCAACTTTTTATAGTAAAAATTTTGGAGTAAATTTTTTTTTTTTTTGAAATAGCGGAAGTGCGAAAAATACAAGTCGGGCGCATTACAGGGTAAAACAGAGAAGTACTAAACATACCATTCATTAATTATATCCCATAACAGAATTGTAAATCTGCTAATCAGAGTTCAAACATAAAATACTGAATAAATGAGATCTCTTGGATTTATCCAAAACGACACCCCGATGCTCCAATTAGTTGCTACCTGAAAAACATTTAAAGCAGAAGGGTCAGACTCCTCTGTCTGCGTAAAAAGCATTATATTTATATGTGGTGCTCAGTGACCTATGTACAAATATGTGCAAGTACTGCAGATATAACTAGCATGGAAGTTTATAACATTCTAAGAAGATGATTATGCTTTCTAATTCATGATACAATGCAAAAGATGATTGAACTAGAGGTATGTTTATCCACATTAGTACAAGCTGTAGATTCCACAAGTTTTTCTAAAGTCAACTCAACAGAATATAATTCTTCAGAGATAAGTTTCTAGTCAACTTAAATTATTTAATGCTTATCTTACTCTTACCCTGTGGGTACACACAGGCATAGACCTCGTAGCAGACCGAGACCATACGGGGGTCTATTATTTAATAACCCGTATGACTAGCCGTACGGATATCCAAAGGAGACGGTCAGTGACCGAGAGAGAACTCCCCAGTGGCTAGAACAAAAATTAGGATGCACCCTGTACTTCTACAGAAGACTTGGATCTACCACCTAGGACATACTGGTAGTCCTAGTCCCCTAACTTCGTGGACTGGGGACCGGGTGAGACACCTAGCTCTCACAAGAACAAGAATGTCCACGAAGCTTGTACCACCTACCCTCTCCAAGGTAGACCATGGGTCCAGTAACATACACCATCTTTCAGGTGTACCCAGAGCCCTGGGAAACCAGTAACATATACCATTTTCAGGTATACCCAGAATCCAACATATTTAATTTATATGTGTATAAATTTTCAATCTTGTTTGTTTGGATCCAGTAACATACATCTTCTTTCAGATGTACCCAGAACCCTGAGAAACCAGTAACATATACCATCTTTCAGGTATACCCAGAATCCCACATATTTAATTTATATGTGTATAAATTTTCAATCTTGTTTGTTTGGATCTAGTAACATACATCTTCTTTCAGATGTACCCAGAACCCTGAGAAACCAGTAACATATACCATCTTTCAGGTATACCCAGAATCCCACATATTTAATTTATATGTGTATAAATTTTCATTCTTGTTTGTTTGGATCCAGTAACATACATCTTCTTTCAGATGTACCCAGAACCTTGAGAAATCAGTAACATATACCATCTTTCAGGTATACCCAGAATCCCACATTTAGGTTATGTGTGCATATTTTTTTTTTTATTCTTATGTGCAAGTCATTGCACCACAGGGGATTTTCAAACCCCAACTCATACTCAGGTTGATCTTAGTATATGCACATTACCCATCGAATGCCTCAAAGGCACCAACCACAATTTCTCATAATTCTGGTTCAACTTTGTGTCGAGTACTCAAACATTCGACATTTTCAGTTTTGTTTATGAGCTCGAGTGTACGTTTCGTACCCCCACTAGTTATGCCGCAACATGGCATTATCCAACTTTATCATGTGTGTTCCATGTATTGGACATAATCCTAAAGTCCATATGTGAATCACATATTTAGTTTACCATCAAAACTATTTCCTTCATAGATATTTCAATTGCATTTCACCTAAAAAGTCTTTAGAAAAACTTTTCAAAAAGAACCCTTCACGAAAATCATTTTAGAAAACTCTTTACTCAATTTTTCATGTTTATTAGTCGACCAATAGGCTCACCGGTCGACCAACCTTTTTGGCTTCAAATCTTCTAAGCAAAACGTTATTTTTTTGTAAAATTAGTCGTCCGAAGAATTTATCAGTCGACCGGACAGAATGTCTGTTTTCTGGAAAAGTTTAGCAACAGTCGACTGAAGGGTTTATCAGTCGACTGATCATAAAATTAGTCGTCGAAAGTTTTATCAGTCGACCGGACAGAATGTCCGTTTTCTGGAAAAATTTAGCAGCAGTCGACTGAAGGGTTTATCAGTCGACTGAACAGAATATCAATTTTTTGAAAATTTTAGCATCAGTCGACTGAAGGTTTTATCAGTCGACTGATCAGAATATCTGTTTTCTGGAAAAATTTTAGCATCAGTCGACTGAAGGTTTTATCAGTCGACTGATCAGAATATCTGTTTTCTGGAAAAATTTTAGCATCAGTCGACTGAAGGTTTTATCAGTCGACTGAACAGAATGTCTGTTTCTTGGAAATTTTAGCAGTAGTCGACTGAAGGTTTTATCAGTCGACTGAACATATTATCAGTCGACTAACTATTGTCTCAGTCGACTAATTTTGCCATTTTTCTGTAACTTTTAAAAGGGTGTATCTTTTTATTTTTCAAACATTTTGATCATTCTAAATGGACTGTTTTGCCACCCCTTTCATCCTCAATGTATGGAATCTTTCAACTATAAATATGAGTGCATTCCACACTCAAAAACATCGAATCCAATCGAATTACCCAATAAGAATGATATATCTTTATTTTACCATGATGTGAAATAGCAATCACGTATACATAACTTCAGACCTGATTAAAACCATTCAATCTACAAGGTATGAAAGGTGTATTGAACAAGAAAATACAACCAAACAATAATTTCATGAACAATAATCCAAGATACTTAAGGTTCCACGCCATTTGCCTACTTTATTTTTGTTTCGATCTTGAATCCGTCATGGCTAACACCCACACCAAAAATATATGCATTTTCCTATATAGATTTGAATTATAGGTTTTGATATGAGTACTACATATCACCAGGCACACACATAGGAACAAAATGCCCTTACAAAGAACACCACAGTGCCCCAACGTTGGCCAAGGGTGAGAACCATTGGCTGAACCACTACATATTAACCTATTGGCGAGTAGGTGTTTCCGCTCATGCCACCTCGGTCTCGAGGCCCTAAACATTCCTATATACAGGTGGTGCTTGTCGCGTAAACTCCATGATATTGCAACATAGATGTGCAACAAGGCATCAACCACTTACATACAAATAGCAATGCTCCTTACCTCTTTGGAGTCTCACGACAGCAAGGCTGTAACCCCTTCTCTTCGTTAGAGTGGCACCCCACGTCGATAATGGATGTTCACGCGTTCAGCAAGGGAGGTCCACACAGTCCAACAATGGAGGTCGACCACCACCGTGAGAGAGAGAGAGAGAGAGAGAGAGAGAGAGAGAGAGAGAGAGAGAGAGAGAGAGAGAGAGAGAGAGAGAGAGAGAGAGAGAGAGAGAGAGAGAGAGAGACGTCTAATGTAACTCCTTACCAAAAATCTCTCATTTAACTCCTCTATTTAGGGGGAAGTTACCAAATTTTCAAGGCATTAAAACTTCACCCAAATCTTACGTTTTTGGTGGGTGATGTCTATTTCCAACAATGCCCCCTCCTGTCTTTGGCATGATTTCCTCTAACTTCCCTCACTATTTGCTTTATGGGTACCCCTCTTCCATGTCACCTGGGATTCTCCTCAATCCTTGGTAGAGCTAGATGGAAAAGCCAAAAATTTAGGCTTAACATAATCCCACGTTTTTACCCTTTTCACTAAGGTAGAAAACATCACTTTCTTGTGAAAAAAAATAATTTGTGCACAGGGGGTTTTGAATTGAGGTTGCAACTCTACAACACTGTGCGTCCTACCATAACTCCACTTCACCACTTATTGTTTACTTTTGCGAAAATATTCTTTTTATGTCATATTGGGACGTTTTTCCTTGTTGATGGATTTCTTCCATTTTCAAGTGGATTTTTCACCCGTTGGTTTTAAACTTGCACTTGCTTACTTTAAATGTGCTTCGGATCTCACGCTATCATCCCGAAAGCATCGGGTTTCCTTACTTGGACTCGTGAACCGGGTCGGATCATTGGATCTCGCCAAGATCCGGATCCAAAACCACTTGTGAGAGTTTGTTATCGGTTTCGTTCTAGAAACCACAAGTCATAAAAATTGTACTGTCTAACTTAAAATCTTACTATTTCACATAACAGATCCCTTTTATTCATTTAGAATTTCATAAATTTCACGAGTTTTACATGGTATATCTCACAACTTTGCTTTTCCTAGAGCGGCTCCACAAAATGGAGTTGTTAAAAGAAAGAATAGAACTTTGCAAGAATGTGCTAGAACCATGCTTCAAGATAAAAATTTACCAAAATACTTTTTGGGCTGAAGCAATTAATACAGCATGTTATGTTCTAAACCGTGTTCTTATTCGACCAATTTTACATAAAACATGTTTTGAATTGTATTATGATCGAATCCCAAAGATCTCATATTTCAAAATTTTTGGTAGTAAATGTTATTTGTTAAATACCAAAGATAATCTTGATAAGTTTGATTCAAAATCAGATGAATCAATATTTCTTGGATATTCTTCTAGAAGTAAAGCATATCGTATTTTCAATAAAAGAACATCTTGTATTGAAGAATCTTTACATGTTGCATTTGATGAGAATTGTGAGCAGGTTATACCTCTAAGCGAAGGAGAAGAAGTAATACTTCAAGAAGAACCCTTGATAGAGAGTACTTCTCAACAAAATATTCCTCTTCAACCTGTTTGGAAAGAAGTCCCTAATCATCCACATGAACAAGTTATTGGTGAAATAAAGAGTGGTGTCCAAACTAGAAGGCAATTAGAAAAATATATTGCAAATGTTGCTTTCATATCTAAATTAGAACCAAAGAATATCAATGAGGCTTGTGATGATGAATTTTGGCTTTTGACTATGTCTGAAGAACTTAACCAATTTACTAGGAATGATGTTTGGGATCTAGTTGATAGACCTAAGGATCATCCAGTAATTGGAACAAGATGGGTCTTCCGAAATAAGCTGGATGAAAATGGTGAAGTCATTCGTAACAAAGCAAGGCTAGTGGCGCAAGGCTATAATCAAGAAGAAGGCATAGATTTTGATGAAACCTATGCACCAGTGGCTCGATTAGAGTCAATTCGAATGATGCTTGCTTTTGCTAGTTACATGAACTTCAAGTTATATCAAATTGATGTTAAGAGTGCATTCTTAAATGGACACATCAATGAAGAAGTTTATGTAGAGCAACCTCCAGGCTTTGAAAATGAGAAATATCCAAAAAAAGTCTACAAATTGAAAAGAGCTTTGTATGGACTCAAACAAGCACCAAGAGCGTGGTATGAAAGACTATGAAATTTTCTAGAACAATCTGGTTTTTCCATTGGTCGGGTAGACTCCACTTTATTTATTAAAAATCTTAATTCAGATATTCTTATTGTGCAAATTTATGTTGATGACATAATATTTGGTTCTACTAATGATTCTCTTTGTAAAGAATTTGCTAAAGCTATGTAGGAAGAGTTTGAAATGAGCTTGATGGGCGAATTAAACTACTTTCTTGGACTTCAAATAAAGCAAACTGAAGAAGGAATCTTCATCAATCAGGCTAAGTATACAAAAGAACTTCTCAAGAGATTTGGGATTGACTCATCTAAATCAAGAAGGAATCCTATGAGTACAACTACTTTTCTTGATAAAGATGAAAATGGTAAAAGTGTAGATACTAAGCTCTACAGAGGTATGATCGGATCTCTATTATACTTAACTGCTAGTCGACCTGATATTATGTTTAGTGTTTGTATGTGTGCAAGATTTCAAGCTAATCCAAAGGAATCTCATTTAATTGCAGTAAAACAAATTCTTCGTTATTTGAAAGATACTTCAGATTTCGGTTTGTTTTACCCAAAATCATCTTCCTTTGATTTAGTTTCATATAGTGATGCAGATTTTGCAGGAAGTAAATCTGATCGCAAGAGTACTAGTGGAACTTGTCATTTCTTAGGAAATTCCTTAGTCTCTTGGTTTAGTAAAAAGCAAAATTCAGTGTCACTCTCAACAACTGAAGCAGAATATATAGCGGCTAGTTTAGCATGTTCACAAGTACTATGGATGAAACAGACCTTAAAAGATTTTGGTTTGAATTACTCCACAACAACTATTTATTGTGATAACACTA
This sequence comes from Nuphar pumila, assembly GCF_984573655.1. Lineage (NCBI taxonomy): Eukaryota > Viridiplantae > Streptophyta > Magnoliopsida > Nymphaeales > Nymphaeaceae > Nuphar > Nuphar pumila. Next base: position 48,721,390 of record NC_143264.1, on the reverse strand, counting down.
GTGCTATAAATCTTTCTAAAAATCCTGTTCAACACTCAAGAACTAAGCATATTGAAGTTAGACATCATTTTTTAAGAGATCATGTGTTAAAAGGAGATATTGCGTTAAATTTTATTTCCACTAAAGAACAACATGCCGATATCTTCACTAAACCTCTTAAAAATGAAGATTTTATAAGAATTAGGAGAGAACTAGGTATTTGCTCATTTTTGGATTTGTAAAAATATTGATTTTTGAACAAAATCTCAAAATTGCACTATATTAGTTGACCGATAAAATTCTAGTCGACTGATGTTTTAGTATTTTAGAATGAATCGCACCATATTAGTCGACCGATACATTTCTAGTCGACTGGTGATATTTTTAAAATGAGTCACACTTTTTTAGTCGACCGATAAAGTTTTAGTCGACTAAATTTTTTTTTAAAAAAATTTAAATGAAGGGACTCGATACCCCTTGGATTTTTTTTAAACACCCATTTTTTTTAAAAAAAAAAAGGCATCGTTTCACTTCGTTTTCATACCTTTTCATTTTTCTTAAAAACGAAACCCTTAAACCGAAAACCCTCTTTCTCTTTTGCCTCTCTCTCTTCTGAAAAACCCTCAGAATGTCGTTCGATTCCATCTTCGCCGGGATTTTCTTGCCGTAACAAGGAGATGCCGGAGTCCTCTGACCGTGATCTTGAAACGCCAGAATCCTCTTGCAGAAACTGGCGCATCTTCATAACACGCCGAAACTCTCTTGCCGTGATAGTGTATTTTCCGCCATTGCCGGAATCCTCTTGTGGCCGACTTCTCCTCTCCGTTAGCCATTGTATCCTCCTCTGTTTCTGTTTCACATCGTCGGACAGCATTTTCCTCTGCCAGAAATCGTTTGGAAGCCGATATTTTTTTTGGTAACTATATTTTTAACCATGCCTCGTACGAAGTCTGCATTTGCAAAAGGTTTAGGTTCTCCTTCTTCTACACCTACTTCAAGACATGGTTTTTCACTCAGATTACTCTGAAATCCTCTTTTATATGATACTTTTGGATCAATTTCTGCCCTACCTATTTTACCAAGCTGAAATGTTCTATTTCACTTATTTTCTCGTTACAACATAAGAGAATTATTTCCTGGAATTTCACATCTCTTTGATGCTTGTGCAGATACTCTTCACTATCCTTTTCTTATTCACTTGTTTTACACAAATCTACAAATGGATCATGAAACCGGAATTTTGTCCTCTCTTGTTCGTGATGTTGAAATCGAGTTTGATTTGAAACTACTTGGAGAAATTCTTAAAATTCCACCTTCAGACACTCTTTTCAACACTATTGAATTAAATGATGAAAGAGTTTTTGAACAAATTCTTCTTCCAGGCGCACCTCACTACCCTCCTTTCAAAAATACTAATCTTCAAACTCGTGCACGCATTGCTGGACGAATCCTTGCCCATAATGTCCTACCAAAAACTGGTTCTTTTGATTATTATTCCACAGATCTATCTACGGCTCTTTATGTTTTATTTGGAAATATTTCTGTAAATTGGCCAATGTGTATTTTACAAATTTGTGGAAACAAAAACCATTTCTTCCTTATGGTTGTCTTTTAACTCGTATTTTTAGACATTTCAAAGTTCCTTTAACAAATGAGAAATACATTGAGCAAAAAGAGTTATTTGATCAAACAATTTTTAAAAAAATGAAAATTAAATATCTGCCTCCTTTAAATGTTGATCAAACTAAACCATCTGATCCTACTGAACCATCTATTTCTGAACCTTCACCTTCTGCGACACCTTCATCTCATGCAAAAAGAAAGAAATTTTCGACAAATCATGACCATGATGAAGTTATGCAGAGATTGGAAGCTTTGGAGCTGCATCAACACACTTTTCGTGAAGATGTGACTCAACAACTTGCTTCAATTCAGAAGGATGTAACTGCCATTAAGGATTTGCTAAACTCTCTCTTCTGATCTTTATTGTCTAAACTTTCATACTCTATGGGTTGTAACATTTTAAACTTGTATCTCTATTTTGCTATTTCTACCCTTACTCTTTTTTATTCTGACAAAGGGGGAAAAAGATAAAGATAGCATTACATTGAAATTGCAGAAGATCTTGATCTTGCATGAGAGTAAAAGAAAGCTTTGAATGAATGCATGAAGTAATGATGAATGGAAATGCAAACCAATCAATATGTGATATATGTGCTTTAAATGTGCTAACTTTTAATGTTTTGCAACATATTGATAGGGGGAGTAATATCTCCATCTATGCATCTAAATGTTTCATCTTTGATTAAGTTTGTCATCATAAAAAAGGGGGAGATTGTTACGACAATGAAGCTATACATGATACTTCAAGTACAAGGTTTTGATGATGAGCAAGTGGAATCAACTGTATTTTCAGCTAAGGCTATGAAGAAATTGAAGAATTCGATGAAGAATCTTTAAAGACTAGTGTGCAATTGTTTAATTCATTAAAAGTCTTAGATTCTTGTAAGAGACTTACTTAGAGTGCATATTTAGGTTGCATTTCACCTTAAAAGTCTTTAGAAAAACTTTTCTAAAAGAAACACTCTTGAAAATCTTTTCAGAAAACTCTTTTCTTAAATTTTCATGTTTATTAGTCGACCAATAGACTTACCAGTCGACTAATCCTTTCGCGCCATATTTTCAAAAAACGTCATTTTTGTCAAATTAGTCGACCGAAGGTTTTATCAGTCAACTGGACAGAATGTCTGTTTTCTGGAAAATTAGCAGCAGTCGATTAATGGTTTTATCAGTCGACTGAACAGAACATGTGTTTTCTGTAAATTTAGCAGTAGTCGACTAATGCTTTTTATCAGTCGACCGGACAGAATGTTTGTTTTTCTGAAGATTTTAGCAGCAGTCGACTGAAAGGTTTTTCAGTCTACTGATGATATTATCAGTCGACTAATTTTTCTCAAGTCGACTAAGTTTCAAAAGTTCAGATTTTCAAACGGCTCGATTAACAGATCAGTCGACCGCCGATAACTGTCAGTCTACTAATAACTAACTATTAGTCGACTAACTGATGTTTCAGTCGACTAATTTTGCCATTTTCCTAAAACTTCAAAAAGGCGTGTCTTTTCATTTTTCAAACATTTTTATCGTTCAAAATGGACAGTTTTGACACCCTTTCATACTTTCAACGTATGGAAAACTTTAACTATAAATAGGAGTGCATTTTACACTAAAAAAAACAAGAATTCAATTGATTTGAATCATTTACTTATAGCTTTTCACTCCTATTCATTCAAGTATTTGTTTTCTCACTCACTTGATATTTTCACTTTAATTTTTCACTCAAATCACTTTGAGAGATAGTGAATTCGTGAGTAGAGTATTTCAACAACCTCAAAAGCCAATTGCATCTCATTCACATTCAAAAGAAAGGCTCATAGGTTGTATTGTAAGTTGTTACTTATTTTCTGTAAAAAGGACTCCTTGGTGTAAAGGAGTTGTTTGCTTTCAGTAGGATTGTTACTGAAAGTGGGACCGGTTTTGGTCTGTGTGATCTTGTAGTTTACAAGGTTGATAGTGGAAATCTCAAGCGGGTTTTGCTTGGGGACTGGATGTAGGTCGGGATAGACCGAACCAGGATAAAATCTTGTGTTTTTTGTCTGTTTTACTTTTCAATTTGCAAAATCCTTCAATATTTCGCAAAAAGTTTTAAAAGCACTATTCACCCCCCCTCTAGTACTCGTTGCCTCGATCCTAGTGCACTTTCAAAACCAATATGACTCATAGGTTAAATCCCTTCTTAAACCAAAATTCCTTCTTAACCCAATCGATCCTTAGGCTGAACCCCTATTGATTCGCAGTCCTTCGGTTGAAATCCTTTAGGACATTTCCTTCCATCGATCTTTAGGTTGAAATCCTACTGATCAGATCAGCGAACCTTATGTTAAAATCCTACTGATTCGCAATCCTTAGGTTGAAATCCTTTAGGACCATTTCTTTCATCAATCTTTAGGTTGAACTCCTACTGATCAGCGAGCTTTAGGTTGAAGTCCTATTGATTCGCAGTCCTTAGGTTGAAATCCTTTAGGACCATTTCTTTAGATCTTTAGGCTGAACCCCTACTGATCAGCGAGCTTTAGGTTGAAGTCCTACTGATTTGCAGTCCTTAGGTTGAAATCCTTTAGGACCATTTCTTTCGATCTTTAGGCTGAACCCCTACTGATCAGCGAGCTTTAGTTTGAAGTCCTACTGATTCGCAGCCCTTAGATTGAAATCCTTTAGGACTATTTCTTTCGATCTTTAGGCTGAACCCCTACTGATCAGCGAGCTTTAGGTTGAAGTCCTACTGATTCGCAGTCCTTAGGCTGAAATCCTTTAGGACCTTTTCCTTCAGTTGATCTTTAGGTTGAGCCCCCACTGATCCGCGATCTTTAGGTTGAATTCCTAGTAATTCACAGTTCTTATTTTGAATCCCCTTTAGACCATTCATAAGTCAATCTGTAGGTTGAATTCCTACTAATCTATATTCTTTTGCGGTTCTTAGGTTGAACTCCTATTAAACCAAAATTTGTTTTTCCAAAATTTAATCTGTAGGCTAAATTCCTGCTAATCTATATTCTTTTACGGTTCTTAGGCTAAATTCCTCTCGAACCACATTCATTCTTCAAGTGTATTCTTTGGCGGTTCTTAGGTTGAACTCCTATTAAACCAAAATCCGTTTTTTTTCAAAAATTTTAATCTGTAGGTTGAATTCCTACTAGCCCATATTCTTTTACGATTCTTAGGCTGAATTCCTATCGAACCACATTCATTCTTCAAAATTCCTACTAATGTGTATTCTTTGGCGGTTCTTAGGTCAAATCCCTATTGAACCAAAATTCAAAAGAATCAATCTGAAGAATGAAGTCCTACTGACCTATATTCCTTTACAATTCTTAGGTTGAATTCCTATCGAATCAAATTCATTTTTGTAGGCTGAATTCCTACTAATCTATATTGAATTTCTATTAAACCAAAATTCATTTTTCAAAAATCCAATTTGTAGGTTGAATTCCTACTGATCCATATTTCTTTTGTGGTTCTTAGCTTAAATTTCTATTGAACCAAATTCATTCTTCAAAATTCAGTCTGTAGGGTAAATTCTTATTAGTAAAAAAATTCTTTTGCAAAATCCCTAGGTTGAATTCCTATTAAATTAACTTCATTTTTTCAAAAATTCAATCTGTAGAATGAATCCCTACGGATCCAATATTTTTTACGGCTCTTAGGTTGAGTCCCTGTTGAGCCAACGTTGTGTGATAAAACCAATATTTTCATGTTATTTCTTCCAAAATTCAACTCTAGATCTCATCAAAATTCATATTGAGTGACTATTTCACAAAAAGAATTCGGGAACATTATGTCAATTTGCTAAAAATGTGTTGATTCCAATATTCTTACTACACGAAAGAATTACCTCAGATTACCTCTAGTATTTCTTTCCAAAAGGGTGAAATTCTTTGCGGAAAAGAGGTAAAATTCAAATCTTTTTCTGTTGATCAACCAAAAGGATGTGAGAAATATCCTCGATATGATTAGTGAAAGAAATCTTCAATGATGTTGAAAAGCCAGAAGCGAATTGATATTGATCATGGCTATAGCGCATGTTTAAAAATGGCTATCTGGCAATTAGGTAGTGGAAATATCTTGAGTTATAAAAAAAAAATCCACTCAACCCTTAACTTCTCATTCATTTAAAGTTGTAATCAAATATCCGCAAAAGGGATCTCTCAACTGTCGTCAAGATGAAGACGAATAGGTGAGTTAGACCCTCGGGGCCAAAGAAGATTTGAATCATCTCCGAGATGAAGGAGTTTGTGAAGGATCCTTCCAGGGAAAGTTCAGATCACCGTCGAGATGAAGGCGAGTGCGATGAACCTACCGACAAACCCTAAAAGATATTTGATTCCAGCTACATCTAAAGACCTTTTGAGCCAATGTCATCAATAGAATCCCTGAGAAAAGAGAGAAGGATTGGAACATCTCCAAGATGAAGGAGTTTATGACGTACCCTCCCCCCCCCCCCCACAAAAAAAAAAAGAGAGAGAAAAGTCAGGACACATCCAAATGAAGGATGATGTTAAAAACCCAAGAAAAGTGCAATGACTCAAAAAGAGTGCAAAAGGATCATCATGAGAAAACACCCAGATATCAAGCTGCTAAAGTTGCCAGAAGTCATCTTTTCTCACGCGAAATTCCTTTATCAGTATCTCTTCACTACTTGCTTTTATGAAATTAAAAATATTTCTTCTATTCTTATATATCAAGGAAATGAATAGCTTCCTTGAAGAAAATCATCAGCGCTAAAATTTTTGAATTTGACTCTTAAAAGACCGAGGAGTTAACCTCATTGGAGGAAACACTCTAGGTAAAAGAGGGAATATCTTTGGCACATACGTGCACATTTCCAAGCATTTGAATCAGCCATAATTTTATCTCATTGGCAAAATTTTCTAGCTATTCCAAGAATGAAATAAATGTTCAATATCCGTTTTGATGCAACCTAGCGTTGTTTATATCTTTCGGAAGAGTTGCCTCATTCAGTTGAAGTATCTCTTCCCGTCCCATCACGGTTTTCTCATTGAGAAATCCGTATGGTAGATTTCCCACTCAGGTTAAGGGTCAAAACCTGAATTTTCTGCGAGAGGTCATTGATTTCAAAAGCTATTTCAGTCTCAGCAATGAGATGCCCCGTTTCTTCCCCTTTTCAAAGCTTTAGGAAACCCTATTTTCCTCCTTTCGCAAAAACCCCTTTCGAATTTGTTTGTCCAAATTCCGAAGGTCCCATTATGGTTTCTCCATTTGAGAAACCCGTATGGTAGATTTCCTATTGAGGCTAAGAGTTAACCCGGAACCTCGCTTAGCGAGGTATCTTCCTTTCAGGTTTGGGTTAAACCTGAGTCTCGTTCCAACGAGATTCCTCGTTTTGACGAGATGTTTTCTTCTAGTCCCGTCATGGTTCTTCCCATCAAGGAACCCACGCTTTGTATATCCATCCAGGATAGGATCCTACTTAAGCTTAATTTCACGAGACATTTTCCAAAAATGTCCCATCAAGGTTCTCATGTATTCCTTTCCTCATTCAAATTCATTTTGATATATCTTCGTCCCATCCAAGTTAAGGGCTAAACCTGAATCATTCCAAAAAGAGTATCTTGTCTCACCCATGAGACCTGATCAAAATTCTCATTTCTCACCATTTCAAAATTCTCATCCAAAGTCCCATCACGATTTCCTCATCCTCTATTATTCAATCATATCATTTTCGAGGATTTCGTCTCCCTGAAACCATTCAGGATAAGGTTTTAAGCCTGAGAATCCATGTTTCTAAAATATTTCTTCCACACCCAGTTCAGATCTGCTGACTGGGGCATTTTTAAAATTTAGAGTGTTATCTTTGCCACTAATCTCGGCTTTCAACCGGCTTAGTAGCAAAGAGGGGCATATGTGAACACCCCAAATTTTTTAAAGTTTTGTAAAAATGACCTTTTTGCCCTTGATTCCATTTTCTGAGAAAATCAAAGCTAATCTTCCGTTGTTCTTCGGATTTTCTGGATCAAATTTCATTCAAATTCGATTTCGGATCCGAACCCAATGTTTTAAACCCAAATTTGAGCCTCGTTGTCCGATTTTCAAAGTAAAATTACAAAAATACCCAAAATGATTTTGAATGGCTCGGGCATTTCATCCGGCACTCTATTGGATCCCCAACTCTGTATTTCTCGATTCGAGGCTTTAAACCTCGAATATTTTCTAAAAATTCGGATATAAACCTGTTTTCTGAAGAAATTTTCTCAAAATAGCTTTTAATTATCAGAAAAATTCCCTTTTGTAAATATTTTTACAAAAACACAAAAAAAATTAGTTTTAATCTTTGTCTTCTCATAAAACTTTTAGGACTTTATTTTAAAAAATGCAAAATAACACAAAAACCAAAAAATTGGAAAAATTACGAAAAAAACAAATGAGTTTAAAAATCAATTTTTGCTAAAAACCACGGGAGCCCTTTTTTGTAAAAAAATGAAAATCGAAGGGGGGTCTTTTGCAAAACTCTCTTTTAGGGTTTGAAAATCCTTCGTAAGGAAAAAGGGGAAAGAGAGTCGCCCCCTCCATTCTCTATTCACTCTCTCTCTCTCAATTCTCTCCCCTTCTCGGCTTCCATTCACAAACCACTGCACGCCTCCTTCTCCTAAAACCATCCATCTTCGAACCCCGTTCCATCGCCCTTCATCCTCAACCGTCTTCCCTTTCACGAACCTTTCTCTCCCTACATAAACAACTGCTCCTTCTTCCTTCTGATCATCCGTCATCACCCCACCATGTTCTCTTCTTTCTTCCTGATTTCCCCTTTCTTTTTCTTCAGCTTTCCCTGGTTCTACTCATCCCGCCGAAGGAGGTCAATCAACACCCTGTAGCAGCAATCATCCCATCTGAAGAAAAATCGATCCCCTGCAGCAATACACGGGAGAAACATATCCCCCCCTCGATCGAATCCGATTACTCCGAAGCGTCTGAAGTTACAGTTTGCGTCGGTATACCCATAGTATACCTTTGTTGGGTGTCGATCCCCCTCTCTCTTCCTGCCTTCTTCCTCAAGTTTCCCCCATTCATCGGATTGAAGGAAATTTCACCTCCTGCAATGAGCAAAACCCAGAGGAAGCACTGCCTGATTGGTCGAAGCGTGAGTAGATTTCTTTACTTTTTCATTTTCTTTTCCCTTTTTTTTTATCATATCTTCTCCTCGCTCCCTCTTGGTTTTAACAAGTTAAGCCGCAAGCCTTGTACACAGCACTGACCTGCACATAGCAGCTTTAGTCTGTGTTTGGCAATAACAACGGAACACATTGGTTTTGACAACAATTTTTTTTTTCCTTTCCTTTTCTTCTTCCTTTTTTTTTCTTTTCTTCCCTCTCTTACTATTTACCTCTGAATCTTTCTAATTTTTATAAGTTTTGGATATTTGTTTACATTTGATCCTCAGTTTTTATGATCAATCGCTCGATATGCATAATTTCTTGTTGACAGTTCTGATCCCTTAATATTTGTCCTGATTTTTTACTCTCCGCTTCAGTTTAGTTCTTTGTTCATGTTTTCCTTATCTTTTTGTTTCATCAGCATCAGATCTCCCATTTCAAGTTATCTCAGCGCGTCTCTCATCTTCTGATTTATCTTGTTTTCGTTAATTTTCATATATTGCTTTCTATTTATGTTCATCGGATGCCATCTATTTTCAATTTGCAAGATAAGGAATCAATTAAATTCAAATAGAAATCCCTCCCAACATGGAATTATTTGCCAGCAGTGGTGGAGAGACTATTTACAATGGTTAAGCCTCTCTGCAAGAATCTTTGGGCCTGACATATCTATATAATCCACGATTGTCCTTCTCGAGCGAAAGGATCCCAACTCACCTAAGTCCAATTTCACCAAGGTAGTTTATGGCTTTGATGATCAAAGAGTGTATGATAATGAAAATATGTGAAATAGCTTCGAAACACAGAAGCCTAGATACATCGCCATACTCATATCTTCATTGGCATATCAGCTCTAGGTAAGAAGGAAGTTGGTTCTCGCCATGGTTCACGATACAGTGCCCTTTGTTTTTTTTTTATTTGCGAACCTCGTCGCAATTGAATATTAATCCAAATAAATGATTCCTGGATTATTTTTTTGTGTCTTCTTAAGTGGTTTGCTCTTGCAGGTACATCTTTTGCCATTTCCACTTATTTGACAGTAAGGGTCAAACCATGCCCTATATTCAGGGGGATATCAAGAGAAGATGAAACACCCTTTCATGTCCCTGCAAAGATAATTAACATAATAGTCAGAACAGACTGTAATAATTCTCTTTTTGCTATCCTACTATTGATGTGATAAAACCAAAGGTAAAGATTTGCTGTTGGTCTCTAATAAGATAAATCTTTGGTCGATCAAGGAAATCCTGTGGTGTCAAAATATATATCAGAAAAATCCTGCGGTCCTATGTGGTCGGAGAGTAAACAGGGTTTGAAGCATTCACATGCTATTCATGTTGGTAACACGGCTATCATTATATAGTTCGATTTGTTAATACTGGGTTAACAGGATACTGGGTTAACAGGGTCAATGTTTAGGTGTATTAGCTATGTGTTACCTTCTGCAGGTCTAATGGTTCATATTTGCCGATTCCTATGCTTCGTAACAATGGGTATATGTCAAAAGTTGATAACAGGTGGTGTGTATTACTTGGGATCAATTCATCATGATTTGCACTATCAATTTGGTTAGCTTTTCTATAAGGATCAAGCTGTTGCAATCAGGTGAGAGTCACTTATTTACCTTTTTTTTTTTAGCTGTAACTTACTTTTGCTGCATCATACTACCTATCTTTTGTTTCAAACCTTCTGATTGTTTCTTTTTTTATCCATTACTTGAATCTACTGTAAAACCATCTCTACATGTTGCATACCATATGAATGATTAGATATTGCATTCCATAAGTCATTTTTTTAGATTGACCTTCAATCTATGCATTTGTACCTATATCGATTCCCCAACCTTCTCATCCCACTGTAACAAACAAGTTTATTTTTTTTTTTAGAAAGGTCCAGGGATGATTCTGTTCTCAAGTTGACTGATGACAGATAAACATGGTAATCCTCCCTTGACATCACCTACAGTAAGAGTCGAGGGGGGATGCTACAACAACAGATATATTCTGAAGTCTCTAATCATTCCCCAAATACAGAATTTGCAGATAATCTTGGTACTATCAGACATTTGCAGATACTCACTCCCTAACTTTGAGTGCAGGGTGACAACATGGAAAACTCAAGGATGTCTTCGTTTCCCTTTTATCCCAGCAAGGGTCTGGGGAAAATTCTAACATCGATTCAGAAACTTGATGTTGGAGTCTCCTGCTGTCAAAGGTGAGAAGATTGTCCGATAAGATCTGTTGGTGATCAGGGTATCCAAAAAAAAATGGTAAAAGAGGATCTTAGCCAGTGCCACTTAAAAGGTATGTCATTTGAAAGATTTTTGTTCAAAGCTAATAACCGAAACCATACAGCTGAATCATCTGGTTCAGTCACATAACATGAGCTCCAACCCTTGCTTCACACAGTGTATGTTCATTCATTACTCTCTTCTCTTCACTCCTGCACACACCTATTATTTCATTGCAATGTTTCTGCAAAATACACTATTCATACATCTCCACCATCACTACAGCATATCATTTACAATCCATTTACTGCTTAATTTTTGAGAATATGATGTCAGAGTTGGTTTGCTAATCAATTTAAGGCTTGAGTTTTATGTCTGAAATTGACCAACTAAATTTGCTATTTGAGTTTCGAAATTCTGATGTCTAAATTTGATGTGTTAATCTGTTCATTGTATTAGAAAGGATCAGTGTTTGTACTTAAGTCACTGTAAATCCCTCTGTCACTTATTGTAATTTTGATAAGTCCTGATGCTTTTGAGGAATTATCCTTGGGTGATAGGATTCCACACTATAATAATATTTTGAGGTTTGCTGTCCTAAAAGAAGACCATTGCTTTATGGCAATTGGAGGCTGTTGGAGCAGCAAAATTGATGGTGGTGATCCATCCTTGGATCATACTGCTTTGATTCAAACAACTTTAAGGCATACTAAAGAAATTACCCAACATTACTTCCTGCATATTTTTTATATAGGTACTTGTGAACACCCCAAATTTTTCAAAATTTTGTAAAAATGACCCTTTTACCCCTAACCCCATTTTCTGAGAAAATCAAAGCAATTTCAAAGCTAAATTTCAGTCATTCTTCAGATTTTCTGAATTAAATTTCATATTGATATATTCAAAATTAATTCCGGATCTGAATCCATTACTTTAAATCCGTATTTCCTCAAAATCCTGATCCAAACCCATTTCTGAAGAAATTTTCTCAAAATAGCTTTTAAATTCTCAGAAAAATTCCCTTTTGTAAATATTTTTTGCAAAAACACAAAAAAATTAGTTTTAATCTTTGTTTTCTCACAAACTTTAGGATTTTATTCTAAAAATACAAAAAAATTAAAAGATAACGCAAAAACCAAAAAATTGGGGAAATTATGAGAAAAACAAATGAGTTTAAAAATCAATTTTTGCTAAAAACCTCGGGAGCCCCTTTTTTGTAAAAATTTGAAAATCGAAGGGGGGTCTTTTGCAAAACCTTTTTTTTTAGGGTTTTCCTTTGTAAGGAAAAAGAGGATAAGAGAGCTGCCCCCCATTCTCTCTTCACTCTCGCCTCTCTCCCCTTCTCGGCTTCCATTCACAAACCTCCCAAACCCTCCATCACCCGGATCCTCCCTAAACCCTTCATCTTCAACCGATTTCACACTCCCGAAGCTTCTTCTTCCTCCTTAAAAGAGGCACGAAGGGGGAAAGGTTCGAACCATCGCTTTTCACCCCTCCACAACTTCCTCTACGCTGCCCCATTTCCTCCTTCACAAAATCTGTTTCCACCCTTTCCCTTTTCTCTTTCCTTCAGAAGCATCGCCTCTTCACCCCAGCACCGGTCTTTCTCTTTCACAGATGGCCTTCACCCCTCCACCTTTTTAGCATCAGATTTCTTCTCCTGGCCTTTGCCCTCTTGTCCCCTCTTCTACTGGTCTTTCCCCGATTAGCAAGAAGGATCGATTTCCCCCCTGCAAAAGTTACAGGAAGTCGACCGATCTCCCTCCTCCCTACAATCACAACATCTAAAGGTGGTCAGCCCCTACAGCATCAGACAGAAATGCCCTTTCCCCTTTATTCGATCGATCACCTCTCTTTCTCTTTTGATCAAGCTAATCCCAAAGCCATACTCCAGGTAAGTGACCATCGCCTCCTTCTCTCTTTCCTTTTTTTTTCTTTTTTTGTTTTGTGTATAAACATCCTGTTTATCTTCAACGTTTCCTCATTCTAATTCCTTTTATTTTCTTCACTTCTTTTCCCTGATCATAAAGCGAAGTGGGTGGAATCGGTCTGCATATAGCAGGACCGATCCATCCTTTGCAACATTGATGGAATGTTTGTTCCAACAATTCTTTTGAGTTTACAGGTTTCTCTGATTCTCTGATTTGAATATTTGTTTACGATTTGATCTTTCTGTCTCATTCTCCTTATCCGCGCGCGCATGATTTCCTGTTCATTTTCTTTTACATTCTCTCTCTGTTATTTCTGATTTCCTAGTTTTATTACGACCCCTGTTTCTTGTTTCAAATACCATGTTATAGTTGATCCTCGATTCCCTTTTTCCTATTTTGCTGATGAATTTATGTTTCTTTTATTCATCCGAATATGCATTCACTTGAGACCCTCTGGTTCATTGTTATTTCTCTTTTACACCTTTTTATTTTCATTTTTTTTTATATATCAAGTATGTTTGATCACCAGGAGATGGTGGAATTCCTATTTGTCCCAGTTATCCGGTTGATTGTGAATCTCCCTTGTCATTTGGATGACCAGTCGATCTGGGTAATCACAGAGGTTTTAATTCTGTATTTTAATTCTTACTTGACATCTCAAGTTCCAATCTATGGGTGGTTTCATGTTTAGTTTATGTTTAGATTTTATTCATTCTTGTTCATTATGTTGTATTCTTCCCTGTTATATCTGATTATTTATTATATTTAAAATCCTTTCATCTTGATTTTATGCTTCTGTCTGAATGCCTAATATGCATTTTGATTCGACACCCCATTTTGCTCCACCCATGGCACCTCATCTGTGGAATTTTTTGTTCACCACCGGTTTTCTGTAGACTAGCTTTGCGTTAAATCATCGGTTAGCATGTGTATATCACGGTCGATTCACATAGCCCTCCATTTTTTTTATTATTTCAATTTCTTTTTCACTGCATTATTTCCTTCACGATGCATCTTCAATGCAGCCAGGAATACTTGTACAACCAATCTTCGACTTTCCATCATCGTATTTGTTCATCCCCTTGGTAAACAAGTTATAATTTATCAAATTCCTTGGTTGCATTAACGTGGGTTTTTTTTTTGCCATTAATTCCCTGTTTTGGATATCATCTCCCCCAAGAAAGCATTGTGTAGCCTCCTCAGGTTTCACCAACAATCGAGCGTGGTTCACAACTTCATGGGATAGTTGATTGTGGTGAGAGACATAAGCACATATACGAGAAGGCTATGTTGTTGGTAGAATGAGCGAGAGTGAACAAGGGAAATCCATCGGTTGTTTGCCTTCAAAAAACGGGGGGGGGGTTTCCAATTGGCAGTAGTAGGACCACGCCGACAGCATCAGTGGATATTGATCGTGATCACCCAGTCGTCAAGATGATATCGGCTGAATCAATGGTTGGCCTCAGCAGGGGTACCAAATACATTGGGGTTTTTCTTCTTAAAAGAGTTCCATCGCAGGGCAAGAACCTGTTGATGATTGGAATCTCAAATGCTAGAGGGGTTCTGGAAAGGTTTTCTGAATACGCTGAACATGATATTGATGCAGTAATTGAAGCGTTGGACAAATATTCTGATAAAGAAACTGTATATGCTGACAGCCTAAGGGGAAAAGGTGGAGATTATGAAGCTATTTACTCAGGCAAGGCAAAGTTTAACATCAGGCATTTTCTTGATTACCTTGGGGACGTTATTCCTTCAAGGGACCTATAGGGACTCTTGTGAGAGGAAATTTGGAGCACCCACAAGCTTTGTTTTAAAAAAAAAAAAAAATAGAGAATCGATGGTGAATATTGTAATTCTTCTTCATACTTTATATAGGTTTCAAATTTAAGTTAACCCCAGAGTTTACTTTCTTGCCTACGCAAGTTTTCCTGATCAAGAATGGTAAGTGGTGATCGCACTTGTACCAACGTTGGTGATTCCTTATTGTTGTCAATATCTCTCTTCAGCCACTAATAGCCATCCGAGCACCTTTCCCAGTGACATCCATTGCTATCCTACCGTTGCAATCTCCACTGCATTAAGCCACCAATATCCTATCTCACCTGCATGTTTCCATCTTCATTATTCCAGCTATGCTTACCTGCAGTTTACAACAATCCCTTATACCTCCCATGTTTAGTCTGTTATGTTCCCTCTCTGCACTTACCGTTACATTTCCCATTATCCAGATTTCCTGTTCAACTGTCAACTCCTTCATCTTCTAACCTTGAAATTGTTGATGCTACAGAATTTGACAGTGAGACGTCCAATCCCATAACTAAAACCCAACTAAACCTCTGAAACAAGGGATATGGACTGGGAATAATGATTGAAAGTGATCAAAGTACAACAGTCTTTCAGAAATTTGCAGTCACGATCTCAAGCCTCTTCATATAATGCTCCAAACATGCTAGAGAGATGTAAAATACCCTTAATTTAATCTCTCCATGGTCTTGAAGAAGTTGAATCTTGCAATTGCCCATAGCAATATGGGAGTTGGAACAGCATAGTCCTCAGAGACAAAGGAAGCTAAATGTATTCCCAGTACCTGTGAATCATTGGCAGGTAAGAGCATGAAAATGAATATTATGGAAAAAGTTGAATCCTTCAATATTCCATAGGAATCTAGTAAAGAACAGTTTGGTGATGCAAAGAAACGAGATAGAAGAAGAGAGCATCTGCCCCAGAGATGAGGGATGCTTCAGAGATCCATGACAAGAAAGTGTTTGCATCTGCAGCTACATCTCAACCAGGCCACAGTTGTTCATGGAGCCGCGACTGTGGATGTCAATCTTCATTCAGGCACCAGCGTCATGCCTCCTGTAACACCTCAGCCTGCCTGTGCGCGATGTGGTTGATTCCCGTCAAATGGAAGTTGCAACAAATATCATTTGTGAGCTGGCTTTGGGTTACAAATCAGTAATAATTCCAATTTTGGGAATTGCAGTTGCTCTTTATGCTAGTTTCACTTTGGCAGCAATATATGGGATTGCTATGGTTGCTTCAGGAATGCTAAGAACAATAGCTATGGGGCTTACAATAAATGCATATGGTCCAATAAGTGATAATGCTGGCAAGATTGCAAAATTGACTGGAATGAGCTGCGAAATATGCCAAGGCACTGATGTTCTTAATACAGCTAGAAACACCATCGCCGCTATTGGAAAGGGTTTTACTATTGCATCAGCTACACTCATGTCCCTTGCTCTGTTTGGAGCCTTTTGCTGGATCAGACTATCCAAATAGCTGGCGAGGAGCTAATATAGAATATGTTGAGTTATTGATTCAAGCACCAGATTTTGGGTTTAACTGCAAAACACCACGTATGGCTGAGTTGAAATCAGAAATTTATTTTCACTTATATCAATGCAAAAATTGACACATCATTAGAGGAAGCATTCTGCCAAAGACTTCAGGTACGTTTCGCTTCTCACAACCAGCATTTCATTTATGCATCTTTTTTTCACATATCCATTAACACAACTATACAGTGGTTGCTACACTTTCACTGCACGGTTTTTTTGCATTTGCTACATGTTCATTCCTCACTGCATTGCTTTATATCTTGTCACAGCATGCCATCTGTGTCTGCATCATCACTACTCCTTCTGGCCATACTCTGTCCACCTATACCTCAACCCACAATGTCATCCAGGCTCCACTGACAGTATATAGCAACGTTTTGGGCACCTCCCCATTTGCTGTATGCTATGTGACATTATGCCACTGTTCATGGCAAGTCCACTCTTGCTCTCACATTGGGTACCTGTCAACCATTTTCTCTATAAAAATCTGGTTGTACCTTCACCTTTGTCATATTGCATCCACCTTCATAACTGTGTGCCACCAATCACCTGCTGTAAATCCTTTACCTTCCACTTATCTCCTTGCTGGTATACCATATTCTCGTAAACATTCCTGCAGTAGCGCATTTACAACATCTCTCTATTATATATATACATCAACTGTCGCTTCTTAGGCCATCATATCTTTCTACCTAATGGGAGTATTATAAATAGATAAGCTTTAGGTTTAAGCAAGGAATGGATAATCGTTCATGCATTGTATATGCTTAGGCAAATATCCATGGATTGTCATTTAGACTTCGAACATGTCTTCTTGCACATAGTTTTTCATTAGTGCAAGATATCATATACATATACTTCATTATAAGCATGAACATTCCATCAATATATCTTGTATATTTCCTCGTTAATGTGATATATTAACATATTCGATAGAGAGCATGTGTGGGAATTTTTTATTTATTTATTTATGGATTCAAGGTTATATTTTATAAATCTCCCTCTATATGCATCTTTCATTTTGTACTAACTCATTTCTTTGCAGAGAAGTCATGAAAAACTTGTATTGTTTTCTTAGATTTGTGATTATTTCAACTTCAAGGATTGTAACAACTAAGATATCAATGAGAAAACCTTACCTTTCCAGCCCTTAGAATAGAATGTTTGAGCATGTAAAAATCAGAAATTGCTTGTTTCATTTCATTTTCCCTCTTATTTCCACAATGGAGAAACACGAATGGCACGTGCACCATTTCGTAAGAGGTAATTAATCCTAAGTTGATGATTTACATCAATGGCCATAGTCAGGATGTAGACAAAACTTAGGATTCTTATCTTTTATGAAACAACACTGGGTCCACACTGGATCCTTTTCAAAATTCATCATGTTTTCTCTTAATGTTTTCCTCTTTTATCATAATTTAATTTAAAATTAATTCAATATATATACCAATGGCCATAGTCAGGGTATATTGAGGGTTAATTTCATTTTAAATTCTATAAAAGCATCAAATATATTTTATTCTTCACTTGAATTTAAATGTGGTTATTATATAATATATCCAATGACCATAGTTAGGGATATATTATATCTTCAACCTCATTCTTAATTCATTTAAAGAATGGAATAGCTTTTCAAAATCCAATTTTAAAATTATTCAAATTCATTCATCATTTAGGATAGAATGGCATCATATTTTCAAAATTCTTTTCAAAAACCCAAATGATTATCTCTTCTTCAATTTTCATTTCAATTTATCAATTCTATCCCATTTTCAAATCCAAATTTTGACTTTGAAATCAAATTCAAAGTTCAAATCCAACTTTGAAATTCTTGATTCATTCCAAATTCAAGTTTCAAAGTCTAAATTGACTTTGAAATTCATTTATATATTAAAAAATTCTCAAATCAATTTTAAAAATTCCAAAATCTAGAGTTTAGATCCTAATCTTGGATCCAGATTTCCAGGTATGAATCCAATTCTATCTTGGATCCCAGACTTCAGATCCAAAATCCATTTAGGATCCAGAACCCAATTCTACTTCGGATCTCAGACTTCAGGTCCAAATCCATTTAGGATCCAGAACCCAATTCTACTTTGGATTTCAGACTTCAGATCTGAATCCATTTTAGGATCCAGAACCCAATTCTACTTTGGATCTCAGACTTCAGATCCGAATCTATTTTAAGGTCCAGAACCCAATTCTACTTTGGATCTCAGACTTCAGATCCAAATACATTTTATGATCCAGAGCCCAATTCTACTTTGGATCTCGGACTTCAGATCTGAATCCATTTTAGGATCCAGAATCCAATTCCATTTCATCCTAGATTTCAAATCCAATTCCCATTTAGGATTCTAAACCCAGAATTCAATTTTGAAATCTCAACTCTATTTAGAATCCAGACTTTGGATTCAAATTCCATCTTAAATTCCAGATTTCAAATCAATTTCTATTCTCAATTCCAATTCTTAAAACCAATTCCATTTCATCCCAAATTTCAAATCCAATTCCCATTTTCGAATTCTAAATCTAGAATTTAATTTTGATCTCAATTTAAAATCCAGACTTTGGATTCAAATTTCATCTTGAATTCCAACTTTCAAATCAAATCCCATTTCTCAATTCTATTTAGATTTTCCACATTTCATTTTGATTTCAAACTTCAAAGTTAGAATTCAATTCCATTTCATTTCTATTCTAATTCAAAGTCCATTTATGACTTTGAAATTTCCTTTCTTCTCCTTTTATCTCAAATTTCAAAAAATTATCTCTTTTCAATATCCAGATTCATTCTTCCCAAACTCTGACTATTTCCAAAAACTTAGAATTTTAAATCTTAAAGTTCTAAGTTAGAAACCCTTTCTTCACTCTATCATTAGATTCATCTCAGAAACACTTGGAAATTTTCAAAATCATTTTCGAAAGAGCATACATCTTTGCATTTGCACAAACATGATTCTTTGTGCATTTAGACTTAGGATAAAGTCTTAGATAATTTCTTAGCAAAGCAAAAGGCATAAATTCGACCCTTGGTTCAATTATCCCTGGTAAAGGCGCCAGGAACGGTTGAAACTCGTACCGACGAGCGAATCCCGTCTCCCAGTTTTCCCGCAAATATTTCAAAAACAGAGGCGAGTTATTTTCTAAAATACTTTTCAAATTAAGGTCAAGTGAGACGCCGCAAAAGAGTTCCTCTTCTCTTCTTTTCTTTTCTTTTCTCTTCTTTCTTCTTTTTCCAGCTTTTATTTTTTTCCCTTCAAAAAAAGAAGGAAAATAGAGGTTAGAAAAAGGAAAAGAGAAGGAAGTGAGAGAATATTACGAGAGGAAAAATTTTGCGATGATCACAGTACCTTTGGTTAGATATATAGTACTTCATATATCCCATCCTGCTACGCTGTTTCAGCTTCCATATCGGTCATTACTACTGCAGTCTCGCTGCACCTACAATATTTACTCCCCCTGCATCCTGTTATGTATAGCATTTGTAACATATTGCATCCTCATTTAAGTAGTTGCAACCGTGCACTATTTTTTTTTTTGTAACCTCCTCATGACAGATAGAATTTACATGGTGGTCTTGATATGATGACATAGATAGTATAGGGTGCCAAATGATAGTAGTGTGAATTGATAGGTAAGCAACATAAGGTTAGCAGTATGTGAGTGCATACCATTTTGTCATAGTGTGTGAGGCAATGCATCATAGTCTTTTATTTCACATTTAAAATCCGTGTTCAAAGTCTTATAACTAGGCTCAACTGTGGGTCACATCTGTGTCTTTGCTCATTATTAACCAATAATGGTTCTCAATGCTCTGTTACTCTCCTTGATTGCTGACTTTTACAATAAGTATTTACTGTTTATTAATAATTTCTTATCAATAAGTAGTGATTTGTATGTATATCTTACAGGGGGTTAGATATAGATATATGTATTCAGATATTGACATAATGTTTCTCATTTGCTTTATGCTAACTTGGAATCTTGCAGGAATTAATCTTTCTTCAGGAATTTGAAACATTGTAATAGTCAGATATCAATGAAAATATTTACATTCCTTGCACTAGATTAGAATGAATAAGCATTGTAAACATCATGAATTGCTTATTTTCATGCATTTTTTTCATTTATTTCTCAAATTCTCACAAGTGGCAAATACGAATGGCACGTGCACCATTTTGTAAGAGGTAATTAATCCTAAGTTGATGATTTACATCAATGGCCATAGTCAGGATGTAAACAAGACTTAGTATTTTTATCTTTTATAAAATAACACTGGATCCACACTGGATCCTTTTTCAAAAATCATCACATCTTCTTTAAATATTTTCCTCTTTTATCAGAATTTAATTTAAAATTAACTCAATATATATACCAATGGCCATAGTCAGGGTATATTGAGAGTTAATTTCATTTTAAATGCTATAAAAGCACCCAAAATGTATTTTATTCTTCACTTGAATTTAAATGTGGTTATTATATAATATATTCAATGACCATAGTCAGAGATATATTATATCTTCAACCTCATTCTTAGTTCATTTAAAGAATGGAATAGCTTTTCAAAATCCAATTTCAAAATTATTCAAATTCATTCATCATTTAGGATAGAACTGCATCATATTTTCAAAATTCCTTTTTCAAAAACTCCAAGTGATGTTAATATCTTCTTCAATCAATCTTCAATTCTTGTAAAATCCAATTCATCTTTTCATTTTCAAATTCTATTTCATTTTTCAAATCTCGAAGTCCAATTTAACTTTGAGATTTCAAATTCATTTTATATTCCAAAAAAATTCCAATTCAAATCAGATTTCAAAGTTCAAATTTGACTTTGAAATTTCAAATTCATTTCAAAAATTCCAATTCAAAATAGATTTCAAAGTTCAATTTGACTTTGAAATTCCAAATTCATTTTATATTCAAAACTCCATTCAAATTCAAAGTTCAATTTAACTTTGAAACTCTTGATTCATTTTTTAAAATTCCAAATTCAAGTTTCAAATTCAAAGTCCAATTTCACTTTGAAATTCATTTATATATTCAAAGTTTAAATTCTCAAATCAATTTTGAAATTCCAAATTCCAAAGTTAGATCTTAATCTTGGATCCAGATTTCCAAGTATAAATCTCCACCTTTTCGGATCTCAGACTTCAGATCCAAAATCCATTTAGGATCCAGAACCCAATTCTATCTTGGATCTCAGACTTTAGATCCAAAATCTATTTTAAGATCCAGAGTTCAATTCCATCTTGGATCTCAGACTTCATATCCAAAATCCATTTAGGATCCAGAACCCAATTCTACTTTGGAACTCAGACTTCAGATCCAAATCCATTTAGGAAATAGTATCCGATTCCATCTCGGATCTCAAATTTCAGGTTCAACACCCATTTCGGATTCTAAATCCAGAATTCAATTTTAAATCTCAACTCTATTTAGAATCCAGACTTTGAATTCAAACACCATTTTAAATTCCAGATTTCAAAATCAAATTCTATTCTCAATTCCAATTCTTAAATCCAATTCCATTTCATCCCAGATTTCAAATCCAATTCCCATCTTTGGATTCTAAATCCAAAATTCAATTTTGATCTTAATTTAGAATCCAGACGTTGAATTCAAATTCCATCTCGAATTCCAACTTTCAAATCAATCCCATTTCTCAATTCTATTTAGATTTCTCACATTTCATTTTGATTTCAAACTTCAAAGTTAAAATTCAATTCCATTTCATCTCTAATTCAAAGTCCATTTATGACTTTGAAATTTCCTTTCTTCTTCTTTTATCTCAAACTTCAAAATAACCTCTTTCAAAATCTAGATTAATTCTTTTCAAACCCTGATTATTCCAAAAACTTAGAACTTTAAATCTTAAAATTCTAAGTTAGAAACAATTTCTTCACTCCCTTATCAGATTCATCTCAGAAACACTTGGGAAATTTCAAATCATTTTCAAAAGAGAGCATACATCTTCACATTGCACAAGCATGATTCTTTGTGCATTTAGACTTAGAATAGATTCTTAGATAATTTCTTAGCAAAGCAAAAGGCATGAATTCGACCTTTGGTTCGATTACCCCTGGTAAAGGCGCCAGGAACAGTCGAACCTCGTACCGATGAGCGAATCCCGTCTCCCAGTTTTTCCCGCAAATATTTCAAAATAGAGGCGAGTTATTTTCTTAAATATTTTCAAAATTAAGGTCAAGTGAGACCCCGCAAAAGAGTTCCTCTTTCTCTTCTTTTTCTTTTCTTTTTTCTTCTCTCTTTCTTTCTGACTTTTATTTTCTCTCTTCAAAAAGGAGGAAATAGGGATTGGAAAGGAAAAGAGAAGGAAGAGAGAGAAACCACAAGAGGAAAAATTTTGCGATGATCACAAATAGCATGCTGAAAGGAAAGCCTTGGCACATAAAGCGCGGGGCAACAAAAAGGAAAGTGTAGACATTAAAAGAGACAAAACGTAAAGGCCATGGCCCATAAAGCGCAAGGCAATAAAAAAGAAAGTACATAAAGTAAATGCACAACAAAATCCTAAGCACATAAAGCGCGACGGCAAAGTAAAGACAAGAAAAAGCCATGACGCATAAAATGCGGGGCAATAAGAAAGGAAAGTGCAAAAAGGTAAAGAGGGCAAGAATCGCAAAACCGCATCCTTGAATTTAAAAGGCATAAAAGTAAAAACATGAATTTAAAAGTCTTGGCACATATAGCACGGCGGCAACATAAAAAGAAAGTGTAAGGAAAGTAAAGAGGACAAGGATCGCCAAACCGCGTCCTTGAATTAAAAGACATACATATATATTTTATACGTATACATATATCAACGCCCTCTTTTATTTTTAATTATCTTTCCTTATTTTAGCATTTATCCGTTTGTTGTTGTAAACACCCCAAATTTTCCACATCCATTCTCAAACAATCCTCCTCAGCCAGTGCCAACCCTGTCAGATCAGTGTAGGAGTCAAACCCCGAGTCAGTTTCAGAAAATCACCATTTTCCCCATTTTTATTAGGAAAATTACCATTTTACCCCTAGGTCATCCCGGACCCCAGTCAGTCGGAGTCAACCAATCTCATTGGTCAGTTCAAGACAGTTAGAATATTAGTCATCTCAAGCTCATCTGAGCTCATAATGAATAAACCATTTTCATTTCTGACCATTCCTGCCAAAATGGGATCATTTCTTCAGAAATGAGCTCATTTCTCACTCAAATCCAAGCCAATTGTCTCTGAGTCAGTCATATTTCTCAGAGTCTAACTTGAGCTCATCAGGAGTTCAAGCGCTCCAGTTTCAGTTCAAAACCATTTCTAAGTGAACAGGAGCCCATTTTAGTCCATTTCAGCTTTTTTTAGCTGAAATTGAGCCGAGTTTAGTCAGTTGAGCTAGTGTTTGAGCCTCGATTTTAGTTCACCTCAGTATTACTGACCTTTGTTTCAGCTCAAACCCAGTTCAGGTTCGTAATTCACTTCATTCCAATGATCATTCCATACCATTTCTCTAAAAATGGCAACTTTTCTTGAAAATTCAGTTGGAAAGGTCAGTTGAGTCAGTGTCTGGTGAGTTCAGTTGAGTTCTGAAACTCTAAAACCCAGCTCAATCTAGCTCATATCAGTTCAATCTAGCTCGAACCTCAATTTTCAGTGTCACTCTGACCCAGTAGAGTCCCGAAAACCATTTCTTGAGCTATTTTGCAAATTTTATCAATTTTAATGCTTTTTAAACTGATACAGCTTCCAATCGGGGTCTAACATCTAAAATTCAACATTCAGGGTCTGCATTTTGCATGTCATTTCTCATCATTTCATATCATTTCTTAGCATTTCCTAACATTTCATCACATTTCATTTCATTTTCGAAGTCCAGAACTCCAGTTTTATAAATTTCAATCCAGATTGAGTTTTAAAAGTTTTCAGAAATCAATTTCAAACCTCGGGTTTCCAAAATTGACATTTTCACCCCGAGAGTCTAAATTTGGAAATATTTTTTCAAGAAAAATAATTTGGATTTCTTTCAAAATCAAATTTTCAAATTTTATACTGGATTTGCTTCGCAATGAGCTATTGAACTTCAAAATCTGAGCTCGTTTCAAAAACTGCCAAAAATAACTTGTTTCCTTTTAAAAATATTTTTTTCTTAAGAAAAACAATCTGGATTTATTTCAAACACAAATTTTTGAATTCTACACTGGATTTGCTTCGCAACGGGGTATTGAACTTCAAAATCCGAGTTCGTTTCAAAAACTGCCAAAAATAGCTCGTTTCGTCTGGAAATAAATTTGGAAGTATTTTCTCGAGAAAAACAATCTGGATTTATTCCAAAATTAAATTTTTAAATTCTACATTGGATTTGCTTCGCAATGAGGTATTGAACTTCAAAATCCGAACTCGTTTCAAAAACAGCCAAAAATAGCTCATTTCGTCAGGAAACTTTCTTAAAAGACTATTTTACCCCTCTAATCGTCAAAATGAATTTCAAAATCAGAATTTGGACCATGTTTGAGATGGCCCATTCATTTACATTTGTACTTTATTAAAAAAATGTTTCTTTTTATTTGTTTATTTTGTTTTTATTGATTTTTATTTTATTTTATTTTATTTTATTTTAGAGAGGAGGTGGGACCCACAAGGTGGTCACATAAGCCTCCAACCCCTTTTCTTCTTCATTTCATTTCTTTTCTTTCCCTTTCCTTCTTCCTTTCTTTCCTTTTTTTTTTCTTTTCCTTCTTTCTTTCTTTTCTTTCTTTCTTCTTCCTTTTTCTTTCTTTCTTTCTTTTCTCCTTTCTTTCCTCTCCCTCCACTCACGTATAACACTCTTCCAGCCCCCTTTTCTTCTTCTTTCCCTCTCCTTTCTTCCCCTTTCTTTCATTTTCCTTCTTCCCCTCTTCTTTCCTTTTCCTTCCCTTCATTCTTTCTCCTTTCTTCCCTACCTCCTTTCCATTTTTTTCAAAAAAAAAAAAAATGGCTACAGCCATTCACGTATGGCTGTAGACAAAAAAATAAAGTCAGTTATTATTATTAGCAACTTAGGTTTTAAGGAATTAAAACCTAAGTTACTAACCAAAAAAAAAAAAAAGAGACACGGTTGGCTGCCTCCCACCTCTTAACGCCTCTCTTTCTTTCTTCCATCTCTCTCTCTCTTTTTCCCTCTTTCTCATAACCCTATCTTCTCCCATTAGTTGCAGCCATCTTCAACACATCAAGAGGCAGCTGCTTCTTCCTCACACAACTCCAACATCACAGCAAAGGCCACCCTTTGCTCCAACCAATCCAGTTTCCCTCTCTTTGGTTGCAGCCATAACCAGCTTCTTCCAAGTGGCTGACTAATCCCAGCCATCCCCTTCCACCAGTACAGTCACCTGCAGCCTCCAACAACGCCCAGCCATTGCAACCTTCTGCAGCATAACCTCCATCACAACCACCTTCACCTTGCTTCAGCCGACAGCTCCACCAAGTCAGCAGCAGGTCCATTATTGCAGCCACCTACCAGTTTGCAGCCACTCCTTGACGGCGCTACCATCTCTTCCACACCCAGCAGTGCAGCTCCAGATCATCTTCAGCCATTGCCACCTTGCAGCCACCAGCCTCGTCATCACCTTGAAGCCGAGCAACAGCAAACCATCTCTAAGGTAGTTCCAGCTGGCTCCAACAACTTGCCTCCTTCAGCCACCTCTATCACAGTGGATTGGTTTCAGCCACCACTACTATTACCTTAAGCCCAACACCTTTGGTCATCTCCAGCCAGCAGATCCACTTTGAAGTAGCTTCCACCTCCAAGTGGCCAACACCTAAGCCATCTTCCCCGCCTCTTCCCAAACGATCCAAGGTAGGGCATTTTTTTTTCCTTTTTGTGCATGAACCACCATATGTGAATCCAATGCTATGATATGAGGAGTTTAAAAATTCAGATGTTTTCAATTTAGTAGGTTAATATTTACTTTCGTTTTGTGTGTTATTTATTCCAAAAGATAAAAAAAAAGAGGTATACATACTACATGTGTGGGCTAATTAAACGGTAAGATCCATCCGTTCAAGGGATTAGATCTTCCGTTTCGCAAGCCAACAACAAAGAATATGTTGTATCCCCATTGATGTGCATTTTAATTTTATATTTTGTGATATTTTCTTTTAAAAATACATGTAGATTAATTCATTTTCTTTTATTCCCATTCATCTTATATAGGATTCATTGTTACTTAGTTTAAAATCTATAGAATTTTAGTTTTAGACAAAGTTCGACTGTTGTTTTATGTTTATTTTTTATTTTTAAATCCAAAAAAAAATCTTGTCAGTTGAGGTTATGCGTCAGTGATATTCTGTCAAAAACCTAGGTTTTTTCGGGTTTTGGAACCCACCTAAACCGATCAAACCCTACATCGGGTTTTCTGTCTTTTTGAACTTCCAGTTTGCGCTTTAGCAGAAAAGAACCTCCGGCACCACCCTTGTGGGAGATTCAGACTGTCTTCCAAAACTCACAGTGGATTTATAATCGAATCTACTGATGATATGAAAATTTTTAGGTTTTTCCAGTTAGTTTGGCCTCTGTAAAAAATCGGATTTC
Organism: Nuphar pumila; assembly: GCF_984573655.1. Classification (NCBI taxonomy): domain Eukaryota; kingdom Viridiplantae; phylum Streptophyta; class Magnoliopsida; order Nymphaeales; family Nymphaeaceae; genus Nuphar; species Nuphar pumila. Next base: position 48,694,614 of record NC_143264.1, on the reverse strand, counting down.
CCAGCTTCCTGGGAAAATCTCGATGTTCCTTCATCAGGGTATAGACAGATCCTAATGCACCAAGTCCACCCAATCCATAGCCTTTCTGCAAAAACTTTCAACATAAAAGTTGTTCCTAACATAATTTCCTGTCATTTCCCAAAATTTGGGAATTTTTGAATCTTTTTCATTATTTTTCCCGGATTTTCCCTTTCTGTCTAACAGATTCCAATGTCCAGAAATCTCAGAGATTTAGGTCTCTAATAACAGTATAGCCTTTTCCAAACCATAACCCTAATTCCAATGGTGTAAAAATATCAAATCTTCCTCTGTTTGTCAGGGACATTTTCCCACAATTTCAGCTTTTTTCCCATCAGTCTTCCATTTTTCCCATGTTTTCTACCGAAACCTGTCTGTTTCCCCTAAATCCTAGAGTCGCCGGATTCCGATCCGACTTTCCGGAGTGGCACAGCTCTGACCATAGGTCAAAACCAGAAAGTGTAAAAGGAAAAAATCCTTGACTTACTGTCCTCTGTCACCCCATAAAATTTGGGAAATTGTTATGGAATTTTGATATCCTAAATCCCCTTTAGAATCAACATTTTAGGCAAAAATCACAAAATTTATGGTTTTTATTTGAATTTCCATATTTAAAAATACAAAAAAATTATTTTTTCGAGCTTCATTATATTTCTAGGGTTAGTTTAGGTGTCCATGCAAAATTTTGTTTAATTCCAAGTTCATTTGATCCATATGTTAGTTTATCTTTAAATTCAAAAGCGAAAATCAGGTTAAATTTGATATTTATGATATTTTTGCCATTTTAGGGTTTTTATCATGTACATAATCATGTAGAATCATATTAGGGTTAATTTCAATCTCCTTTGCATTTTATATTTTTCAATTTTGCAAAATTTATTTCAGAAAACCCTGGTTTCAAGGCCATCGTCTTGTTATCGGGGGTATTTTGGTCATTTTGACCTAAATTTCGAAATTTCAATTTCTAATTCTCCAAAATTTCATGCATATCATCATATATTATCATATTATTTTTGATTTATTTCATTTGATTTTCAAAATTCCAAAATTTATAAAAATTCTTTCAGAAAACCCTGATTTCAAGGTCATCAGGGGTATTTTGGTCATTTTGACCCCAATTTCGAATTTTCAAGTTTATTTTAGAAATTTATTCATTATTTATCATGTTTATATCAAAGGGGGTATGAATTTGGGTTTATATCTGAATAATATCTGATAATTTCCCATATTTTCGGTTAAATTCAGAAAAACCTACATTTTTGTGCTAACCTTGTTTTCTAGTTTTGCAGGAACATTCATGAAGAAGACTTAGCTTTTATTTTTTTTATTTCAATTCAATGTAACCTCAAATGTAATAATTTGGAATAAGAGTTACTTTTCTGCTTAGAATAGGGTTGCATTGCATATAGTTTAATTTATGCAAATTTCAATATGTGATGTATGATTCATGCACATTATTTCAAATTCACTATGGTTTACACGAATGACACGTGCACAAGCTCTTATGGAGTTTATAAACTCGGTGGGATTCATATTTATGGCCATAGTCAGAATACGAAGAAAACCAAGATTTATGATCTTCATATTAGCCACATTCAGCCTACACACTTAGGCTAACTTCAAAAAATGCACTGCATTTTTTTAAACTTCAAAAGGATTTCTCAATTCCTCAATGAAATTCCCTTTTCAAATTCATATTCATTCATTCATATTATTCAAATTGCATTGTTTTCAAATTCATTTTCCAATTTCAATTTAAAAAATATTCAATTTTCTCAAGAATTTCCAAGTCTTTTTGTGAATCTGATTTTCTCAAAATCCTAAGTTTTCAAATGACATTTCAAAGCATTTCCCAAGTTCAAATCAAGATTTTCCTATGTTTTCAAATTCTCAAATTTCAAAATCCCAAGTTTTCAGAAATCGATTTTCTCATATTTTCCAGTTTTTCTGAGAATTCATTTTCCATTTCAAAAGTCATTTTCCAATGAATTTCTTAGATTTTCTCAGAATTCTCAAATTCATTTTCTCAGAAAAGCAATTCCAAATTTCAAAATCGATTTTCTAAAGTTCAAATTTTCCTGAGAAATCACTTTCTAATGTAAATTTCTGATTTCCAATAAAATTCAATGAATTTCCCAGGAATTCCATTTTCAAGCATTTTCCAGTCCTTTTCTAAATGCATTTCAATTTTCCAAAGCAAACATCATATTTTCTCAAACTTGCATTTTTCAAAATTTCATAGCACAAGCCTTATTCCTTGTGCATTCTAGGAAAAATAAAGCATAATTTAGATATTTGAGTCAAGTTAAAGCACATAATTGGTCCTTGGTACAATTACCCCTGGTAAAGGCGTCAGGAACGGTTGAACCTCGTACCGACAGGCGGATCCCATTCCATGGAATTTTCCCGCAAATTTTCAAAACGGAGGCGAGTAAATTTTCAAAACAATTTTCAAAACTTTGGTCGAGTTTGACTCGCAAATTCGTTTCTCTCTCGCAAGGGAGGGAAAAAATTATGCGATGATAACAGGTTTGGCGACCGAGATGGGACCTGTCTTCGTCTGATCAATTATGTGCTTTAACTTAGCCCAATTGTCAAAATTATGTTCTATGGAATGTCAGCTTTAATTCCTGATATCATGTGAACCTAGGAGCCTAGACTTGAACCCAGCTGACATGGATTGCATGTAGACTAGGCATGGTTTGGTAGGACCATATTGAGGAGAATTATGCATGCTCACTTAGACTTAGGTCTGAAATACAACACTCCTCAATCTAGGACTTGTATGAAAACAATGTTTGCTTCTTCAAAAGTTTTCAAAATTCTATCTCTTTAGGACTTAGAGCCCTCTGTTTGCCTGCATGTGATCATATTTCAAAAACCACTCCACCTATGTCTACCCGGTCTTCACGTTGCTGGGCTCTCTTCCAGAACCATAGTTCGGGACAGAGCCTCACAACTGGGCCACTTATTTGGGCTAACGCCCCCCTGCCACGTACCAAGGGCCATAGTCCAACGTATATCGGCAGGCGGTCAAGGATGTTGGGAAAACACAAGCCTAGATCCGGAGATGAGTTTTATGCCACGTACATCGAGCCTCGGCTCGAGTATATCGGCATAGCATGATTGGACACAGTTGATCTGAGCCTAGAGTCAGGATTAGGGTCCTAAAGCTCTTTCAAAATCAATGCATTTAGAGTTGGCTTCTTAGGGATTGCTGTATGTGCATAATTGTTTGTAATTGAATGTATGATATTCATTTTCGCCTTATTTTCTCATATTTTTCCCAATTTTTTCCAAAATACCAAACAATTTTCAAAAATACCTCATTTTTCATCTTTTATGAAATATCTCCTTTTTCTTAAAAAACCCTGGACGATTTTTCTAAATTATCCACCTTTTCCTTCAAAACTCCAGGAGATTTTCCATTCTTTCGTTCCTCTGGACTTCGAATTTCTAGCTTTCATTTTATCCTGCCTGCAATTTTCAAAATTCTTGTATTTTTCCAAAGTCTAATTCCAGTCTTCTTGTCTTTCAGTCCAATGGCATCCAGTCAGCTTGATTCTGTTTTTCCTGAGGGTCACATCTCCTATGAGGTGCGACAAAGTCTTCCTGAGCATTGATCTCTTAGCACCGGATCCTTCTTCCCTCAATGGTACTATGTCTGGTTCAAAAACTTCTCTCGTATGTTTATGGACCACTTGAGCGATTGCGGGTTGGAATTGACATCTGTAGTGGGAAAGTTGACAGTCAACGGTAATCTGATTCATGCACTGGCAGAGCGGTGGAATCCGCGCACTTGCATGTTCTGGTTCCCGTGGGGCGAGATGACAGTACTGATGGATGAATTTTCAGAGATTATGGGACTGCCTGAGACAGCCGGTCAGCCTGGAGATCCGTTAGAGCAGCAGTTTCTGATCAATGTCAAGGGTCTGGACCCCAAAGATGTCGTAGCTCGCATGACAGGGCGCAAGTCTTGGCCACTGATTGAAGAAAATGGGAATGAGTACGTGAGCTTGATCGAGATCTACCGACAGTATGGAGAATTTGCAGAAGTCAGCTCGCTGTCCAGAACAGCTCGAGAGAGAATTCAGCATGCGATGGTTTTGTGCACTGTGGGACTTGCTTTCTTTCCAGACGGACAGAACTATGTGGATGTCAGAATAGTTCAGCTTCTGAGGAGATGGGGAAGTCGACAGACCAGCCGTCTTTCAATAGCCATGGCCGCGCTTACTTTTCTATACAGAGGACTGACCCGCTTCACAGTTGGAGAGTCCATCTTAGTCGAGGGATGTACTTATGCTCTTCAGTCTTGGTTCCTTCAGCATGTACCGACCCGAGCTAGTTCGTTCAGATACAATGGCAAGGAACTTCTTCCAGTTGCACGGTACCGATTCATGATCGATTATCTGCAGGAAGAAGAAGTAGTGTGGGACTATTTTGATCGAGAATTATCGCCTCCCAGATACACCTATGCATATGGCAAGAGATTCAAGTTGCTTGGTCCATTCTCCTGTGCTTACTATCATCCGGAGCGGTGTGTTCAACAATTTTCTCAGAGACATAAGCACATAGAGATGCGGCTGCTATCAGGAGTCGTGCCAGAGTTCGACCTTACATCAGCACAGTGGTTCGGAGCATACCATTCTGCCAGATATGGCTGTGACTCTTTTGTTACTCTTCTGCTTTTTCCCGGTCCTCGTGTCTCTGCTAGTTATAAAGAGTGGTGGCAAATTGTCTGTCCGCCCCCTCTTTCCCAAGTTTATTATTGATGCAATCATGTTTTCTTTCAATAAATAAAAATCTTGCAAATTCTTTAATTCTTGGTTTGATGACCTCGCCTAGGTAACAAGGCATGATTTTCAGTTGTTTATTTTCTTTGCAAAGGAACGACAACACAATTTTTGTAATCCCAACGACGACTCAATCCCTAGTAATGGGATATTCTTTCAATTGTCTACCAAAATTCTCAGCAAATATCTTTCTTCCAGTCAAAATCTCTTTCGAAAGCTTAACCCTCAATCTTGCCCTGCAGAGAGCATTCGTGACATTCAATGGTTCAGACAAGGTCAGAGAAGAAAACTGTACCAGTTGAAGGCATCGCATATTCAACAGCTTCGGACGAAGAGATGGATTCCCCGCGCTCGGGCAAAAATCAAGGGCAGCAGGTTGAGGATGACATTGATCCTCAGATGTATGCCATGTTCAAGAATATGATGACCAAGATGCTGGCAGAGCAAGCTGAAGCCAGTACAGAGAAGACACAGGTAAAGCAAAAGACAAAAGGTCGGGCAATCAAGAAAGCCGCGAAGATATCTAAAAAGCCTACCCAGAATAATGATACAACTGATGAGGAGGGATCAGCAGAGGATTCAGATGAAGAGTTTAAGACTCATCAGGCATTCCGCAAATCTACTCAGGGACAGGGGTCAGCCCACAAATTCAAAGAGCAGTCCGTCAATGACTCTGACCAGCCGCAGTTTAAAGATATGGTCAGAATGCTTCGAGACCTGCAGGCCCGCGACAAGGGCAAGAAAGTCTTCACCAGCGAAGACTTCTATGATGATTTGGATGGGGACGACAATCTCGAGAATCTCCTTAGAAAGTTTATCAAATTTGATGGTTCTGGCGATCCTAAAGCTCATCTCGCCATGTTCTTCGCTGAATGCTCCAAATTCAAGCGAGACAACCGGGCACTTTTCCTTTGTTTCCCTCGCAGTCTGGAGGGAACAACAACAAAATGGTATTCAGAACATGTCAATCCTATCGAGCTGAAAGAATTTGACAAAGTGGTGAACATGTTCATCGAGCGATTCCTCTTCAATGCTAAGGCGCTTCCCACCCTCAGTCACCTATGCGGCCTCAAACAGAGAGAAAATGAAAAGGCCAGAGATTTCATTCACTGTTGGAGGTCAGCTTGCAACAAGATGAGGGACCCCATATCAGAGGGACATGCTCTGTCCCTAATTCTGAGTAACTTCTCACAGCCTCTAAGAGGTCTCATTTCTACTGCACCATCGAGGACATTCATTGATTTGACAGAGCGAGCCGAATGACTCGAATTGAGTATGGAAAATGGTTTCTATGAAGGTTTCACCTTCACTAAAAACAACGGCCAAACTGAGCAGAAGAAGAAGACTCACTTCACTCATTCTGTCAGAAATAATAATTGGAACCACCATAAGGGGCAGAACAAAGATTTCTGTTATGGGGCAGGAAGTTCAAACAAGAATGACCAAAAAGGCAAGTCAGTTTCTCAATTCAATAAGCCACTTCAACTAGAGCAGGGACCAAAGCCCCGAGAAAAAGTAAAGCATGAAGGGTGGGGTTATGACAGGAAATTCACTCCGCTGGATCAATCACTCGAGACTGTACTCGAGTATATATTGACCAAGAAGATGGTCAAACTGCCTAGGTTGGCCGATCCCCCTGTTCCCATGGGAAAATTCAAAGATCAGTTCTGTAAATTTCACAGAACAGTGGGACATAATACTGAGAACTGCTTTGTTCTCAAAAATATCGTCCAAGACCTCATCGACAAGAATCTTCTGGTAGAGGGTGCCGAAGACGAAAATATGGATATTCTAAAGAAACCATTTCCCCATCATTCTACGACAGTCATCTCTAAACAGCCTTTTCAGCCACAGGAGCATATTAGGCCATGCTCTAAAAAAGATATGCAAATCCAACATCAGGTCCTTGTACTGCAGTAGGCTCAGTCCAAAGCTTAGAAGATGGATCTCATTGCAGCTTTTGGTAAAATGAAAGTATCTGATAAACCCGCTGGGGTATCTCCTGAGGTGGCTAAAAGAATGCCATGGCTCCCAAGCACTTTATTAAGCCCGCCCCGGAGAAAAGTGAGACATCCACACCAAGCCGATAACTGCATTATCCAATGTCTCAATTTTGGACTTAGCTCAAGCTTCCACCAAACACCAGCAGGTGTTGAATGATGTGTTGCGGAAAATCAAAGTGAAACCGAGCATAACTCCAGAAGACATGGCCCAGATAGTCAATCAGACCATGACAAATGCTCTGATCACTTTCTCAGATGAAGATCTTTCCAAGCCGCATGTGTTTCACAACAACGCTTTGTATGTTGTGATTTGAGCCAGAGGAATGACTGTTCCTCATGTGCTGATAGATGGAGGCAGCAGCCTCAATATATACCCAGAAATGACAGCCAAAGCTTTGGGCATCAAAGAAGAGGAATATATCCCGGACCCGATCACTATCTACGGGTTTGATAATCATGGTCAGACAGCGAAAGGAAAAATTTTCTTGGAGATTTTCATTGACTATTCAGTCCACTCTATCCTTTTTCATGTGGTCAATGTGCCACCCACCTATAATCTGCTTCTCGGGAGACCGTGGATTCACAATACGAACGTTGTGTCGTCTACTCTGCATCAGTGTGTCAAATGGTCAAAAGGTGGGATGATCACAATAGTCTTGGGCGAAGATCCAGAATAGAGGCTTGCACAACCCATGGTTCCTAGGCCCACTTTCACTACTGATATCTCTAGCATTAGAGGCATTGATGAGGCCAGTTTCGAAGAAAACTCAGGAATACTGCAGACGGCTGAACAGCCAGCACATATAGTGGCCATGACTCGATGGAGAGGCCCACAGTTTTTCAAGATTGGAAGACGAATTGACTATAACACATTCAAAGATCATCCATTGTTCTCCCAATTTATGAAGGCCAAAAAGGGATTTGATCTGTTAGTAAAGCATGGCTATCAGCCTTTTCAAGGCCTGGGAAAAAATAAAGATGGTCGTCTCGAGCCAGTAATTCCTCCGCACTATCCTCAGAGAGCCGGATTGGGCTTTAAGGGCAGAAGATCTCAGAAGGGCACTATCTTTGTCAAAGGGACGCACTAAGGGCATCTGCTTGTCTTTCATTTTTATTCTTTTATTTTCACATTTAGGATGATATCCCGTTTCATTCCAATCATTGTCCTCAATTCAATCTTTTAATAAAGTTGCAAATTTCCTTTGTCTATCTGGATGCCATTTGTCTCTTTACTTCTCATTATCAAATCTTTACAAAATTGTCATTATTTTGCTCTTTTATTTTTCTAATTATTTTCTCAATAAAAGCAGTTTGTTTTAAGATGAGCGATTTCCCTGAATCGATTTATTCTTCAATTCTCAGAATGTCTTTCCGATCTATCAAGAAGCTCGTTCTTAATCCAGAGGCCTTTTTGAAGCCAACAGTGATTCATCAGGTTAAAATAAGAGCAGAATGTAGTCAGATTACAAAGCAGTCAAAAGAACCTGCAGAATTTGATTCAGCTCTTCAAGAATTACCAGAATTTGCAGCAATTCAGAAACAAGATGAGCCATCATCCTTAGTTCAGGATCCAACTGAGGATATCAATATTGGATCAGAAGACGATCCTAAAATTCTCAAGATTGGCAGCAGTTTGAGCCCGGAAGAGAAAGAAAAACTCACCCATTTTCTCAAGCAACATGAAGAAGTGTTCGCGTGGACGTATGAGGACATGCCAGGTCTAGATACCAAATTGGTTGAGCATCGTCTCATCCTAAAACCAGATGTCAAGCCGGTTAAGCAGAAACTGAGAAAGATGGATCCTCGAGTGGAACAACAAGTTAAAGAAGGTCTGGAAGACCTACTCAAAGCAGGGTTCATTCGAACCATTGACTATCCAGATTGGTTAGCAAATATTGTCGTTGTTCCCAAGAAAAATGGTAAAGTTCGAATTTGTATCGACTTCAGAGATCTCAATAAAGCGACTCCTAAGGATGATTATCCACTTCCTAATATTGATCTTTTGATTGATAGCACAACAGGTCACGCTATGTTCTCCTTTATGAATGGATATTCCGGATATAATCAGATCAAGTTGGCCGCTCGTGATCAGTCCAAGACATCTTTCACTACTTCTTGGGGCACTTTTTGTTATACAGTCATGCCATTTGGGCTTAAGAATGCTAGAGCCACTTATCAGCGTGCTATGGCCGTCATTTTCCATGATCAGATGCACAAAAACATGGATGCCTATGTCGATGATATTCTGGTAAAGTCCAAAGAAGAGGAAGATCACATCGAAGCTCTCCATCAAGTTTTCAAGCGGCTCATTCTTTACAAGCTAAGACTCAATCCACAAAAATGTGTTTTTGGAGTCGAATCTGGCAAATTGTTAGGCTTTCTAGTCAGTAAAAAGGGGATAGAAGTTGATCCCGCTAAGGCCAAAGCTATCATTGACATGTCTCCCCTGACTAATCTAAAAGAATTGCGTAGCCTTCAGGGACGTATGCAATCAATTCGGCGATTCATATCCAATTTGGCCATGAGATGTGAGCCTTTCAATCATTTTCTCAGAAAAGGAGTGAAATTCGAATGGGGACCAGAGTGTCAGCAATCATTCGAACACATCAAGAAATATTTGCTCAATCCTATTGTGTTAAAGCCATCAGAATTGGGGAAACCCCTACTGCTATACATTTCAGTTAATCAAGTGGCTTGTGGCAGATTCTTGGCGCAATACGAAGAAGGCAGTCTGATAGAGCATGCCATTTACTATGTGAGCAAAACCTTCATTGATTATGAGAAGGAATACTCTCAGATAGAGAAGACATGTCAAGCTTTGGTTTGGATGTGTCAGAAATTGAGACACTATCTGTTGGCATCTGAAGTCAAGATCCTATCCAAATTAAATCCTCTCAAGTACATTTTAGAGCAACCCTTCCTCAGTGGACGGATTGCCAAATGGCAGGTTCTATTGATGCAATACGATTTGGAATATGTCTCTTAGCAATCTATCAAGGGCCGAGCAATTGCAGATCAATTAGCAGATTTTCCTCTAGCAGAGGATGTTAAAGCCGAGGATGATTTCCCCGATGAGCGGATCTGCAATGTTCAACAATCTCCAATTTGGAATTTATTCTTTGACGGTTCCAAGAATATGGCAAGCATAGGAATCGGGATTCTGTTGATCACACCTGAGAAGGAAATGATCCCCTTTTCTCTCAAATTAGATTTTCAGTGCACTCATAATATGGCCGAGTATGAAGCTTTGATACAAGGTTTGAAAATTCTACAAGACTTCAATGTTAAAAGAGTGCATGCTTATGGCGACTCTTTGCTCGTCGTCAATCAAGTCTTAGCTGAATGGCAAGTGAAGGATCAGAAATTACTTTCTTATCAGAAGATCGTCTCAGCTCTTGTTAGCAATTTCGAAGAATTCCAACTTTTCCATGTCAAGAGAGATTTCAATCAAGTTGCAGACAGCTTAGCCAATCTCGGATCCATCATGTCTTTCAAGAACGGAGAATCTTGTCGCTCCTTTGAAATTGGCAGACTTGATCAACCTGCTTTCGTCCCAGTAGAGCAGATAAACCAGGCTGAGCAAAAGAAGAAGCCTTGGTATCATGACATCAAGAATTTTATTGAAACTGGCAAATTTCCTTCAGAACTCTCAAAGAAAGAGCAGCGAGCAATTCAGCGCATGTCTGCTCGATATTTTATTCTTGCTGACATCCTTTATCGTTGTGGATTCAGCTCTGAATATTCCAGATGTTTGGACGAAGAAGAAGCCAAAGAAGTTGTGCAAGAAGCACATGAAGGTATCTGCGGTGGTCATGTTGGCTACCAAACTCTTGTCAAACAAATCATCCGAGCAGGATATTACTGGAGAACTATGCAACAAGATTGCTATCGTTTTGTGAAGAAGTGCGTTCAATGCCAGATGCATGCACCTTCCATTCATGCGCCAGCGACATATTTGCAATCTGTCGTCTCTCCATGGCCATTTTTTATGTGGGCTTTTGATGTTGTTGGCCCCATTACCCCTGCTGCTTCAAATGGCCATAAATATTTTCTTGCTGCAACAAAATATTTTACTAAATGGGTAGAAGCAATCACTCTACGCACAGTAGAAGGTCGACATGTGGTCTCATTCATCCATATAAATATCCTATGCCGTTTTGGCATATCACATGATATTGCGTCAGATAATGGTAGTCATTTCAAGAATGAGAGAATGAGGACTTTCTGTTTGAAGTTCAAAATCCATCATCATTTCTTCGCTCCTTATTATCCTCAAGGAAATGGCCAAGCAGAGGCCACCAATAAGATTTTGATTCAAATCCTGGAGCGAACTTTGGAAACAGGCCGTGACTGGCATGAGAAGATTCATGATGCATTGTGGGCGTATCGAACCACCATTCGAACTCCAACTAATGCTACTCCGTCAGAACTTGTCTACGGAACCAAAGTAGTATTGCCTCTACATGTTCAGAAACCTGCTCTGAAATTTACATCACTTCTCAAATTACCTCTTGATCAGTATCAGCAACAGCGGCTAGTATAGCTTGATTTGCTAGATGAAAGAAGACTCAGAGCAGCAGAGCACGCTCAATCATATCGTCAGAGGATAGCCAGACAATATGCAAAATCCATCATTGAAAGAAAAATTCGAGTCAATGATCTAGTGCTCAGATCAACGGTTTATCTCAAGCACCGCCCAGGTGGCAAGTGGTCACCAAATTAGGAAGGTCCCTATGTTTTCAAAGAGGCACTACCTCGTAACTCATATCGGCTCATCAATGTCGATGGAGTGGAATTACCAGATCCCATCAATGCTCGGCATTTGAAAAAATTCTATACTTAAACCATGTCTTATTCTTTGTAATTCCTCCAAATTTTGTTCAATAATGGTTAAATTCTCCTTTCCCAGTTATACTGGGGCATTTTTAAAATTTTGTTTTTATCTACAAATATCCTGTATGCAGGCAGGATAAACAAATCTCTCATTTTGCATGCATGTGCATTCATTTATATCATTTTCATATTTGCATACATCCGCATTCATTGGCATGCATTTGCATCAAGTTCGCTACCCATTCAGGATAAGGGATAATCCTGAGACCCCGACAATCATTCTCATTACAATTCCCAAATACTTTAAGAGCATAGGTCTCTTTCAAAAATTCAAATTTCAAATTAAAAATAAGATATATTTTCAAAACCCAGTGCTTGAACTGGTACATTTTTGAAATCCAGTGCTCAAACTGGTACACTTCCAAAATCCAGTGCTCGAACTGATATATTTTCAAAATCTAATGTCTATGTTGACATATTTTCAAAACCCGGTATTCATGCTGGTGTTCTTTCAAAGTTGAGTACTTGTGTTAGTGTCTCACTGGTTGGTCGTATCAGTCAACCCCTCGGGTTCAGTCTTTGTGTTGATTATTCACCAAAATTCAAGTTCTAATTTTCAATTTCAGCCTTTGGGCCATCCAATTATCAATTTTGGTCCTCAGGTCAACCAATTTTCAAATTTTCCAATTTTCCAATTTCGACCTTCGGGTCAATCAATTTCCCAATTTCCAATTTCCAATTTCCAATTTCCAATTTCCAATTTCCAATTTCCAATTTCCAATTTCCAATTTCCAATTTCCAAATTTGAATTTCGGGTCAATCAATTTCCAACTTCGATCTTTGGGTCGATCAATTCCAATTTCGACCTTTGGGTCAATCAATTTCCAAATTTCCAACTTCAATCTTTGGGCCGATCAATTCCAATTTCGACCTTTGGGTCAATCAATTTCCAATTTCCAAATATCAATTTCCAAATATCAATTTCCAAATTCCAAATTTCTAATTTCAAATATCAAATTTCAAATTTCAAAATTTTAAATTTTCCAAATTCCAATTTCGATCTTTTGGTCACTCAATACCAATTTCAATCATTTTCTCTTGCGAGAGACCCTTTTTATAGGGAGAGTTCAAGGGAGCTCGTTCTTTTCGCATGCTATCCTTTGTTCACCTAGCCCCTTTTCAGGGAGAGTTTGAAGGGACTCGTGTCTATGTGAACCGTTTGCAAAACAAAATTCCAATTTCATGCAAGGAACCCTTAGTTCAGGGAGAGCTTCGACGGAAGTTCGCTTTCCTTGTGACCGTAATTTCAAACTAGGCCATTTCATCATGAAGGACCCTCTTTTCAGGGAGAGTGTGATGGACTTGTTCCTTCATGACCAATTCACCGACCTCACCATTACTGGCCCCCTTTCTATAAGAGAAGCCTAATGTTAGGAAGTTTTGACAAAAGCTTAATTTCTCTTCGAAAGTTCGTTTTGCAAACACCTCCTCTTCAGGGAAGAGAGGAGTAATTCCTATTTCCAATTTGTGAATCTTCTCCTTTGGGGAAAGAAGAAGAAAATATTCTTTCTATCGGCCAACCAAAAGGATGAAGAATAAATCCTCGATATGACCAGCAAAGGAAATTCAATGTTGTTGCAAAGCCATAAGTGATCGGTATTGATCGTCGTCAATGACACATTTTTAAAGATCATTCTTGGAAAATAAAGCAGTCGAAATATCCTGTGTGATACAGAAAAATCCATTTAATCCCTATATTTCCTCAATCACCTAAAGTTGTAATTAAATATCTACAAAAGGGATCTCTCAACTGTCGTCAAGATGAAGGCAAATTAGGCGAGTAGACCCCCATGGCCAAAGAAGATTTGGATTATCTCCAAGATGAAGGAGTTTGTGACGGATCCTTCCAGGAAAAGTTCAGAGCACCATCAAGATAAAGGCGACTGCGATGAGCCTCTCGACAAACCCTAAAGGATATTTAATTTATGCTATCATCAAGAGATTTCCAACCAAAGAGCCAATAACCGTCAATATAATCCCTGAGAGAAAAGAAGGATCAGAACATCTCTGAGATGAAGGAGTTTGTGGCGTACCCTTCCAAAAAAAAAGAGAGAGAAAAGTCAAGACATCTCCAAAATGAAGGATGATGTAATCCCCAAAAACCCAAGAGAGCTCTAATTCTGCCAAAAAAAAAAAAAGAGTAGGCAGAAAGATCGTCATGAGAAAAGAATCCCAGAATATCAGACTGCCAAATTTGCCAAAGAATTTTCTTTAAATTTGTGAAATTCTACTATCAATATTCTTTCACCAATTGCTTTCAGAATATGAAGAATACTCTCTTTTTTGTTCATATCAGGGAAATTGATAGCTTCCTTGAAAGAAAGACAATTGCAAATAATTTGAATTCGAATCTTGATTCTACAGAGTTAAGCCCAGTCGGAGGTAATACTTCAGGTAGAAAAGAGGGAATATTTTCAAAACAATGTGCATCATTTTCAATTATTTTGAATCAACAACAATTTTCAACATTTTGACAATATTTTCTAGTCATTCTGACGTGAAACGAGAGCTTGAGGTTCCTCTTTGGCGTATCCTGACATCAGTTGTTATCCCTTTTAAGGACTTGATAACGGAAGTTTTCAAGGTTCCTTCCCTTCTGTTGGTATAATCTGAGCGCCTGGGCTCTCAGATTCGCACACTTCCCTGTGTCCCCACTGTCCCACCAAAGACAGTCCAATTTCGGCTTGAGGTTAAGCCACCAATCAGTTTCTCGCAAAAGGTCACCAATTTTAAAAGTTATTTAGTCTCAGCAATGAGGCGCCCAAAATCAAACCCCTTTTCAAGCTTTAGGGACCCCAATTTCATCCTTTTGCGAAACACCTATCGGATTCATTGTGCGGAAATCCGAAGGTTCAATCATGGTTTCTTCATTCGAGGATTCCATTCATTTTCCGCCCAATCAGGATAAGGGTACAAACCTGAGCCTTCTTTGATGAGGTATTTCATTTTCTGCCCAATCAGGATAAGGGTACAAACCTGAGCCTCCTTTGATGAGGTATTTCATTTTTCTGCCCAATCAGGATAAGGGTACAAACCTGAACCTCCTTTGATGAGGTATTTCATTTTCCGCCCAATCAGGATAAGGGTACAAACCTGAGCCTCCTTTGATGAGGTATTTCATTTTCCGCCCAATCAGGATAAGGGTACAAACCTGAGCCTCCTTTGATGAGGTATTTCATTTTCTGCCCAATCAGGATAAGAGTACAAACCTGAGCCTCCTTTGATGAGGTATTTCATTCCCCGGTCAGGTTAAGGGTTAAACCTGAGCTTCGTTTCTACACGAGGTATTTCCCGTCCCATCCACGTTAAGGGCAAAATCTGAATCTCACTTCTATTGAAGTAAAATTTTCTTCTTCATTCTTCATTTCATATCTACCATTTTCATTAGGGCTAATATTTTCATATCCAATCAGATCCTTCTAACTGGGGCATTTTTATAGCCCAAATTTGGTGTGTTTTTCTTTGCCACTAAGCTCGTCTTCAAGTCGGCTTAGTAGCAAAGAGGGGCATCTATAAACACCACAAATTTTCCACATCCATTCTCAAACAATCCTCCTCAGGCAGTGTCAACCCTGTCAGATCAGCGTAGGAGTCAAACCCCGAGTCAGTTTCAGAAAATCACCATTTTACCCATTTTTATTAGAAAAATTACCATTTTACCCCTAGGTCATCCCAGACCCCAGTCAGTCGGAGTCAACCAATCTCATTGGTCAGTTCAAGACACTTAGAATATCAGTCATCTCAAGCTCATCTGAGCTCATAATGAATAAACCATTTTCATTTCTGACCATTCCTGCCAAAATGGGATCATTTCTTCAGAAATGAGCTCATTTCTCACTCAAATCCAAGGCAATTGTCTCTGAGTCAGTCATTCATAGTCAGTCATATTCCTCAGAGTCTAACTTGAGCTCACCAGGAGTTCAAGCGCTCCAGTTTCAGTTCAAAACCATTTCTAAGTGTCCAGGAGCCCATTTTAGTCCATTTTAGCTTTTTTAGCTGAAATTGAGCCGAGTTTAGTCAGTTGAGCTAGTGTTTGAGCCTCGATTTTAGTTCACCTCAGTATTACTGACCTTTGTTTCAGCTCAAACCCAATTCAGGTTCGTAATTCACTTCATTCCAATGATCATTCCATACCATTTCTCTAAAAATGGCAGCTTTTCTTGAAAATTCAGTTGGAAAGGTCAGTTGAGTCAGTGTCTGGTGAGATCAGTTGAGTTCTGAAACTCTAAAACCCAGCTCAATCTAGCTCATATCAGTTCAATCTAGCTCGAACCCCAATTTTCAGTGTCACTCTGACCCAGTAGAGTCTCGAAAACCATTTCTTGAGCTATTTTGCAAATTTTATCAATTTTAATGCTTTTTAAACTAATACAACTGCCAATCGGGGTCTAACATCTAAAATTCTCCATTCAGGGTCTGCATTTCGCATGTCATTTCTCATCATTTCATATCATTTCTTAGCATTTCATAACATTTCATCACATTTCATTTCATTTTCGAAGTCCAGAACTCCAGTTTTATAAATGTCAATCCAGATTGAGTTTTAAAAGTTTTCAGAAATCAATTTCAAACCTCGGGTTTCCAAAATTGACATTTTCACCCCGAAAGTATAAATTTGGAAATATTTTTTCAAGAAAAATAATTTGGATTTCTTTCAAAATCAAATTTTCAAATTTTACACTGGATTTGCTTCGCAATGAGCTATTGAACTTCAAAATATGAGCTCGTTTCAAAAACTGCCAAAAATAACTTGTTTCGTTTTAAAAATATTTTTTTCTTGAGAAAAACAATCTGGATTTATTTCAAACACAAATTTTTGAATTCTACACTGGATTTGCTTCGCAACGGGGTATTTTTTTTCTTTTCCTTCTTTCTTTCTTTTCTTTCTTTTCTTTCTTTCTTCTTCCTTTTTCTTTCTTTCTTTCTTTTCTCCTTTCTTTCCTCTCCCTCCACTCACGTATAACACTCTTCCAGCCCCCTTTTCTTCTTCTTTCCCTCTCCTTTCTTCCCCTTTCTTTCCTTTTCCTTCTTCCCCTCTTCTTTCCTTTTCCTTCCCTTCCTTCTTTCTCCTTTCTTCCCTACCTCCTTTCCATCTTTTTCAAAAAAAAAAAAAATGGCTACAGCCATTCACGTATGGCTGTAGACAAAAAAATAAAGTCAGTTATTATTATTAGCAACTTAGGTTTTAAGGAATTAAAACCTAAGTTACTAACCAAAAAAAAAAAAGAGACACGGTTGGCTGCCTCCCACCTCTTAATGCCTCTCTTTCTTTCTTCCATCTCTCTCTCTCTTTTTCCCTCTTTCTCATCACCCTATCTTCTCCCATTAGTTGCAGCCATCTTAACACATCAAGGGGCAGCTGCTTCTTCCTCACACAGCTCCAACATCACAGCAAAGGCCACCCTTTGCTCCAGCCAATCCAGTTTCCCTCTCTTTGGTTGCAGCCATAACCAGCTTCTTCCAAGTGGCTGACTAATCCCAGCCATCCCCTTCCACCAGTACAGTCACCTGCAGCCTCCAACAATGCCCAGCCATTGCAACCTTCTACAGCATAACCTCCATCACAACCACCTTCACCTTGCTTCAGCCGACAGCTCCACCAAGTCAGCAGCAGGTCCATTGTTGAAGCCACCTACCAGTTTTGCAGCCACTCCTTGACGGCGCTGCCATCTCTTCCACACCCAGCAGTGCAGCTCCAGATCATCTTCAGCCATTGCCACCTTGCAGCCACCAGCCTCGTCATCACCTTGAAGCCGAGCAGCAGCAAACCATCTCTAAGGTAGTTCCAGCCGGCTCCAACAACTGGCCTCCTTCAGCCACCTCTATCACAGTGGATTGGTTTCAGCCACCACTGCTATTACCTTAAGCCCAGCACCTTTGGTCATCTCCAGCCAGCAGATCCACTTTGAAGTAGCTTCCACCTCCAAGTGGCCAACACCCAAGCCATCTTCCCCGCCTCTTCCCAAACGATCCAAGGTAGGGCCTTTTTTTTTCCTTTCTGTGCATGAACCACCATATGTGAATCCAATGCTATGATATGAGGAGTTTAAAAATTCAGATGTTTTCAGTTTAGTAGGTTAATATTTACTTTCGTTTTGTGTGTTATTTATTCCAAAAGATAAAAAAAAAGAGGTATACATACTACATGTGTGGGCTAATTAAACGGTAAGATCCATCCGTTCAAGGGATTAGATCTTCCGTTTCGCAAGCCAACAACAAAGAATATGTTGTATCCCCATTGATGTGCATTTTAATTTTATATTTCGTGATGTTTTTTTTTTAAAATACATGTAGATTAATTCATTTTCTTTTATTCCCATTCATCTTATATAGGATTCATTGTTACTTAGTTTAAAATCTATAGAATTTTAGTTTTAGACAAAGTCCGACTGTTGTTTTATGTTTATTTTTTATTTTTAAATCCAAAAAAAAAATCTAGTCAGTTGAGGTTATGCGTCAGTGATATTCTGTCAAAAACCCAGGTTCTTTTGGGTTTTGGAACCCACCTAAACCGATCAAACCCTACATCGGGTTTTCTGTCTTTTTGAACTTCCAGTTTGCGCTTTAGCAGAAAAGAACCTCCGACACCACCCTTGTGGGAGATTCGGACTGTCCTCCAAAAATCACAGTGGATTTATAATCGAATCTACTGATGATATGGAAATTTTTAGGTTTTTCCAGTTAGTTTTGACCTCTGTAAAAAATCGGATTTCCAGCTTCATGGGAAAATCTCGATTTTCCTTCATCAGGGTATAGACAGATCCTAATGCACCGATTCCACCCAATCCATAGCCCTTATGCAAAAACTTTCAACATGAAAGTTGTTCCTAACATAATTTCCTGTCAACAACAACAACAACAACAACTACGCCTTCATCCCAAAACAATTGGGGTCAGCGATATGAACCAAAAAAGAAATTCATTTTGGGTCTTCCACATGAATCCTTTTCCTCCAATCATTTCTATCCAACGCCATGTCCTCGGTGAGGTTCAAAGCATTCATATCCTTTCCTATCATCTCCATCCAAGTCTTCCTAGGCCTACCCCGACCTCTTTTAACTAATATATTTTCCCATTTCTCCAACCTTCTAACTGGAGCATCATTAGGCCTTCGCCGAATATGTCCAAACCACCGTAAACGATTCTCTCGCATCTTATTTTCAATGGGTGCAACACCTACCTTCTTACGTATCTCTTCGTTCCGAATCTTATCTTTTATTGTATTTCCACACATCCATCTAAGCATCCGCATCTCAGCTACACTCATTTTTTGAATATGATGTCGCTTGGCAGCCCAACATTCCGTACCATATAGTAAAGCGGGTCTAATAGTCGTCCTATAAAACTTTCCCTTCAACCGCAATGGCATTCTACGATCGCACAGCACTCCAGTAGCACTTTTCCATTTCATCCACCCAACCTTTATCCTATGATTTACATCTCCATCAATTTCTCCATACTTTTGAATGATGGATCCCAAATATTTGAAATAATCATTCACCGGTATATCTTGCTCACCAAGCTTCACTACACTCCCATCACTACTTCGTTGCTTACTAAACCGACATTCCATATATTCAGTCTTACTCTTACTCAACTTAAAACCTCTAGCTTCCAATGTCTGTCTCCATAATTCTAACTTAGCATTAACCCCAGCTCTAGACTCATCAATCAAAACAATATCATCAGCAAACAACATACACCACGGTACATTTTCTTGAATTGATCTCGTAAGCTCATCCATCACTATCGCAAATAGGAAAGGGCTTAAAGCAGATCCTTGATGTAACCCAACCGTTATCGGAAAATTGGTTGTCACCCCTCCACAAGTGCGGACATTGGTTACTACTCCTTCATACATATCTTTAATTATACTAATGTACTTGAGAGAAACACCTTTCTTCATCATTGTCCACCAGAGAACGTCCCTAGGTACTCTATCGTATGCCTTCTCTAAATCAATAAAAACCATATGCAAATCTTTGTTCCTCTCTCTATATCTTTCAATAAGTTGTCTAAGAAGATGTATAGCTTCCATAGTTGATCTTCCAGGCATAAAACCAAATTGATTCTCCGATATCATGACAACCTTCCTCAACCTAGACTCAATCACCCTCTCCCAAAGTTTCATAGTATGACTCATGAGTTTTATACCACGATAGTTTGTGCAATCTTGTATATCACCCTTATTCTTATATAAAGGCACCAAAGTACTCTTCCTCCACTCATTAGGCATCTTATTTGTTCGCCAAATCAAGTTAAAAAGATTTGTCAACCATTCTAAACCTTTCTCTCCCAAGCATTTCCAAGCCTCGATAGGTATACCATCTGAGCCAACTGCCCTTCTTGATTTCATTTTCTTCAAAGCCTCTGCAATCTCTTTCTTTTGAATCTTGCGCATGAAGTCACGATTTATCTCATGAAAAGGAATGGAGAAGTCTCCAAGATCTTGAGCATGACTATCATTAAATAGCTTATCAAAATAATCTTTCCATCTCTCCTTAATCTCCTCATCTTTGACTAAAACCCTTTGCGTTTCATCTTTGATACATCTAACCATACCCAAATCCTTCGATTTCCTATCTCTCATCTTTGCAAGCCTATAAATATCCTTCTCGCCTTCTTTGGTATCCAACTTGTCATAAACCTCCTTATATACCTTAGCCCTCGCGTTTCGAACAACTTTTTTAGCTTCCTTCTTTGCTATCATATACTTCTTCAAATTCTCATTATCACGACTCTTACTTAGATTTCTATAACACTCTCTTTTAACCTTAATAGCTAATTTGACATCCTCGTTCCACCACGATGTATCCTTACCTAGTGGTGCACCGCCTTTAGACTCACCCAATACCTCCTTAGCTACTTTTTTCATACCACCCGCTATCTTATTCCACATTGATTCTGAATCCTCCTCGAGACACCAAAATTTTGGAATTTTTTTAATCTGTTTTATTATTTTTCCCGGATTTTCCCTTTCTGTCTAACAGATTCCAATGTCCAGAAATCTCAGAGATTTAGGTCTCTGATAACAGTATGGCCTTTTCCAAACCATAACCCTAATTCCAATGGTGTCAAAATATCAAATCTTCCTATGTTTGTCAGGGACATTTTCCCATAATTTCAAATTTTTTTCCATCTGTCTTCCATTTTTCCCATGTTTTCTACCGAAACCTGTCTGTTTCCCCTAAATCCTAGAGTCGCCGGATTCCGATCCGACTTGCCGGAGTGGCACAGCTCAGACCATAGGTCAAAACCAGAAAATGTAAAATCAAAAAATCCTTGACTTACTGTCCTCCGTCACTCCATAAAATTTGGGAAATTGTTATGGAATTTTGATATCCTAAATCCCCTTTAGAATCAATATTTTAGGCAAAAATCACAAAATTTATGGTTTTTATTTGAATTTCCATATTTAAAAATACAAAAAATTTATTTTTTCGAGCTCCATTATATTTCTAGGGTTAGTTTAGGTGTCCATGCCAAATTTGGTTTAATTCCAAGTTCATTTGCTCCATGTGTTAGTTTATCTTTAAATTCAAAAGCGAAAATCAAGCGAAAATCAGGTTAAATTTGATATTTATGATATTTTTGCCATTTTAGGGTTTTTATCATGTATATAAACATGTAGAATCATATTAGAGTTAATTTCAATCTCCTTTGCATTTCATACTTTTCAATTTTGCAAAATTTATTTCAGAAAACCCTAGTTTCAAGGCCATAGTCTTGTTATCGGGGGTATTTTGGTCATTTTGACCTAAATTTCGAAATTTCAATTTCTAATTCTCCAAAAATTCATGCATATCATCATATTTTATCATATTATGTTTGATTTATTTCATTTGATTTTCAAAATTCTAAAATTTATAAAAATTCTTTCAGAAAACCCTGATTTCAAGGTCATCAGGGGTATTTTGGTCATTTTGACCCCAATTTCGAATTTTCAAGTTTATTTTCGAAATTTATTCATTATTTATCATGTTTATATCAAAGGGGGTATGAATTTGGGTTTATATCTGAATAATATCTGATAATTTCCCATATTTTCGGATAAATTCAGAAAAACCTACATTTTTGTGCTAACCTTGTTTTCTAGTTTTGCAGGAACATTCAAGAAGAAGACTTAGCTTTTATTTTTTTTATTTCAATTCAATGTAACCTCAAATGTAATAATTTGGAATAAGAGTTACTTTTCTGCTTAGAATAGGGTTGCATTGCATATAGTTTAATTTATGCAAATTTCAATATGTGATGTATGATTCATGCACATTATTTCAAATTCACTATGGTTTACACGAATGGCACGTGCACAAGCTCTTATGGAGTTTATAAACTCGGTGGGATTCATATTTATGGCCATAGTCAGAATACGAAGAAAACCAAGATTTATGATCTTCATATTAGCCACATTCAGCCTACACACTTAGGCTAACTTCAAAAATGCACTGCATTTTTTTAAACTTCAAAAGGATTTCTCAATTCCTCAATGAAATTCCCTTTTCAAATTCATATTCATTCATTTATATTATTCAAATTGCATTGTTTTCAAATTCATTTTCCAATTTCAATTTAAAAAAAAATCAGTTTTCTCAAGAATTTCCAAGTCTTTCTCAGGATCTGATTTTCTCAAAATCCTAAGTTTTCAAATGACATTTCAAAGCATTTCACAAGTTCAAATCAAGATTTTCCTATGTTTTCAAATTCTCAAATTTCAAAATCCCAAGTTTTCATAAATCGATTTTCTCATATTTTCCAGTTTTTCTGAGAATTCATTTTCCATTTCAAAAGTCATTTTCCAATGAATTTCTTAGATTTTCTCAGAATTCTCAAATCCATTTTCTCAGAAAAGCAATTCCAAATTTCAAAATCGATTTTCTAAAGTTCAAATTTTCCTGAGAAATCACTATCCAATGCAAATTTCTGATTTCCAATAAAATTCAATGAATTTCCCAGGAATTCCATTTTCAAGCATTTTCCAGTCCTTTTCTAAATGCATTTCAATTTTCCAAAGCAAACATCATATTTTCTCAAACTTGCATTTTTCAAAATTTCATAGCACAAGCCTGATTCTTTGTGCATTCTAGGAAAAATAAAGCATAATTTAGATATTTGAGTCAAGTTAAAGCACATAATTGGTCCTTGGTTCAATTACCCCTGGTAAAGGCGCCAGGAACGGTTGAACCTCGTACCGACAGGCGGATCCCATTCCATGGAATTTTCCCGCAAATTTTCAAAACGGAGGCGAGTAAATTTTCAAAACAATTTTCAAAACTTTGGTCGAGTTTGACTCGCAAATTCGTTTCTCTCTCGCAAGGGAGGGGAAAAATTACGCGATGATAACAGTTGTCCTTTTACGCAAGAATCCCCTACCTTAAGGGGTTACGAGCCTTATATGCCTACGGTGTACGTAAGCACAAGCTCAAGCTACAGAGAGCAAGCCGGCTCTGTCGTTCAAACTGCAAGTGTAAAAAGCGTTAGCATGCCAGAATATAAACGAGAAGTGGGTCCGGTATGACCTACAACAGTACCGGACCCCCATCAAAGAGCTCAACTCCCTGCAGAAGAACAACAAAGACAACAAGGTAGGGTGCCCTAAGTTCCAGTCCTGCTGGAACAACAAAGGCCCTCGATAGGGCCTTGCTGACCACCGACAGCAAGCAATGGCAGAGGCAGGGAGCCTTGCTCCCTGCATGACCAAACAGTAGAGAGGGCTAGGGGGCTCAGAGGTGCAGAGGCAGGGACTTCTCCTGCATGCCAACCCTGTGGAAGGGCACAGAGGCAAGGGTTTTGTCCCCTGCTTGCTGAAAGGGAGCAAAGACAAGGGTTAGGCCCTTGTATACCCGACAAAAGCAGAGATAGTGAAGCGGGGAACAGGGAGGGCTCGACCACTCCCCGCCAACCAGAGGACAAAGAGACGGCAGAGGCTGGCCCCTGGTGACCCATCCGTACACAGGGAGGTGGCAGAGGATCGACCCCTGCCTACCCAATAGGAAAAAGAGATGGAGACGGCGACAGGGCTTGGCCCCTGCCGTCATTCCCGAACTTAGGGAGGTGGCAGGGGCTTGACCCTTGCCAACCTACCGAGAACCAGAAGAAAGGAGGTGTCAGGGGCTCCGTCCCTGCTTGAACAAGAGGTAGGTGGAGGGGGCCTTGCCACTTTGTTGACCAAGGCACAAGGGCCACCAGAGAGCCCTCCCACGGGAGCCCTCTGTCGAACAGAGGAGAGGAGGCGACGCAGGCGGCAGCCCTGCCGCCTGCCAGAAGGGAAAGAGTGAGATGGCCAAGGAGAGGTGCTCAGCACCTCCCTCTTTGGCAGACCCAGAGCCACCACGATGGTGGCTCTGATCCACCAACCTGAGAACAGGAGGGTTGAGGGAGACGAAGAAGAGAGGAGACAATGAGGAGGGGTGCTCGACACCACCCTCCTGGTAGACCCAGAGCCACCCACGATGGTGACTCTGGTCCACCGCCAACAAACAAAAAAGAGGGAAAAGGGAGGCAGAAGGTCGACGACCTCCTACCGGCGTCTCCAACAAGAAAACAGCGAAAGAGGGATTTACCTTAAAAGACGACAACAATGGGAGAGTCCAGGGATGGCTCAGAAGAAGGTGATGGCGACGATAGCGGGACCTCATTCGATGGAAGAAAAGGGACGAAGGAAGGAGAGTATGCTCTCAGGGTCACCAGCGTCAGGCTCCGAAGAGCAAAGTGTTGCCGGACCGAAGAGGCACGAGGTTGAGGGTAATGGGGTTGCTCAGAGAACCGATCGTCAGGTGGCCTCCGGCAAGCAGTGGGTGACCGAGACGGGGGGTGGCTGAGGCCATCAGCGCACGAGGTCAGACAGGTCTCATCGCTAGGACTCACAACCACGCCGGCATCAAGCAACCAAGGAAGGGGGTGTCTGCTGAGTCCATCAGACTAGGGGTGGTTGCCACGGGTAGCGATGACAAGGGATACACTACAAAGAGGGAGGAGAGCAGTGGTGGTGGCATCGACCGGATACAGGGAGGAAGACGATGCCGACGACAGGGGGGCATCGATGCTTGGAGGTCGGCGGTGCTCGGAGGTCGACGATAGCGAGGATGCCAACAAACATGGTCGAAGAGAGACTGTGTCAGGGAGGGGTGGCTCACCAGAGCTTGAAGGTCGTCAGCGACTACGATCATCGGCATCTGTATGAAAGGGGCCAGAGATGAGAGGTGGAGCAGAGGAGAGAGAAGAGGCAAGGGTTTTGCCCTTCATCTACTGAGCCTGCATCTTTTAAAGATGCAGGCTCTCGAACATTCAAGAGCTCGGGTCTAGGTCGGGCTCAACATGGTGGACCAAACCTCGACACATGTTCGACAAAGATTTTTTTTTTTAAACGGGCTTTACATTCTAACTCCCTTAAAAGAATTTCATTCACAAAATTTCATAACAAGGTGATCTGCAGAGATCACAATTTATGTTAATCGGTGTTAACAAGGATACACAACATTTGTCTGATCCCAAACACGTATGAGTTTAAAATGACCAAGACAACACATAATGAGTTCCTGAAAAAGGTTTGAAGCCAACAACTCAGTCAAACCGAAAAGTACGTGTGATTTTGTTAATAAACTTTTATCTTTGCAAGAGTTTATATAGAGCCATAAAAAGAGTTTGGCAGAAGACTATACGAATGTTTATTCGTTATCTTCTACTTGACTCAACACGGATGAAGGGACACAACGAAACATTGCTCTAGCTTGTTTTCGTTCCTTCAACTAGGTCTTTGAATTTTATCAAGACGTCGTTTGTCACTGTGATCATCGCAAAAATTTTCCTCTCTTGTATCTTTCTCTCTCTTCCTTTCTCTTTTTCCTTTTCTAATCCTTATTTTCTCTTTTTTGAAGGGAGAGAAATAAAAGACAAGAAAAGAAGAGAGAAGAGAGAAGAGAATAGAAAAGAAAGAGAGAAGAGGAACTCTTTTGCGGGGTCTCACTTGACCTTGATTTGAAAATATTTAGAAAATAACTCGCCTCCGTTTTGAAATATATTGCGGGAAAATGGAGAGACGGGATTCGCTCGTCGGTACGAAGTTCGACCCTTCCTGGCGCCTTTACCAGGGGTAATCGAACCAAGGATCGAATTTATGCCTTTTGCTTTGCCTAAATATTATCTAAGAATTTATCCTAAGTCTAAATGCACAAAGAATCATGCTTGTGCAATGCAAGGATGTATGCTCTTTTGAAAGATGTTTTGAAAATTTCCAAGTATTCTGAGATGAACTTGATAATGAAGTGAAGAAATGGGTTTTGAATGGTGAAATCTAACTTAGAACTTGAGATAGATCAGAGAAGTTCTAAATTTTTGAAATAATCAGAGTTGGAAAAATAAATTTTGATTTTGAGAAAGAATGATTTGAAACTGAGATAAAAGGGAAAAAGGAAGGAAATTTCAAAGTCAGAAAAATGGACTTTGAACTTTAGATTTAGGAGAAGAGATAAAATTTGAAATGGAATTGAATTTGAAATTTGAAATCAGGATGAAATTAAGAAACCCAAATGGTATAAAAAGATAGAAATGGATTTAGGAAGCTTAGATGAGATTTGAAAATGGATTTGGATTTTAAATCTGGAAATGAAATGGAATTGGAATTGGATTTGGAAGTTGGAATTGAAAATAGAACTTGATTTGAAATCTGGAAATTCAAGATGGAATTCGAATCCAAAGTCTGGATCCTAAGATGGAAAAATCTGAATTGGATCCGAAATTTGAAATGGATTTTGGATCTGAGATCCAAGATAGAATCGAATTCTGGATCCTAAAATGGATTTGGTTCTGAAGTTTGAGATCCAAAATGGAATTGGATTCTGGATCCTAAAATAGATTTTGGATCTGAAGTCTGAGATCCAAGGTGTGAATCGGGTTATGGATCCTAAAATAGATTTGGATCCAAGGTCTGGAATCCAAGATGTAATTTAGATCCGGAGCCTAAGATTCAAAAGTAGAATTGTATTTAGAAAACTGAATCCAAGTTTATCTTAATTTTGGATTTGGGCTTTGAAAGTCCAGATGAGACTTTTGAATATGGATCTGGGTTTTGAAAACCCAGATTGAATTTAAAATTTAGGAAAGGTCAAGCTTTGAGATTCAGAACCAATCTCAAACTTTGATTTTTGATTTTGAAGGTAAGAGATAAACTTGGTTTTGAATTTTGAAGATGAATCAGAGATTTCAAAGTTTTAATTGATCTTTGAATTTGATTGGAGTTTTGAATTTGAATTTTGGATATACAAATGAATTTCAAAGTCAAACTGGACTTCGAATTTAAAGTTAGAATCTGAAAATGATGTTTGAATTTTCAAGAGTAGAAAATTGATTTTGAGAAGTGAAGAAGATATCTGAAGAAAATCACTTGGATTTACGAAAAAGAATTTTGAAAATAATGATGTAATTCTATCCTAAATGATGAATAAATTTAAAGAATTTTGAAATTGGATTTTGAAAATCATATTTCATTCTTTACATGAATTGAAATAAGATTGAAAATATAATACATCCTTGACTATGGTCATTGAATGTATTATATAATGATCTATATTTAAATTCAGGTGAAGAATAAAACATATTTTTATGCTTTTATAGAGTTTAAAATGAAATTAACTCTCAATATACCCTGACTATGGCCATTGGTATATATTTTGAGCCAATTTTAAGTTAAACTCTAATAAAAGAAGGAAATATTTGAAAATATGATGATTTTTGAAGAGGATCCAGTGTGGATCCAATGTTCTTTTATAAAAGATAAAAATTCTAAGTTTTGTTTACATCCTGACTATGACCATTGATGTAAATCATCAACTTAGGATTAATTACCTCTTACGAAATGGTGCACGTGCCATTCGTGTTTCACCATTGTGAGATTTTGGAAAACAAAGAGGCAAAAGCATGAAAAATGAGCAATTTATGATATTTACTATACTCATCTATTCTATCTAAAGCAGGAAATGTAAATTTTTATTAAGATCTAACTATTACAACACATAAAATTGAATTTACAACTCCAAGTAATGATATTTTCCACATATTCCCTGCAAAATATTTGGTTAGTATAAAAAAAATGGAAGAGAAATGGCATATATCACATGGATTTCAGAGATGCAGGTGGTGGGATATTCATGTGCCATAATGTCCATGATTTAGAATGTAAGATGAGGGATAATGTATACTTACATACATATATATATGCATACCAATATATATATATATATATATATATATATATATATATATATATATATATATATATATATATATATATATATATATATATATATGTGCATATCTATATATATACATATATACATAGGTATATATCATGTACATGACATAGGTGATACTAACACAGGTGGTAGTATGTGAGCCTGGAAATATATGTAGGATGGAAGCACTGTTGTATAACAAATAGCTGAGTGTATGGGGATATGATAGCAACTGTGGTATATTTGAGGGATAGAATTTGAACATAGGTTAAAGCAGAAAATATGGAGTTTGCTGTAACACAGGTGATGTATAACAGCTGCTATGTTGATGAGTGGTAGAGGAAGTGCAGGGGAAATAAGTTTGCAGCAAACAGCTGTTGTAGATAACTTGTAATAGGAAATGGATTATGCCTATGAGCAGCAAAGTGAAGAAGGAAAATGCTGTGAGGTAGGGTGTGGTAATCTAGTGAAAAGGCATACAGTAGGGGAAGAAATAGGCGAGACTATGAATGGTGTAAGTGAAGCAATAAGGGTGAATGTGCTGTGAAGGGTGCTCCCAAAATACTGTAGATTGCTGCATAGTGTTATACTGTGTAAAATATAATGAAATGCATGCTTGAAATGAAATGGGTATCTGTTAATATAGGTGGAGTCCATAGGGGTAAATCAAAGGTGACATGGGGATATAGCAATAAAAGATGAATGAAGTGATAAGGTACAACTGCTGTAGGTTTATAGGTATGAAGGTGTTACCTATGAAGGAGCGAAAATGATGTTGTAAGGCAGGTAGGATGGATGTGGCAACTAAGGTATACAGAGTTGCAGTGGGACAATATTGACAACAAGTAGGAAGTGGGTGAAAAGGATTCAAAGCGAAAAGAAATGACTTGGTGGATTTTGTTGCTGCAGAAACTATGTTACTAAATTGATTTCCTGATATGAATGTAGATTTTCCAGAAAGCAAGGGAGACATGAACTGAGCTATCGAATGGGAAGGTAGAAAACTATTTCAGCTGGAGACAGATAGAACATTGTACATCAACAAAAGGTGTGGGAGCCGAAGGTGGAATTCCAACACTAGTTTGACTATGAATTGATGATTGAGAAGTAACTTTTGCAAAAGTTTCTGCAATGGAAGCTAAAAATGGATGAGGTGTTGGGGTAGACTGTGACTGGGATTGGATGAACAGGGTTGATGGTGCAGTGAATGTACTTATGAGATTTATGTACACATGGTGGAGAATTTTCACAGAGCTGCTACATCAGTATTTGTAGAAAAATGTACAGGTGGAGTTAGGCAAAAGGGTGAATATCAGAATAGCCTGAAGAACTGTAAACACCCCAAATTTTGCAAATCTTTTAAATATTCCCTTTCTGCCCCTAAATTCATTTTCTGAGTAAATGAGTCATTTCAAATCTAAATTTCAGTTCATTTCTCTAGTTTTATTGAAATTAAATTCATTTCATATGTTTAAATTGATTTTGGATCTGGATCCATTGTCCAGATCCAAATCTGAGTCTCCTTGTTCAAATTCTAAATTAAAATTACGGAAAATACCAAAAATAGTTTTAAATAGCTCAGACAGTCCATCCGACATCCGTTTGGATTCATCACGTTGTATTTCCCGATTCGAGTGTCAAAACTCGAACATTTTCTCAAAACCTAGGTCCAAATCCCTTTTTCTGAAGAAATTTTCCCGAAATGGTCTGAAATTCTCAGAAAAATACTTTTTTAAATATCTCTCAGAAAAAACACAAAAAAAATAGTTTTCTCTTAAAACTTTAAGATTTTATTTCAAAAAATACAAAAAAAATAGAAAATGCAAATAGAAAAGAAACAAAAAATTAGTTTTTGAAAAACCTCTGTTGAAAACCATCATTTTTGCAAAATAATCTTTTTGAAAACACCCTTTTGAAAAATCAGGCTTTTGAGAAAACTTCTTTTTGCAAAAATATTAGGGAGCCCCCTCTTTGCAAAAATTTGAAAATAAAAGGGGTTCCTTTTTGAAATTCTTTTTTTTAGGGTTTCGCTAAAACCCTTCGCAAGAGGAGGACCTTCTCCCTCTTGCAAGTTTTTTTTTTTCCTCAGCCGCCTCATTCTCCTTCTCCGCCTCTCTCGGAGCCTCCATCCAGCCACCCATCACCAACCGAAACCTCCATTCACCCTTCATCTCCAACAACAACCCCCCCCCCCCCCCCTTCGAGATGCTTCTTCCTCTTTTTTAAGGATCGGCAGAGGCAAAACTCAAGCTCCCCGTTTTCACCCTACCACAGCATGTTCTCCTTCAATACCGCCTCTTCACCACCGCACCTTCTCCTCCCTTCAGAATATCTGCAAATCGGAGAGGATCAAGCCCTCTTGCGAAGCTACAGCCCACAGGTGGCATTACTCCATCCTAAATCGAAACCCATCGAGACCGCGTTTCACTCCCGTACCCTCTTCTTCCAGCAGCAGATTGCTTCTTCACCTCTGCGTGATCTCCTCTTCTCCTTCATGGGACCACCTTTCAAAAACCTTGCAAAACCAAGTAAAAGTCTTCCCCTCTCTGGTTTTCAATCCTCAGTAGTGTTATCATCGCAAAATTTTTAACTTTTGCGAATCAAACTGACCTTTGAAAACGATTTTGAAAATAACTCGCCTCCGTTTTAAAATGCGGGAAAATTCCGTAGAATGAGACTCGCCTGTCGGTACGAGGTTCAACCGTTCCTGCCACCTTTAACTGGGGTAATTGAACCAAGGATCAATCTTATGCTCCACTCTATTCAACTTGTCTAAATCATATTCTAATTTCTAAATGCACATAGAATCAAGCATGTGCTATGAATTTTCAGAAAATGCACATTTGAAAACATGATGTTTGCTTTGAATGATTGAAATATTTTGAATAGATATCACATGGAAAATCGTGAATTGGGATTTGAAATATACTTCTGAGAGAAGTAAAAATCGATTTTGAGGAATCCTTGACATTTGGTGAAAATCGATTCTGAGAGACTTGGTTTCTCTGAATTCAAACTTGGAAATTGAAATTCTAACTTAGAAAATTTGAATTTGGAACTCGGGAAATACAAGAAATATCATTGGCAAATCCATATTTTGAGAAAATCAATTTTTGAATAAGACTTAGAAAGATTTTGATTTCTCTAACTTCAAACTTTGAAATTGACTGCATAACTTGGAAAATTGAGTTTATGAACTTGACAAACACTTGAAATATTCTTTGAAATTCAATGCTTTTTGGGAAAATCGATTTTGCTATAAGACTTAGGGGATTTTGAGGAATTCAATTTCCTTGACTTGGAATTTGAATTGGAATTGACAAATGCATGAAACAAATGAATATGAATTTGAGAAATACTTTTTTGTATTTTGAGAAATGCAGTGCATTTTGAAGTTAGCCTAAGAGTGTAGGCTGAATATGGCTAATGTGAAGATCATAAATCTAAGTATCATTCGTATTCTGACTATGGCCATAAATACAAATTCCACCAAGTTTATAAACTTCATAAAAGCTAGTGCATGTGCCATTCGTGTAGACCATGGTGAGTTTGAATATGCATGAATCATCATCCATCACACATTGAAATTATAAAAATAAATTATATGCAATGCAACCTAAGCTAAGCAGGAAATGTAAATTCTTATTCCAAAGTTTAATTACAAATTACATCACTATTGAAATTTAAATACATAAAAAATAAAGTCTTCAATGTACCTGCAAAACTAGAAAACTTATTAGTGAATATATGTTGGCTTTTCTAGGTTTATCTAGTAATATCTAGAAATTACTGGATTTTGCTAGATATAAGCCTTTTCCTTGATTCCCTTAAATAAAAATGATAAAGATATGAAATCAAATTGAACAAATAATGAATATAAGATATGGAATTTTGAAATTGGGGTCCAAATGACCAAAATACCCCTAATAACAAGACTATGGCCTTGAAATTAGGGTTTTTAGAAAGATATTTTGATAAAATGCAAGTTTTGAAATTTGAATGAAATAAGTTAAGCTAAATATGATATGACATGCTTAAATATGTGAAAATTAGGGTTAGGGATTTCGAAATTGAGGTCAAATGACAAAATTGCCCCCGATAGCAAGACTATGGCCTTGAAATCAGGGTTTTCTGAAATAGATTTTGGTAAAAACTTAGGTTTTATGCACTAAATGAAATCAAATGAGCATAAAATTAAACCTAAAGCATTCTAATATGATTATGAATATGATTAAACCCTGAAACTATATGCTTATGCACGAAAATCCAATAATATCAAAAAATATGATTTTAACAGTGTTTTTGGATCTTTCAGGTATCCTGTTTTGCAATTTTATTAATTCAGACATCAAATGGATTCCAAAATCCATAAAAATTGGTACCTGAACTTGTTATAACCCTTGTTTTGACTTAGAATTATAAAAATAAATTTTTGACATTAAATTAACCCGAAAATTGCATCAAACCCTAAAAATATGCTATTTTTGACCTAATTTATCAACCAGTTTCAATCCAAGACCCAAACCAGGGGTCAAATCTCCATGAAAATTTATGAAATTTTACAGAGACTAACTAAGAAGAAAAACAGAGATTTACCAATTTACAGATCAGAAAAATCATCTCTGGTTAGGGAGAAACCCTTCCGACAATCTGAGCTAAAATATATCACTTTCAACAGGGATTAAAACGGATACTTCAGATTGAAAATACAGACATAAATAGCAATCCTAAACAAAAATCTCTGAAATTTTAGTGGTGAACAGTAGACAGAAAAATAGCAATACTCACTTTTTACAGATCATGAATCGGATCTGTGGTTTGGGATTTATGACTAACACAAGTCTGATTAGGCTTTTGGTAAACCCTAACGAGTTCTAAATTTAAAAACAGATTCTCTGAAAGGGAAAAAATACTAAACAGTGATAAAAAAAATCCAAAAATTTCACAGCAGACAGATCTACTCAATGTGAATCCATAGCACTTTACAGATTTAAAATCGGATATAACATGAGAGAAATATCATAACAGCAAGTTACCTTCTTGATTTTAACCACGATTTTAAAGCTTTAAAAACCCGATTTGATGTCTGATTTTTTTTACAGGGTTCCCGAGATCCAAAACCTCTGATTTTTCTACAGTAACTCAATAACTCATGCATGCATCATAAATAAAAAAATCATAAATAAAAAATGAGTACTTCAATCTGAAATAACATTATCTTTACCGTTCTAAACCTAAAACACACAAAAATTTAAGAAACTTGAAAAACCATGCATTAACTAATGTACATCCATAAAATAAACCATAAAACAGTAAATAATATTATTTCTATGCTATATAACGTAAAACAAACATGAATAAACCATGAAAATAAAATAAAAACAGAGAATCAATGGCTGGAATTCAATATCACCTTTAAAACATAGATTTAACCCATTAAAAGGGTAAATCATGTATTTTATTGGTTAATAATGTAAAGAATCATATTAAAATTAAATCTAATGGATTAAAATCCCTGTAAAATACACCAAACAAGGTTAGATCACCTTCTTGGACCGTTTTTGCTAGTTCTTGATGGTTCTTGAGGTGAAACCATGGTTGAATCCATGAAATAGGAGGTATTAATGGCTAAATTCATGTTTAAATGAACAAAAGTATTAAATAAACTAAAGAATTTAAAAGAAATAAATACCTTGGAGTTGCAGAAATGGTGGAAGGGCTGGAGAGGAGAGAGAAGCTCCAAGAATCCCAAGGAGAGCAAGTTGGGAAAATTGACCCCCCTTATGCTCCTTTTTATAATAAAAAATTAGGTTAAAAATTAAAAGAAATTGAAAATTTTTGGACTCTCTAAATGGGGGGCGATTTTTGGGTAGAAAGACCTAACTACCCCTAACCTAACTTATCTAAACTAATGCCTAATTAACCCCTAGACTTTCCTAAAAAATCCCCAAATGTAATGCCACTTGGCATTTTCTACATTTGGTTTTTTAAAACACCTTTAAAAACCTTTAAAAACACTACTTTTAAAAACTAACTTTCAAAATGAGTTTTTCAAAATGGTTTTGACTCTTCTAAACCTCTAACATTAACCAAGACATCAACTAACCCTAGTCTAGCCCTGACTGACTCGAATATGGCGCCACCCCGAGTGGGCCCTACTTGAGTTTTTTTCTTTCTTTTTTTTCAAAAAGCGATTTTAAACTTGAAATTGAAGGAGTTTTCAAAAGGATTTTCAAAAGCAAACTTGAAATTCAAAGTTTTGAAATGTCATAGGGTTCTAACTGAGTCAAAACTCCTCTGGATATGGTGCCAACTGAGTGGGCCTACATCGAATTTTGGAAATTTTGAAATAAACACTGAAAATGGCTTTGAAAAAGGGTTAAAATCGACATTTGAAATTCAAGATCTTTGAAAATAGGGTCTCAAGCGAACTGGAACTCCGAGTTAGAGTCCTGAACTCTTAAGACTTTGAGATTTTAAATTTTAGAATTCAAATGAAAGAATTTTCGAAAGATTTTATCGAAAAATGATGAAATAAGTCAGAAAACACAGTCAGGGTTAGACTTCTAACTCGACCGAACTCTAAAATAGAGTCCTGAACTAACTGGACTCTGTAAAATGACCTAAATTTTGAAAACAACCGAAAAAGACTGAAGATAGAAGTAAACAGACTTCAAAACAGATTTTTGACTGGATTTGGACTCTGGGACAGAGTCCTGATCGGACTGAAACTTTCAAAAATTTGAGAAATTTGATGAATAGAGAAATTCAGAAGCGACCCCATCTCAATGGGTCTCATCTGAGAATTGAAATCGATTGAAATTTGAATTTAACATGAATCCAGATCATTTTCTAAGAAAGTATTTCAAAATATAAGGTCCCGGGGGTTGGAAAATGACAAAATGTTGAATAAAAACCCAGGTTTTAAATTTTTTTTTGAAAGAAAAGTTTTAAAACTCAAATCTGGATTGAATGTTTTGAAAACTGGAGTGCTGGATCTCAAGAATGAGATGCAATGACATGCAATGCTATGCCGAATGCATGCAATGATATACAATGACACATGAAATGTAAGCATTGGATAAGAGTGAAAATTTGGGGTGTTTACAGATGCCCCTCTTTGCTGCTAAGCCGGTTGAAAGCCGAGCTTAGTGGCAAAGAAAACACACCAAATTTGGATTATAAAAATGCCCTAGTTAGATGAATCTGACTGGGTATGAAAGAATTAATTCAAATGATGATATTAGATATGAAATGGAAAATAAGGAGAAAATTTTACTTCAAAAAGAAATGAGATTTAGGTTTTTCCCTTAACCTGGATGGGACGGGAAATACGTCGTATGGAATGAAGCTCAGGCTTAACCCTTAACCTGATTGGGAAATGAAATACCTCATCACGTGAGGCTCAGGTTTGTACCCTTGACCTGATTGGGTGGAAATGGAATACCTCATCAAAGGAGGCCCAGGTTTATACCCTTAACCTGATTGGAAAGAAAATGGACGGAATCCTCGAAAGAAGAGACCGTGATGGAACCTTCGGATTTCCGCACAATGAATCCGATAGGGTTTTTGCAAAAGGAAGGAAATTGGGGTCCCTAAAGTTTAAAAAGGGATTTGATTTTGGGCGCCTCATTGCTGAGACTAAATAACTTTTGAAATTGCCTTTTGCTGAAATTGGTGGATTAACCTCAAGCCGAAATTGGACTGTCTATGGTGGGACAGTGGGGACACAGGGAAGTATGCGAATCTGAGAGCCCAGGCGCTCAAATTATACCAAAGAAGGGAAGGAATCTTGAAAACTCCCGTAATCAAGTCCTAAAAAGGGATGGTGTCAGGATGCGCCAAAGATGAACCTCAAGCTCTCGCTTCATGCCAGGATAGCTAGAAAATATTGTCAAAATGTTGAAAATTGTTGTTGATTCAAAATAATTGAAAATGATGCACATTGTTTTGAAAGTATTTCCTCTTTTCTACCTGAAGTATTACCTTCGACTGGGCTTAACTTCGTAGAATCAAGATTCGAATTCAAATTGCTTGCGATTGGCTTTCTTTCAAAGAAGCTATCAATTTCCTTGATATGGACGGGAAAGAAAGTATTCTTGATATTGCGAGAGATATTGGTGAAAGAATATTGATAAAAGAATTTCACAAAGTTAAAGAAGATTCTTGATAGATTCGGCAGTCTGATATCCTGGGATTCTTTTCTCATGATGATCTTTCTGCACTCTTTTTTTGACAGAATTGGAGCTCTCTTGGATTTTTCGGGAATTACATCATCCTTCATTTTGGAGATGTCCTGACTTTTCTCTCTTTTTGGGAAGGGTACGTCACAAACTCCTTCATCTCAGAGATGTTCCGATCCTTCTTTTCTCTCAGGGATTATCTTGACGATTATTGGCTCATTGGTTGGGATTCTCTTGATGATAGCAGAAATTAAATATCTTTTAGGGTTTGTCGGTAGGCTCATCACACTCGCCTTCATCTCGACGGTGATCTGAACTTTCCCTAGAAGGATCCGTCACAAACTCCGTCATCTTGGAGATGATCCAAATCTTCTTTGGCCCCGGGGGTCGACTCGCTTAATTCGCCTTCATCTTGACGACAATTGAGAGATCCCTTTTGCAGATATTTAATTGCAGCTTAGGTGATTGAGGAGATATGAAAATTGAGTGGATTTTTCTGTATCACCCAGGATATTTCGACTGCTTTATTTTTCAAGAATGGTCTTTAAAAATGTGCTATTGACTGCGATCAATATCAATCACTCATGGCTTTGCAACAACATTGAATTCTCTTTGCTGGCCATATCGCGGATTTATTATTCATCCTTTTGGTTGGCTAATAGAAGAATTTTGAATTTTGAATCCTTTTTCGCGAAAGCATTGCCCTTTCGAAAGTAATAGTGGAGGTATTCTGAAGTAATAATTTTGTGCAATAAAGATTTTTGAAATCAACAAATATTTAATGACAAATTGGCAAAATTTTCTTGAAATCCTTTTGTGAAAGCGAGCATTTGAAGCACAACGCAACACATCCATGACATAAATTCTCTTCTTCTTTCCCCAAAGAAGAAGATTCATAAATTGGAATTTGGGAATTACTCATCTCTTCCCTGAAGAGGAGGTGTTTGCAAAACGAACTTTCGAACAGAAATTAAGCTTTCGTCAAAACTTCCTAATATTAGGCTTCTCTTATGGAAAGGGGGCCAGAATTGGTGAGGTTGGTAAATTGGTCTTGAAGGAACGAGTTCATCACACTCTCCCTGAAAAGAGGGTCCTTCATGATGAAATGACCTAGTCTGAAATTATGGTTACAAGGAAAACAAACTTCCGTCGAAGCTCTCCCTGACCTAAGGGTTCCTTGTATGAAATTGGAATTTTGTTTTGCAAACGGTTCACAAAGGCACGAGTCCCTTCAAACTCTCCCTAAAAAGGGGCTAAGTGAATGAATTGGATAGCATGCGAAAAGAGCGAGCTCCCTCGAACTCTCCCTATACAAAGGGTCTCTCGCAAGATAAATTTTTTTGGAATTGGGTATTGGGTGACCAAAAGGTCGAAATTTGGAATTTTGAATTTTTGAAATTGGAATTTTGATATTTGAAATTAGAAATTGGAAGTTTGGAATTTGATATTCGGAAATTGGAAATTAGAAATTAGAAATTGGGAATTTTGGAATTTGGAAATTGATATTTGGAAATTGGAAATTGGAAATTAGAAATTTGGGATTTTGGAATTTGGAAAATGATATTTGGAAATTGGAAATTGGGAATTTTGGAATTTGGAAATTGATATTTGGAAATTGGAAACTAGAAATTTGGGAATTGGATGAGTGATCAGCACGAAGACTGAACTCAAGAGGTCGACTGACATGACCATTCAGTGGAACACTAACACGAGTGCTCGATTTTGAAAGGATACTGGTATGCATACCTGTTTAAAAATGTACCAGTTTGGATACTGGATTTTGGTTCAGTTCTGATGATTGTCTTTCAATCTTGAATCGTTAGGAATTGTGTTGGGATTGATAGTTGAAATCTCAATACTGACCAGATCGTTATTAATGTGATTGAATGCAAATGAATGCAAATTGATGCACATGAATGCACAAGTGCGTGAAATGAGAGATTTGTTTATCCTGCATGCATACAGGATACTTGTAGATAAAAACAAAATTTTAAAATGCCCCAGTGTAACTGGAAAAAAGAATTTTGATCATTATTAAAGAAAATTTGGAAGAATTACAAAGAATAGGAAATTGTTCAAGTATAGAATTTTTTCAAATGTCGAACATTGATGGGATCTGGTAATTCTATTCCATCAGCATTGATGAGCCGATATGAATTGCGAGGTAGTGCCTCTTTGACAACATAAGGACCCTCCCAATTTGGCGACCATTTGCCACCCAGGCGGTGCCTGAGATAAGCTGTTGATCTGAGCACTAGATCATTGACCCGAAATTTTCTCTCAATGACAGATTTTGCATATTGTCGGGCTATCCTCTGGCGATAGGATTGAGCATGCTCTGAGCCTTCTTTCATCGAGCAAATCAAGTTGTACCAGTCGTTGTTGCTGATACTGATCAAGAGGTAATTCTAGAAGTGATGCAAATTTCAGAGCAGGTTTCTGAACATGTAGAGGTAGTACTACTTCAGTTCCGTAGACAAGTTCTGACGAAATAGCATTCGTTGGAGTTCGAATGGTGGTTCTGTATGCCCATAATGCATCATGAATCTTTTCATGTCAGTCATGACCCGTTTCTAAAGTTCGCTCCAGGATTCGAATCAGAATCTTGTTGGTGGCCTCTGCCTGACCATTCCCTTGAGGATAAAAGGAGCGGAAAAATGATGATGAATTTTGAACTTTGAGCAGAATGTCCTCATTCTCTCATTCTTGAAATGACTGCCATTATCCGACACAATATCATGCGGTATACCGAAATGGCAAAAGATATTCTTATGGATGAAAGAAACCACGTGTCGACCTTCTATTGTGCGTAGAGTGACTGCTTCTACCCATTTAGTAAAATATTCTGTTGCGGCAAGAAAATATTTATGACCATTGGAGGCTGAAGGAGTGATGGGGCCTACAACATCGAAAGCCCACATGGAAAATGGCCATGGCGAGACGACAGATTGCAAGTATGTCGCTGGCGCATGAATGGAAGGCGCATGCATCTGACATTGAACGCACTTCTTTACAAAACGATAGCAATCTTGTTGCATAGTTCTCTAATAATATTCTGCTCGGATGATTTGTTTGACGAGAGTCTGATAACCAACATGACCAGCGCAAATGCCTTCATGTGCTTCCTGCACAACTTCTTCGGCTTCTTCTTCGTCCAAACATCTGGAATACTCAGAACTGAATCCACGACGATAAAGGACGTCGGCAAGAATAAAATATCGAGCAGACATGCGTTGAATTGCTCGTTGCTCTCTCTTTGATAATTCTGGAGGAAATTCGCCAGTTTTAATGAAATTCTTGATATCATGATACCAAGGCTTCTTCTTCTGCTCAGCCTGGTTTATCTGCTCTACTGGGACGAAAGCGGGTTGATCAAGTCTGCAAATTTCAAATGAGCGACAAGATTCTCCACTCCTGAAAGACATGATGGATCCCAGATTAGCTAAACTGTCTGCAACCTGATTGAAATCTCTCTTGATATAGAAAAGTTGGAATTCTTCGAATTTGTTGGCAAGAGCTGAGACAATCTTCTGGTAAGGAAGTAATTTCTGATCTTTCACTTGCCATTCGGCTAGGACTTGATTGACGACGAGCAAGGAGTCGCCATAAGCATGCACTCTTTTGACATTGAAGTCCTGTAGAATTTTCAGACCTTGTATCAAAGCTTCATACTCGGCCATATTGTGAGTGCATTGAAAATCCAGTTTAAGAGAAAAGGGAATCATCTCTTTCTCTGGTGTAATTAGCAGAATTCTGATTCATATGCCTGCCATATTCTTGGAACCGTCGAAGAATAAATTCCAAATTGGGGATTGTTGAATATTGCAGATCCGCTCATCGGGGAAATCATCCTCAGCTTTAACATCCTCTGCTAGAGGAAAATCTGCTAATTGGTCTGCAATTGCTTGGCCTTTGATAGATTGCTGAGAGACATATTCCAAGTCGTATTGCATTAATAGGACTTGCCATTTGGCGATTCGTCCGCTGAGAAATGGTTGTTCAAGAACGTACTTGAGAGGATTTAATTTAGATAGAATCTTGACTTCAGACGCCAATAGATAATGTCTTAATTTCTGACACATCCATACCAGAGCTAAACACGTCTTCTCTATCTGAGAGTATTTCTTCTCGTAATCAATAAAGGTCTTGCTCACATAGTAAATGGCATGTTCTATCAAGCTGCCTTCTTTGTATTGCGCCAAGAATCCGTCGCAAGCAACTCGATTAACTGAAATGTATAGCAATAGGGGTTTCCCTAATTCTGGCGGCTTTAAAACAGGAGGATTGAGAAGATATTTCTTGATGCGTTCGAACGACTGCTGACACTCTGGTCCCCATTCGAACCTCACTCCTTTTCTGAGCAAATGATTGAAAGGCTCACATCTCATGGCCAAATTAGAAATGAATCGCCGAATTGATTGCATGTGTCCTTGAAGGCTACGCAATTCTTTGAGATTAGTCGGGGGCGGCATGCCAATGATAGCTTTGGCCTTAGCGGGATCCATTTTTATCCCCTTCTTGCTGACCAAGAAGCCTAGCAACTTGCCTGATTCGACTCCAAAGACACATTTTTGTGGATTGAGTCTTAGCTTGTAAAGAATGAGTTGCTTGAAAACTTGATTGAGAGCTTCGATGTGATCTTCCTCTTCTTTGAATTTCACCAGAATATCATCGACATATGCATCCATAGTCTTGTGCATCTGATCATGGAAAATAACGGTCATAGCGCGTTGATAAGTGGCTCCAGCATTCTTGAGCCCAAAAGGCATAACCGTGTAACAGAAAGTGCCCCATGGCGTGGTAAAGGATGTTTTGGATTGGTCACGAGCGGCCAACTTGATTTAATTATATCCGGAGTATCCGTCCATAAAGGAAAAAATAGCATGCTTGGCTGTGCTATCGACTAGGAGATCAATGTTTGGGAGCGGATAGTCATCCTTCGGAGTGGCTTTATTGAGATCACGGAAGTCGATACAGATTTGCACTTTATCATTCTTCTTAGGAACTGCTACGATATTCGCCAACCAATCCGGGTAATCAATTGCTCGAATGAATCCTGCTTTAAGCAGATCCTCAAGTCCTTCCTTGACTTCTGCTTGACTGGTTTCGCCTCAGGCTTCAGAACGAGGCGATGTTCCACCAATTTCGGATCTAAACCTGGCATATCCTCATAAGTCCATGCGAATACTTCTTCATGCTGCTTGAGGAGATTAGTGAGCCTTTCTTTCTCTCCTGGACTCAAACCACTGCCAATCTTGAGAATTCTAGGATCGTCTTCTGATCCGATATTGATATTCTCAGTCGGATCTTGAACTAAGGATGATGGCTCATCTTGCTTCTGAACCGATGCAAATTCTGGCAGTTCTTGAAGAGCTGAATCGAACTCTGCGGATTCTTCTGACTGCTCTGCAGTCTGACTACATTCTGTTCTTATTCTGACCTGATGAATTATTGCTGATTTCGAACAGGCTTTTGGATTAAAGACGAGCTTCTTGATAGATCGGGAAGACATTCTGAAAATTGGAGGATAAATTGATTTAGGGAAATTGCTCATCATGAAATAAATTGTTTTTATTGAAAATAATTGGAAAGATAAAAGAGCAAAATGATTTCAATTTTGTGAAGATTTAATATTGAGAAGTAAAGAGACAAATGGCACCAAGATAGACAAAGGAAACTTGCAACTTTATTGAAAGATAGAATTAATCAAAATGACAATAATGAGAATGAAATGGGATATCATCCCGACAAAAGAATAGAAAAGGAAAGACAAATGAATTCTTCTAATGCGTTCCCTTAATGAAAACAGTGCCCTTCCGAGATCTTCGGCCATTAAAGCCCAATCCGGTCCTTTTAGGGCAATACTGAGGAATCACTGGTTCAAGACGACCATCTTCCTTTTTCCCTAGGCCTTGAAAAGGCTGGTAGCCGTGCTTCACTAGTAAATCAAATCCCTTTTTAGCTTTCATAAATTGGGAGAATAGAGGATGACCCTTAAGTGCGCTATAATCAATTCGTCCTCCAATCTTGAAGAACTGTGGGCCTCCCCATCGGGTCGCAGCCACTGTATGCTCGGGTTGCAATGCCGTCTGTATTATTCCTGAATCCTCTTCGAAGTTAACCTCTTCAATACCCCTAATGTTAGGGATATCAGTAGTGAAAGAGGGTCTGGGAACCATGGGCTGTGCTAGCCTCTGCTCCGGATCTTCGCCTAAGACTGTCGTGATCATACCACCTTTTGACCACTTGATGCACTGATGCAGAGTAGACGGTACTGCATTT
This sequence comes from Nuphar pumila, assembly GCF_984573655.1. NCBI lineage: Eukaryota > Viridiplantae > Streptophyta > Magnoliopsida > Nymphaeales > Nymphaeaceae > Nuphar > Nuphar pumila. The sequence continues at coordinate 48,652,216 of NC_143264.1, read as the reverse complement.
GTGTTGTGGATCCATGGTCTCCCGAGAAGCAGATTATAAGTGGGCGGCACATTGACCACGTGAAAGAGAATTGAATGGACCGAGTAGTCAATGAAGATCTCCAGGAAGATTTTTCCTTTCGCTGTTTGGCCATGATTGTCGAACCCATAAATGCTGATTGGATCTGGAATATATTCTTCTTTTTTAATGCCCAAAGCTTTGGCGGTCATTTTCAGACATATATTGAGGCTGCTGCCTCCATCGATCAGCACATGAGGAACTGTCATCCCTCTGGTTCGAACCACAACATACAAGGCATTGTTGTGAAATACATGAGGTTTAGGGAGATCCTCCTCGGAGAAAGTAACTGTAGCATTAGTCATGGCCTGATTGACTATGTGGGCCATGTCTTCCGGAGTTATGCTTGGTTTCACCTTGATTTTCTGCAACAGATTATTTAATACTTGCTGATGTTTAGCGGAAGCTTGGGTTAAGTCCAAAATTGAGACATTGGATAATGTTGTAATAGGCTTTAGAGTGGATGTCCCGCTTTTCTTTGGGGTGGACTTAATGAGATGCTTAGGGAGCCATGGCATACTTCTGGCTACCTCGGGAGATACCCCAGCGGGCTTATCAGATACTTTCATTTTGCCGAAAGCTGAAATAAGGTCCATCTTCTGGGCCTTGGACTGAGCTTGTTGCAATACCAGGACCTGATGTCGAGCTTGCATATCATTTTCAGAGCACGGCTTGATATGCTCCTGTGGTTGAAACGACTGTTCGGTGATGACTACTGTAGAATGACTCTTTTAGAATATCTATATTTTCATCTTCCGCACCTTCTACCAGAAGATTTTTATCAATAAGGTCCTGAACAATGTTCTTCAGAACGAAGCAATTCTCAGTGTTGTGCCCCACTGTTCGATGAAATTTGCAAAATTGGTCTTTGAATTTTCCCATAGGAGCGGAAGGATCGACCAGCCTGGGCAATTTGACCATCTCCTTGGTCAACAGGTACTCGAGCACAGTCTCGAGTGATTGATCTAATGGAGTGAACTTCCTCTCATAGCTCCATCCTTCGTGCTTCACTTTCTCTCAGGGTTTTGGTCCCTGCTCTAGCTGAAGCGGCTTGCTGAATTGCGGGATCGACTTTCCTTTCTGGTCCTTCTTGTTTGAACCTCCTGCCCCATAACAGAAGTCTCTATTCTGCCCCTTGCGATGATTCTGTTTATCATTTCTGGCAGAGTCGGCGAAATGAGTCTTCTTTTTTGACTCATTCTGATTATTGTTCTTAGCAAAAGTGAAGCCTTCATAAAAACCGTTTTTCATGCTTAACTCGAGCCATTCGGCCCGCTCTGTTAACTCAATAAATGATCTGGATGGCGCAGTAGAGATGAGGCCTTTTAGAGGCTGCGAGAAATTGCTTAGAATCAAGGACAAAGCATGCCCTTCTGATATGGGGTCTCTCATCTTATTGCAAGCTGACCTCCAGCGGTGGATAAAAACTCGGGCCTTTTCATTTTCTCTCTGTTTCAGGCCACAGAGGTGGCTGAGGGTCGGGAGCGCCTCAGCATTGAACAGAAAGCGCTCAATGAACATATTCACCACCTTATCAAATTCTTTCAACTCTATGGGGTTGATGTGCTCCGAGTACCATTTAGCTGCCGTTCCCTCCAGACTGCGAGGGAAGCAAAGGAAGAGTGCCCGATTGTCACGCTTGAATCGTGAACATTCAGTGAAAAACATGGCGAGGTGAGCTTTAGGGTCGCCAGAACCATCAAACTTGATAAATTTTCTGGGGAGATTATCCAGATTGTCGTCTCCATCTAAACCATCATAGATGTCTTTGCTGGTGAAGACTTTCTTGCCCTTGTCGCGGGCCTGCAGATCTTTGACCATTCTCATCATATCTTTTAATTGTGACTGGGTAGGGTCGTCAACAGACTGATTTTTGGATTTGTAAGCCGACCCCTGGCCCTGAGTCGACCTTTTGAATTCATGTTTATTTTCACATTCCTTGTCAGCATCGTCAGTTGATTCTGACTCATCAGATACTTCCTCATGACGACTCTGCTTTTTGCTGATTTTCGCATTTCTGGCTGCATGACCCTTATCTTTCTGCTTTATCTGAATTTGCTCAGTACTGGCTTCAGTTTGCTCTGCCAGCATCTTGCTCATCATTTTCTTGAACATGACGTACATCTGGGGATCTACGTCGTCCTCAACCTGTTGTCCTTGACTACGGGGCGAGTCCATCTCTTCTTCTGAAGCTACTGAGTACGCGACGCCTTCAACTGATGTGGTTTTCTTTCCGGACCTTGTATGAACCATTGAATGTCACGACAATTCTCTGGAGATTGCTAACGCTCTCTGCAGGGCAGAATTAATGGTTAGGCTTTTGAAGAAAATTTGGTTTGGAGGAAAATATTTATTGAGAATTTTGGTAGACAATTGAAAGAGCATCCCATTACTAGGGATTGAGTCGTCGTTGGGATTACGACAATTGCGTTGCTATTCTTTGCAAAATAAACAACTGGGAATATGCCTTGTTACCTAGGTGAGGTCGTCAAACCAAAGTGAAATGTAAAATAAAGGAATTTTATTGAGGGGAAAAACATGATTTTATCAATAATACACTTGACAGAGGGGAGGGGGACAAACAATTTTCCACCACTCCGGATAATCAGAGGACACTCGAGGACCAGGAAAAATAGTGAGAGTAACAAAGGAATCCCAGCCATGTCTGGCAGAATGGTATGCTCCGGACCACTGATCTGATGAGAGGTCGAATTCTGGCAGAACCCCTGATAGTGGACGAATCTCTACGCGCTTCTGCCTCTAAGAGAACTGCCTGACGCACCACTCTGGATGATAGTATGCGCAGAAGAACAGGCCAAGTAGTCTGAACCGCTTGCCGTAAGCGTAAGTATATCTGGGAGGTGATTCCTGACGATCAAAGTAGTCCCATACGACTTCTTCCTCCTGAAGGTTGTCGATCAGGAACCGGTATCGCGCAACTGGAAGAAGCTTCTCTCCATTGTATCTGAATGAATTGGCTCGGGCTGGCACATGCCGGAGGAACCAAGACTGCAAGGCATAGGTGCACCCTTCGACTAGGATCGACTCTCCGAGTGCGGAACGAGTCAACCCTCGGTATAGAAAAGCGAGTGAGGCCATGGCTATTGAGAGGTGGGTGGTCTGTCGACTTTCCCATCTCCTCATAAGCTGAACTATTCTGATATCCATGTAATTCCGTCCATCGGGAAAGAAAGCTAATCCCACCGTGCACAGAACCATCGCGTGCTGAATTCTCTCTCGAGCTGTCCTGGACAACGAGCTGACTTCCACAAATGTCCCATACTGTCTGTAGATTTTGAGCAGGTCCACATATTCATTTCCATCTTCTTCAATCAGAGGCCAAGACTTGCATCCCGTCATGCGAGCTAAGGCATCTTTAGGGTCCAGACCCTTGACATTAATCAAAAACTGTTTCTCCAATGGATCTCCAGGCTGACCGGCTGGCTCGGGCAATCCCATAATCTCTGAAAATTCATCCATCAGTATTGTCATCTCGCTCCACGAAAACCAAAAGGTAGAAGTGCTCGGATTCCACCGTTCTGCTAGTGCATGGATCAAGTTGCCGTTGACTGACTGCTTTCCCACTGCGGACGCCAATTCTAGCCCACAATCGTCCAAGTGGTCCGGAAACATACGAGAGAAATTCTTGAACCATAAATAGTACCACTGGGGAAAGAAGGATCCGGTGCTGAGGACTCGATGTTCAGGAAGACTTTGTCGCACCTCGTAGGAGATGTGACCCTCAGGGAAGACTGAATCAAGCTGACTGGATGACATCGGACTGAAAATCATGGAAAATTGGAATAAGACTTGGGAAAATACAGGAAATTTGAGGAAAATGCAGGCAGGATAAAAATAAAGTAGGAAATTCGAGATCCAGAAGAGAGAAAGAATGAAAAATCACTTGGAGTTTTGAAGGAAATTAAAGGAAATTTGGAAAATTGTCCAGGGTTTGATGAAATATGAAGGAATACTTCATAAAATGGAAAATGAAGCATTTAAAAAATCGTCCAAGGTTTAAAACATGGACAGTATATGGAAATGGATTAAGGGATTTCTGAAAAATCGTCTAGTATTTTAGAAAATTGGGAAAATATGGAAAATAACAAGGAAATCACTATAACACATTCTGCACAAACAAGTATGCACATACAACATTCCCTACAAGCTGACTCTAGATGCACAAATTTTGAAATAGCTATAGGACCTTAATCCTAACTCTAAGGTTCAGATCAACTGTATCCAATCCAGTTATGCCTATATACTCAAGCCAAGGCTCGATGTACGTGGCATAAAATCAATTTCTCTGCTTCTAGGTTCAAGTTTTCCAACATCCTTGAGCACCTGCCGATATACGTTGGACTATGGCCCTTGGTACGTGGCAGGGGGGTTTTCACCTAAATAAGTGGCCCAGTTGTGAGGCTCTGTCCCGAACTATGGTTCTGGAAAAGAGCCCAGCAACGTGAAGACTGGAACAATATAGGTAGGGTGGTTTTTGAAAAATATGAGCACATGCAATCAAATCAGAAGGCTCTAAAACCTAAAGAGATAGAGATTTTGAAATATTTGAAGAAGCAAACATTGTTTTTATACAATTCCTAAATTGAGGAGTGTTGTATTAGACCTAAGTCTATGTGAGCATGAATAATTCTCCTCAATATGGTCCTACCAAACCATACTTAGTCTACATGCAGTCCATGTCAGCTGGGTTCAAGTCTAGGCTCCTAGGTTCACATGATATTATAAAGCAAAGCTGACATTCCATGGAAATCGATTTTGACAATTTGAACTAAGTAGAGCATTAGATTGATCAGGCAAAGACAGGTCCCATCACGGTCGCCAAACCTGTTATCATCGCAAAATTTTTAACTTTTGCGAATCAAACTGACCTTTGAAAAAGATTTTGAAAATAACTCGCCTCCGTTTTAAAATGCGGGAAAATTCCGTAGAATGGGACTCGCCTGTCGGTACGAGGTTCAACCGTTCTTGCCACCTTTAACAGGGGTATTTGAACCAAGGATCAATCTTATGCTCTATTCTATTCAACTTGTCTAAATCATATTCTAATTTCTAAATGCACATAGAATCAGGCATGTGCTATGAATTTTCAGAAAATGCACATTTGAAAACATGATGTTTGCTTTGAATGATTGAAATATTTAGAATAGGATATCACATGGAAAATCGTGAATTGGGATTTGAAATATACTTCTGAGAGAAGTAAAAATCGATTTTGAGGAATCCTTGACATTTGGTGAAAATCGATTCTGAGAGACTTGGTTTCTCTGAATTCAAACTTGGAAATTGAAATTCTTAGAAAATTTGAATTTGGAACTTGGGAAATACTTGAAATATCATTGGCAAATCCATATTTTGAGAAAATCGATTTTTGAATAAGACTTAGAAAGATTTTGATTTCTCTAACTTCAAACTTTGAAATTGACTGCATAACTTGGAAAATTGAGTTTATGAACTTGAGAAACACTTGAAATATTCTTTGAAATTCAATGCTTTTGGGAAAATCGATTTTGCTATAAGACTTAGGGGATTTTGAGGAATTCAATTTCCTTGACTTGGAATTTGAATTGGAATTGGCAAATGCATGAAACGAATGAATATGAATTTGAGAAATACTTTTTTGTATTTTGAGAAATGCAGTGCATTTTGAAGTTAGCCTAAGAGTGTAGGCTGAATATGGCTAATGTGAAGATCATAAATCTAAGTATCATTCGTATTCTGACTATGGCCATAAATACAAATTCCACCAAGTTTATAAACTTCATAAAAGCTAGTGCATGTGCCATTCGTGTAGACCATGGTGAGTTTGAATATGCATGAATCATCATCCATCACACATTGAAATTATAAAAATAAACTATATGCAATGCAACCTAAGCTAAGCAGGAAATGTAAATTCTTATTCCAAAGTTTAATTACAAATTACATCACTATTGAAATTTAAATACATAAAAAAATAAAGTCTTCAATGTACCTGCAAAACTAGAAAACTTGTTAGTGAATATATGTTGGCTTTTCTAGGTTTATCCAGTAATATCTAGAAATTACTGGATTTTGCTAGATATAAGACTTTTTCTTGATTCCCTTAAATAAAAATGATAAAGATATGAAATCAAATTGAACAAATAATGAATATAAGATATAGAATTTCAAAATTGGGGTCCAAATGACCAAAATACCCCTAATAACAAGACTATGGCCTTGAAATTAGGGTTTTTAGAAAGATATTTTGATAAAATGCAAGTTTTGAAATTTGAATGGAATAAGTTAAGCTAAATATGATGTGACATGCTTAAATATGTGAAAATTAGGGTTAGGGATTTCGAAATTGAGGTCAAATGACCAAATTGCCCCCGATAGCAAGACTATGGCCTTGAAATCAGGGTTTTCTGAAATAGATTTTGGTAAAAACTTAGGTTTTATGCACTAAATGAAATCAAATGAGCATAAAATTAAACCTAAAGCATCCTAATATGATTATGAATATGATTAAACCCTGAAACTATATGCTTATGCACGAAAATCCAATAATATCAAAAAATATGATTTTAACAGTGTTTTTGGATCTTTCAGGTATCCTGTTTTGCAATTTTATTAATTCAGACATCAAATGGATTCCAAAATCCATAAAAATTGGTACCTGCACTTTTTATAACTCTAGTTTTGACTTAGAATTATAAAAATAATTTTTTGACATTAAATTAACCCGAAAATTGCATCAAACCCTAAAAATATGTTATTTTTGACCTAATTTATCAACCAGTTTCAATCCAAGACCCTAACCAGGGATCCAATCTCCATGAAAATTTATGAAATTTTACAGATACTAACTAAGAAGAAAAACAGAGATTTCTCAATTTACATATCGGAAAAATCATCTCCGGTTAGAGAGAAACTCTTCTGGCAATCTGAGCTAAAATATATTACTTTCAACAGGGATTAAAACGGCTACTTCAGATTGAAAATACATACATAAATAGCAATCCTAAACAAAAATCTCTGAAATTTTAGTGGTGAACAGTAGACAGAAAAATAGCAATACTCACTTTTTACAAATCATGAATCTGATCTGTGGTTTGGGATTTATGACTAACACAAGTCTGATTAGGGTTTTGGTAAACCCTAACGAGTTCTAAATTTAAAAACAGATTCTCTGAAAGGGGCAAAATACTAAACAGTGATAAAAAAAATCCAAAAATTTCACAGCAGACAGATCTACTCAATGTGAATCCATAGCACTTTACAGATCTAAAATCGGATATAAGATGAGAGAAATATCATAACAGCAAGTTACCTTCTTGATTTTAACCAGATTTTAAAGCTTTAAAAACCCGATTTGATGTCTGATTTTTTTTATAGGGTTCCCGAGATCCAAAACCTCTGATTTTTATACAGTAACTCAATAACTCATGCATGCATCACATATAAAAAAATCAGAAATAAACAATAAGTACTTCAATCCGAAATAACATTATCTTTACTGTTTTAAACCTAAAATACACAAAAATTTAAGAAACTTGAAAAACCATTCATTAACTAATGGAAATCCATAAAATAAACCATAAAACAGTAAATAAAATTATTTCTATGCTATATAACGTAAAACAAACATGAATAAACCATGAAAATAAAATAAAAACAGGGAATCAATGGCTGGAATTCAATATCACCTTTAAAACATAGATTTAACCCATTAAAAGGGTAAATCATGTATTTTATTGGTTAATAATGTAAAGAATCATATTAAAATTAATTATAATGGATTAAAATCCCTGTAAAATACACCAAAGAAGGTTAGATCACCTTCTTGGACCGTTCTTGCTAGTTCTTGATGGTTCTTGAGGTGAAACCATGGTTGAATCCATGAAATAGGAGGTATTAATGGCTAAATTCATGTTTAAATTAACAAAAGTATTAAATAAACTAAAGAATTTAAAAGAAATAAATACCTTGGAGTTGCAGCAATGGAGGAAGGGATGGAGAGGAGAGAGAAGCTCCAAGAATCCCAAGGAGAGCAAGTTGGGAAAATCGACCCCCCTTATGCTCCTTTTTATAATAAAAAATTAGGTTAAAAATTAAAAGAAATTGAAAATTTTTGGACTCTCTTAAGGGGGGGGATTTTTGGGTGGAAAGACCTAACTACCCCTAACCTAACTTATCTAAATTAATGCCTAATTAACCCCTAGACTTTCCTAAAAAATCCCCAAATGTAATGCCACTTGGCATTTTCTACATTTGGTTTTTTAAAACACCTTTAAAAACCTTTAAAAACACTAGTTTTAAAAACTAACTTTCAAAATGAGTTTTTCAAAATGGTTTTGACTCTTCTAAACCTCTAACATTAACCAAGACATCAACTAACCCTAGTCTAGCCCTGACTGACTCGAATATGGCGCCACCCCGAGTGGGTCCTACTTGAGTTTTTTTCTTTTCTTTTTTCAAAAAACGATTTTAAACTTGAAATTAAAGGAGTTTTCAAAAGGATTTTCAAAAGCAAACTTGAAATTCAAAGTTTTGAAATGTCATAGGGTTCTAACTGAGTCAGAACTCCTCTGGATATGGTGCCAACTGAGTGGGCCTACATCGAATTTTGGAAATTTTGAAATAAACACTGAAAATAGCTTTGAAAAAGGGTTAAAATCGACATTTGAAAATCAAGATCTTTGAAAATAGGGTCTCAAGCGAACTGGAACTCCGAGTTAGAGTCCTGAACTCTTAAGACTTTGAGATTTTAAATTTTAGAATTCAAATGAAAGAATTTTCGAAAGATTTTATCGAGAAATGATGAAATAAGTCAGAAAACACAGTCAGGGTTAGACTCCTAACTCGACCGAACTCTAAAATAGAGTCCTGAACTAACTGGACTCTGTAAAATGACCTAAATTTTGAAAACAACCGAAAAAGACTGAAGATGGAAGTAAACAGACTTCAAAACAGATTTTTGACTGGATTTGGACTCTGGGACAGAGTCCTGATCGGACTGAAACTTTCAAAAATTTGAGAAATTTGATAAATAGAGAAATTCAGAAGGGACCCCATCTCAATGGGTCTCATCTGAGAATTGAAATCGATTGAAATTTGAATTTAACATGAATCCAGATCGTTTTCTAAGAAAGTATTTCAAAATATAAGGTCCCGGGGGTTGGAAAATGACAAAATGTTGAATAAAAACCCAGGTTTTAAAATTGTTTTTGAAAGAAAAGTTTTAAAACTCAAATCTGGATTGAATGTTTTGAAAACTGGAGTGCTGGATCTCAAGAATGAGATGTAATGACATGCAATGCAATGAGATGGTATGTCCAATGCATGCAATGATATGCAATGACACATGAAATGTAAGCATTGGATAAGAGTGAAAATTTGGGGTGTTTACAAGTAGGTATCGTATTACATTATTTTTTTTCGTTTTCCTCTTGCTTTTTCATCTTATTAAACGCACCATAGAGGGGTTGATTCGCTTGTAGCAACATCAACCCCTCCCCTATGCAACAGTAATTGAATGCTTATTCCTACATCTCCTCTTTTGTTTATTGAATTTTTTTTTCTTGGGTGTATACGATTTTCTTGTTTTCGATTCCATCATCCAATGTCTGCTTCTTTCGCTATTTACTTTAGTTAGTTTCTACATTTTAATTTTCCCACATCGGAGAGTGTCTTAATCATGCTGAAATTATTGCATCCGTGCGTTCTTCTCTTCCTCTTTCTCGCCATTGGTGTTCTCTCTGGATATATTTGGCTGTTGGTATTCGAATCCAGGCATTGAATACATGCTTGCCGATGAATCATAGGGTGCAGAGCGGCGTTTCAGAGAATCCATTAGATTCCTTTTCATCCTTCCTGTAATCTCTGTATTTGGTTTAATGTTACGTTTTAGTCTATAGTCTATAGTCTATATTTTTTTTATTATTAGCATTTTGGTTTGTATCTGACATACATTTCCTTCTCTATAATTTTTATCTTCTGAATTTTTCTTTTGATTTTCCATGATTCCTCGTTTTTCCTTGATCTTTTGCCGAATAATCTTCTGCCTTGATGTTGCCCCATTAAATCCAAAAAAAAAAAAAGAGAATTACTCCTCGAAGTGAAACAGTGCCCTGATCTTTCCGGGAGTGTGGAGACCAGGTGCATCTTGTGCTTCAGCATAAGATAAACTTGCCACTCATGCCACCATGTCTGCATCCTTAACATTGTACAGAGTTACTGGTATATTCTCTACTGGCTTCCAGTTTTGTTATGTTTCAATTTTTTTTAGATTATAAGGGTTTGGATGGTTCTATTTTCCCTCCTTTTATTGCTAAGGGAATGGTGAACACAAAGGGAATCAAATCTCCATGCTTGTCCCACAAGGAGAAGCCTCATTGAATAACTATTACTTTGTATAAGCATATATTCTAGTTCAGGGCTTGTAGGATCTCAATCCAATTGTCAATGACTTAACTGTTTATAATATATCTTAGGTTGTCTGTTATTGTTCAACAGAACACGATTGTGAGGAAAAGAGGGAATCTGCATCACTCTTGAGCTATTTCTTTACTGTTTGACTCTTTTGTTCTCTATTTGTTTTAGTTTTGTGTATAATGTTTATCATGATTGTCTGAAGGCCTTTGTTCATAACGTCCCTCCTTCATCTCCTGTTTCAAAATATGTGCAACATCATTATATCATCTCTTCAGCGGTTCATTTAACTTCTGCATCGATAAGGTTGCTTGTGTAGCAACCGCTTTGGTTTATACAAGGCTATAGCAGGTTTATGCAGCACCGTTTCATCATTCGATTTAGCAATTATTTCTGATATAAGCAACAAACCGGATAACGTTATGGAAGAGAGCTCGGGTCAGCATACAAGCTTTTGGAGGATTGGTTGAGACTTGGGCATGATAGAATGTTTGTGGAGGATTGAATGGTTTAGTTGAAAACTGGCCTGCGTTTATGAAGGATTCAACAAAATAGGTGATTCCTGCCATTCCTGACTCAAACACCGGTGCAGCTGAGGCCTTCTGACAAGGAAATCACATCAATTTCTGCTGATAACTTGGTTCAGGGATTTCGCAAGAGGAGCTAAATATTTTTCTGATTATGGTGAAAAGTCAAACCTCATCTATTTTTTTTATCTCATGTTAATATTCTGATATTCGATAAACACTTTCATTTCAGCATATGTAGCTCTAAGATTTAAACAATCAGTTAGAATAGTTTTTCCTTTGTACATAATTTTCTTGTTATTTCTGCTAGTTTTTGCCAAGATTTTTCTGGGAAAACCCAACATGTAGATATACTGAGAGGAGTTCCCTTTCTGAGGAATTTTTAAGACCGAGATTGGTTGCACAGTTACAATCGAGAAGCCATAGGAATGCTTCCTTTTTTTGCTGATATGATATGCTATCAATGATTGCTTTTCTCTTGGCTATGGTCCCACCTACTTCTGTTATCCTCAATAAAAGTTGCTTATGATTCATCATTGTCCACAGTCTGTGAACTGAAATTTTGATGCTGAAGGGCTGCATAGTTGAACATGCCTGAGCCTAGACTGTTTGAGCTTATACACAAGACAGGACCGAAGACAGGCTAAAACCTTTACAGGATAAAGGGTATACATTCACCCTGTCCATCCACTTCCCACGCCTACAGAAGCTACCAGAGTGTTCCATCCCAGCACCAAGAATCGCTCCTTATTTGCCAAAGCTCCATTGTGCTGTCATTGATTCAAAATTTTTGCTAAGAATTGTTGGTGCCAATACTGCAATCACAAGGTTTAGCCACCTATGCCATTCAGCCAACAGAGAGATCACCTCTCTAGATCTCGCTATCCTCTGAATCCAAGGGTAATGACTGCAAACTTTCACGTGATGTTGTTCCTCTGACAAAATCCCAGGTATGACATCTTTAGCACAAATATGACCAATCTTAGATTTGAACTTCTATTACACTGTATATTTTGTTAAATAGACTTTGACTATTGCATTTTCCCAACCATAAGAGTAAGTATAGTTTGTGTGGTTTCAATAGTTGTATGATTGTATCCTTGTGTAAACTTGTTCTTTCTAAGGATAACATCGTGTTTTCTGGTCTAGTGCCTTGCGGAAGTCACACAGCTTTGAAACTAATTGAATCTTAGAAATTATTTCATAACATCAGATTTTGTGGTTATTTTGTCAATGGAGATCCCATCATCCATTGAGTTGTGGCTCAGCAAGAACTGGATTGTCCCCATTCTCAGATAGTTTGTCCAAGTCAATTGCGTAAATCTATGCTCATCAATGTGTTATTCTTGATTGAAGATCACACCAGCTGTTTGATATTGGTCATTGTAAACACCCCAAATTTTCACTCACCTCCCCGACATCTCCACCAAACATCATCATCCAGCCTCTGAAATCGCTCGATGGCAAAATGGTCATTTTCTGAGCTCGGACCTTGCAAAAGTCCAAATTTCATCTGAAACTCTCAAATTTTCTCTATTTTTATCTCAGATGTTCAAGATTTTACTCCTGACAGGAGACAGACATCTCCAAGTCTTGGTTCAAGATTATATTGCATAAGACATGTCATTGCATATCATTGCATGAGCATTTCAAATCACTGCACTGCACAGCATGTCATTTCGAGGTCCAGAACTCTCGATTTCAAAATCTTCAATCCAGATTAGAATTTTAACTCTTTTCAAAATTGATTTCAAAACCCTGGGTCTTCAAAATTATCAAATTTTCCCATTTTACCCCCAGGACTCTGAATTTCAAAATATTTCCTCAGGAAAACCATCTGGATAGTTTTCAATATGGATTTCAGTCACTTCACCTCAGATTTTGCCCCTTTTTGACAATTTCAAATATCTTTCTTTTACAAAATCGCCCTACAAGGGCCAACTCTTTCCAAAATTCCTGTTTTGCCCATTAGTCCAGATTTTATGAAAATTCCAAAAAGAAGTTGTGGTTTTATCCTTATTTCAATAAAGAAGCAATGTGGGACCCACACTGAGGTGGTGTCACACAAGCTTTCCTTTTGAAAAATTTGAATTTTGAGAAAAACCCAAAAATATAGGAGCCTTGTCCCCTGGATTGGTGCCACTTGTCATTTCTCTCTCCTCCCATTTCCATGCCAAGTGTCAGTGTGGGGCTACCTTCAGAAGCCGCCACATGTCATCCCATTTATCTGCCATGTGTCACCCTATCCATCCGGCGCCATGTGTCATTTCAAAGACTACCAGGAGATGCCAAGTGTCATAGGTTGTCCTGTCTAGAAAAAGTGGAGTTTGTCTCCTCTGAGGTGGCGCCACTTGAAGTGTGTCTCCTGCAGGGGACACGTGTCAACCCCTCTTTCCTTCTAGAAAAGTAGCCTGACACATGTCTCTTCCTACTTTTCTTAGAAAAGTAGGAGACATGTGTCACTCCTAAATTCCTACAGAAAAGGTAGGCTTGTCTCCCTCTGAGGTGGCGCCATCTAGAGTGTCTCCTGCAGAGGACACATGGCAAGCTCTCATTTCCTCAGAAAAAGCAAATGCCATGTGTCATTTTCTGCTTTCCTCAGAAAAACTAGAATTCAAATATTCAAAAATCCCCATAGGTGGCGAAAATCAAGAACTCCTACCTTTTTCATCTTATCTGAGATGGCGCCACATGGCTTGGCCCACCTTCTCTCCCCTCTGCCACGTGTCATTCTCTGCTTCTTTCAGAAAAAGTAGAGGACACATGTCTTCTCCCTACCTCTTTCAGAAAAGTAGGAGACACATGTCACTCCTGGCCTTCTTCAGAAAAAGCAAACCATTTAAAATTCAAACAAGGCATTAGGTGGCGAAAATCCGAAGCTCTGATTTTTCCAGATGGCCTATGAGGGCGCCACATGTCCCTTCCCTCCTTCTCATCCCTCTGCCACGTGTCATCTTCTACTTCTTTCAGGAAAAGAAGGTGACACATGTCTCCTTCTCACTCCTTCAGAAAAAGTAGAGGACACATGTCCTCTCCCTACTTTTTTCAGAAAAGTAGGAGACACATGTCACTGCCCTCTTTTTCCTCCCTCTTGCCACATGGCATTGTAGGAGCCACCCTGAGGTGGCGCCACATGTCCACCCTCCATTCCTCCAGGGCCAACCTCCATTTGAATTTCAAACTTCTCCTCTGAGGTGGCGCCATCTGAAGAACCTCCTCCAGCAGGCTGACACTTGGAACCATCCTAGACTGCCACATGTCCAGATCTCCTTTCACCAGAAAAAGCAAAATTCAAATTCCTCTGAGGTGGCGCCTTCTGAGCCCACTGCTCTGTCCTTCTGACATGTGTCAAACACCTTTTGAGGTGGCACCATTCCAGGACTCCACTTGGCTCCATTTTTATTTTTTTATTTTTTTTTTATTTTTAAAAAAAGGTAGCCCACCATGAGGTGGCGCCACCTGAGGACTCCCTACAAAAGGTGAGTTTGAATTTCAAATTCCAAGAGAGCACCCTCTGAGGTGGCGCCTTCTGGGAGCTCTCTGCAGAGAGAATCAAGCTAACTTTTGAAAAATTCCAAATTCCCCCTGCTGAGGTGTCTCACCCACAAGATTTCCATTTTTTTTTATTCTTCTCAAAAATTAAAACACCTTTTGAGGTGGCGCCACCTGAGGGCTCCTTGCAAAAGACAAATTCGAATTTCAAACCCCTCAGATGACACCCCCTGAGATGGCGCCACATGGAGGGCTCAGATTGAACCTGTTTGAATTTCAAAATTTTTCAGAAAAGTTATAAAAACAAGGGTTCACGCCCAGCCTAAAGAAGAGAAGGGAGATCATTTTTTTTTAGCTCTTGTGAACTTGGAAAATCCGACCTAGCCTTCCTAGAATCAGATTTTGAATTGTGGAAATCGTGCCCCCTTTGGCGCATTGAAGAAGGTGAAGTAGAGCTCGTGCTGTGGCCAATTCGATTCCAACAGAGCTCGATTTTGGTGGACCATCCGAAGCTCGGAGCGAAGGACGAAGGAAGCTCGTGATAGCTGCCCCTTTCAAGAGCTCCTACGCTGCATAACGAAGCAAGGTGCACTTCTTTTCCCCTTGATGTGATTCTATAATCCGAATCGGGAGTCGTTTGAAGAAAGAGCTCATCCGAGGGATGGATTGAGCTATTCTCATAAAACGACATATATAAAATGTTTTGTTATGCTTCCTTGATGATTTTTAACATTCATATAGTTAGCTAGGTTTAATTTGCATTTTATTTCATTCATTTAGCATATTTCATGAATTAATTAGGATTAATTTAGCCTTTATTTCAATTCTGCTTATTTTCAGTAGGTCTCTGTTTTTGTCAGTCAGTCCACACGTCATTTCATGCATTTGTTTTTTATTAAAAATCCCAAAAACATCACTGAATGCGCCCTTAGGTGTCCCTAAAATTTTGCCAAAAATTCGGAGCCATTTGAATTTGTTTACTGCGGTAAACATTCAAAATGGCAAGTCGGGTTTTGTTACCCGGGATACGTTTTGAAAATCATTTGCCGACTTGTAAAATCGAGATATCCCTCATGGGAGATCCGATTTTCAATCCGAAAGCTGTTATGAACTCGGGAGCATGTCTAGTTTTTAATATGATTTTTTTAGATTTTCTGATTTTTTTTTAATGTCTAACAAAAATCCGAGATGTCGGTACACGTGTCAGAGCCTAATTTGGGCCTCTGAGATCTTGGATCGACTTAGGGCTATGGTTTCTCTTTGTGTGTTGCTCCAAATCCGAAACTGTAAAAAGTGAAAGTGGTGTCCGAGATGTCCTCTGTTTGAATCTAAAATCCTGTAATTTTTAGAACAGTGTTGACCCCTGCTTCGGATTTTTCTTGTCAGCCCCCTGTTTTGCTACATTTGTCTGTTCTGTTAGTTTAGGCAGGAATAGTTATATTTTTATCTGTGTTTCCGTTGATCAAATACCAAAGTCATAAACATGAAAGCTGTTCATGTAGATGTCGTGCATAACTTTGATTAATTTCATAAATTTCCATGGCCGTTTTGTATTTCTTTAGCATTTTTCATCAGATTAGTGTGATTTTTACCTCTGTCAGAACTAAATCTCTGTTATTGAACTCACCATGGCTCAAATCCCAAGGCTGTAAAAACCAAAAATGTTCCATTTCGGGTCTTTTAGCAGTCTGCAAAATATCAGAAATTTCTATAGTGTAAATCTTGCGTTATCATATTAAACATTGCATTTGGTTCGGATCCATAGGCAAAATCCATCATTTTAGGACTTTCCTTGAATTTTAGCATTTAAATCATATCATTTCGTGATTTTTAGCATTCTAGGTTGTTTATCAGAGTGTTTAGATGCTTAATACCGAATTTGGTGCAATTTGGAATCCATTTGAGGTTCTGATCATCCATAATACCAAAACAGGGTCCCGCAGGACCCCGATCCAAGCAAAAAACAAGCGAAATTCGTTATTTTTGATAAATTGCAAAATACCAAATTCTGATTTTACTGTCTTAATGTGTCTATCAGCATGTCATCATATCTCTTACTGCATTTCATCATCATTTGATTCAATTTGAATTTCAAAATCTCAATTTTACCAAGTTTTTCTTCAAAAAACCCTGATTTTAAAGATGTAACTTTAATTTTAGGGGTATTTTGATCATTTTAACCTCAATTCCGAATTTCAAATTGTTTTTCACTGAATTTCTAGCATTTTCATCATTTCAAAATATCAAGGAAGCACGAGAATACGGTTTATATCCAATTAAATCCAATAATTTCATAATATTATTGGAAAATCTTGGAAAAACCCACATATTTGAGTTAACCCAATTTCAAGTTTGGCAGGAACAATCAAAAGAAGGAGCTGAAGTCTGCAAATTTCTTTTATTTCCTTTATTTAGTGATGTAATAATTTTGGAATAAGAGAGTTAATTTCCTGCTTAGACTAGGATGCATGTCATATAGTTTGAATTTATGCAATATCCTGATTATATGATTCATGCATTTTATTTCAAAAGCACTGTGGATGTTCACGAATGACACGTGCACCAACTCTTAGGGAGTTGATGGACTCAGTTGGATCCATATTTACGGCCCTAGTCGGAATATGGACGAGACCCAGATCCATCATCTTTCTACTAGTCACATTGAGCCTACACTCTTAGGCTATCTTAAAATGCACATCATATTTCCAATGTTTTCAAAGCATTATGCATTAAATCAATTAAACTCTGAACATATTCATGGCCACAGTCAGAATATGTGAAGGCTTTATTTTGACTTAATGCATATTTTTCCAACAAATTTCTTATAGAATCTTTCAAAGTGCATTCATTTACTCATGTCATTCGCATCATGAAATCATTGGTTTTCCCATGATTTTCTTAAGAAAACTTCATTCTCAAGAAATCGATTTCTCAAGAAACTCTGAGGATTTTCCAAAATCGATTTTCCAAAGTCAAGTTTTTCCACAGTTTTCCCTGGAAAATGTTATTTTCTTAAGAGCTTCAAAAGAATTTTCCAATCTTTCTCCAAGTCAAAATCGATTTCCAAGTATTTCAAGGTTAAGATTCTCAGGTTTTCAACTTCCCAAGTTTTAATTTTCCTTTTCCACAAGGGATTTCCAATGAATTTCCATCATTTTCCTAAGAAAACTCTCAAAGTCCAAGTTTTCCTAAGAAGTGTTTCCCTTCTCAAATGTTCACACTTTTCCTAAGAACTACTTACATTTCTCAGGACTTCCAATCATTCATGATTTTTCCTTTATAAACTTTCTCGAGATTTCAAGTCTTTTCATCAGAGTTTCCTGAGAAATTGACCTCTTTCCTGAGAAATGTTTTCAACTCCAAAGTTTTCTCAAGCATACATCATGTTTCCAACTTGCATTTTCCAAAATCTCATAGCACATGCCTGAATTCTCTGTGCATCTAGGATAGAACATAACTTTGATGATTTAACTAAGTCAAGCATAGTTTTGGTCCTTGGTTCGATTACCCCTGTTAAAGGTGGCAGGAACGGTCGAACCTCGTACCGACAGGTCGAGCCCCATCCCATGGATTTTCCCGCAATTTTCAAAAACGGAGGCGAGTATTTCAAAACAATTTCCAAAATCCGGTCAAAGTTTGAAGCGCGAAAGCGTTTCCCTCTCTCTCTTCCGCAGGGAAGGGAAGACGGGGGAAAAATTTCGCGACGATAACAGGTTTGGCGACCGTGATGGGACCTGTCCTTGTCTGACCTAAATTATGCTTGATTTAGTTCAATTATCAAAAAATGTCAGCTCTTTTACTTTCAATATCATGTGAGCCTAGGAGCCTAGATTCTGACCTAGCTGACATTGATTGCATATAGCTTAGGCATGGTTTGGTAGGACCATATTGAGGAGATATTTTCATGCTCACATAGACTTAGGTCTAAATACAATCCTCCTCAATTTAGGATCTGAATGCAAACAATGTATGCTTCTTCAAAATTTTCAAAATATATCTCTCTAGGACTTAGAGCCTTCTATTTCTTGCATGTGATCATTTTTTCAAAACCCTCAATTACCTATCATTACCCGGTCTTCACGTTGCTGGGCTCTCTTCCAGAACCATAGTTCGGGACAGAGCCCCACAACTGGGCCAACTATTTGGGTTAACACCCCCCTACCACGTACCGCGGGCCACAGTCCGAAGTATATCGGTAGGCGCTCAAGGATGTTGGAAAACCTTACCCTAGAACCGGAGTTGAAACTCTATGCCACGTACCTCGGATTTCGGTTCGAATATATCGGCATAACTGCATTGGACAAATATGATCTGAACCTAGAGTTAGGATTAAGATCCTACAACTGTTTTCAAATTGATGCATCTAGAGTCAGCCTTTTAGGGAGTGCTGAATGTGCATAAATGTTTGTGCAGGATGTGATTGCATGTATGATTTTCTCAATTCTTTATATTTCCCGATGTTTTTCAACTCATTAGGTCTTTTTCAAAATATCCTTATTTTCCACAAGGTCTTTTTCTCAAACCCTGGATAATTTTCTCAAATATCCCATTTCTTTCAAAACTCCGGGTGATTTTTCATTCTACCATTCTACTGGATCTCGATTTTCCAGCCTTATTCCATTCCTGCCTGCAAATTTTTGAAATTTCAAATTTTGCTTCAAAAACTTTTCCATATCTCCCAGTATATCTTCCAAATTTTATCCAAATTTTTGACATGTCCTTCCAATTCCATCATTTGTTTTTCCCTCAAGAGTGTTGGTTTCAAAATTCTTTTTTTCCATCATGCTAAACATCCCATGTGGTTCTGCAGAGGGCATTGGCATAGTTGTGTGATCCTGACGAGATCAAAGACCGCGCTACTTCAGCACATTAGTTACAGACAGTGAGTGAGAAATGGATTCCATAAAGTCTGTCAAAGAGGGAGCTCAGACCATCAAGGAGGAGATTGATCCCGCCATATATCGGTTGTTCAAAAGAATGATGATTGAGATATTATCCGAGCAAGCTGAAGCCAATTTCGGAAAAGTTCCTGTTAAAGAAGGGGCATCGATCACCATCCCTATGAGCATCATTGGAGACCACAACAGGGCAACCAGTTCTAAACCCAGCAACAACAGAGGCAGTCAAAGCAGCAAGTTAGAAGAGTCTAAAGATTTGAAAGGAAAGTATTCTAGAATCCAGAATAGACCTTTTCAATCCAGCCCTCAGCAAAAGGAAAAAAATCAAGGAAAACCAAAGCGCGGAAACTGGAGCGGCGATCGAGATTTCACTCCTATAGACAAGCCACTCGACGAAGTCCTTGAATACATGTTGATTAAGGGATTAGTGAAGCTCTCAAAGGCCACAAGTCCTCCCACCATCATGGGAAGGTTCAAGAATCAGTTTTGCAAGTTCCATCGGGCAGTAGGGCATGACACTGATCATTGTTTTGTCCTCAAAAATATTGTACAAGACTGTATTGATAAGAACCTCTTTGTTGAAGGCAGAGAAGAAGGACATCCAGTAGCCCTAACCAAGAAAGAAGTCAAAGAAGTCAGCATTCAACAGAAATCCAACAATCCGAAGAAGATAAAGCGTGATGGTTGGAGTTATGATCGCGAGTTTACTCCTTTAGGTGAGCCAATCGAAGAAATTCTTGGATATCTGCTCGCAAAGGATATGATCAAACTTCCAAGGATTGTGGATCCTCCCGTCACCATGGGGAAATGGAAAGATTGTTTCTGCGAGTTCCATCGGGCAATGGGGCACGATACTGAATGTTGCTTCGTTCTAAAAAATATTGTACAGGACTACATCGATAAAGAGCTTTTGGTGCCGGAAGAAAGGGAGGGACGAGTTGCAGTCCTGACCAAGCCTCTCTCAGATCACTTTGAAGAATGACAATGCCAATGCCAATGCCTTCTCATTTTATCAGGACGATATAGTCCTAGTGGTTTTCCTTTTTCAAGTCATCATCCTTTTTTAGGCATCAATAAAATCATCAACTTTTCTCATTTAATTATGACATTCTTCTTGTGGTTGTTCTGTTTCGTTATTATTCTCTCTCCCCCATTACACTGGGACATCCTTTTGAAAATTTGTTTTCAAGCATTCTATATGCAGGCAGGATAAACAAATTCCTCATTTCATGCACTTGTGCATTCATATGCATCAACTCATATTCATTTGCATTCAATTGCATTAATAACAATCCGGTCGGTATTGGGATTTCAACAAACAGTCCCATCACAATTCCTAAATGATCCAAAGATCATCGCCAATACTGAACCAAAACCCAGCACTCGAACTGGTATTATTTCAAAAATCCAGTATTCAAGCTGGCACATTTTCAACTTTTAGGAAAACCGAGTTCCGACTCGGGTTTTTATTCAAATCATTTTCCTTTGTTGATCCGGGTTCCGACTCGTGATCTCTCTACTTTATTCGAGCCTTGACTCGAACTCTTCATTTTCCTTTGTTGATCCGGGTTCCGACTCGTGATCTCTCTACTTTACTCGAGCCTTGACTCGAACTCTTCATTTTCCTTTGTTGATCCGGGTTCCGACTCGTGATCTCTCTACTTTATTCGAGCCTTGACTCAAATTCTTCATTTTCCTTTGTTGATCCGGGTTCCGACTCGTGATCTCTCTACTTTATTCGAGCCTTGACTCGAATTCTTCATTTTCCTTTGTTGATCCGGGTTCCGACTCGTGATCTCTCTACTTTATTCGAGCCTCGACTCGAACTCCTCATTTTCCTTTGTTGATCCGGGTTCCGACTCGTGATCTCTCTACTTTACTCGAGCCTTGACTCGAACTCTTCATTTTCCTTTGTTGATCCGGGTTCCGACTCGTGATCTCTCTACTTTACTCGAGCCTGGACTCGAACTCTTCATTTTCCTTTGTTGATCCGGGTTCCGACTCGTGATCTCTCTACTTTATTCGAGCCTCGACTCGAACTCCTCATTTTCCTTTGTTGATCCGGGTTCCGACTCGTGATCTCTCTACCTTATTCGAGCCTTGACTCGAATTCTTCATTTTCCTTTGTTGATCCGGGTTCTGACTCGTGATCTCTCTACTTTACTCGAGCCTTGACTCGAACTCTTCATTTTCCTTTGTTGATCCAGGTTCCGACTCGTGATCTCTCTACTTTATTCGAGCCTTGACTCGAACTCTTCATCTTCCTTTGTTGATCCGGGTTCCGACTCGTGATCTCATTACCTTACTCGAACCCTGATTCGAGTCCTTCATTTTCTTTTGTTGATCCGGGTTCCGACTCGTGATCTCATTATCTTATTTGAGCTCTGATTCGAGCCTTCCATTTTCCTCTGTTGATTCGGGTTCCGACTCATGATCTCTATATTTTATTCGAGCTCTGACTCGAACTCATCATTCTCTTTTATTGATGCAAGTCATTTCAATCATCAGGGTCTGTCAATTGCTCAAATTTGATATTTTGCTCTCCAAATTCCAATTTAAATCTTCAAATCAGGCAATTCTCCAATTTCGACCTCTGGGTCACCCAATTTTCAATTCTCAATTTCAATTACCAATCTCAATTTCGACCTTCGGGTCAATCAATTTCCAATTCTCGACCTTCGGGTCAATCAATTTCCAATTCTTGACCTTCAATTTCCAATTTTCGACCTTCGGGTCAATCAATTTCCAATTCTCGACCTTCGGGTCTATCAATTTCCAATTCTCGACCTTCAATTTCCAATTTTCGACCTTCGGGTCAATCAATTTCCAAATTTCGACCTTCGGGTAAATCAATTTCCAATCTTTGACCTTCATTTCTCAATTTCGACCTTTAGGTCACTCAATTCTCAATTCCGACCTTCAGGTCACACAATTTCGACCTTTTGGTCAACCAATTCTCAATTTCGACCTTTGTGGTCAAATCAATTCTCAATTTCGACCGTCAGGTCATCCAATTTCGACCTTTGGGTCATTCAATTTTCAGCAACCAATTTTCCAATTTTCAATTTCGACCTTTGGGTCAATCAATCTCAATATCCAATTTCAATCATTTCCTCTTGTGAAAGACCCTTTTTAGGGAGAGTTCGAGGGAGCTCGTTCTTTCGCATGCTATCCAATTCGTTCACTTAGCCCCTTTTCAGGGAGAGTTTGAAGGGACTCGCGTCTTTGTGAACTGTTTGCAAAACAATTTCCAATTTCACACAAGAAACCCTTTTAAAAGGGAGAGGCTAGACGGAGACTCGCTTTTCTTGTGACCCCCCAATTTCATACCAGGCCTTTTTCGTCATGAAAGACCCTCTTTGCAGGGAGAGTGTGATGGACTCGTTCCTTTCATGACCCAATTTTCAAACCTCACTATTATCGGCCCCCTTTCCATAAGAGAAGCCTAATATTAGGGAGCTTTGACGAAAGCTTAATTTCTCTTCGAAAGTTCGTTTTGCAAACACCTCCTCTTTAGGGAAGAGAGGAGTATTTCCCATTTCCCATTCAGGTAAGGGCTAAGCCTGAGTCTCTCTTTTTGGGGAAAAAGAGAGGAGAATTTTCGTCACGGATGTATTGAGCCGGATTTCAAATACTCATTTTCACCAAGGATTTCAAGAAAATTTTGTCAAATTTGTCAATCAATTGTTGATTTCAGAATCTTTTATTGCACTAATCTCTATCTCAATTTACCTTCAGCCTCACTTCCAAAAGAGTGAAGCTTTTGCGAAAAGGGATTCAAACTTCAAATTCTTTCTATTGGCCAACCAAAAGAATGAAGGATAAATCCTCGATATGGCCAGAAAAGACGATTCAAGGTTATCGAAAAGCCGTAGATGATCGATATTGATCGCAGTCAATGGCGCATCGTTAAAGGATTATTCTTGTAAAGACAAGGCAGTGGAAATATCCTGAGCGCTAGAAAAGAGAGCATTTACCCAAGCCCCGTTTCCTCAGAATCACCTAAGCTGCAATTAAATATCCGCAAAAGGGATCTCTCACCTGTCGTCAAGATGAAGGCGAATTAGGCGAGTAGACCCCCGGGGCCAAAGAAGATTCAAAACATCTCCAAGATGACGGAGTTTGTGACGGATCCTTCCAGGGAAAGTCCAAAGCACTGTCGAGATGAAGGCAGATGCGATGAACCTCTCGACAATCCCTAAAAGATATTTAATTTCAGCTATCGCCCAAAGATCTCCAAACCCATCGTCCAAGAAGGATCGAAACATCTCCAAGTTGAAGGAGTTTGTGACGTATCCTTCCCAAAAGAGAGAAAGAGAGGAAAAAGAAAGAGAGAAAAAGTCAGAACATCTCCAAAATGAAGGAGAATGTAGCAAAAACCCAGAGAGCCAAAAGAGTGCAGAAAGATTGTCAAGAGAGAAGCTCCCAGGATATCAAACTGCCAAATTTATCAAGAATCCTCTTTAACTTTGTGAAATTCTATTATCAATATTCTTTCATCAATTGCTTTCATAATATCAAATTCTCTTTCCTGCTCATATCAAGGAAATTGATAACTTCCTTGAAGAAGGTCAATTGCAAGCAATTTGGATTTCAAGTCTCGATTCTACAAAGTGAACCTTGTTTGGAGGTAATGCTTTAGGTAGAAAAAAAGGAATATCTTTGCAACAATGTGCAACATTTTCAAATATTTTGAATCAACAGCAAAATTTCCAACATTTTGACAATATTTTCTAGCTATCCTGACATGAAGTGAGAGCTCGATATCCGTCTTCGATGCATCCTGACACCAATTTTAAATCCCTCCTAAGGACTTGATTCCTTCCCTTCTTTGAGAGCATGAACTCTCAAATTTGCACACTTCCCTGTGTCCCCACTGTCCCACCATAGACAGTCCCATTTCGGTTCGAGGTCGAACCACCAATCATTTCCCGCAAAAGGCAATTTCAAAAGCTGATTTTAGTCTCAGCAATGAGACGCCCAAAACCAATCCCTTTTCAAGCTTTAGGGACCCCATTTTCCTTCCTTTTGCAAAAACCCTATTGGATTTATTGTGCAAAATCCAAAGGTTCCATCATGGTCTCTTCCTTTGAGGATTCCATTCATTTTCCACCCGATCAGGATAAGGGTACAAACCTGAGCCTCATCCAAAGAGGTATTTCATTTTCCGCCCGATCAGGATAAGGGTACAAACCTGAGCCTCGATCAAAGAGGTATTTCATTTTCCACCCAATCAGGATAAGGGTACAAACCTGAGCCTCGATCAAAGAGGTATTTCATTTTTCACCCGATCAGGATAAGGGTACAAACCTGAGCCTCCGTCGATGAGGTATTTCATTTTCCGCCCGATCAGGATAAGGGTACAAACCTGAGCCTCAATCAAAGAGGTATTTCATTTTCCGCACGATCAGGATAAGGGTACAAACCTGAGCCTCGATCAAAGAGGTATTCCATTTTCTGCCCGATCAGGATAAGGGTACAATCCTGAGCCTCATTCAAAGAGGTATTTCATTTTTCGCCCGATCAGGATAAGGGTACAAACCTGAGCCTCAATCAAAAAGGTATTTCATCTTCCGCCCAATCAGGTTAAGGGTACAAACCTGAGTCTCATTTCGATGAGATATTCCATTCCCCAATCAGGTCAAGGGTCAAAACCTGAGCTTCGTTCCATGCGAGGTATTTCTGTCCCATCAGGTTAAGGGTCAAACCTGAGCTTCGTTCCATGCGAGGTATTTCTGTCCCATCCAGGTTAAGGGCATAAACCTGAACTTCACTCTCATAGAGTGAATCTTTTCTCTCCATTCTTCGCTTCATATCTACCATCTTCCTCGGGCTAATTTCTTCACACCCAGTCAGATCCTTCTAACTGGGGCATTTTTTTCGTATAGCCCAAATTTGGTGTGTTTTCTTTGCCACTAAGCTCGGCCATGAGCCGGCTTAGTAGCAAAGAGGGGCATCTGTAAACACCCCAAATTTTCACTCACCTCCCCGACATCTCCACCAAACATCATCATCCAGCCTCTGAAATCGCTGGAGGGCAAAATGGTCATTTTCTGAGCTCGGACCTTGCAAAAGTCCAAATTTCATCTGAAACTCTCAAATTTTCTCTATTTTTATCTCAGATGTTCAAGATTTTACTCCTGACAGGAGACAGACATCTCCAAGTCTTGGTTCAAGATTATATTGCATAAGACATGTCATTGCATATCATTGCATGAGCATTTCAAATCACTGCACTGCACAGCATGTCATTTCGAGGTCCAGAACTCTCGATTTCAAAATCTTCAATCCAGATTAGAATTTTAACTCTTTTCAAAATTGATTTCAAAACCCTGGGTCTTCAAAATTATCAAATTTTCCCATTTTACCCCAGGACTCTGAATTTCAAAATATTTCCTCAGGAAAACCATCTGGATAGTTTTCAATATGGATTTCAGTCACTTCACCTCAGATTTTGCCCCTTTTTGACAATTTCAAATATCTTTCTTTTACAAAATCGCCCTACAAGGGCCAACTCTTTCCAAAATTCCTGTTTTGCCCATTAGTCCAGATTTTATGAAAATTCCAAAAAGAAGTTGTGGTTTTATCCTTATTTCAATAAAGAAGCAATGTGGGACCCACACTGAGGTGGTGTCACACAAGCTTTCCTTTTGAAAAATTTGAATTTTGAGAAAAACCCAAAAATATAGGAGCCTTGTCCCCTGGATTGGTGCCACTTGTCATTTCTCTCTCCTCCCATTTCCATGCCAAGTGTCAGTGTGGGGCTACCTTCAGAAGCCGCCACATGTCATCCCATTTATCTGCCATGTGTCACCCTATCCATCCGGCGCCATGTGTCATTTCAAAGACTACCAGGAGATGCCAAGTGTCATAGGTTGTCCTGTCTAGAAAAAGTGGAGTTTGTCTCCTCTGAGGTGGCGCCACTTGAAGTGTGTCTCCTGCAGGGGACACGTGTCAACCCCTCTTTCCTTCTAGAAAAGTAGCCTGACACATGTCTCTTCCTACTTTTCTTAGAAAAGTAGGAGACATGTGTCACTCCTAAATTCCTACAGAAAAGGTAGGCTTGTCTCCCTCTGAGGTGGCGCCATCTAGAGTGTCTCCTGCAGAGGACACATGGCAAGCTCTCATTTCCTCAGAAAAAGCAAATGCCATGTGTCATTTTCTGCTTTCCTCAGAAAAACTAGAATTCAAATATTCAAAAATCCCCATAGGTGGCGAAAATCAAGAACTCCTACCTTTTTCATCTTATCTGAGATGGCGCCACATGGCTTGGCCCACCTTCTCTCCCCTCTGCCACGTGTCATTCTCTGCTTCTTTCAGAAAAAGTAGAGGACACATGTCTTCTCCCTACCTCTTTCAGAAAAGTAGGAGACACATGTCACTCCTGGCCTTCTTCAGAAAAAGCAAACCATTTAAAATTCAAACAAGGCATTAGGTGGCGAAAATCCGAAGCTCTGATTTTTCCAGATGGCCTATGAGGGCGCCACATGTCCCTTCCCTCCTTCTCATCCCTCTGCCACGTGTCATCTTCTACTTCTTTCAGGAAAAGAAGGTGACACATGTCTCCTTCTCACTCCTTCAGAAAAAGTAGAGGACACATGTCCTCTCCCTACTTTTTTCAGAAAAGTAGGAGACACATGTCACTGCCCTCTTTTTCCTCCCTCTTGCCACATGGCATTGTAGGAGCCACCCTGAGGTGGCGCCACATGTCCACCCTCCATTCCTCCAGGGCCAACCTCCATTTGAATTTCAAACTTCTCCTCTGAGGTGGCGCCATCTGAAGAACCTCCTCCAGCAGGCTGACACTTGGAACCATCCTAGACTGCCACATGTCCAGATCTCCTTTCACCAGAAAAAGCAAAATTCAAATTCCTCTGAGGTGGCGCCTTCTGAGCCCACTGCTCTGTCCTTCTGACATGTGTCAAACACCTTTTGAGGTGGCACCATTCCAGGACTCCACTTGGCTCCATTTTTATTTTTTTATTTTTTTTTTATTTTTAAAAAAAAGGTAGCCCACCATGAGGTGGCGCCACCTGAGGACTCCCTACAAAAGGTGAGTTTGAATTTCAAATTCCAAGAGAGCACCCTCTGAGGTGGCGCCTTCTGGGAGCTCTCTGCAGAGAGAATCAAGCTAACTTTTGAAAAATTCCAAATTCCCCCTGCTGAGGTGTCTCACCCACAAGATTTCCATTTTTTTTTATTCTTCTCAAAAATTAAAACACCTTTTGAGGTGGCGCCACCTGAGGGCTCCTTGCAAAAGACAAATTCGAATTTCAAACCCCTCAGATGACACCCCCTGAGATGGCGCCACATGGAGGGCTCAGATTGAACCTGTTTGAATTTCAAAATTTTTCAGAAAAGTTATAAAAACAAGGGTTCACGCCCAGCCTAAAGAAGAGAAGGGAGATCATTTTTTTTTAGCTCTTGTGAACTTGGAAAATCCGACCTAGCCTTCCTAGAATCAGATTTTGAATTGTGGAAATCGTGCCCCCTTTGGCGCATTGAAGAAGGTGAAGTAGAGCTCGTGCTGTGGCCAATTCGATTCCAACAGAGCTCGATTTTGGTGGACCATCCGAAGCTCGGAGCGAAGGACGAAGGAAGCTCGTGATAGCTGCCCCTTTCAAGAGCTCCTACGCTGCATAACGAAGCAAGGTGCACTTCTTTTCCCCTTGATGTGATTCTATAATCCGAATCGGGAGTCGTTTGAAGAAAGAGCTCATCCGAGGGATGGATTGAGCTATTCTCATAAAACGACATATATAAAATGTTTTGTTATGCTTCCTTGATGATTTTTAACATTCATATAGTTAGCTAGGTTTAATTTGCATTTTATTTCATTCATTTAGCATATTTCATGAATTAATTAGGATTAATTTAGCCTTTATTTCAATTCTGCTTATTTTCAGTAGGTCTCTGTTTTTGTCAGTCAGTCCACACGTCATTTCATGCATTTGTTTTTTATTAAAAATCCCAAAAACATCACTGAATGCGCCCTTAGGTGTCCCTAAAATTTTGCCAAAAATTCGGAGCCATTTGAATTTGTTTACTGCGGTAAACATTCAAAATGGCAAGTCGGGTTTTGTTACCCGGGATACGTTTTGAAAATCATTTGCCGACTTGTAAAATCGAGATATCCCTCATGGGAGATCCGATTTTCAATCCGAAAGCTGTTATGAACTCGGGAGCATGTCTAGTTTTTAATATGATTTTTTTAGATTTTTCTGATTTTTTTTTAATGTCTAACAAAAATCCGAGATGTCGGTACACGTGTCAGAGCCTAATTTGGGCCTCTGAGATCTTGGATCGACTTAGGGCTATGGTTTCTCTTTGTGTGTTGCTCCAAATCCGAAACTGTAAAAAGTGAAAGTGGTGTCCGAGATGTCCTCTGTTTGAATCTAAAATCCTGTAATTTTTAGAACAGTGTTGACCCCTGCTTCGGATTTTTCTTGTCAGCCCCCTGTTTTGCTACATTTGTCTGTTCTGTTAGTTTAGGCAGGAATAGTTATATTTTTATCTGTGTTTCCGTTGATCAAATACCAAAGTCATAAACATGAAAGCTGTTCATGTAGATGTCGTGCATAACTTTGATTAATTTCATAAATTTCCATGGCCGTTTTGTATTTCTTTAGCATTTTTCATCAGATTAGTGTGATTTTTACCTCTGTCAGAACTAAATCTCTGTTATTGAACTCACCATGGCTCAAATCCCAAGGCTGTAAAAACCAAAAATGTTCCATTTCGGGTCTTTTAGCAGTCTGCAAAATATCAGAAATTTCTATAGTGTAAATCTTGCGTTATCATATTAAACATTGCATTTGGTTCGGATCCATAGGCAAAATCCATCATTTTAGGACTTTCCTTGAATTTTAGCATTTAAATCATATCATTTCGTGATTTTTAGCATTCTAGGTTGTTTATCAGAGTGTTTAGATGCTTAATACCGAATTTGGTGCAATTTGGAATCCATTTGAGGTTCGGATCATCCATAATACCAAAACAGGGTCCCGTAGGACCCCGATCCAAGCAAAAAACAAGCGAAATTCGTTATTTTTGATAAATTGCAAAATACCAAATTCTGATTTTACTGTCTTAATGTGTCTATCAGCATGTCATCATATCTCTTACTGCATTTCATCATCATTTGATTCAATTTGAATTTCAAAATCTCAATTTTACCAAGTTTTTCTTCAAAAAACCCTGATTTTAAAGATGTAACTTTAATTTTAGGGGTATTTTGATCATTTTAACCTCAATTCCGAATTTCAAATTGTTTTTCACTGAATTTCTAGCATTTTCATCATTTCAAAATATCAAGGAAGCACGAGAATACGGTTTATATCCAATTAAATCCAATAATTTCATAATATTATTGGAAAATCTTGGAAAAACCCACATATTTGAGTTAACCCAATTTCAAGTTTGGCAGGAACAATCAAAAGAAGGAGCTGAAGTCTGCAAATTTCTTTTATTTCCTTTATTTAGTGATGTAATAATTTTGGAATAAGAGAGTTAATTTCCTGCTTAGACTAGGATGCATGTCATATAGTTTGAATTTATGCAATATCCTGATTATATGATTCATGCATTTTATTTCAAAAGCACTGTGGATGTTCACGAATGACACGTGCACCAACTCTTAGGGAGTTGATGGACTCAGTTGGATCCATATTTACGGCCCTAGTCGGAATATGGACGAGACCCAGATCCATCATCTTTCTACTAGTCACATTGAGCCTACACTCTTAGGCTATCTTAAAATGCACATCATATTTCCAATGTTTTCAAAGCATTATGCATTAAATCAATTAAACTCTGAACATATTCATGGCCACAGTCAGAATATGTGAAGGCTTTATTTTGACTTAATGCATATTTTTCCAACAAATTTCTTATAGAATCTTTCAAAGTGCATTCATTTACTCATGTCATTCGCATCATGAAATCATTGGTTTTCCCACGATTTTCTTAAGAAAACTTCATTCTCAAGAAATCGATTTCTCAAGAAACTCTGAGGATTTTCCAAAATCGATTTTCCAAAGTCAAGTTTTTCCACAGTTTTCCCTGGAAAATGTTATTTTCTTAAGAGCTTCAAAAGAATTTTCCAATCTTTCTCCAAGTCAAAATCGATTTCCAAGTATTTCAAGGTTAAGATTCTCAGGTTTTCAACTTCCCAAGTTTTAATTTTCCTTTTCCACAAGGGATTTCCAATGAATTTCCATCATTTTCCTAAGAAAACTCTCAAAGTCCAAGTTTTCCTAAGAAGTGTTTCCCTTCTCAAATGTTCACACTTTTCCTAAGAACTACTTACATTTCTCAGGACTTCCAATCATTCATGATTTTTCCTTTATAAACTTTCTCGAGATTTCAAGTCTTTTCATCAGAGTTTCCTGAGAAATTGACCTCTTTCCTGAGAAATGTTTTCAACTCCAAAGTTTTCTCAAGCATACATCATGTTTCCAACTTGCATTTTCCAAAATCTCATAGCACATGCCTGAATTCTCTGTGCATCTAGGATAGAACATAACTTTGATGATTTAACTAAGTCAAGCATAGTTTTGGTCCTTGGTTCGATTACCCCTGTTAAAGGTGGCAGGAACGGTCGAACCTCGTACCGACAGGTCGAGCCCCATCCCATGGATTTTCCCGCAATTTTCAAAAACGGAGGCGAGTATTTCAAAACAATTTCCAAAATCCGGTCAAAGTTTGAAGCGCGAAAGCGTTTCCCTCTCTCTCTTCCGCAGGGAAGGGAAGACGGGGGAAAAATTTCGCGACGATAACAGGTTTGGCGACCGTGATGGGACCTGTCCTTGTCTGACCTAAATTATGCTTGATTTAGTTCAATTATCAAAAAATGTCAGCTCTTTTACTTTCAATATCATGTGAGCCTAGGAGCCTAGATTCTGACCTAGCTGACATTGATTGCATATAGCTTAGGCATGGTTTGGTAGGACCATATTGAGGAGATATTTTCATGCTCACATAGACTTAGGTCTAAATACAATCCTCCTCAATTTAGGATCTGAATGCAAACAATGTATGCTTCTTCAAAATTTTCAAAATATATCTCTCTAGGACTTAGAGCCTTCTATTTCTTGCATGTGATCATTTTTTCAAAACCCTCAATTACCTATCATTACCCGGTCTTCACGTTGCTGGGCTCTCTTCCAGAACCATAGTTCGGGACAGAGCCCCACAACTGGGCCAACTATTTGGGTTAACACCCCCCTACCACGTACCGCGGGCCACAGTCCGAAGTATATCGGTAGGCGCTCAAGGATGTTGGAAAACCTTACCCTAGAACCGGAGTTGAAACTCTATGCCACGTACCTCGGATTTCGGTTCGAATATATCGGCATAACTGCATTGGACAAATATGATCTGAACCTAGAGTTAGGATTAAGATCCTACAACTGTTTTCAAATTGATGCATCTAGAGTCAGCCTTTTAGGGAGTGCTGAATGTGCATAAATGTTTGTGCAGGATGTGATTGCATGTATGATTTTCTCAATTCTTTATATTTCCCGATGTTTTTCAACTCATTAGGTCTTTTTCAAAATATCCTTATTTTCCACAAGGTCTTTTTCTCAAACCCTGGATAATTTTCTCAAATATCCCATTTCTTTCAAAACTCCGGGTGATTTTTCATTCTACCATTCTACTGGATCTCGATTTTCCAGCCTTATTCCATTCCTGCCTGCAAATTTTTGAAATTTCAAATTTTGCTTCAAAAACTTTTCCATATCTCCCAGTATATCTTCCAAATTTTATCCAAATTTTTGACATGTCCTTCCAATTCCATCATTTGTTTTTCCCTCAAGAGTGTTGGTTTCAAAATTCTTTTTTTCCATCATGCTAAACATCCCATGTGGTTCTGCAGAGGGCATTGGCATAGTTGTGTGATCCTGACGAGATCAAAGACCGCGCTACTTCAGCACATTAGTTACAGACAGTGAGTGAGAAATGGATTCCATAAAGTCTGTCAAAGAGGGAGCTCAGACCATCAAGGAGGAGATTGATCCCGCCATATATCGGTTGTTCAAAAGAATGATGATTGAGATATTATCCGAGCAAGCTGAAGCCAATTTCGGAAAAGTTCCTGTTAAAGAAGGGGCATCGATCACCATTCCTATGAGCATCATTGGAGACCACAACAGGGCAACCAGTTCTAAACCCAGCAACAACAGAGGCAGTCAAAGCAGCAAGTTAGAAGAGTCTAAAGATTTGAAAGGAAAGTATTCTAGAATCCAGAATAGACCTTTTCAATCCAGCCCTCAGCAAAAGGAAAAAAATCAAGGAAAACCAAAGCGCGGAAACTGGAGCGGCGATCGAGATTTCACTCCTATAGACAAGCCACTCGACGAAGTCCTTGAATACATGTTGATTAAGGGATTAGTGAAGCTCTCAAAGGCCACAAGTCCTCCCACCATCATGGGAAGGTTCAAGAATCAGTTTTGCATGTTCCATCGGGCAGTAGGGCATGACACTGATCATTGTTTTGTCCTCAAAAATATTGTACAAGACTGTATTGATAAGAACCTCTTTGTTGAAGGCAGAGAAGAAGGACATCCAGTAGCCCTAACCAAGAAAGAAGTCAAAGAAGTCAGCATTCAACAGAAATCCAACAATCCGAAGAAGATAAAGCGTGATGGTTGGAGTTATGATCGCGAGTTTACTCCTTTAGGTGAGCCAATCGAAGAAATTCTTGGATATCTGCTCGCAAAGGATATGATCAAACTTCCAAGGATTGTGGATCCTCCCGTCACCATGGGGAAATGGAAAGATTGTTTCTGCGAGTTCCATCGGGCAATGGGGCACGATACTGAATGTTGCTTCGTTCTAAAAAATATTGTACAGGACTACATCGATAAAGAGCTTTTGGTGCCGGAAGAAAGGGAGGGACGAGTTGCAGTCCTGACCAAGCCTCTCTCAGATCACTTTGAAGAATGACAATGCCAATGCCAATGCCTTCTCATTTTATCAGGACGATATAGTCCTAGTGGTTTTCCTTTTTCAAGTCATCATCCTTTTTTAGGCATCAATAAAATCATCAACTTTTCTCATTTAATTATGACATTCTTCTTGTGGTTGTTCTGTTTCGTTATTATTCTCTCTCCCCCATTACACTGGGACATCCTTTTGAAAATTTGTTTTCAAGCATTCTATATGCAGGCAGGATAAACAAATTCCTCATTTCATGCACTTGTGCATTCATATGCATCAACTCATATTCATTTGCATTCAATTGCATTAATAACAATCCGGTCGGTATTGGGATTTCAACAAACAGTCCCATCACAATTCCTAAATGATCCAAAGATCATCGCCAATACTGAACCAAAACCCAGCACTCGAACTGGTATTATTTCAAAAATCCAGTATTCAAGCTGGCACATTTTCAACTTTTAGGAAAACCGAGTTCCGACTCGGGTTTTTATTCAAATCATTTTCCTTTGTTGATCCGGGTTCCGACTCGTGATCTCTCTACTTTATTCGAGCCTTGACTCGAACTCTTCATTTTCCTTTGTTGATCCGGGTTCCGACTCGTGATCTCTCTACTTTACTCGAGCCTTGACTCGAACTCTTCATTTTCCTTTGTTGATCCGGGTTCCGACTCGTGATCTCTCTACTTTATTCGAGCCTTGACTCAAATTCTTCATTTTCCTTTGTTGATCCGGGTTCCGACTCGTGATCTCTCTACTTTATTCGAGCCTTGACTCGAATTCTTCATTTTCCTTTGTTGATCCGGGTTCCGACTCGTGATCTCTCTACTTTATTCGAGCCTCGACTCGAACTCCTCATTTTCCTTTGTTGATCCGGGTTCCGACTCGTGATCTCTCTACTTTACTCGAGCCTTGACTCGAACTCTTCATTTTCCTTTGTTGATCCGGGTTCCGACTCGTGATCTCTCTACTTTACTCGAGCCTGGACTCGAACTCTTCATTTTCCTTTGTTGATCCGGGTTCCGACTCGTGATCTCTCTACTTTATTCGAGCCTCGACTCGAACTCCTCATTTTCCTTTGTTGATCCGGGTTCCGACTCGTGATCTCTCTACCTTATTCGAGCCTTGACTCGAATTCTTCATTTTCCTTTGTTGATCCGGGTTCTGACTCGTGATCTCTCTACTTTACTCGAGCCTTGACTCGAACTCTTCATTTTCCTTTGTTGATCCAGGTTCCGACTCGTGATCTCTCTACTTTATTCGAGCCTTGACTCGAACTCTTCATCTTCCTTTGTTGATCCGGGTTCCGACTCGTGATCTCATTACCTTACTCGAACCCTGATTCGAGTCCTTCATTTTCTTTTGTTGATCCGGGTTCCGACTCGTGATCTCATTATCTTATTTGAGCTCTGATTCGAGCCTTCCATTTTCCTCTGTTGATTCGGGTTCCGACTCATGATCTCTATATTTTATTCGAGCTCTGACTCGAACTCATCATTCTCTTTTATTGATGCAAGTCATTTCAATCATCAGGGTCTGTCAATTGCTCAAATTTGATATTTTGCTCTCCAAATTCCAATTTAAATCTTCAAATCAGGCAATTCTCCAATTTCGACCTCTGGGTCACCCAATTTTCAATTCTCAATTTCAATTACCAATCTCAATTTCGACCTTCGGGTCAATCAATTTCCAATTCTCGACCTTCGGGTCAATCAATTTCCAATTCTTGACCTTCAATTTCCAATTTTCGACCTTCGGGTCAATCAATTTCCAATTCTCGACCTTCGGGTCTATCAATTTCCAATTCTCGACCTTCAATTTCCAATTTTCGACCTTCGGGTCAATCAATTTCCAAATTTCGACCTTCGGGTAAATCAATTTCCAATCTTTGACCTTCATTTCTCAATTTCGACCTTTAGGTCACTCAATTCTCAATTCCGACCTTCAGGTCACACAATTTCGACCTTTTGGTCAACCAATTCTCAATTTCGACCTTTGTGGTCAAATCAATTCTCAATTTCGACCGTCAGGTCATCCAATTTCGACCTTTGGGTCATTCAATTTTCAGCAACCAATTTTCCAATTTTCAATTTCGACCTTTGGGTCAATCAATCTCAATATCCAATTTCAATCATTTCCTCTTGTGAAAGACCCTTTTTAGGGAGAGTTCGAGGGAGCTCGTTCTTTCGCATGCTATCCAATTCGTTCACTTAGCCCCTTTTCAGGGAGAGTTTGAAGGGACTCGCGTCTTTGTGAACTGTTTGCAAAACAATTTCCAATTTCACACAAGAAACCCTTTTAAAAGGGAGAGGCTAGACGGAGACTCGCTTTTCTTGTGACCCCCCAATTTCATACCAGGCCTTTTTCGTCATGAAAGACCCTCTTTGCAGGGAGAGTGTGATGGACTCGTTCCTTTCATGACCCAATTTTCAAACCTCACTATTATCGGCCCCCTTTCCATAAGAGAAGCCTAATATTAGGGAGCTTTGACGAAAGCTTAATTTCTCTTCGAAAGTTCGTTTTGCAAACACCTCCTCTTTAGGGAAGAGAGGAGTATTTCCCATTTCCCATTCAGGTAAGGGCTAAGCCTGAGTCTCTCTTTTTGGGGAAAAAGAGAGGAGAATTTTCGTCACGGATGTATTGAGCCGGATTTCAAATACTCATTTTCACCAAGGATTTCAAGAAAATTTTGTCAAATTTGTCAATCAATTGTTGATTTCAGAATCTTTTATTGCACTAATCTCTATCTCAATTTACCTTCAGCCTCACTTCCAAAAGAGTGAAGCTTTTGCGAAAAGGGATTCAAACTTCAAATTCTTTCTATTGGCCAACCAAAAGAATGAAGGATAAATCCTCGATATGGCCAGAAAAGAAGATTCAAGGTTATCGAAAAGCCGTAGATGATCGATATTGATCGCAGTCAATGGCGCATCGTTAAAGGATTATTCTTGTAAAGACAAGGCAGTGGAAATATCCTGAGCGCTAGAAAAGAGAGCATTTACCCAAGCCCCGTTTCCTCAGAATCACCTAAGCTGCAATTAAATATCCGCAAAAGGGATCTCTCACCTGTCGTCAAGATGAAGGCGAATTAGGCGAGTAGACCCCCGGGGCCAAAGAAGATTCAAAACATCTCCAAGATGACGGAGTTTGTGACGGATCCTTCCAGGGAAAGTCCAAAGCACTGTCGAGATGAAGGCAGATGCGATGAACCTCTCGACAATCCCTAAAAGATATTTAATTTCAGCTATCGCCCAAAGATCTCCAAACCCATCGTCCAAGAAGGATCGAAACATCTCCAAGTTGAAGGAGTTTGTGACGTATCCTTCCCAAAAGAGAGAAAGAGAGGAAAAAGAAAGAGAGAAAAAGTCAGAACATCTCCAAAATGAAGGAGAATGTAGCAAAAACCCAGAGAGCCAAAAGAGTGCAGAAAGATTGTCAAGAGAGAAGCTCCCAGGATATCAAACTGCCAAATTTATCAAGAATCCTCTTTAACTTTGTGAAATTCTATTATCAATATTCTTTCATCAATTGCTTTCATAATATCAAATTCTCTTTCCTGCTCATATCAAGGAAATTGATAACTTCCTTGAAGAAGGTCAATTGCAAGCAATTTGGATTTCAAGTCTCGATTCTACAAAGTGAACCTTGTTTGGAGGTAATGCTTTAGGTAGAAAAAAAGGAATATCTTTGCAACAATGTGCAACATTTTCAAATATTTTGAATCAACAGCAAAATTTCCAACATTTTGACAATATTTTCTAGCTATCCTGACATGAAGTGAGAGCTCGATATCCGTCTTCGATGCATCCTGACACCAATTTTAAATCCCTCCTAAGGACTTGATTCCTTCCCTTCTTTGAGAGCATGAACTCTCAAATTTGCACACTTCCCTGTGTCCCCACTGTCCCACCATAGA
The DNA here is from genome assembly GCF_984573655.1 of Nuphar pumila. NCBI lineage: Eukaryota > Viridiplantae > Streptophyta > Magnoliopsida > Nymphaeales > Nymphaeaceae > Nuphar > Nuphar pumila. The sequence goes on along the minus strand of NC_143264.1, from coordinate 48,614,973 downwards.
CAGTCCCATTTCGGTTCGAGGTCGAACCACCAATCATTTCCCGCAAAAGGCAATTTCAAAAGCTGATTTTAGTCTCAGCAATGAGACGCCCAAAACCAATCCCTTTTCAAGCTTTAGGGACCCCATTTTCCTTCCTTTTGCAAAAACCCTATTGGATTTATTGTGCAAAATCCAAAGGTTCCATCATGGTCTCTTCCTTTGAGGATTCCATTCATTTTCCACCCGATCAGGATAAGGGTACAAACCTGAGCCTCATCCAAAGAGGTATTTCATTTTCCGCCCGATCAGGATAAGGGTACAAACCTGAGCCTCGATCAAAGAGGTATTTCATTTTCCACCCAATCAGGATAAGGGTACAAACCTGAGCCTCGATCAAAGAGGTATTTCATTTTTCACCCGATCAGGATAAGGGTACAAACCTGAGCCTCCGTCGATGAGGTATTTCATTTTCCGCCCGATCAGGATAAGGGTACAAACCTGAGCCTCAATCAAAGAGGTATTTCATTTTCCGCACGATCAGGATAAGGGTACAAACCTGAGCCTCGATCAAAGAGGTATTCCATTTTCTGCCCGATCAGGATAAGGGTACAATCCTGAGCCTCATTCAAAGAGGTATTTCATTTTTCGCCCGATCAGGATAAGGGTACAAACCTGAGCCTCAATCAAAAAGGTATTTCATCTTCCGCCCAATCAGGTTAAGGGTACAAACCTGAGTCTCATTTCGATGAGATATTCCATTCCCCAATCAGGTCAAGGGTCAAAACCTGAGCTTCGTTCCATGCGAGGTATTTCTGTCCCATCAGGTTAAGGGTCAAACCTGAGCTTCGTTCCATGCGAGGTATTTCTGTCCCATCCAGGTTAAGGGCATAAACCTGAACTTCACTCTCATAGAGTGAATCTTTTCTCTCCATTCTTCGCTTCATATCTACCATCTTCCTCGGGCTAATTTCTTCACACCCAGTCAGATCCTTCTAACTGGGGCATTTTTTTCGTATAGCCCAAATTTGGTGTGTTTTCTTTGCCACTAAGCTCGGCCATGAGCCGGCTTAGTAGCAAAGAGGGGCATCTGTAAACACCCCAAATTTTCACTCACCTCCCCGACATCTCCACCAAACATCATCATCCAGCCTCTGAAATCGCTGGAGGGCAAAATGGTCATTTTCTGAGCTCGGACCTTGCAAAAGTCCAAATTTCATCTGAAACTCTCAAATTTTCTCTATTTTTATCTCAGATGTTCAAGATTTTACTCCTGACAGGAGACAGACATCTCCAAGTCTTGGTTCAAGATTATATTGCATAAGACATGTCATTGCATATCATTGCATGAGCATTTCAAATCACTGCACTGCACAGCATGTCATTTCGAGGTCCAGAACTCTCGATTTCAAAATCTTCAATCCAGATTAGAATTTTAACTCTTTTCAAAATTGATTTCAAAACCCTGGGTCTTCAAAATTATCAAATTTTCCCATTTTACCCCAGGACTCTGAATTTCAAAATATTTCCTCAGGAAAACCATCTGGATAGTTTTCAATATGGATTTCAGTCACTTCACCTCAGATTTTGCCCCTTTTTGACAATTTCAAATATCTTTCTTTTACAAAATCGCCCTACAAGGGCCAACTCTTTCCAAAATTCCTGTTTTGCCCATTAGTCCAGATTTTATGAAAATTCCAAAAAGAAGTTGTGGTTTTATCCTTATTTCAATAAAGAAGCAATGTGGGACCCACACTGAGGTGGTGTCACACAAGCTTTCCTTTTGAAAAATTTGAATTTTGAGAAAAACCCAAAAATATAGGAGCCTTGTCCCCTGGATTGGTGCCACTTGTCATTTCTCTCTCCTCCCATTTCCATGCCAAGTGTCAGTGTGGGGCTACCTTCAGAAGCCGCCACATGTCATCCCATTTATCTGCCATGTGTCACCCTATCCATCCGGCGCCATGTGTCATTTCAAAGACTACCAGGAGATGCCAAGTGTCATAGGTTGTCCTGTCTAGAAAAAGTGGAGTTTGTCTCCTCTGAGGTGGCGCCACTTGAAGTGTGTCTCCTGCAGGGGACACGTGTCAACCCCTCTTTCCTTCTAGAAAAGTAGCCTGACACATGTCTCTTCCTACTTTTCTTAGAAAAGTAGGAGACATGTGTCACTCCTAAATTCCTACAGAAAAGGTAGGCTTGTCTCCCTCTGAGGTGGCGCCATCTAGAGTGTCTCCTGCAGAGGACACATGGCAAGCTCTCATTTCCTCAGAAAAAGCAAATGCCATGTGTCATTTTCTGCTTTCCTCAGAAAAACTAGAATTCAAATATTCAAAAATCCCCATAGGTGGCGAAAATCAAGAACTCCTACCTTTTTCATCTTATCTGAGATGGCGCCACATGGCTTGGCCCAGCTTCTCTCCCCTCTGCCACGTGTCATTCTCTGCTTCTTTCAGAAAAAGTAGAGGACACATGTCTTCTCCCTACCTCTTGCAGAAAAGTAGGAGACACATGTCACTCCTGGCCTTCTTCAGAAAAAGCAAACCATTTAAAATTCAAACAAGGCATTAGGTGGCGAAAATCCGGAGCTCTGATTTTTCCAGATGGCCTATGAGGGCGCCACATGTCCCTTCCCTCCTTCTCATCCCTCTGCCACGTGTCATCTTCTACTTCTTTCAGGAAAAGAAGGTGACACATGTCTCCTTCTCACTCCTTCAGAAAAAGTAGAGGACACATGTCCTCTCCCTACTTTTTTCAGAAAAGTAGGAGACACATGTCACTGCCCTCTTTTTCCTCCCTCTTGCCACATGGCATTGTAGAAGCCACCCTGAGGTGGCGCCACATGTCCACCCTCCATTCCTCCAGGGCCAACCTCCATTTGAGTTTCAAACTTCTCCTCTGAGGTGGCGCCATCTGAAGAACCTCCTCCAGCAGGCTGACACTTGGAACCATCCTAGACTGCCACATGTCCAGATCTCCTTTCACCAGAAAAAGCAAAATTCAAATTCCTCTGAGGTGGCGCCTTCTGAGCCCACTGCTCTGTCCTTCTGACATGTGTCAAACACCTTTTGAGGTGGCACCATTCCAGGACTCCACTTGGCTCCATTTTTATTTTTTTATTTTTTTTTATTTTTAAAAAAAAAGGTAGCCCACCATGAGGTGGCACCACCTGAGGACTCCCTACAAAAGGTGAGTTTGAATTTCAAATTCCAAGAGAGCACCCTCTGAGGTGGCGCCTTCTGGGAGCTCCCTGCAGAGAGAATCAAGCAAACTTTTGAAAAATTCCAAATTCCCCCTGCTGAGGTGTCTCACCCACAAGATTTCCATTTTTTTTTATTCTTCTCAAAAATTAAAACACCTTTTGAGGTGGCGCCACCTGAGGGCTCCCTGCAAAAGACAAATTCGAATTTCAAACCTCTCATATGACACCCCCTGAGATGGCGCCACATGGAGGGCTCAGATTGAACCTGTTTGAATTTCAAAATTTTTCAGAAAAGTTATAAAAACAAGGGTTCACGCCCAGCCTAAAGAAGAGAAGGGAGATCATTTTTTTTTAGCTCTTGTGAACTTGGAAAATCCGACCTAGCCTTCCTAGAATCAGATTTTGAATTGTGGAAATCGTGCCCCCTTTGGCGCATTGAAGAAGGTGAAGTAGAGCTCGTGCTGTGGCCAATTCGATTCCAACAGAGCTCGATTTTGGTGGACCATCCGAAGCTCGGAGCGAAGGACGAAGGAAGCTCGTGATAGCTGCCCCTTTCAAGAGCTCCTAAGCTGCATAACGAAGCAAGGTGCACTTCTTTTCCCCTTGATGTGATTCTATAATCCGAATCGGGAGTCGTTTGAAGAAAGAGCTCATCCGAGGGATGGATTGAGCTATTCTCATAAAACGACATATATAAAATGTTTTGTTATGCTTCCTTGATGATTTTTAACATTCATATAGTTAGCTAGGTTTAATTTGCATTTTATTTCATTCATTTAGCATATTTCATGAATTAATTAGGATTAATTTAGCCTTTATTTCAATTCTGCTTATTTTCAGTAGGTCTCTGTTTTTGTCAGTCAGTCCACACGTCATTTCATGCATTTGTTTTTTATTAAAAATCCCAAAAACATCACTGAATGCGCCCTTAGGTGTCCCTAAAATTTTGCCAAAAATTCGGAGCCATTTGAATTTGTTTACTGCGGTAAACATTCAAAATGGCAAGTCGGGTTTTGTTACCCGGGATACGTTTTGAAAATCATTTGCCGACTTGTAAAATCGAGATATCCCTCATGGGAGATCCGATTTTCAATCCGAAAGCTGTTATGAACTCGGGAGCATGTCTAGTTTTTAATATGATTTTTTTAGATTTTTCTGATTTTTTTTTAATGTCTAACAAAAATCCGAGATGTCGGTACACGTGTCAGAGCCTAATTTGGGCCTCTGAGATCTTGGATCGACTTAGGGCTATGGTTTCTCTTTGTGTGTTGCTCCAAATCCAAAACTGTAAAAAGTGAAAGTGGTGTCCGAGATGTCCTCTGTTTGAATCTAAAATCCTGTAATTTTTAGAACAGTGTTGACCCCTGCTTCGGATTTTTCTTGTCAGCCCCCTGTTTTGCTACATTTGTCTGTTCTGTTAGTTTAGGCAGGAATAGTTATATTTTTATCTGTGTTTCCGTTGATCAAATACCAAAGTCATAAACATGAAAGCTGTTCATGTAGATGTCGTGCATAACTTTGATTAATTTCATAAATTTCCATGGCCGTTTTGTATTTCTTTAGCATTTTTCATCAGATTAGTGTGATTTTTACCTCTGTCAGAACTAAATCTCTGTTATTGAACTCACCATGGCTCAAATCCCAAGGCTGTAAAAACCAAAAATGTTCCATTTCGGGTCTTTTAGCAGTCTGCAAAATATCAGAAATTTCTATAGTGTAAATCTTGCGTTATCATATTAAACATTGCATTTGGTTCGGATCCATAGGCAAAATCCATCATTTTAGGACTTTCCTTGAATTTTAGCATTTAAATCATATCATTTCGTGATTTTTAGCATTCTAGGTTGTTTATCAGAGTGTTTAGATGCTTAATACCGAATTTGGTGCAATTTGGAATCCATTTGAGGTTCGGATCATCCATAATACCAAAACAGGGTCCCGCAGGACCCCGATCCAAGCAAAAAACAAGCGAAATTCGTTATTTTTGATAAATTGCAAAATACCAAATTCTGATTTTACTGTCTTAATGTGTCTATCAGCATGTCATCATATCTCTTACTGCATTTCATCATCATTTGATTCAATTTGAATTTCAAAATCTCAATTTTACCAAGTTTTTCTTCAAAAAACCCTGATTTTAAAGATGTAACTTTAATTTTAGGGGTATTTTGATCATTTTAACCTCAATTCCGAATTTCAAATTGTTTTTCACTGAATTTCTAGCATTTTCATCATTTCAAAATATCAAGGAAGCACGAGAATACGGTTTATATCCAATTAAATCCAATAATTTCATAATATTATTGGAAAATCTTGGAAAAACCCACATATTTGAGTTAACCCAATTTCAAGTTTGGCAGGAACAATCAAAAGAAGGAGCTGAAGTCTGCAAATTTCTTTTATTTCCTTTATTTAGTGATGTAATAATTTTGGAATAAGAGAGTTAATTTCCTGCTTAGACTAGGATGCATGTCATATAGTTTGAATTTATGCAATATCCTGATTATATGATTCATGCATTTTATTTCAAAAGCACTGTGGATGTTCACGAATGACACGTGCACCAACTCTTAGGGAGTTGATGGACTCAGTTGGATCCATATTTACGGCCCTAGTCGGAATATGGACGAGACCCAGATCCATCATCTTTCTACTAGTCACATTGAGCCTACACTCTTAGGCTATCTTAAAATGCACATCATATTTCCAATGTTTTCAAAGCATTATGCATTAAATCAATTAAACTCTGAACATATTCATGGCCACAGTCAGAATATGTGAAGGCTTTATTTTGACTTAATGCATATTTTTCCAACAAATTTCTTATAGAATCTTTCAAAGTGCATTCATTTACTCATGTCATTCGCATCATGAAATCATTGGTTTTCCCACGATTTTCTTAAGAAAACTTCATTCTCAAGAAATCGATTTCTCAAGAAACTCTGAGGATTTTCCAAAATCGATTTTCCAAAGTCAAGTTTTTCCACAGTTTTCCCTGGAAAATGTTATTTTCTTAAGAGCTTCAAAAGAATTTTCCAATCTTTCTCCAAGTCAAAATCGATTTCCAAGTATTTCAAGGTTAAGATTCTCAGGTTTTCAACTTCCCAAGTTTTAATTTTCCTTTTCCACAAGGGATTTCCAATGAATTTCCATCATTTTCCTAAGAAAACTCTCAAAGTCCAAGTTTTCCTAAGAAGTGTTTCCCTTCTCAAATGTTCACACTTTTCCTAAGAACTACTTACATTTCTCAGGACTTCCAATCATTCATGATTTTTCCTTTATAAACTTTCTCGAGATTTCAAGTCTTTTCATCAGAGTTTCCTGAGAAATTGACCTCTTTCCTGAGAAATGTTTTCAACTCCAAAGTTTTCTCAAGCATACATCATGTTTCCAACTTGCATTTTCCAAAATCTCATAGCACATGCCTGAATTCTCTGTGCATCTAGGATAGAACATAACTTTGATGATTTAACTAAGTCAAGCATAGTTTTGGTCCTTGGTTCGATTACCCCTGTTAAAGGTGGCAGGAACGGTCGAACCTCGTACCGACAGGTCGAGCCCCATCCCATGGATTTTCCCGCAATTTTCAAAAACGGAGGCGAGTATTTCAAAACAATTTCCAAAATCCGGTCAAAGTTTGAAGCGCGAAAGCGTTTCCCTCTCTCTCTTCCGCAGGGAAGGGAAGACGGGGGAAAAATTTCGCGACGATAACAGGTTTGGCGACCGTGATGGGACCTGTCCTTGTCTGACCTAAATTATGCTTGATTTAGTTCAATTATCAAAAAATGTCAGCTCTTTTACTTTCAATATCATGTGAGCCTAGGAGCCTAGATTCTGACCTAGCTGACATTGATTGCATATAGCTTAGGCATGGTTTGGTAGGACCATATTGAGGAGATATTTTCATGCTCACATAGACTTAGGTCTAAATACAATCCTCCTCAATTTAGGATCTGAATGCAAACAATGTATGCTTCTTCAAAATTTTCAAAATATATCTCTCTAGGACTTAGAGCCTTCTATTTCTTGCATGTGATCATTTTTTCAAAACCCTCAATTACCTATCATTACCCGGTCTTCACGTTGCTGGGCTCTCTTCCAGAACCATAGTTCGGGACAGAGCCCCACAACTGGGCCAACTATTTGGGTTAACACCCCCCTACCACGTACCGCGGGCCACAGTCCGAAGTATATCGGTAGGCGCTCAAGGATGTTGGAAAACCTTACCCTAGAACCGGAGTTGAAACTCTATGCCACGTACCTCGGATTTCGGTTCGAATATATCGGCATAACTGCATTGGACAAATATGATCTGAACCTAGAGTTAGGATTAAGATCCTACAACTGTTTTCAAATTGATGCATCTAGAGTCAGCCTTTTAGGGAGTGCTGAATGTGCATAAATGTTTGTGCAGGATGTGATTGCATGTATGATTTTCTCAATTCTTTATATTTCCCGATGTTTTTCAACTCATTAGGTCTTTTTCAAAATATCCTTATTTTCCACAAGGTCTTTTTCTCAAACCCTGGATAATTTTCTCAAATATCCCATTTCTTTCAAAACTCCGGGTGATTTTTCATTCTACCATTCTACTGGATCTCGATTTTCCAGCCTTATTCCATTCCTGCCTGCAAATTTTTGAAATTTCAAATTTTGCTTCAAAAACTTTTCCATATCTCCCAGTATATCTTCCAAATTTTATCCAAATTTTTGACATGTCCTTCCAATTCCATCATTTGTTTTTCCCTCAAGAGTGTTGGTTTCAAAATTCTTTTTTTCCATCATGCTAAACATCCCATGTGGTTCTGCAGAGGGCATTGGCATAGTTGTGTGATCCTGACGAGATCAAAGACCGCGCTACTTCAGCACATTAGTTACAGACAGTGAGTGAGAAATGGATTCCATAAAGTCTGTCAAAGAGGGAGCTCAGACCATCAAGGAGGAGATTGATCCCGCCATATATCGGTTGTTCAAAAGAATGATGATTGAGATATTATCCGAGCAAGCTGAAGCCAATTTCGGAAAAGTTCCTGTTAAAGAAGGGGCATCGATCACCATCCCTATGAGCATCATTGGAGACCACAACAGGGCAACCAGTTCTAAACCCAGCAACAACAGAGGCAGTCAAAGCAGCAAGTTAGAAGAGTCTAAAGATTTGAAAGGAAAGTATTCTAGAATCCAGAATAGACCTTTTCAATCCAGCCCTCAGCAAAAGGAAAAAAATCAAGGAAAACCAAAGCGCGGAAACTGGAGCGGCGATCGAGATTTCACTCCTATAGACAAGCCACTCGACGAAGTCCTTGAATACATGTTGATTAAGGGATTAGTGAAGCTCTCAAAGGCCACAAGTCCTCCCACCATCATGGGAAGGTTCAAGAATCAGTTTTGCATGTTCCATCGGGCAGTAGGGCATGACACTGATCATTGTTTTGTCCTCAAAAATATTGTACAAGACTGTATTGATAAGAACCTCTTTGTTGAAGGCAGAGAAGAAGGACATCCAGTAGCCCTAACCAAGAAAGAAGTCAAAGAAGTCAGCATTCAACAGAAATCCAACAATCCGAAGAAGATAAAGCGTGATGGTTGGAGTTATGATCGCGAGTTTACTCCTTTAGGTGAGCCAATCGAAGAAATTCTTGGATATCTGCTCGCAAAGGATATGATCAAACTTCCAAGGATTGTGGATCCTCCCGTCACCATGGGGAAATGGAAAGATTGTTTCTGCGAGTTCCATCGGGCAATGGGGCACGATACTGAATGTTGCTTCGTTCTAAAAAATATTGTACAGGACTACATCGATAAAGAGCTTTTGGTGCCGGAAGAAAGGGAGGGACGAGTTGCAGTCCTGACCAAGCCTCTCTCAGATCACTTTGAAGAATGACAATGCCAATGCCAATGCCTTCTCATTTTATCAGGACGATATAGTCCTAGTGGTTTTCCTTTTTCAAGTCATCATCCTTTTTTAGGCATCAATAAAATCATCAACTTTTCTCATTTAATTATGACATTCTTCTTGTGGTTGTTCTGTTTCGTTATTATTCTCTCTCCCCCATTACACTGGGACATCCTTTTGAAAATTTGTTTTCAAGCATTCTATATGCAGGCAGGATAAACAAATTCCTCATTTCATGCACTTGTGCATTCATATGCATCAACTCATATTCATTTGCATTCAATTGCATTAATAACAATCCGGTCGGTATTGGGATTTCAACAAACAGTCCCATCACAATTCCTAAATGATCCAAAGATCATCGCCAATACTGAACCAAAACCCAGCACTCGAACTGGTATTATTTCAAAAATCCAGTATTCAAGCTGGCACATTTTCAACTTTTAGGAAAACCGAGTTCCGACTCGGGTTTTTATTCAAATCATTTTCCTTTGTTGATCCGGGTTCCGACTCGTGATCTCTCTACTTTATTCGAGCCTTGACTCGAACTCTTCATTTTCCTTTGTTGATCCGGGTTCCGACTCGTGATCTCTCTACTTTACTCGAGCCTTGACTCGAACTCTTCATTTTCCTTTGTTGATCCGGGTTCCGACTCGTGATCTCTCTACTTTATTCGAGCCTTGACTCAAATTCTTCATTTTCCTTTGTTGATCCGGGTTCCGACTCGTGATCTCTCTACTTTATTCGAGCCTTGACTCGAATTCTTCATTTTCCTTTGTTGATCCGGGTTCCGACTCGTGATCTCTCTACTTTATTCGAGCCTCGACTCGAACTCCTCATTTTCCTTTGTTGATCCGGGTTCCGACTCGTGATCTCTCTACTTTACTCGAGCCTTGACTCGAACTCTTCATTTTCCTTTGTTGATCCGGGTTCCGACTCGTGATCTCTCTACTTTACTCGAGCCTGGACTCGAACTCTTCATTTTCCTTTGTTGATCCGGGTTCCGACTCGTGATCTCTCTACTTTATTCGAGCCTCGACTCGAACTCCTCATTTTCCTTTGTTGATCCGGGTTCCGACTCGTGATCTCTCTACCTTATTCGAGCCTTGACTCGAATTCTTCATTTTCCTTTGTTGATCCGGGTTCTGACTCGTGATCTCTCTACTTTACTCGAGCCTTGACTCGAACTCTTCATTTTCCTTTGTTGATCCAGGTTCCGACTCGTGATCTCTCTACTTTATTCGAGCCTTGACTCGAACTCTTCATCTTCCTTTGTTGATCCGGGTTCCGACTCGTGATCTCATTACCTTACTCGAACCCTGATTCGAGTCCTTCATTTTCTTTTGTTGATCCGGGTTCCGACTCGTGATCTCATTATCTTATTTGAGCTCTGATTCGAGCCTTCCATTTTCCTCTGTTGATTCGGGTTCCGACTCATGATCTCTATATTTTATTCGAGCTCTGACTCGAACTCATCATTCTCTTTTATTGATGCAAGTCATTTCAATCATCAGGGTCTGTCAATTGCTCAAATTTGATATTTTGCTCTCCAAATTCCAATTTAAATCTTCAAATCAGGCAATTCTCCAATTTCGACCTCTGGGTCACCCAATTTTCAATTCTCAATTTCAATTACCAATCTCAATTTCGACCTTCGGGTCAATCAATTTCCAATTCTCGACCTTCGGGTCAATCAATTTCCAATTCTTGACCTTCAATTTCCAATTTTCGACCTTCGGGTCAATCAATTTCCAATTCTCGACCTTCGGGTCTATCAATTTCCAATTCTCGACCTTCAATTTCCAATTTTCGACCTTCGGGTCAATCAATTTCCAAATTTCGACCTTCGGGTAAATCAATTTCCAATCTTTGACCTTCATTTCTCAATTTCGACCTTTAGGTCACTCAATTCTCAATTCCGACCTTCAGGTCACACAATTTCGACCTTTTGGTCAACCAATTCTCAATTTCGACCTTTGTGGTCAAATCAATTCTCAATTTCGACCGTCAGGTCATCCAATTTCGACCTTTGGGTCATTCAATTTTCAGCAACCAATTTTCCAATTTTCAATTTCGACCTTTGGGTCAATCAATCTCAATATCCAATTTCAATCATTTCCTCTTGTGAAAGACCCTTTTTAGGGAGAGTTCGAGGGAGCTCGTTCTTTCGCATGCTATCCAATTCGTTCACTTAGCCCCTTTTCAGGGAGAGTTTGAAGGGACTCGCGTCTTTGTGAACTGTTTGCAAAACAATTTCCAATTTCACACAAGAAACCCTTTTAAAAGGGAGAGGCTAGACGGAGACTCGCTTTTCTTGTGACCCCCCAATTTCATACCAGGCCTTTTTCGTCATGAAAGACCCTCTTTGCAGGGAGAGTGTGATGGACTCGTTCCTTTCATGACCCAATTTTCAAACCTCACTATTATCGGCCCCCTTTCCATAAGAGAAGCCTAATATTAGGGAGCTTTGACGAAAGCTTAATTTCTCTTCGAAAGTTCGTTTTGCAAACACCTCCTCTTTAGGGAAGAGAGGAGTATTTCCCATTTCCCATTCAGGTAAGGGCTAAGCCTGAGTCTCTCTTTTTGGGGAAAAAGAGAGGAGAATTTTCGTCACGGATGTATTGAGCCGGATTTCAAATACTCATTTTCACCAAGGATTTCAAGAAAATTTTGTCAAATTTGTCAATCAATTGTTGATTTCAGAATCTTTTATTGCACTAATCTCTATCTCAATTTACCTTCAGCCTCACTTCCAAAAGAGTGAAGCTTTTGCGAAAAGGGATTCAAACTTCAAATTCTTTCTATTGGCCAACCAAAAGAATGAAGGATAAATCCTCGATATGGCCAGAAAAGAAGATTCAAGGTTATCGAAAAGCCGTAGATGATCGATATTGATCGCAGTCAATGGCGCATCGTTAAAGGATTATTCTTGTAAAGACAAGGCAGTGGAAATATCCTGAGCGCTAGAAAAGAGAGCATTTACCCAAGCCCCGTTTCCTCAGAATCACCTAAGCTGCAATTAAATATCCGCAAAAGGGATCTCTCACCTGTCGTCAAGATGAAGGCGAATTAGGCGAGTAGACCCCCGGGGCCAAAGAAGATTCAAAACATCTCCAAGATGACGGAGTTTGTGACGGATCCTTCCAGGGAAAGTCCAAAGCACTGTCGAGATGAAGGCAGATGCGATGAACCTCTCGACAATCCCTAAAAGATATTTAATTTCAGCTATCGCCCAAAGATCTCCAAACCCATCGTCCAAGAAGGATCGAAACATCTCCAAGTTGAAGGAGTTTGTGACGTATCCTTCCCAAAAGAGAGAAAGAGAGGAAAAAGAAAGAGAGAAAAAGTCAGAACATCTCCAAAATGAAGGAGAATGTAGCAAAAACCCAGAGAGCCAAAAGAGTGCAGAAAGATTGTCAAGAGAGAAGCTCCCAGGATATCAAACTGCCAAATTTATCAAGAATCCTCTTTAACTTTGTGAAATTCTATTATCAATATTCTTTCATCAATTGCTTTCATAATATCAAATTCTCTTTCCTGCTCATATCAAGGAAATTGATAACTTCCTTGAAGAAGGTCAATTGCAAGCAATTTGGATTTCAAGTCTCGATTCTACAAAGTGAACCTTGTTTGGAGGTAATGCTTTAGGTAGAAAAAAAGGAATATCTTTGCAACAATGTGCAACATTTTCAAATATTTTGAATCAACAGCAAAATTTCCAACATTTTGACAATATTTTCTAGCTATCCTGACATGAAGTGAGAGCTCGATATCCGTCTTCGATGCATCCTGACACCAATTTTAAATCCCTCCTAAGGACTTGATTCCTTCCCTTCTTTGAGAGCATGAACTCTCAAATTTGCACACTTCCCTGTGTCCCCACTGTCCCACCATAGACAGTCCCATTTCGGTTCGAGGTCGAACCACCAATCATTTCCCGCAAAAGGCAATTTCAAAAGCTGATTTTAGTCTCAGCAATGAGACGCCCAAAACCAATCCCTTTTCAAGCTTTAGGGACCCCATTTTCCTTCCTTTTGCAAAAACCCTATTGGATTTATTGTGCAAAATCCAAAGGTTCCATCATGGTCTCTTCCTTTGAGGATTCCATTCATTTTCCACCCGATCAGGATAAGGGTACAAACCTGAGCCTCATCCAAAGAGGTATTTCATTTTCCGCCCGATCAGGATAAGGGTACAAACCTGAGCCTCGATCAAAGAGGTATTTCATTTTCCACCCAATCAGGATAAGGGTACAAACCTGAGCCTCGATCAAAGAGGTATTTCATTTTTCACCCGATCAGGATAAGGGTACAAACCTGAGCCTCCGTCGATGAGGTATTTCATTTTCCGCCCGATCAGGATAAGGGTACAAACCTGAGCCTCAATCAAAGAGGTATTTCATTTTCCGCACGATCAGGATAAGGGTACAAACCTGAGCCTCGATCAAAGAGGTATTCCATTTTCTGCCCGATCAGGATAAGGGTACAATCCTGAGCCTCATTCAAAGAGGTATTTCATTTTTCGCCCGATCAGGATAAGGGTACAAACCTGAGCCTCAATCAAAAAGGTATTTCATCTTCCGCCCAATCAGGTTAAGGGTACAAACCTGAGTCTCATTTCGATGAGATATTCCATTCCCCAATCAGGTCAAGGGTCAAAACCTGAGCTTCGTTCCATGCGAGGTATTTCTGTCCCATCAGGTTAAGGGTCAAACCTGAGCTTCGTTCCATGCGAGGTATTTCTGTCCCATCCAGGTTAAGGGCATAAACCTGAACTTCACTCTCATAGAGTGAATCTTTTCTCTCCATTCTTCGCTTCATATCTACCATCTTCCTCGGGCTAATTTCTTCACACCCAGTCAGATCCTTCTAACTGGGGCATTTTTTTCGTATAGCCCAAATTTGGTGTGTTTTCTTTGCCACTAAGCTCGGCCATGAGCCGGCTTAGTAGCAAAGAGGGGCATCTGTAAACACCCCAAATTTTCACTCACCTCCCCGACATCTCCACCAAACATCATCATCCAGCCTCTGAAATCGCTGGAGGGCAAAATGGTCATTTTCTGAGCTCGGACCTTGCAAAAGTCCAAATTTCATCTGAAACTCTCAAATTTTCTCTATTTTTATCTCAGATGTTCAAGATTTTACTCCTGACAGGAGACAGACATCTCCAAGTCTTGGTTCAAGATTATATTGCATAAGACATGTCATTGCATATCATTGCATGAGCATTTCAAATCACTGCACTGCACAGCATGTCATTTCGAGGTCCAGAACTCTCGATTTCAAAATCTTCAATCCAGATTAGAATTTTAACTCTTTTCAAAATTGATTTCAAAACCCTGGGTCTTCAAAATTATCAAATTTTCCCATTTTACCCCAGGACTCTGAATTTCAAAATATTTCCTCAGGAAAACCATCTGGATAGTTTTCAATATGGATTTCAGTCACTTCACCTCAGATTTTGCCCCTTTTTGACAATTTCAAATATCTTTCTTTTACAAAATCGCCCTACAAGGGCCAACTCTTTCCAAAATTCCTGTTTTGCCCATTAGTCCAGATTTTATGAAAATTCCAAAAAGAAGTTGTGGTTTTATCCTTATTTCAATAAAGAAGCAATGTGGGACCCACACTGAGGTGGTGTCACACAAGCTTTCCTTTTGAAAAATTTGAATTTTGAGAAAAACCCAAAAATATAGGAGCCTTGTCCCCTGGATTGGTGCCACTTGTCATTTCTCTCTCCTCCCATTTCCATGCCAAGTGTCAGTGTGGGGCTACCTTCAGAAGCCGCCACATGTCATCCCATTTATCTGCCATGTGTCACCCTATCCATCCGGCGCCATGTGTCATTTCAAAGACTACCAGGAGATGCCAAGTGTCATAGGTTGTCCTGTCTAGAAAAAGTGGAGTTTGTCTCCTCTGAGGTGGCGCCACTTGAAGTGTGTCTCCTGCAGGGGACACGTGTCAACCCCTCTTTCCTTCTAGAAAAGTAGCCTGACACATGTCTCTTCCTACTTTTCTTAGAAAAGTAGGAGACATGTGTCACTCCTAAATTCCTACAGAAAAGGTAGGCTTGTCTCCCTCTGAGGTGGCGCCATCTAGAGTGTCTCCTGCAGAGGACACATGGCAAGCTCTCATTTCCTCAGAAAAAGCAAATGCCATGTGTCATTTTCTGCTTTCCTCAGAAAAACTAGAATTCAAATATTCAAAAATCCCCATAGGTGGCGAAAATCAAGAACTCCTACCTTTTTCATCTTATCTGAGATGGCGCCACATGGCTTGGCCCAGCTTCTCTCCCCTCTGCCACGTGTCATTCTCTGCTTCTTTCAGAAAAAGTAGAGGACACATGTCTTCTCCCTACCTCTTGCAGAAAAGTAGGAGACACATGTCACTCCTGGCCTTCTTTAGAAAAAGCAAACCATTTAAAATTCAAACAAGGCATTAGGTGGCGAAAATCCGGAGCTCTGATTTTTCCAGATGGCCTATGAGGGCGCCACATGTCCCTTCCCTCCTTCTCATCCCTCTGCCACGTGTCATCTTCTACTTCTTTCAGGAAAAGAAGGTGACACATGTCTCCTTCTCACTCCTTCAGAAAAAGTAGAGGACACATGTCCTCTCCCTACTTTTTTCAGAAAAGTAGGAGACACATGTCATTGCCCTCTTTTTCCTCCCTCTTGCCACATGGCATTGTAGAAGCCACCCTGAGGTGGCGCCACATGTCCACCCTCCATTCCTCCAGGGCCAACCTCCATTTGAGTTTCAAACTTCTCCTCTGAGGTGGCGCCATCTGAAGAACCTCCTCCAGCAGGCTGACACTTGGAACCATCCTAGACTGCCACATGTCCAGATCTCCTTTCACCAGAAAAAGCAAAATTCAAATTCCTCTGAGGTGGCGCCTTCTGAGCCCACTGCTCTGTCCTTCTGACATGTGTCAAACACCTTTTGAGGTGGCACCATTCCAGGACTCCACTTGGCTCCATTTTTATTTTTTTATTTTTTTTTATTTTTAAAAAAAAAGGTAGCCCACCATGAGGTGGCACCACCTGAGGACTCCCTACAAAAGGTGAGTTTGAATTTCAAATTCCAAGAGAGCACCCTCTGAGGTGGCGCCTTCTGGGAGCTCCCTGCAGAGAGAATCAAGCAAACTTTTGAAAAATTCCAAATTCCCCCTGCTGAGGTGTCTCACCCACAAGATTTCCATTTTTTTTTATTCTTCTCAAAAATTAAAACACCTTTTGAGGTGGCGCCACCTGAGGGCTCCCTGCAAAAGACAAATTCGAATTTCAAACCTCTCATATGACACCCCCTGAGATGGCGCCACATGGAGGGCTCAGATTGAACCTGTTTGAATTTCAAAATTTTTCAGAAAAGTTATAAAAACAAGGGTTCACGCCCAGCCTAAAGAAGAGAAGGGAGATCATTTTTTTTTAGCTCTTGTGAACTTGGAAAATCCGACCTAGCCTTCCTAGAATCAGATTTTGAATTGTGGAAATCGTGCCCCCTTTGGCGCATTGAAGAAGGTGAAGTAGAGCTCGTGCTGTGGCCAATTCGATTCCAACAGAGCTCGATTTTGGTGGACCATCCGAAGCTCGGAGCGAAGGACGAAGGAAGCTCGTGATAGCTGCCCCTTTCAAGAGCTCCTACGCTGCATAACGAAGCAAGGTGCACTTCTTTTCCCCTTGATGTGATTCTATAATCCGAATCGGGAGTCGTTTGAAGAAAGAGCTCATCCGAGGGATGGATTGAGCTATTCTCATAAAACGACATATATAAAATGTTTTGTTATGCTTCCTTGATGATTTTTAACATTCATATAGTTAGCTAGGTTTAATTTGCATTTTATTTCATTCATTTAGCATATTTCATGAATTAATTAGGATTAATTTAGCCTTTATTTCAATTCTGCTTATTTTCAGTAGGTCTCTGTTTTTGTCAGTCAGTCCACACGTCATTTCATGCATTTGTTTTTTATTAAAAATCCCAAAAACATCACTGAATGCGCCCTTAGGTGTCCCTAAAATTTTGCCAAAAATTCGGAGCCATTTGAATTTGTTTACTGCGGTAAACATTCAAAATGGCAAGTCGGGTTTTGTTACCCGGGATACGTTTTGAAAATCATTTGCCGACTTGTAAAATCGAGATATCCCTCATGGGAGATCTGATTTTCAATCCGAAAGCTGTTATGAACTCGGGAGCATGTCTAGTTTTTAATATGATTTTTTTAGATTTTTCTGATTTTTTTTTAATGTCTAACAAAAATCCGAGATGTCGGTACACGTGTCAGAGCCTAATTTGGGCCTCTGAGATCTTGGATCGACTTAGGGCTATGGTTTCTCTTTGTGTGTTGCTCCAAATCCAAAACTGTAAAAAGTGAAAGTGGTGTCCGAGATGTCCTCTGTTTGAATCTAAAATCCTGTAATTTTTAGAACAGTGTTGACCCCTGCTTCGGATTTTTCTTGTCAGCCCCCTGTTTTGCTACATTTGTCTGTTCTGTTAGTTTAGGCAGGAATAGTTATATTTTTATCTGTGTTTCCGTTGATCAAATACCAAAGTCATAAACATGAAAGCTGTTCATGTAGATGTCGTGCATAACTTTGATTAATTTCATAAATTTCCATGGCCGTTTTGTATTTCTTTAGCATTTTTCATCAGATTAGTGTGATTTTTACCTCTGTCAGAACTAAATCTCTGTTATTGAACTCACCATGGCTCAAATCCCAAGGCTGTAAAAACCAAAAATGTTCCATTTCGGGTCTTTTAGCAGTCTGCAAAATATCAGAAATTTCTATAGTGTAAATCTTGCGTTATCATATTAAACATTGCATTTGGTTCGGATCCATAGGCAAAATCCATCATTTTAGGACTTTCCTTGAATTTTAGCATTTAAATCATATCATTTCGTGATTTTTAGCATTCTAGGTTGTTTATCAGAGTGTTTAGATGCTTAATACCGAATTTGGTGCAATTTGGAATCCATTTGAGGTTCGGATCATCCATAATACCAAAACAGGGTCCCGCAGGACCCCGATCCAAGCAAAAAACAAGCGAAATTCGTTATTTTTGATAAATTGCAAAATACCAAATTCTGATTTTACTGTCTTAATGTGTCTATCAGCATGTCATCATATCTCTTACTGCATTTCATCATCATTTGATTCAATTTGAATTTCAAAATCTCAATTTTACCAAGTTTTTCTTCAAAAAACCCTGATTTTAAAGATGTAACTTTAATTTTAGGGGTATTTTGATCATTTTAACCTCAATTCCGAATTTCAAATTGTTTTTCACTGAATTTCTAGCATTTTCATCATTTCAAAATATCAAGGAAGCACGAGAATACGGTTTATATCCAATTAAATCCAATAATTTCATAATATTATTGGAAAATCTTGGAAAAACCCACATATTTGAGTTAACCCAATTTCAAGTTTGGCAGGAACAATCAAAAGAAGGAGCTGAAGTCCGCAAATTTCTTTTATTTCCTTTATTTAGTGATGTAATAATTTTGGAATAAGAGAGTTAATTTTCTGCTTAGACTAGGATGCATGTCATATAGTTTGAATTTATGCAATATCCTGATTATATGATTCATGCATTTTATTTCAAAAGCACTGTGGATGTTCACGAATGACACGTGCACCAACTCTTAGGGAGTTGATGGACTCAGTTGGATCCATATTTACGGCCCTAGTCGGAATATGGACGAGACCCAGATCCATCATCTTTCTACTAGTCACATTGAGCCTACACTCTTAGGCTATCTTAAAATGCACATCATATTTCCAATGTTTTCAAAGCATTATGCATTAAATCAATTAAACTCTGAACATATTCATGGCCACAGTCAGAATATGTGAAGGCTTTATTTTGACTTAATGCATATTTTTCCAACAAATTTCTTATAGAATCTTTCAAAGTGCATTCATTTACTCATGTCATTCGCATCATGAAATCATTGGTTTTCCCACGATTTTCTTAAGAAAACTTCATTCTCAAGAAATCGATTTCTCAAGAAACTCTGAGGATTTTCCAAAATCGATTTTCCAAAGTCAAGTTTTTCCACAGTTTTCCCTGGAAAATGTTATTTTCTTAAGAGCTTCAAAAGAATTTTCCAATCTTTCTCCAAGTCAAAATCGATTTCCAAGTATTTCAAGGTTAAGATTCTCAGGTTTTCAACTTCCCAAGTTTTAATTTTCCTTTTCCACAAGGGATTTCCAATGAATTTCCATCATTTTCCTAAGAAAACTCTCAAAGTCCAAGTTTTCCTAAGAAGTGTTTCCCTTCTCAAATGTTCACACTTTTCCTAAGAACTACTTACATTTCTCAGGACTTCCAATCATTCATGATTTTTCCTTTATAAACTTTCTCGAGATTTCAAGTCTTTTCATCAGAGTTTCCTGAGAAATTGACCTCTTTCCTGAGAAATGTTTTCAACTCCAAAGTTTTCTCAAGCATACATCATGTTTCCAACTTGCATTTTCCAAAATCTCATAGCACATGCCTGAATTCTCTGTGCATCTAGGATAGAACATAACTTTGATGATTTAACTAAGTCAAGCATAGTTTTGGTCCTTGGTTCGATTACCCCTGTTAAAGGCGGCAGGAACGGTCGAACCTCGTACCGACAGGTCGAGCCCCATCCCATGGATTTTCCCGCAATTTTCAAAAACGGAGGCGAGTATTTCAAAACAATTTCCAAAATCCGGTCAAAGTTTGAAGCGCGAAAGCGTTTCCCTCTCTCTCTTCCGCAAGGAAGGGAAGACGGGGGTAAAATTTCGCGATGATAACAGTCATCTGGATTCTACTTATATGATGCCCTGAAATCTGTGTATCTCAGGTATTTCACATTTTTTCTTTTATCACCACCATATATGATTCTTAGCAAGAACTCCAGAAACATGTCCATACCATAAGTTGTAGTTCTATTATGTATATACCCAGAAATTCTATCATTGTACAAGCTCTCCTGAATTAGTTCACCTTGTTCATTGTATCATGATTAGTGTTTCCTCTGAAATTGCAATAGCTCTTGCTGGTTACCTCCAAATTAATTGTTGTCATAGGAGCTGATTTTTGGCACATATTGTTCTTCAATTAGCTGCAAAAGAAATTTGTACTGCTATGGAGAAAGATCTAAGATAGCATATCTGAAACTCGTGCTTTTCCTTGAAAAGAATTTTTGCCTAAAGTGCTACACAAATTATGGTCTATGTGACTCATAATCTACGGTGATGCTGGTGGCAGGGTTACAAATAAGTGCCTTCCCTTTTAGGTAAGAAAACTAAATAACACAATTAACTGCATGCTGGCATCTAATTATAATACATTACTGTGAGCATGCATGTGCTTCTCTCTCTCTCCCACTCTCTCTCCATATATATACATTTTTATATACGTATATATATATCTCCATACATGTATATATGAGTATATATATATATATAGATATACATATATACCTATATCTACGTATATATGTATATATGTATATACATACATTGCCTACGTAGATATATATCAATTCTTAATGTAACATCTGCTTATTATATATGTCCCATGCTGACTTTATTTTGCAGGAAGATATAAGAAGTTTGAATTTTTCTTTTTGACTAGAAATTTTATTTGCAAAATGTAATAAATTAGGTATAAATGAGAAATTTACATTTCCTTGTTTTAGATAGAATGGACGAACATTGTAAATATCATGAATTGCTTGTGTTCATTCATTTTTTATTTTTTTCTCAAATTCTCACAATGGTGAAACACGAATGGCACGTGCACCATTTTCGAAAAAGGTAATTGATCCTAAGTTTATGATCCATATCAATGGCCATAGTCAGGGTATGGACAAAACTTAGGATTTTTAACTTCTATGAAATAACACTAGACCCACACTGGATCCGTTTTCAAAATTCATCATACTTTCCTTAAATATTTTCTTCTTTTATCAGAATTTAACTTAAAATTAACTCGAAATACATACCAATGGCCATAGTCAGGGTATGTTGAGAGATAATTTCATTTTAAATTCTATAAAAGCACCAAATGGGTTTTATTCTTCATCTGAATTTAAATATAGATTATTATATAATGCATTCAATGACCATAGTCAAGGATGCATTATATCTTCAATCTTATTTTAATTCATTTAAAGAATGGAATAGCTTTTCAAAATCCAATTTCAAAAATTTAAATTCATTCATCATTTAGGATAGAATTGCATCACATTTTTTTAAAATTTTCTTTTTTATAAATCCAAGTAATTCTTTCCATCATTTCTCAGATCAAATCCTATTCATAAATTCAAATTCAACTCTATTTCTCAAAAGGATTCAAGGATTCAATTTCAAGGTCCCATTTGACTTTGAAACTTCAGAATCATCTTGTATTTCAAAAGTCCAAATTCTATCTCAAATTCAAGGTCTAATTTGACTTTGAAATTCGTTTGTATATTCAAAATTCTAAATTTCATTTTTTAAGTTCAATTTAAACTTGAAAGTTCTTGATTCATCTTTTGAATTTAACTCCAAATCCATTTAGGATCCAGAGTCCAACTCTACATCTGGATCTCAGACTTCAAATCCAATTCCTCTTTAGGATCCAGACTCCAATTTCACTTTGGATCTTAGACTTCAGATCCAATTCCTCCTTAGGATCCAGACTCCAATTTCATTTTGGATCTTAGACCTCAGATCCAATTTCTTTATAGGATCCAGAATCCAATTTCACTTTTTGGATCTCAGATTTCAGATCCAATTCTATTTTTACGATCCAAAATCCAATTCTACTTTGGATCTCATATCCAATTCTCTCTTAGGGTCCAGAAGTCCAATTTCACCTTGGATCTCTGACTTCAGATCCAAAGTCCATCTTAGGGTCCAGAGTCCAACTCTACATTGGATCTCAGACTTCAGATTCACTCCATTTTTAGGATCCAGAACCCAAGTCAATCTTGGATTCTAAAATCTCGGATCCCATTTTGTTTAGGATCTGGAATCCAATTCTAAATTCTAGATTTCAAATCCATTTTCGGATCTAATCTGAATCTCTTAAATCCATTTCCATTCTTAAATACCACTCGATCTTCTCAAATCCATTCTAAGATTCAAATTCAATATCACTTCAAAACTTCATCTTCTTCTCTTAAAATCCGTGATTAAATCCAAAGTCCATTTCTGACTTTGAAACTTCATTTTCAAAACTTCAAATCATTCTTTCTCAAAGTCAAGATCTACCCTTCCAAACTCTGATTTACTTCGAAAACTTGGAACTTCTTTGATCTATCTCAAGTTCTAAGTTAGATTCAATCATTTCTTCACTCCTTTACCAAGTTCATCTCAGAATACTTGGAAATTTCCAAAAAACATTCTTTTAAAAGAGCATACAACCTTGCATGGCACAAGCATGATTCTTTGTGCATTTAGAGTTAGAATAAATTCTTAGATAATATTTAGGCAAAGCAAAAGGCATAGATTCGATCCTTGGTTCGATTACCTCTGGTAAAGGTGCCAGGAACGGTCGAACCTCGTACCGACGAGCGAATCCCGTCTCTCCATTTTTTTCCCGCAATATTTCAAAACGGAGGCGAGTTATTTGCTAAATATTTTCAAATCAAGGTCAAGTGAGACCGTGCAAAATAGTTCATCTTCTCTCTTTCTTTTTTTCTTTTCTCTTCTCTCTTTCTTTTCTGTCTTTTATTCTTCTCCCTTCAAAAAAGGAGGAAAATAGAGGTTGGAAAAGGAAAAAAGAAGGAAGAGAGAGAAACAATGAAAGAGGAAAAATTTTGCGATGATTACAGTTTTGGCGACCGTGATGGGAGATAAGATTTTTGATCACAAAGTTATAATGTAGATACGAAGCATAAGACCATAAAAAAAAAACATTGAAAGGCCAAACTCACTGTACCTAAGTATTATCACCTATTCCCACCTTATATAGCTACCATCAATTGCTGAACTAAAAGGGTATTTCAGGAGGGTTTCAGTTTGCACAGTTTCAAGTTTAAAATATCATATTTCAGAGACTTGAACCCTGTTGTCACTTCTTATCCTTCTTTCAATCAGTATGCAGAAAAGGAGGATGGAGCATTCAATTTGAGCTCGCCAAATCATCCTTATTTGCCATGTGAATATATCAATTCCTGATCTCACTATACAATATAATGAGCTGTTAGTGTAAAATTGGATTTGGATGTACAGTAAACTCTAAATCTTTGTTAACTCAAATTGGACTTTGATTCGTTGCATATATTGTATATCTTGTATACTGTATGATGTTCATCTTTTGGTTAAACCACTGTCTCACTGTTCCCCTGTACATTTCATAAGACAAGTTTGTCTTCTTGTGATATCTAGTTTTCACGATTTTCTATAGGGTCTTATATCAAGTTTGTCCGTCATCGATGAAGTGTATATATGGATAAATCACGTCCGATGAGAGAGAGCCTTGACCTCATATCTGAACCTTTGAGATTGACTATAATTTATATCCTGCATTCAGAAATCCATTTACTGTTTAAATTCTGAAAGCTTGATGTTCGGGTTTTGATTCCTGGGTTACTTGCTATTATAAGTTTCATGACTGAGGTTGACTGGCCAATCCATTTGTTATGTGAATTTCTGAAGTCTGATAGTTAAAACTGAGGTGTTAAAACTGCTAGACGAATCAATGTCTATATTGTAGTAGTTTCCTTGTTTCATCCCCGTCCTAATTGTATTTCAAATGATGGACTTTTGATTCTTTCACCCATCTGGGGGTGACATCAGTTGAGATTTTGATTGATAAAATGGGGTTGCGCAGCTGAGTAAACAGAAAGGTTTTATTACCTGTGATGCCATAAAATCTGATTAAAAAAAAAGTTTGAATCAGAAGACAGAGACCATGCCTTTCTGCCTTGGTTTTGCTCCTAGATTGCCATGTCCCTGTTAATGCTTGTACTACTATTAATGCTTAAAGCAGTGGGGGACTGTTGTTGTTTACTGAAAAGACAAAACAATTGATATTCGATCTTTTAGTCATCAGCATAAGCTGTCAGAAATGGAGACCGAGGCCTTTTGTGTTGGCTGAGCAAGTATCTTTCCAATATACCATGAAAGTATGTTTTTTTTTTCTTTTCTCTTCTTCTTTTAACATGATGCTCTCATCAACACTTTTGTGATCATAACACCCCACTTCACATTAGTTCATTAGGCAATATACACCAGCCTCCCTGCATCCTTCCATTTACATAGGCAGCCACACTTAGGCATCTTGCATATCTATCATCTATACATATTTTACACTAATCCCTTCATATGCACATAGCACTCTCACCCTCCTGGAGCCACACTACAATCTCACCTACATAGCTTCACACAACTGCACCTTTGTGCCCTCAACAATTCTTCATTTAGACTGTTATCCACCAACATGTTCACATTCTTTTGCACTTTCTTTACACAACACAACCATCTGCAGCCTCTTCCATTACCTTTTTACATCAATATTTTCATTTACATCTCTATCCTTCATTAGTTCACAAGCATCATTCCAGTGCATATTTTGTCATTGCATTTTCATTGACATGCATAAACATTTCATCAATTATGCTTTGAGATCAAGGTGATGTTATATAAATTATTTCCCATGCACATCATGTACTAATTCATCTTTTGCAGGAAATGGGTGGAAAATATCATTATTTGGAGTTGTATATTTGATTTCATGTATTGTAATAGCTAGATGTAAAGAGAATTTACATTTTCTGTTTTAGATAGAATGAATGAGCATTGTAAATATCACGAATTACTTGTTTTTCATGCATTTTGCCTTTATTTTCAAAAATTCACAATGGTGAAACACGAATGGCACATACACCATTTCGTAAGAGGTAATGGATCCTAAGTCGATGATCCACATCAATGGTCATAGTCAGGGTGTGGACAAAACTTAGAATTTTTATCTTTTACGAAATAACACTGGATCCATTTTCAAAATTCATCATATTTTCTTAAATATTTTCTCCTTTTATTAGAATTTAACTTAAAATTGACTCAAAATATATACCAATGGTCATAGTCAGGGTATATTGAGAGTTAATTTCATTTTAAATTCTATAAAAGCACCAAATGTATTTTATTCTTCTCTTGAATTTAAATATAGATTATTATATAATACATTCAATGACCATAGTCAAGGATGTATTATGTCTTCAATCTTGTTTTAATTCATTTAAAGAATGGAATAGCTTTTCAAAATCCAATTTCAAAAAAATTTAAATTCATTCATCATTTAGATAGAATTGCATCATATTTTTAAATTCTTTTTCATAAATCCAAGTAATTATTTCCTTCATTTCTCAGATCAAATCCTATTCATAAATTCAAATTCAACTCTATTTCTCAAAAGGATTCAAGAATCCAATTCCAAGGTCCCATTTTGACTTTGAAACTTCAGAATCATCTTGTATTTCGAATTCCAAATTCTATCTTAAATTCAAAATCCAATTTAACTTTGAAATTTATTTGTATGTTCAAGATTCAATTTCTAAAATTCATTTTCCAAGTTCAATTTAACAGTTCTTGATTCATCTTCTGAATTTAACTCCAAACTCCATTTTAGGATCCAGGGTTCAACACTCATATTGGATCTCAGACCTCATATCCAATTTCCTTATAAGATCCAGAATCCAATTTTACCTTGGATCTCAGAATTCAGATCCAAACTCCATTCTAGGATCCAGAACCCAATTTTGCTTTGGATCTTAGATTTCAGATCTAAATCCATTCTAGGATCCAGAAACCAATTCTACATTTGGATCTTAGACTTCAGATCCAAATTCATTCTAGGATCCAGAATCCAATTCTACTTTGGATCTTAGATTTCAGATCTAAATCCATTCTAGGATCCAGAAACCAATTCTATATTTGGATCTCAGACTTCAGATCCAAATTCATTCTAGAATCCAGAATCCAATTCTACTTTGGATCTTAGATTTCAGATCTAAATCCATTCTAGGATCCAGAAACCAATTCTACATTTGGATCTTAGACTTCAGATCCAAATCCATCTTAGGATCCAGAGTTCAAATCTACTTTGGATCTTAGACTTCAGATCTAAATCCATTTTAGGATCAAGAATTCAATCACACTTTGGATCTTAGATTTCAGATCCATGTGATCATCGCAAAAATTTTTTCTCTCTCATTGTTTCTCTCTCTTCCTTCTCTTTTCCTTTTCTTAACCTCTATTTTCCTCCTTTTTGATGGGAGAAGAATAAAAGACAGAAAAGAGAAAGAGAAGAGAAAAGAAAGAAAGAGAGAAGAGAAACTTATTTTGCGCGGTCTCACTTGACCTTAATTTGAAAACATTTAGAAATTTTAACTCGCCTCCGTTTTTTAAAATATTACAGGAAAATGGAGAGACGGGATTCGCTCGTCGGTACGAGGTTCGACCGTTCCTGACGCCTTTACCAGGGGTAATCGAACCAAGGATCGAATCTATGCCTTTTGCTTTGCCTAAATATAATCTAAGAATTTATTCTAACTCTAAATGCACAAAGAATCATGCTTGTGCAATGCAAAAATGTACGCTCCTTTTGAAAGATGTTTTGAAAATTTCCAAGTGTTCTGAGATGGACTTGATAGTGGAGTGAAGAAATGATTTGAATCCAATTTAGAATTTTGAGATGGATCAGAGTAGTTCTAAGTTTTTGAAATAAATCAGAATTGGAAGAATGAATGAGAAAGAATGATTTGAAGCTTTGAAATGAAAGGAAATAAAGTTTCAAAGTCAAAAATGGTCTTTGAATTTGAATTTGAATTTAGGAAAGGAAATGAATACTTGAGATGAAATTGAATTTGGATTTTTAAGTTTGGAATGGATCTGAGACAATCAAACGGTATTTAAGAATAGAAAAATGGAATTGGATTTGAAATCTAGAATTGGGAATGGAATTGGATCTAAAGATGGATTTAAGATCTGAGATCTGATATAAAATTGGGTTCTGGATCCTAAGATGGATTTGGATCTGAAGTCTGAGATCCAAAGTGAAATTGGATTCTGGATCCTAAAATAGATTTGGATCTGAAGTCTAAGATCCAAAGTAGAATTGGATTCTAGATCCTAAAGTGAAATTGGATCTGAAGTCTGAGATCCAAAGTAGTGTTGGTCTCTAGATCCTAAGATAGATTTGGATTTGAAATCTAAAATCCAGAGTGAAACTGAAGTCTGGATCCTAAAGAGGAATTGGATCTAAAGTCTAAGATCCAAAAGTGGAATTTGGACTCTGGATCCTAAGGAAGAATTGGATCCGAAGTCTGAGATCCAATATGAGTGTTGAATCCTGGATCCTAAAATGGATTTGGAATTTGAGTTCAGCAGATGAATCAAGAACTTCTGAGTTTAATTTGAACTTGGAAAATGAATTGAATCTTGAATATACAAATGAATTTAAAAATTAATTTGGACTTTTGAATTCAAAGTTTCAAATTGGGAACTTTAGAAAAATGAAAAAAAGAATCTCAAAATTAATTTGAACTCTGAATTTGGTCAGAGTTTTTGAATATAAAATGAATTTGAAATCTCAAAGTGAATTTGAACTTTGAGATTGAAAATAGAATTAGAAATGAAAAGATGAATTGAATTTTATAAAAATTGAATATAGATCTGAAGGAGATATTTTACATTACTTGGAGTTTTGAAAAAAGAAATTTTTGAAGACATGATGCAATTCTATCCTAAATGATGAATGAATTTAAAATTTTGAAATTGGATTTTGAAGAGCTATTCCATTCTTTAAATGAATTAAAACAAGATTGAAGATATAATACATCCTTGACTATGGTTATTGAATGTATTATATAATAATCTATATTTAAATTCAGGTGAAGAATAAAATACATTTGGTGCTTTTATAGAATTTAAAATGAAATTAACTCTCAATATACCCTGACTATGGCCATTGGTATATATTTTGAATTAATTTTAAGTTAAATTCTAATAAAAGAAGAAGGTATTTAAGGAAAATATGATGAATTTTGAAAACGGATCCAGTGTGGATCCAGTGTTATTTTGTAAAAGATAAAAATCCTAAGTTTTGTCCACACCCTGACTATGGCCATTGATGTGGATCATCAACTTAGGATTGATTTACCTTTTACGAGATGGTGCACGTGTCATTCGTGTTTCACCATTGTGAGATTTTGAGAAATAAAGGAAAATGCATGAAGAACAAGTAATTCATGATATTTATAATGCTCATTCATCCTAGTCTAAAACTGGAAATGTAAATTCTCATTAGTATCTAACTATTACATCCTTGAGTTAGAATGGAATTTAAAATTCCTAATTGGAGGTAGTATTCTTCACAAATTTCTGCAACTCTGAAGTTATCAAAAGTTAAATGAAAGGTTAAAAGACAAATACTCGTGCACATGTCTATTCTAAATAGAGAATATGTACAAGAGATGCTATATCCAGGCTAAGGTAAAGAGATATATATGTGCCTGCTCATGTGAATGGAAAAGGATAAGGTACACCATTAACCTAAGGGAAACATGATGTACCCAATGGCTAACGAGTGCAGATGTACTGCTTACTGTATGAACTGGGAAATATTTCAGTATTCAACACCTGTATACATAACGTTGATACATTAGAGACAAAATATTTGGTATTTAACAATTATGCCGGCCGGAGGCATCTGGTGATTTCAGCAAACATGAACACCAAAACTGGAAGGTGAAATGTACTGAATGATGCTAAATTATACAGCCCTGGGCGTGTGCTGAAGGGTTGCTATAGTAGATGTATACCATGGAATGAATCTGGTAGACATATATAGAAATGAATATAGGGCCCCAGCAGATGAAGTATCGGGGAAGCAATGTGCTGTTAGTGAAAAGAATACCTAAGTGAATATGAGTGGTAACAGACATAAGATTTATCATCAGCTAATATAATTACATATTTGATTGATGTACACATGGATATTTTACACAGTTCATAACTCCAAAATAGTGAGAAATGACTTACACTCACTTTCAAGGACTTGATAGCAAATCAGTACCTGGCCGATTGGTGCTTTAAAGGAATGTATCCTTTCAAATGTATTTGGTGGTCTGCAGCTATCACCTTTTTTTTTTTATTTCAGGATAGTCATTACCTATAGGGAGCTTAGTAAGAATATATTTCCTGGAATTCAGAAAACAAACACACAGAAGCTGGATATCAATTTTCAACCTTTAGCTTTGACACTAGCCTTGATAGTGAACTCACGAGAATGGAACAAAGGAGTTTAGAACATTCATTAATCGCCAGACGCTATTTATATGACTCCTCAGACATGCTGACTTCCTTAAGAATCTGATTTGAACATACAGGGCTCTGGTTTCCATCACTGGACTGCGCATAGATGCTTACACGCGTGTTCCTCTTCCTCTCACCTCCACTGCTCATAGGCTCCAGGTGGTTAGTTATTACCTTTCTGTTGGTGGTTCTGTTGAGACTTCATGAGAATCCGAAGGCACTTTCCCCCTTTTTTTTTTTAGTTTAAGCATCTAATTGATATTATTTACTCCAAGAATATTACGGGGGCCAAACAGTAATATGCTCCAGCATTTTGTGCTTCAGAATTTCCTGAGAAGTGCATCCTTACTGCCAACTATCATGTTACATACCATGAAGGATCATGAAATTAGATGCAGCTATCATGTGGAATAAGCTTCATCTAAGACTCACCCCTGGACACATCTAAAAGCCCTCTAGGTAATGGGATAATCATCCCTTTCATTCAAAACTACTTGAACCAGCTTAATAACGACAAGTACTGGCACGATAACAAAGATAATACACAAAACAGAAGTTACATTTATAAGAAATGACTGATGGAGTAAGGATTTAACAAACTTATGATGCTAATTTACAGGAATATGTGAGAAACCGATCATTGTGTGCAATTCATGATATAAAACAAATCGATGATATCGAACAAAATATTGAAATTGAGAGAAAATATCAATCAAACACGAAATATATAACAGTTTTTACAAGATCACAGAAAATAAATTGAATTCAATATACAAAACAATGGATCTTACCGAATTGACCCATTGGAATCGATGATGCTATAATGGAAACTAAAAAAAAAGAAAAGGAAAAAAAAATCAAAGTGAATGGGACAAATTTTTTAAATCTTCCTAGGTCCTGGTGCATTCTTAGTTCTCGCTAAAAGAGGGAGAAAGAGAGAGTGCATGATGCCGAAACTCGACACCCCAAATATACATATATGCTGAACCGAAATAAATGATGTGATGCAGAATCATAACCCATGAACACAGTTCAAAGATCTATCATCGACGGAAAGGGATATTATGAAGAAGACGATGCTGGTCAAAGCAATAAAACAGAATACAGAGGAACAAGGATTGATAAGACGGATCAGACAAATAAAGGAGGATATGCAAGTGCGGATATATAACACAGGATCGGAACGAGTATAGGGAATTGACATGAAGCAAGACATGGATAAACAATATATATATATGTATAAGACAAGGAATCGAATACCACAGGGTATGTCAAAAATGCAAAACAAGAGGTCAGAAAACGAACTCAGAATATTGACATAAGATCATTTAACCAGTAATGAAAATTGTAATAGAAATTGGTAATAAAGAAAAAAAAAATGAAGTCAGTAAAGCGCCACATTAACCTTCCTTGTCAAACTCAACAAAGCTCAGTAAGACTCTGTTAATGGCGTTCGAATCTGATTCCAGCATTCAGGCAACTTGCCAGGGGATATTTTTACTGGAGATCAGTGAAAAGTATATAAAGAAATGCTTCCATGCCGGAATTGTTTTTTTTTTTTAGTCGGCAATCAAGGGATCATTCAATCGAATATCAGAAATTACTACACTTCAAAGCCAAATAAAGAGAAAATAGAAATGGAAATTCTTAACTAAACGGAAACAAAAATTATATAAGCGTAAAGTAAAATGAGAGCAACGACAGAAAATTGCAATCATATTGAAAATGGGAAGGGGTGAGTAGAAGCTAAAATGCAGAGGAAAATAGACGAGAATTCATCATTAGTTAATGCTAAAGAATAAAATAATGATATGGGTAGGGATTTGATATGTTGGAATATTGTAACCCTGTTAATTTTGCACATGAGGAGTCAGTATTGCTACAAGCAAACCAACATGCTCGATGGTGCGTCAATGGGGGAAAAACAAGAGAAATCAAAGAAGAAAAGAAAAAAAAATAGGGAGAGGGGGAAGAAAGAAAGGAAAAAAAAAAAAGACTTACCGGATTGCTTGAAGGATTAATTAATCGTGGCTCCACAGGTATTCTGCAGCTTGGAGATAATCCAGAACAGATTTTAGTTGCAAGGCTTCCCCCAGGTTGCTGCGTGATGATGGAGAGGGAACGAGGGGTGATTCCAGAACAGTTCGTGTCCCCTTCCTTTTGCTGCTGCCTAGTTTATATAGAGTCTGGGGAAGCTTCGAGCAGGGGAGAGTTTGTTGAGGATCGATGACCAGCGATGCAGGAAAGGGGGAATCAGATGGCTGAAGGATGAAGGATGCACATGGGGGAGGGTCGGCCATGGAGGGAGATCGGGTGTTTAAGGAGGAAGGCGAGTTAGGGTTTTCAAAACCCTAACTCGACCCTTAAACATCGAAAATCAGTTTTTCCAAAAAGGGGCCTTCTTTTCAAGTTTTTCTAAATGGTGGTTAAAGGTGAGTTTTTTTTTTCGGCAAAAATCTTCAAAAACCGCGTAGTTTTTCCTAATTTTTTTTTGGTTTTTTTTTGCATGTTTTTTTCATTTTTTTGTATTTTTGGAACAGAATCTAAGTTTTTTTTTACACGAAAACAAAGATTAAGCACTAATTTTTGTATTTTTCTGAGAAATATTTACAAAAGTATTTTTCTGAGAATTTCAGACCATTTCGAGGAAATTTCTTCAAAAGAAATGGGTTTTGATACTCGAATCGAGAAATATAACGTGATGGATCCATACGGATATCGGACGAAGTATCTGAGCTTTTCAAAAAAAGTTATTTTTGATAATTTTGAGAATTTGATTTAAAATTGGATAATGAAGCTCAAATTTGGATTTTGATGTAGATCCGGATCCGAAATTGAGTCAGATATGTAAAATGAATTTAATTTCAACGAAATTTGAGAAACAAAATGGAATTTAGATTTAAAACTGACTCAATTACCCAAAGAATGGGAGAAAAGGGCAAAAAAAAAAGGGACATTTATAACATTTTGAAAAATTTGGGGTGTTCACAGATGCCCCTCTTTGCTACTAAGCCGGTTGAAAGCCGAGCTTAGTGGCAAAGAAACACTCCAAATTTTGAAAAATGCCCCAGTCAGCTGATCCGAGCTGGGTGTGGAAGAATTATTTTGAAAATACGGCTTTTCGGGCTTGAAACCTTATCCTGAATGGTCCCGGGGAGATGAAATCCTCGACAATGATACAACTGAATGATAGAAATGAGGAAATCGTGATGGGACTTTGGGTGAAAATCCCAGGGATGGTGAAAGATAAGAATTTTGATCAAGTTTCATGGGTGAGATAAGATCAGCCCTTTGGAATGACTCAGGTTTAGCCCTTAACCTGGATGGGACGAAGATAGATCAGGATAATTTGGATGGGGGATGGTGAACATAAACGGACCTCGATGGGACATTTTGAGAGAAATGCCTCGTGAGGTGAAACTCAAGGACGATCCTTTTCTGGATGGATGTACAACGAGCACGGATTCCTTTGTGGGGGGGAAACCATGATGGGACGGGGAGGATTACCTCGTCGAAGCGAGGCTCAGGTTTAACCCAAACCTGAAAGGAAGGCACCTCACGGAGTGAGGTTCAGGCTTCACCCTTATCCTGAAAGGGATGACCATACGGACTCTTTAAACAAAGAAACCGCGATGGGACAGAAAGGAATATATCATCAGAAGAAGATTTAAGATTTTAATCCTTGACCTGAGTGGGGGATGATACGGAATCTTCGGATGAAGAAACCGTGATGGAACCTTCAGAATTTGGACGAACAAATCCGAAAGGGGTTTGCGAGAAGAGAAAAACAAGGGATTCCCTAAAGCTTGGAAAGGGGATGATTTTGGGCGCCTCATTGCTGAGACTAAAATCAGCTTTCTAAAAACAGATGACCTCTCACAGAAGGTTTGGGTGGTACCTCGAGGAGCGAGGTAACAAGTTTAATCCTTGGCCTGAATGGATACAGAATCCTCGAGGAGCGAGGAAACGGTGATGGGACTAGAAAGGATATCTAGTCGGAATGGGACTCAGGTTTAACCCTAACCTGAACGGAAGGTACCTCGTGGAGCGAGGTTCATGTTTAACCCTTAACCTGAAAGGGACGACCATACAGAATCCTCGGATGAAGAAACCATGATGGGGCCTTCGGAATTTGGACGAACAAATCCAAAAGGGGTTTGCGAGAAGAGAAAATCAAGGGATTCCCTAAAGCTTGGAAAAGGGATGATCTTGGGCGCCTCATTGCTGAGACTAAAATCAGCTTTCTAAAAACAGACGACCTCTCGCAGAAGGTTTTTGGGTTACACCTCGAGGAGCGAGGTGACAGGTTTAATCCTTAGCCCGAATGAATACAGAATCCTCGAGGAGCGAGGAAAACTGTGATGGGCCTCTAGACTTTGCACAACAAATCCAAGAGGGGTTTTTGCAAAAGGATAAAAATGGGGGTCCCTAAAGCTTGAAAAGGGGTTGTTCTTGGGCGCCTCATTGCTGAGACTGAAAATAGCTTTTGACAATAACAGATCTTTTGCAAAAAGTTCAGGTTTAACCCTTATCCTGAGCGGGAACTGTCCATGGTGGGACAGTGGGGAGCACAAGGAAGTGTGCGGATCCGAGAGCGCTCAAATCAGACGGAAGGAAAGGACTTTTCAGTCCTAAGGAGGGATGACGTCAGGATACGTCAAAACGATCCTCAAGTTCACACTTCATGTTGGGATAACTAGAAAATATTGCCAATAAGATGCCAAAAATTGTAGTTGATTCAGAATGATTGAATTGTGCTCATGTGTGAAAATATCACCTCTTTCTACCTAGAGTATTAGCTTCAATTGGGCTAACTCTGTAGAACTTAAGAATCAATTCCAAATTTGTTGTTGTTGAGCTTCTTTAAGTAAGACATCAATTTCCCTGATATGAAAAGAAGAGGAAATATTCTTAACTTCATAAAAGCAATTAAATGAAAAGATATTGATAAAGAATTTCACATAGATAAAGATGATTCTTGACAGTTTCGGGCAGTTTGATATCCTGGGCATTTCCCATGATGATCTTTTTGCACTCTTTTGAACCATGGATCTTTTCTGGGTTCTTTTACATCCTCCTTCATTTTGGAGATGTCCTGACATTTTCTCTCTTTTTCGAGGAAGGGTACGTCACAAACTCCTTCATCTTGGAGATGATCCGATCCTTCTTTTTCTTTCTCCGGAATTATGACATCGGTTCTTGGGTTGAAATCTCTAAATGGTAGCAGAAATCAAATATCTTTTAGGGTTTGTTGGTAGGTTCATCGCATCCGCCTTCATCCCGACGGTGATCCGAACTTTCCCTGGAAGGATCCGTCACAAACTCCGTCATCTTAGAGATGTTTCAAATCTTCTTTGGCCCCGGGGGTCTACTCGCTTGGTTCGCCTTCATCTTGACGACAATTGAGAGATCCCTTTTGCGGATATTTGATTGCAGCATAGCTTGGATGACTGAGGATATATGGATTGGGTAGGTCTTTTTTTTACTGCCCAGGATATTTCCACTATCTTACCGCCAAAAGAATAATCTTTAAGAATGCACCACAGCTATGATCAATATCAGCTCACTTATGGCTTTTCAACATCATTGAATTTTCCTTTGCCGGTCATATCGAAGATTTTTCTTCATCCTCTTGGTTGATCAACAGAAAAAGCTTGAATTTAGCTATTATTTCGCAAGAGTCTTGCTCTTTTGAAAATGATACTGAAGGTAGTTTGAGATAATTCTTTGTGCGATGAAAACTTTGAGATCAACAATGACTTTTGATAGCAAATTGGCAATGTATTCTAGAAAATCCTTGACAAAAGAAATCACTTGATATCGAATCGACACGTCTATGACAAAATTCTCCTCTCTTTTTCCTCAAAAAGAGAGACTCAGGCTTAAGCTCTTACCTGAATGGGAAGTTGGAAATACTCCTCTCTTCTCTGAAAGAGGAGGTGTTTGCAAAACAGAACTTTTGAAGAGAAATTAAGTTTTCATCAAAACTCCCTATCTCTAGGCTTCTCTTATGGAAAGGCGGCCGAAAAACAAAGTTGAGAAAGTATCACAGAGGAACGAGTCCATCACACTCTCCCTAGAAGAGGGTCCTCTGTGAAAGGGTTGGCCAAAGATGATAAAAACAGGGGCCACAAAAGAAACGAGCTTCCGTCGAAGCTCTCCCTGGAAAAAGGGTTCTCTTGTGTAAAGTTGGTTGTTGTTTTGCAAACTGTTCGCGAAGAAAACGAGTCCCTTCAAACTCTCCCTGGAAGAGGGTCCTTGCGAACGAAAGATGGTTGCATGCGAAAAGAACGAGCTCCCTCGAACTCTCCCTGGAGAGGGTCCTTCACAAGAGAAAAAGATTGATTCTTGATAAAATGGTGACCTGAAGGTCGAAATTGAGAATTTATAACTTGAAATGATGATGTTTGGTTAGCACAAAGACTGAACCTGGAGGGCTAACTGATTAGTCAGCCAAACACTAGCGCAAGCGCTAGATGCACCCGCACTGGATTTCAAAAAGAAAGCCCCAGTACGAGCGCTGGGTTTTTGAAAAATGCACACCAGTACGAGCACTGGGTTTTTCAAAAGGAGGATTTGAAAAATGAGACCGACATTCGAAGATATTTGAGAATTGAGCGAGAATGATTGTCGGTGTTTCAGGATTATCCCTTATCCTGAAGGGGAAATTTAAGGAGGAACTTTGAGAAAATAAGGATATACAAAAGCAAAAATCCAAGTCGGAACTCGGTTTTTCAAATATAAGAAAATGAGTGAGAATCGAGTTTGAAAACTCGAATTCTCAACCCAACAATTTTGTCCAACACGAGCATTGGATTCAAAAGAAAGTTCAAGTAGGGACTTGAGACTTCAAATGGTATATAAAAGGAAAAACCCGAGTCGGAACCCGGATCTTTTAAAAACGATGATAAAGATGGGGAATCCGAGTTTCGAAAACTCGAATCTTCAAGGGTACGATCGGTTCCAACACGAGCGTTGAATCCGATAGGAAGTCCGAGTCGGAACTCGAAACTTCAAACGATATATAAAGAAGGGAAAACCCGAGTCGGAACCCGGATCTTTAAAAATAATTATAAAAAATGGAAGAACCCAAGTTTTGAAAAGCTCGAATCTTCAAGGGTACGATCGGTTCCAACACGAACGTTGAATCCGATAGGAAGTCCGAGTCGGAACTCGAGACTTCAAACGATATATAAAGAAGGGAAAACCCGAGTCGGAACCCGGATCTTTAAAAATAATGACAAAAATGGAAGAACCCGAGTTTTGAAAAACTCGAATCTTCAAGGGTACGATCGGTTCCAACACGAGCGTTGAATCCGATAGGAAGTCTGAGTCGAAACTCGAGACTTCAAACGATATATAAAGAAGGGAAAACCCGAGTCGGAACCCGGATCTTTAAAAATAATTATAAAAAATGGAAGAACCCGAGTTTTGAAAAACTCGAATCTTCAAGGGTACGATCGGTTCCAACACAAGCGTTGAATCCGATAGGAAGTCCGAGTCGGAACTCGAGACTTCAAACGATATATAAAGAAGGGAAAACCCGAGTCGGAACCCGGATCTTTAAAAATAATGATAAAAAATGGAAGAACCCGAGTTTTGAAAAACTCGAATCTTCAAGGGTACGATCGGTTCCAACACGAGCGTTGAATCCGATAGGAAGTCCGAGTCAGAACTCGAGACTTCAAATGATATATAAAGAAAGGAAAACCCGAGTCGGAACCCGAATCTTTAAAAATAATTATAAAAAATGGAAGAACCTGAGTTTTGAAAAACTCGAATCTTCAAGGGTACGATCGGTTCCAACACGAGCGTTGAATCTGATAGGAAGTCCGAGTCGGAACTCGAAACTTCAAACGAAATATAAAGAAGGGAAAACCCGAGTCGGAACCCAGATCTTTAAAAATAATGATAAAAATGGAAGAACCCGAGTTTTGAAAAACTCGAATCTTCAAGGGTACGATCGGTTCCAACACGAGCGTTGAATCCGATAGGAAGTCCGAGTCGGAACTCAAGACTTCAAACGATATATAAAGAAGGGAAAACCCGGGTCGGAACCCGGATCTTTAAAATAAATGATAAAAAATGGAAGAACCCGAGTTTTGAAAAACTCGAATCTTCAAGGGTACGATCGGTTCCAACACGAGCGTTGAATTCGATAGGAAGTCCGAGTCGGAACTCGAGACTTCAAACGATATATAAAGAAGGGAAAACCCGAGTCGGAACCTGGATCTTTAAAATAAATGATAAAAAATGGAAGAACCCGAGTTTTGAAAAACTCGAATCTTCAAGGGTACGATCGGTTCCAACACGAGCGTTGAATCCGATAGGAAGTCCGAGTCGGAACTCGAGACTTCAAACGATATATAAAGAAGGGAAAACTCGAGTCGGAACCCGGATCTTTAAAAATAATTATAAAAAATGGAAGAACACGAGTTTTGAAAAACTCGAATCTTCAAGGGTACGATCGGTTTCAACACGAGCGTTGAATCCGATAGGAAGTCTGAGTCGGAACTCGAAACTTCAAACGATATATAAAGAAGGGAAAACCCGAGTCGGAACCCGGATCTTTAAAATAAATGATAAAAAATGGAAGAACCCGAGTTTTGAAAAACTCGAATCTTCAAGGGTACGATCGGTTCCAACACGAGCGTTGAATTCGATAGGAAGTCCGAGTCGGAACTCGAGACTTCAAACGATATATAAAGAAGGGAAAACCCAAGTCGGAACCCAGATCTTTAAAAATAATGATAAAAATGGAAGAACCCGAGTTTTGAAAAACTCGAATCTTCAAGGGTACGATCGGTTCCAACACGAGCGTTGAATCCGATAGGAAGTCCGAGTCGGAACTCGAGACTTCAAACGATATATAAAGAAGGGAAAACCCGAGTCGGAACCCAAATCTTTAAAAATAATTATAAAAAATGGAAGAACACGAGTTTTGAAAAACTCGAATCTTCAAGGGTACGATCTCTTCCAACACAAGCGTTGAATCCGATAGGAAGTCCGAGTCGGAACTCGAAACTTCAAACGATATATAAAGAAGGGAAAACCCGAGTCGGAACCCGGATCTTTAAAAATAATTATAAAAAATGGAAAACCCGAGTTTTGAAAAACTCGAATCTTCAAAGGTACGATCGGTTCCAACACGAGCGTTGAATCCGATAGGAAGTCCGAGTCGGAACTCGAAACTTCAAACGATATATAAAGAAGGGAAAACCCGAGTCGGAACCCGGATCTTTAAAAATAATTATAAAAAATGGAAAACCCGAGTTTTGAAAAACTCGAATCTTCAAGGGTACGATCGGTTCCAACACGAGCGTTGAATCCGATAGAAAGTCCTAGTTGGAACTCGAAACTTTAAACGATATATAAAAAGGGAAAACCCGAGTCGGAACCCGGATCTTTAAAAAAATAATGATTAAAAAAATGGAAGAACCCGAGTTTTGAAAAACTCGAATCTTCAACGGTACGATCGGTTCCAACACGAGCGTTGAATCCGATAGGAAGTCCGAGTCGGAACTCTAAACTTCAAACGATATATAAAAAGGGAAAACCCGAGTCGGAACCCGAATCTTTAAAAAAATAATGATTAAAAAAATGGAAGAACCCGAGTTTTGAAAAACTCGAATCTTCAAGGGTACGATCGGTTCTAACACGAGCGTTGAATCCGATAGGAAGTCCGAGTCGGAACACGAAACTTCAAACGATATATAAAGAAGGGAAAACCCGAGTCGAAACCCAGATCTTTAAAAATAATGATAAAAATGGAAGAACCCGAGTTTTGAAAAACTCGAATCTTCAAGGGTACGATCGGTTCCAACACGAGCGTTGAATCCGATAGGAAGTCCGAGTCGGAACTCGAGACTTCAAACGATATATAAAGAAGGGAAAACCCGAGTCGGAACCCGAATCTTTAAAAATAATTATAAAAAATGGAAGAACCCGAGTTTTGAAAAACTTGAATCTTCAAGGGTACGATCGGTTCCAACACGAGCGTTGAATCCTATAGGAAGTCCGAGTCGGAACTCGAAACTTCAAACGATATATATAAAAAAAAAAGGGGAAACCCGAGTCGGAACCCGGATTTTTAATATAAAAATGAAAACAAAAACAAAAACAAAAACTTGAGTCGGAACTCAGACGGGAAGGAAATAATTTCTACCCAAGAGTTGGAATTTGAAGGATTGACTGAAGCATGAGTAGATTTTGATGATGAAGATGAGGGTTTTTTTCGAGATCCTTGACCCAAGATGGCCTAAGATTCGAACGGCTTCAGGATCTCCCCCTATCCTAAAGAAATATAGAATAAAATTTGATGAGAATTGAAGAATTTATAGGGGAATAATCCAGATTTATCCCTTTATTTGAAGAAGAATAAAATTTATAAACATGGAGAGGAATTTAAATAGATTTATTTGGAAATTTGTTTTGGAAAAGAATTCTCACGGGTGGCAGCGATGCTCCTATGAGGGGTATCAGGATTATCCCTTATCCTGAATGGGAAAAGAATAGATTTTAAGGAAAATTTAAATGAAGAGAAATTGATATAAATTTAAAAAATCAAATGAAGGTTCATAAAACTTGTTATTTACAAAATAATCCTCATAGGTAGCACTATCGCTCCTGCGAGGGGTTTTAGGATTATCCCTTATCCTGAATGAAAAGAAGAATAGAATTTAAAGAGATTTAATAAAGAGAAACTGATATAAATGTAGAAAATCAACAAAGATTAAAAAAACTTGTATTTACAAAAGAATCCTCATAGGTAGCATTGTGGCTCCTACGAGGGGTCTCAGAATTTTTCCCTTATCCCGAATGGGAAGAAGAATAGAATTTAAAGAGATTTAATGAAGAGAAATTGATATAAATCTAGAAAATCAACAAAGATTAAAAAAAACTTGTGTTTACAAAAGAATCCTCATAGGTAGCATTGTGGCTCCTACGAGGGATTTCAGGATTATCCCTTATCCTGAATGGGAGCACCTCGGACAACGAGGGTCAGGTTTATCCCTTAACCTGAAAGGGTAAAACACCTCGAACAACGAGGGTCAGGTTTATCCCTTAACCTGAAAGGGCGAAAAAAGAAGATTTAGAAAATACCTCATGGGAAAGAGGCATCAGGTTTATCCCTTAACCTGAAAGGGTTAAAGAATAAAAATTGATAGAATTTAATGACATTGATGAAAACTTGACAAAAAAAATTGATAAAGATAATGAACTGACGAAAATTTGATTAAATTGAAGATGAAATGAATGCAACTAATAAAGATAACAAGATTAACTGAAAAGTTGAGAAGATTTTTTGAAAAAGAGTTTGTCTGATCCTGCCTGCACGTGGGATCTTTAAAGAAAAATGTTTATTTAAGTGAAAAATCATTTTTGGGAAGAAAATCCACCGCAAGAAGAATGATCAGTGCGAGGACTGATCCTTCGAATCAACATGAGAGATCATCATGAGGATCAATTTTTGAAGGCAATGGTTTTTTAAAACCTATTTTTGAAGAAGAAGATCAACAATAGATCTGATTTCTAAAAATAACAGTTCGAAATTGATAATAAGATCAACACAAGGGTTGATCTTTGAAGGTAATGCTTAAAAACCAATCTTGGAAGATAAGACCAACACAGGGTCGATCTTTGAATATAATGATTTAAAACCCATTTTGGGAAGATAAGTCCAATGCAATGATTGATCTTTGAATATGATGATTTATAACCCATTTTAAAAGATAAGAACAACGCCAGGGTTGATCTTTGAAAAGTTTTGAGATCAATTTTGGAGGATAAGACCAACGCAAGGGTTGATCTTTTGAATAAAAAGATTTGAAATCCATTTTGGAAGATAAGGGTTGATCTATAAAGATTTGAAATCCATTTTGAAAGATAAGACCAACACAAAGGTTGATCTTTGAATATAAAGATTTAAAATCCATTTTGAAAGATAAGATCAACACAAGGATTGATCTTTGAAAAGTTTAAAATTCATTTTGGAAGATAAGACCAACACAAGGGTTGATCTTTCAATATAATGGTTTGAAAAACTTATTTTTGAAGACGTGATCAACATGAGGGTTGATTTTTTGTCAAAGGTTAGACCAAGGAATATTTGAACTCCTTGGTCATAACGAAGATTTTTTTAAAATTTCATGATTTTTGAAAAAGCCCTCATAGGCAATATCATTTCTCTCATGAATGATGTCAGGATTGTCTCGCATTCCGAAAAGAACAAGAATTTAAATGCCCCAGTATGGCAAAAGAAGAAAGTATTTGAATACCAAAGATATAAATAAAACTTGACATTTCATTGATAAGTAAAGGTTTGATGACAAAAACTAAATATTTACAAGAACTTTTTTAAAAAGGAAAAGATCTATAGAGCGCTGAACTGACTTGCCCCTACAAGATAACTAAAAAAAAGAGACGAAAGCAGGAAACTTTGGCTTTATCAATTCTTCGGGTGATCCGAAAGAGTCTAGGTTGGAACTGCAGGTTGTTCCCCTCCTTCATCTGGTACCAAAATTTCTTTGTCGATGA
Source organism: Nuphar pumila (assembly GCF_984573655.1). NCBI lineage: Eukaryota > Viridiplantae > Streptophyta > Magnoliopsida > Nymphaeales > Nymphaeaceae > Nuphar > Nuphar pumila. The sequence continues at coordinate 48,573,087 of NC_143264.1, read as the reverse complement.
AATCCTGTATGATGTTTTTGAGGACGAAGCAATGCTCTGTATCGTGCCCCCTTACTTGATGAAATTTGCAAAAACACTCTTTCCATTTTCCCATGGTGACTGAAGGATCAACTCCCCTGTGAAGCTTGATCATATCTTCCGTGAGCAGGTATTCGAGAGCCTCCTCGACTGGCTGACCTAAAGGGGAAAATTTGCGATCATAACTCTAGCCAACATGCTTTGCCTCCTTTGGCTTGCCTGATTTTTGTCGAGAGCCGTCCCTTTCCTGAGAGCTAGACTGAGCATGCTTGGTTAGGGGGATCGGGCACTTTTCTTCTTCGTCTTCAACAAAAAGATTCCTATCAATGCAATCTTGAATAATATTTTTGAAGACAAAGCAATGATCAGTGTCATGTCTTGTTGTTCGATAGAATTTGCAGAATTGGTTCTTGTATTTTCCCAAGATAGTGGAAGGACTTGTGGCTTTTGGGAGCCTGACTAGTCTCTTGGTCAACATGTATTCGAGAATTTTATCCAGCGGCTCATCCAAGGGAGTGAAATCTCGGTTGCTACTCCAATCTTTACGCTTTAGCTTTTCCTGATTCTTCTCTTTCTGCGGAGGATTGGATTGAAGTGGTTCATCTTGGTTTCTGCTGAACTTTCCCTTCTGGTTTCTAGATGACTCCAAATTGCTGTTTTGATTGCCCGGGTCGCCTTTGTAGCTGCCCCCGCTGGTTTTAGAACTTCCTGTACTGCCATCGTTGTGCCTGCTCATTGGGAAGGTGACAGGTTTCTCTTCCTTGGTGGGAGCTTTTCCAAAACTGGCTTCAGCCTGCTCGGATAATATCTCAACCATCATCTTTTTGAACAACCGATATATGGTAGGATCAATCTCATTCTGGATGTCCTGACCTCCTTCTCTGGCAAACCTCTGAGAGTCCATTTCTCAATTCTTGCTTCTGACTGGTGCGGTCTCTGATCTCAGTCTGAACCACCCGTTAATACAAAATGCTCTCTCTGTAGGACAAAATGGGACCCTTTTAGAAAGATTTTGGAGGAAACTTTGATAAAGGAAGAAATCGAATTTGACAAAAAGATATCCCACTACTAGGGATTGAGTCCGCACGAGAGGCACGACAGTCGTATTATTTTCCCGTGAGAAGAAATAAACAATTTAGAATATGATTAAAAGGACATCTCTTGATGAAATAGATTTAGAAGATATGTAGAAGAAAATTTTAGAATAATAGATGGTAAATTTTGAAAAGTTGTAAAAATTGCAGGCAGGATCAAAAAAGAATTTAAAGAAATCAAGAAAAGAAGAAGAAAAACAGATACACTTGGGGTTTTAAAAGAGGAAATTTTAAATAATATATACCCAGGGTTTTGGAAAGGTTTGATATATATATGAAAACATGAGAGACGTTGCATAACCAAAATCCGCACAAACAAGGATATGCATACAGCATTCCCTAAGGGCTGACTCTAAATGCAACATTTGAAAATAGTTGGTAGGACCTTAATCCTAACTCTATGGTTCAGATCATCTGATTCCAATCACGGTATGCCGATATACTCAAGTCGAAGCTCGAAGTACGTGGCATATAAGATATCTCTCCGGTTCTAAGGTAAAGGCTTCCCAGCATCCTTGAGCACCTACCGATATACCTCGGACTATGGCCCTTAGGTACGTGGTAGGGGGGCGCGAACCCAAATAAGTGGTCCAGTTGTGAGGCTCTCTCCCGAACTATGGTTTAGTGAGACAGCCCAGCAACGTGAAGACCGAGACAATATAGGTAGGGATGTTTTCAAAATATGATCAACATGCAATAAAATCAGAAGGCTCTAATGCAAGTCCTAAAGAGATAGATTTAAATAAAGAGAAGCATACACTTGCATACATTGTTTTGCATTCAATCCCTAAAATTGAGGAGAGTTGTATTTAAGACCTAAGTCTAATGTGAACATGGATATAATCTCCTCAATATGGTCCTACCAAACCATACTTAGATCCTATATGCAAATAATGTCAGCTTAGGACAGAGTCTAGGCTCCTAAGGTTTGCATGGAAATGTAGCTGACATAAAAGAATAAAGACTTAAAAAATATTTAAGCAAAGCAAAGGCATAGATTCAACCGGACGAAGACGAGTCCCATCTCGGTCGCCAAAACTGTGATCATCGCAAAAAAAATTTCTCTCTCGTTGTTTCTCTCTCTTCCTTATCTTTTCCTTTTCTTAACCTCTATTTTCCTTCTTTTTGAAGGGAGAAGAATAAAAGACAGAAAAGAGAAAGAGAAGAGAAAAGAAAGAAAGAGAGAAGAGAAACTTATTTTGCGCGGTCTCACTTGACCTTAATTTGAAAACATTTAGAAATTTTAACTCGCCTCCGTTTTTTAAAATATTGCGGAAAAATGGAGAGACGGGATTCGCTCGTCGGTACGAGGTTCGATCGTTCCTGGCGCCTTTACCAGAGGTAATCGAACCAAGGATCGAATCTATGCCTTTTGCTTTGCCTAAATATAATCTAAGAATTTATTCTAACTCTAAATGCACAAAGAATCATGCTTGTGCAATGCAAAAATGTACGCTCCTTTTGAAAGATGTTTTGAAAATTTCTAAGTGTTCTGAGATGGACTTGATAGTGGAGTGAAGAAATGATTTGAATCCAACTTAGAATTTTGAGATGGATCAGAGTAGTTCTAAGTTTTTGAAATAAATCAGAATTGGAAGAATGAATGAGAAAGAATGACTTGAAGCTTTGAAATGAAAGGAAATGAAGTTTCAAAGTCAAAAATGGTCTTTGAATTTGAATTTGAATTTAGGAAAGGAAATGAATACTTGAGATGGAATTGAATTTGGATTTTTAAGTTTGGAATGGATCTGAGATAATCAAACGGTATTTAAGAATAGAAAAATGGAATTGGATTTGAAATCTAGAATTGGGAATGGAATTGGATCTAAAGATGGATTTAAGATCTGAGATCTGATATAAAATTGGGTTCTAGATCCTAAGATGGATTTGGATATAAAGTCTGAGATCCAAAGTGAAATTGGATTCTGGATCCTAAAATAGATTTGGATCTGAAGTCTAAGATCCAAAGTAGAATTGGATTCTAGATCCTAAAGTGAAATTGGATCTGAAGTCTGAGATCCAAAGTAGTGTTGGTCTCTGGATCCTAAGATAGATTTGGATTTGAAATCTAAAATCCAGAGTGAAACTGAAGTCTGGATCCTAAAGAGGAATTGGATCTGAAGTCTAAGATCCAAAAGTGGAATTTGGACTCTGGATCCTAAGGGAGAATTGGATCCGAAGTCTGAGATCCAATATGAGTGTTGAATCCTGGATCCTAAAATGGATTTGGAGTTTGAGTTCAGCAGATGAATCAAGAACTTTTGAGTTTAATTTGAACTTGGAAAATGAATTGAATCTTGAATATGTTGAGAAACTCGGTTTTGATGTCACATAATATGATACACTGTCTTATTTGATTTTATATGATATGATAATATGTTCTCTTGAAATAATGTTATATTATGACTGAATATGTTTTGCCTTAAATCTAACGAGTATTTGATGCAAGGATATCTCACCCAATAAGGATGGAGACTTCCTGTTCAAGTACAACTATGGTGCAATCATACTCCTTGAAGAAAAAAAGCTTGATGAGCCATGCTTTCCTAAAGCTCAAATGAAGAAATCGGCTACCTCAAGATGAAGTTTTTTTTTCTTCTTTAGAGTGATATGTAACAGAACCTTTAGGAACTTGCATTTTGCATATTACATACTCATTCATACATACTATATCATAAAAGTATACGATAGTTTCAAAAAGCTTCTTTTTTGAAAACCAATAAGTGTACCTTCTTACAACCTTTTATGAAAAAGACATTTTGTCATATAATAATTGTACCTTATTACAACCTTTTATGAAAAAGACATTTTATCATTGTACCTTACACTATATACAAGACAACATGAAAAAAGAAATGTAGGAAAAAGACAAAAACATAAAATCGGCTACATATGAAAAACAAATAAAATATGTTTTTGAAAAGACTTTAGTTATCTTCTCTAATGAAATGTTTCTTAAATACAAGAAGAAGACAAAAACATAAATCGGCTACACATAAGAAAAACAAATAAAATATGGTTTTAAAAGGACTCTAGTTACCTTTTTTTATAACCATAGAATGTCGACTTACTTGAAGTCATCATTCTCTCTACAAAGCATTAAATGCCTTCTGTAACAAATCCTTTCTAAATATCCTTCCCAAAGAATGTCGACCTTCCTTTTGGTCCTCATTCTCTCTGGAAACTTTGAAATACACTACATAAAGAATACACTTGACATGACTATGTACAAATAAATATCTCAAAGCACTCATAGTACTTACACTCATTTAAAGTAAAGAAGTACTAATGTACCTCAAATCATTAATTAGAATAAAGACAAAACTACAACCCAACGTTCAAATGTACTATTGTAAGAAATAGACTTTTTACATAAAATATGTATTACCTGAAAATATTACAACGACTAGTGTACTCTCTATTTCACCTTTATAGAAAAAGGCATTCTCGAACTTCTCTAAAAGATGTTTTTGAAATGACCTAACATTTCACATTTCAAAAAGTTACAATTCCAAAATGTAACGACTACTTTTTATAAGCTATATAAACACACACACATAAACTATTCAAACAAGAGGAATGAAATAGACGTGTGAGCTTACAAAGAGAAAAATTTTCCATTCGTGATTTGAAAAGAGAGCCTTGAAAAAGAAAGAGAAAAAGAAAAAGAAAGAAAAGAGAAAAAGTCAAGTCCAGCTCTTTGACAAAGAGTATCCTCTGAGTGACAAACAGAACATTCTTAGAATCCTTCATTCGTGCATTCATATCATTCTGAAGGTTCTATAGGAAGTATTGTAACTCTGTTTATCCACTGTATTCCTTCTTTGTTTAAAGAAGTAGACCTCTGTGAAAGAGGGTGTTGCCCTTCTCTGTTGAGAGAAGAAGACCTCTTGGGAAGAGGGTGTGCCCCTTCTCTGTTGAGAGAAGAAGACCTCTTGGGAAGAGGGTGATGTACTATTTATCCGGTGACTCGGATGTTATAGTGGAAATCTCAAGTGGTTTGCTTGGGGACTGGATGTAGGTCTGGATATTGACCGAACCAGTATAACTTCTGTGTTTTATGTGTTGTGCCTTATTACTTAGTTATTTTATTTTATCGATCATAAGCATATTTCACTATTCACCCCCCTCTAGTGGAATTTCATTTGGTATCAGAGCAGGTTTGCTGGTTTCGACATAACAAGTCTTCCAGCACAAATGACATCTACCTCTTATGCTCGTGATATTGAAGGTCAACACTATAGATATTGGAAGTGCAGAATGGCTATCTTTCTCAAATCCATAGACTTTGCTGTATGGAAAATTGTTGAGCATCCATACACATCTCCATCCGCAGACTATAACTTATGGTCTGATGAAGAAAAGAAAATGGCAAACCTAAATGCAAAGGCTATGAATGCCTTATATTGTGCCATTGATCAGAATGAATTCAACAGAATATCTATATGTGAATCTACATATGACATTTGGCATTCTTTGAAGGTTATTCATGAAGGAACCAACAAAGTAAAAGAAGCCAAAATATCATCTCTTGTTAGAAAATATGAGTTGTTCAAAATGAACAAAGATGAACCCATCACAGAGATGTTTACCAGATTCACCAACATCACCAATGATCTGAAATCTCTGGGTGTAACATATTCCCAGACTGAAAAGGTGAAGAAAATCTTGAGATCTCTCACAACTGATTGGGAGAAAAAGACTACTGCTATTGAAGAAGCTCAAGATCTATCTAAACTTACATTGGACGACTTAATAGGCAATCTTATGGCCTATGAAGTCCACATGAAAGAAAGAAGGGAAGAAGAGCAACCAGTAAAGAAAACTCTTGCTTTCTCAGCCCTATCTGAGAATGAAGACTCAGATAAAGAATCAGAAATTGCGCTACTTACCAGAAAATTCCAGCGCTTCATGAGAAGGAACCGGCTTCCAAACAGGAACAAGGAAAGAAAAGATCTTAAAGAAGATCCCATGTGCTTTCAGTGTAATAAGCCAGGCCACTTAAAACGTGACTGTCCACTTCTCAAAAGAAAGTCCAAAACTGAGGAACCAAAGAAGAGGTTCTTCAAGAAAAAGGCTCTGCATGCTCAATGGGATGATTCAGAACCATCCACTAGTGAAGAGTCAAGTGATGATGAAGCCGAAACTGCAAATATGTGCTTCATGGCAAACGAAAGTTCGGTAAGTGAAATCTCTGATTTTTCCTTTGAAGAACTTCTAGATGCTTTTCAAGATCTATTTGAAGAATCTAGAAAATTGAGTTTCAAAAATAAAGTTTTAAAATCTGAAAATTTAAAGCTTTCTCAAGAAAATGAAAAACTCAGCAGTGAAAATTCTGAGTTGAAAAAGAAAAATCTTTTGCTTATATCTGAAATTTCTTCTACTAGCTCCAAAACTAAAAATATGCAAGTAGAGATTTCAGAGCTAAAAAGTAAAACTGAGAACCTCACGAAAACGGTTTTCAAGTTTACTAAAGGTAAAGAGAACTTGGATAAACTCTTATCCTCTCAGAAGGTCTCTTTTTATAAGAATGGTATTGGCTACTCTCATTTCAAAAAACCTTCTTGTATAAATCAAAAGACCACGTTTGTGAAAAGTTTATCTGAACTAAATAAGGAGTATTACAATGTTAATCTTTTTAACTCCTCTAAAGAGATAGACAAACCCAAATCCAAATGGATATGGGTTCCAAAGTCTAACAAAAAAGAACCCGATTGGGTACCAAAAAGGAGATTTACTTAATGTTTTGCAGGCTCCAAAGAAGAAGAGCAAATGGATATTAGATAGTGGATGTTCAAAGCACATGACAGGACATCCAGACCTTTTTGCTGTTCTTCATCATAAAGAAGGAGGAACCGTCACCTTTGGAGATAACAACAAAGGTTTGATAATTGGTATTGGAAATATTGGTAACATAGACAAACCTCTTATCAAAGACGTTCTCCTTGTTAAAGGCTTAAAACATAACCTACTAAGTATCAGTCAAATGTGTGACACAGGTTATAATGTTAGCTTTAATCATGATGCATGCCTCATAGCTGACACAAATGAAAACATCATCTTAAAAGGTATAAGAAAGAATAATATATATGAACTATACCTAGAAAACATCACAGAACATTGCCTCATAGCTAATAATGACACTCAACATCTATGGCACATGAGAATGGGCCATGTCAATTCTAAATACATGTCTAAACTAGCTAAAGATAAGTTAGTACGTGGGTTACCCAACATATCTTTTAAAAAGGATTATTTTTGTGATGCATGTCAATTAGGAAAATTGTCAAAATCTTCTTTCAAATCAAAGAATGTCATTTCAAGTAAAAGACCTTTAGAGCTCCTCCACCTGGACCTTTTTGGTCCTTCTAGGGTAGCTAGCCTTAATCATAATAGATATGCTTTTGTCATTGTAGATGATTACTCAAGATTTACTTGGGTAATATTTTTGAAAAATAAAAGTGACACGTTTTGTCAGTTTGAAATCTTATGTAAAAAATTACAAAACGAAAAATCATGTTCTATTGTTAAAATCCGTAGTGACCATGGAGGAGAATTTGAAAATGAACTCTTTGAAAATTTTTGTAACTTGCATGGTATTTCTCATAACTTTGCCTTTCCTAGAGCTGCACCTCAAAATGGTGTAGTAGAAAGAAAGAATAGAACCCTTCAGGAATCTGCCAGAACTATGCTCCAACACAATAATCTTGCAAAATCTTTTTGGGCAGAAGCTGTTAATACTGCATGCTACATAACAAATAGAGTTCTCATTAGACCCTTATTAAATAAAACTCCCTATGAACTATTCTATGACAGAACTCCAAGAATAGACTATTTCAAAGTCTTTGGACGTAAATGCTTTATCCTAAACACAAAAGATAACCTGGATAAGTTTGATGCTAAATCTGTTGAAGGCATATTCTTAGGATATTCAAGTCATAGTAAAGCATACAGAGTTTTCAATAAGAGTCATAATACTATTGAAGAATCTATGCATGTTAGTTTTTGTGAATCTATTGATCAATCTGTTCATATACAAACTAATGATGATGATGTTGAAAGTACAGATTTATTTTTAGATAACACAGCTAAGTCTAATGAAGATGATCACCAAAGAACCTTTGTCGATATCAAAGATCATCCTCAAAAGCAGATTTTGGGAGAACTAACAAAGGGGGTTCAAACTAGAGCTCAGCTTGAACGGATTGCAAACATGGCATTCATTTCTCAACTTGAACCAAAGAAGATTGATGAAGCCATCATTGATGAGTTCTGGATGCTAGCCATGACTGAAGAACTGAATCAATTCCAAAGAAATGATGTTTGGGATCTTGTACCTAGACCAAAGGATCATCCAATCATTGGGACAAGATGGATCTTCAGAAACAAGCTAGACGAAACAGGTAATGTTATAAGAAACAAGGCCAGACTAGTAGCTCAAGGATACAACCAGGAGGAAGGTATTGACTTTAATGAAACATTTGCTCCTGTTGCTAGACTTGAATCTATTAGAATGCTCTTAGCATATGCAAGCTATATGGATTTCAAATTATTTCAAATGGATGTTAAAAGTGCTTTCTTAAATGGTTTTATAAATGAAGAAGTCTATGTAAAACAACCTCCAGGATTTGAAAATGAACAATACCTAGATCATGTTTTTAAACTCAAACGTGCTTTATATGGTTTAAAACAAGCACCTCGTGCTTGGTACGAAAGACTTAAAACCTTTTTATTAAAAACTGGTTTTTCTGTTGGCAAAGCAAATTCTACACTATTTGTCAAAGTAGTGAATAATCATACCCTAATTGTTCAAATTTATGTCGACGACATCATCTTTGGATCTTCTAACAACACTCTCTGTGAAGATTTTTCTAAGTCCATGCAAAATGAATTCGAAATAAGTATGATGGGAGAACTCACCTACTTTCTTGGACTGCATATTAAGCAAACCAAGGATGGAGTTTTCATCAATCAATCTAAGTATGCTCGTGAACTTCTGAAGAGGTTCAACATGAACTCAACTGCTTCAAAATCTACTCCTATGAGCACTACTACTGTGTTGGACAAAGATGAAGATGGTAAGTCTGTTGATACAAAGGTATATCGAGGTATGATAGGATCACTTCTTTATTTAACTGCTAGCCATCCAGATATAATGTTTAGTGTTTGCTTGTGTGCTAGATTTCAGTCAAATCCAAAAGAATCACATCTTAAATCTGTAAAAAGAATAATGAGATATTTAAAAGACACAGTTGATTTTGGATTATTCTATTCAAAATCCTCTACATTTGATCTAATCTCATACAGCGATGCTGACTTTGCTGGAAGTAAATCTGACAGAAAAAGCACAAGTGAAACATGTCACATGCTAGGGCACTCACTAGTATCATGGTTCAGTAAGAAACAAAACTGTGTATCATTATCAACTACTGAAGCCGAATACATTGCTGCTAGCCTAGCTTGTACTCAAGTCATCTGGATGAAACAAACTTTAAAAGATTTTGGTTTAAATTTTGAAAATACAACTATTTTCTGTGATAATACGAGTGCTATAAACCTATCTAAGAATCCTATTTTACACTCACGAACTAAGCACATTCAAATAAGACACCACTTCTTAAGAGAACAAGTCTTAAACAACATAATTAAATTAGAATTCATACCCACTAATCAACAGTTAGCAGACATATTCACTAAACCATTAAAACATGAAGACTTCACACGAATTAGAAGAGAACTAGGAATATGCAAACTAAGTGACTTATAAATTAATCACACTTATTATAATACTTCTTATAAGTCTTGTTTAAATCTTATTTTAAATTGCTTTCCTTCTTATCGATTTTAGTTAGTCAAACTAAGTTTCCATATTCACGTATTCTTATAAGACTCATTCTTTATGTCATTTAACTTGTCATCTTTCAAGTACATATCCATTATAACTCCTTGTCCTATCTCCTTTCTCTCATATCCATAAAAACTAATTATATTAAAAGCCATCATAACAATGTTCACATCACTCAACTCCTTTATTATTTTTGTCCTTTTATAAAAACTTTTATTACGATAAAATGGTCCTACTTAGTTTATGAGAACTCATACTCTTCATTAGTTAAAATCGAATGACTATTTAGTTCCTTTAAAAGATCTAGTTGATATATTCACACGTAATTTTTTTTTACTATATCATCTATTATATCATAGCCCAACAAACTATCTATTATCATCTCTTTTGTATACAAATTAAGCCTCCGTTTTTGTCTACTCTTATTTAAAACTTAAGCTTGTCGAGTTTCTTTAAGAATATAAATAATAATTCATATCAATCATAACTTCATGTCTTTCATCAACCTTTTTTTTATTACTTCTTTATCCTTCACAAAAATCCATATGTGTCATCTCACTTCTCTCTATGACAACTCACATTTATTACTCTTCATTCATAAATATTTCTTTGTCTCCTCATTTCATCTCTCAAATACATTTTTTATTATACATTTTTTAATCCGACTCCTCTATGTCTATTCTTATTTAAATTCTTATATATTTTTAACTCTTTCTCCTTTTGGTCTCATCATCTCTCTCACCACTAGTCTAAGTCAAAATACGTCCTTCTCATATCCACGTATACTCTTAAAAAAAAAAATTACAAATATTAATCATGAAATATTTTTTTTGGCACTCTTTTCTTTAAAATGTCATATCTTTCAAAGTACACATCACATGATCACCCTATGACCTTTCTTTCCATCCGTGACCTTGTCGCTCTCTTATTGTATATCTCTCTAAAATCGAGAACCTTTAAAGTCTTGCCTCCAAGCAAACCTTTATTTATTTTATCTCTACTTTATGTCATATCTAAATCAAGTACATGTTGTCCTTTATTTTCTTTCTCTCCTCTCTAGATATCCACATCATCTTTTTTATGTCTTTAACTCTCCATTCACGAATTTAGAATCCCTTCACATAGAGTAACAAGTTGTTTGTCTTGTTAGGCCATTATTTTTAAAAGATCAATCATTTTTGTAAAAACATGACACCCCATACTCTATTAATGGCTTCCCCCACTAGTCGATAAACTCATCCATAGTAAAATCTATATATCTCAATAACTATGTCCTCCTCAATCTAATATAATACATTATCCTCACACATTGATTTGATTCGTCATTCACAAGTCTCTTAACTTACTCCTCACGGATTTCCTTATGTGACTAAAATCTAAAAGTTACTCACTTCCAATGTCATTCATTTCATATCAACAATTATTTTCTTCCTTCTATTTAATCAATTGGTTCATCTCTTATCATTCCATTCGAACTTTTCTATCCTTATACAAACTTTCTCTCGGTTCTAGCTCCTTTCTCTCCTAGTGATTTATTTTCAAGGCATTCGATAATGGCTTCCTCCTCTACCAATCTGATCCCCTCCGCCGATCTAAGGTATCCTGATTTGTTTCACACCTACAACTCACTCTGCTCTCGCCCCATTCATGAAGGAAAATTGATCAACTTTGACGACTTCAAGTTCTTCGACTTAGACACCTATCTCCCTGAACTCAAACCTCTCATAGGATCTTCATCTCTAGCTGCCTACAATCCCGAACTAGTCCGACTGTTTTACACCAACTTCTCTTCTGATCATGAACAAACCTCAATCACCAGCAAAGTCCGAGGACAGCTGGTGATTTTCGATGCTTCCGACCTAGGTAGAATTCTAAATCTACCTTCCACCGGTACCGACCTTAACACCATAGTACCAATCGACAGATCGGTACTTCGAAAAATACTTCTCTGCACCAACTGCTACCAACTTCCGTGGCATATGAGGAATCTCCAACCTCATGCTCAGCTACTTGCCCAGATTATTCTCCACAACATCTATCCCAAGCATCCCCGCCAGGGATTAGTTCCTCGAAAAATCTCTCTTCTTATCTACGCAATCCTTTCTTCTCTTCCGATAAATTGGTCATCCATTATTTTCGACCTCTTTATTCGTTATCAGAAATTTGAGCCTCTTCTTTTTGGGTGTTTTATAACTCCCATTCTCAAATACTTCCGAGTACCACTTCACAACGAAGTCATCCTCCGTCCCTCTCACGTCCTCGATGGTACCACCTTCAATCTAAGGTCCCTGCACATGCCCGGCTCTGATGAAGCAGATCAAATGTCCTCCTTCAATTACTTTTTTGCTATGATGGATATCGAGCAAACTCAGGATCGAACCCTTCGTAATCAAGCCCTGTTGCAGCAGACTCGCAAGCGGAATCGTGCCAATCGGACACCTTCTCCTCCTTCGAGATAGACTCATTTTTTATTATATTTGGTCTGTAATAACTTTTAAATACTTTCGGTCTGTAATATTTTTTTTACTCTAATCCCTCCTTTTTGTCCATGACAAAGGGGGAGAAAACCTGTCTCCATTATTGGAGAAATATTCTCTCTTTAAACATTATTTCACTTTTTATCATATTATTATTTCTATGCATAATGTCTTTTTGACAGGGGGAGCATATTTTGTCATCATCAAAAAGGGGGAGAATGTTGAGAAACTCGGTTTTGATGTCACATAATATGATACACTGTCTTATTTAATTTTATATGATATGATAATATGTTCTCTTGAAATAATGTTATATTATGACTGAATATGTTTTACCTTAAATCTAACGAGTATTTGATGCAAGGATATCTCACCCAATAAGGATGGAGACTTCCTGTTCAAGTACAACTATGGTGCAATCATACTCCTTGAAGAAAAAAAGCTTGATGAGCCATGCTTTCCTAAAGCTCAAATGAAGAAATCGGCTACCTCAAGATGAAGATTTTTTTTCTTCTTTAGAGTCATATGTAACAGAACCTTCAGGAACTTGCATTTTGCATATTACATACTCATTCATACATACTATATCATAAAAGTATACGATAGTTTCAAAAAGCTTCTTTTTTGAAAACCAATAAGTGTACCTTCTTACAACCTTTTATGAAAAAGACATTTTGTCATATAATAATTGTACCTTCTTACAACCTTTTATGAAAAAGACATTTTATCATTGTACCTTACACTATATACAAGACAACATGAAAAAAGAAATGTAGGAAAAAGACAAAAACATAAAATCGGCTACATAAGAAAAACAAATAAAATATGTTTTTGAAAATACTTTAGTTATCTTCTCTAATGAAATGTTTCTTAAATACAAGAAGAAGACAAAAACATAAATCGGCTACACATAAGAAAAACAAATAAAATATGGTTTTAAAAGGACTCTAGTTACCTTTTTTTATAACCATAGAATGTCGACTTACTTGAAGTCATCATTCTCTCTACAAAGCATTAAATGCCTTCTGTAACAAATCCTTTCTAAATATCCTTCCCAAAGAATGTCGACCTTCCTTTTGGTCCTCATTCTCTCTGGAGACTTTGAAATACACTACATAAAGAATACACTTGACATGATGTTATCATCGCAAAATTTTTCCGCTCCCTTGCGAGAGAGAAACGAATTTGCGAGTCAAACTCGACCAAAGTTTTGAAAATGATTTTGAAAATTTACTCACCTCCGTTTTTAAAATTTGCGGGAAAATTCCGTGGAATAGGATCCGCCTGTCGGTACGAGGTTAAACCGTTCCTGGCGCCTTTACCAGGGGTAATTGAACCAAGGATCAATTACGTGCTTTAATTTGACTCAAATAGTTAAATTATGCTCTATTTTTCCTAGAATGCACAAAGAATCAGGCTTGTGCTATGAAATTTTTAAAAAATGCAAGTTTGAGAAACTATGATGTTTGCTTTGGAAAATTGAAATGCATTTGGAAAAATGATTGGAAAAGTGCTTGAAATTGGAGTTTTTGGGAAAATCATTGAATTTCATTGGAAATCAGAAATTTGCATTGAAAAGTGATTTCTCAGGAAAGCTTGAAAAACTGAGAAAATTGGTTTTGAGATTGGAAACTTGGAATTTCTTTTATGAGAAAATGGATTTGAGAATCTTGAGAAAATCTAAGAAATTTATTGGAAAATGACTTTTGAAATGGAAAATGAATTCTCAGGAAAACTGGAAAATATGAGAAAATCGATTTCTGAAAACTTGGGATTTTGAAATTTGAGAATTTGAAAACATAGGAAAATCTTGATTTGAACTTGGGAAATGCTTTGAAATGTCATTTGAAAACTTAGGATTTTGAGAAAATCAGATCCTGAGAAAGACTTGGAAATTCTTGAGAAAATTGAATTTTCTGAAATTGAAATTGGAAAATGAGTTTGAAAATAATGCAATTTGAATGATATGAATGAATGAATATGAATTTGAAAAGGGAATTTCATTGAGGAATTGGGAAATCCTTTTGAAACTTTGAGAAATGCAGTGCATTTTTTAAGTTAGCCTAAGAGTGTAGGCTGAATGTGGCTGATATAAAGATCATAAATCTTGGTTTTCTTCGTATTTTGACTATGGTCATAAATACGAATCCCACCGAGTTTATAAACTCCATAAAAGCTTGTGCACGTGCCATTCGTGTAAACCATAGTGGATTTGAAATAAATGCACATGAATCATACATCAAATATCGAAATTTGCATAAATTAAACTATATGCAATGCAGCCCTATTCTAAGCAGAAAAGTAACTCTTATTCCAAATTATTACATTTGAGGTTACATTGAATTGAAATAAAAAAAATAAAATCTAAGTCTTCTTCTTGAATGTTCCTGCAAAACTAGAAAACAAGGTTAGCACAAAAATGTAGGTTATTCTGAATTTATCCGAAAATATGAGAAATTATCGGATATTATTCAGATATAAACCCAAATTCATACCCCACTTTGATATAAACATAATAAATAATGAATAAATTTGGAAAATAAACTTGAAAATTCGAAATTGGGGTTCAAAATGACCAAAATACCCCTGATGACCTTGAAATCAGGGTTTTATGAAAGAATTTTTATAAATTTTGGAATTTTGAAAATCAAATGAAATAAATCAAACATAATATGATAAAATATGATTATATGCATGAAATTTTGGAGAATTAGAAATTGAAATTTCGAAATTTAGGTCAAAATGACCAAAATACCCCTGATAACAAGACTATGGCCTTGAAACCCGGGTTTTCTGAAATAAATTTTGCAAAATTGAAAAATATGAAATGCAAATGAGATTAAAATTAACCCTAATATGATTCTACATGCTTATGTACATGATACAAACCCTAACATGGCGAAAATATCATAAAATATCGAATTTAACTTGATTTTCGCTTCTGAATTTAAAGATAAACTAACACATGGAGCAAATGAACTTGGAATTAAACCAAATTTGGCATGGACAACTAAAATAACCCTATAAACATGATGGATCTCTAAAATATAATTTTTTTGTATTTTTAAATATGGAAATTCAAATAAAAACCCTAAATTTTGTGATTTTTGACTAAAATGTTGATTCTAAAGGGGATTTAGGATATCAAATTTCCATAAACATTTCCCAAATTTCATGGGGTGACAGAGGACAGTAATTCAAGGATTTTTTATTTTTACACTTTCTGGTTTTGACCTATGGTCGGAGCTGTACGACTCCGGCAAGTCGGATCGGAATCCGGCGACTCTAGTAAATGAAGGAAACAGACAGGTTTCGGTAGAAAATGTAGGAAAAATGACATACAGATGGTAAAATGTCTTAAATTGTGGTAAAATGTCCCTGACAGACAGAGGAAGATTTTATCTTTTAACACCATTGGGATTAGGGTTACGGTTTGGAAAAGGCCACACTGTTATCAGAGACCTAA
This sequence comes from Nuphar pumila, assembly GCF_984573655.1. Taxonomy (NCBI): domain Eukaryota; kingdom Viridiplantae; phylum Streptophyta; class Magnoliopsida; order Nymphaeales; family Nymphaeaceae; genus Nuphar; species Nuphar pumila. The sequence continues at coordinate 48,557,187 of NC_143264.1, read as the reverse complement.
ATCTCTGGAATTTCTGGACATTGGAATCTGTTAGACAGAAAGATAAAATCCGGGAAAAATAATGAAACAGATCCAAAAATTCCCAAATTTTGGAAAATGATAGAAAATTATGTTAGGAACAACTTTCATGTTGAAAGTTTTTGCAGACAGGTTACATATTTGGCGGACTTGATGCATTAGGGCCTGTCTATACCCTGACAAAGGAAAATCGAGATTTTCCCAAGGGTCTGGGAAATCCGATTTTTGTAAGAGATCAAAACTACTTGGAAATACCTAAAAATTTCCATATCACTATTATATTTAATTATGAATCCACTGTGATTTTTGAAGGACAATCCGGATCTCCCACAAGGGTGATCTTGACTGATCTTGTCTACTAAAACAAATATTGGAAATTCCAGGCAGGTCCAAAACCCATTGTCACCTTTTTTTTTTTTGATAATAATGATTTAAAATTAGATAAAAATTTTTACAGTAACTAAAGTCATACAGATCTAACATTAATAAAATTCACAGAATTTAAAGATGCAAAAATTTACATGAAATAACCTATGGACTTTGTACCGAAATGAACTCTATGGATTCTAACTTAGATCATAATGAAATGTACATTGAAATGAATGGAATAAATTAACAATCCTAACATAAATGCATTTTCTATCATAAAGTATCATGAAATATAAAACTAATACACAAATCAATGGGGATACAACATATTCTTTGTTGTTGGCTTGCGAAACGGAAGATCCAATCCATTGAGTTGATGGACCTTATCATTTGATTAGCCCCTATACATGAGATGTATTTTTCATATTTTCCCTTTCTTTTCTTTTCTTTTTTTTTGTTTTTATTTTTATCCACAACTAAAACCTTTCACCAACATGAGTTCAGTTTTAAACTGATTCACGTTGTGTTGATGAAGCAATTTATGACAGCATTCTATCATCATATGGCATGGAAAAGGGTTATTACACATTCAAACCAAATATAACAAGGTGGGGGCCTTACCTCAAGCTCTTCCTTGCAACAAAATGGAGCAGCTGCAACGAAGGGGGTTGCTGGAGATGGAGGTTACCCAAAGGGGCTTGCTGCAACGTCTAGAGGGACTGAAGCAAAGTGGAGGATCAGCTGTTACCAAAGAATGGCTGGAGAGGGCTGGAGGAAGGAGGTCCGGCTGGAGCTTGAATGGCTGGAAGTTCAGCTTCTATTGGTGGTGATGAAGGCTGTTGGCAGTGGCTGAGAGAGATGGCAGATGAAGCTGCCAAGGAGGTTGGTAATGGCTGGAAGTGCTGTGGCTGTTGGCTGGATGAAGATGCAGCAAGGAGGGCTGCAGCCAAAAGAGAGAGAGAGAGGAGGCGTGAATTCCTTTTCTTTTTGGGCAGCCGTAGGTTCCCCTTTTTCCTTTTGATAACTTAGGTTTTAATAAAATTAAAACCTAAGTTTCTCATAATAATCAATGACCTTTTTGGGCAGCCTTACGTGAATGGCTGGAAAAAAAAAAAGAAGGAAGGAAGGAAGAAAGGGAAGAAGAAAAGAAAGGGAAGAAAAGAAAGGGAAGAAAGAAGAAAAAGAAAAGGAAAGAAAGGAAGAAGAAAGGGAAAGAGAAAGGGAAAAAGAAAAAGGAAAGGAGAGGGGGCTGGAGGTTTGGGTGACCACCTTGTGGGTCCCACCTTAGGAAGAATAACATAATAAAAAAAATAAAAAAATAAAATAAAATAAAACAAACAACAAAAAATAAAGAAAAAGATAATTTTTTTTTCTTTTCTTATAAATTAAAACAAGAGAATGCAAATGGATGGGCCATCTCAAAGCGGGTCCAAATTTTGATTTTGAAATTCATTTTGACGATTAGAGGGGTAAAATAGTTTTTTCAGAAAGTTTCCAAACGAAACGAGCTATTTTTGGTAGTTTTTGAAACGAGCTCGGATTTTGAAGTTCAATACTCCGTTGCGAAGCAAATCCAGTGTAGAATTTGAAAATTTGATTTTAAAAGAAATCCAGATTGTTTTTCTCGAGAAAATGCTTTCAACAAAATGAGCTATTTTTGGCAGTTTTTGAAATGAGCTTGAATTTTGAAGTTTAACAGCTCGTTGCAAAGCAAATCCAGTATAGAATTTGAAAATTTAACTTTGAAAGAAATCCATATTGTTTTTCTCGAGAAAATATTTCCAAATTTAGAATCTTGGGGGTAAAAATGTCAATTTTGAAAACCCAGGGTTTGAAATTGATTTCTGAAAACTTTTAAAACTCAATCTGGATTGAAATTTATAAAACTAGAGTTCTGGACTTCGAAAATGGAATGAAATGTGATGAAATGTTATGAAATGCTGAGAAATGATATGAAATGCTATGCGAAATGCTAACCCTGAATGAAGAATTTTGGATGTTAGACCCCGATTGACACTTGTACCAGTTCAAAAAGTGTTAAAATTGACAAAATTTGCAAAAAATGGTTGAAGAAATGATTTTCGAGCTCTGCCAAGCTAGAGTAACACTGGAAATTAGGGTTTGAGCTGGATTGAGCTGAGTTTTAGAGTTTCAGAACTCAAATAAACTCACCGGACACTGACTCAACTGACCTTTCCAACTGAATTTTCAAGAAAAGCTGCCATTTTTAGAGAAATGGTATGGAATGGTCATTGGAATGAAGTGAATTACGAACCTGGGCTGGGTTTGAGCTAGAACGAAGGTCAGTAATACTGATATGAACTAAAATCAAAGCTTGAACACTAGCTCAATTAACTGAACTCAACTCAATTTCAGCAGAAAGAGCTAAAATGGACTAAAATGGGCTCCTAAACACTTGGAAATGGTTTTGAACTGAAACTGGAGCACTCGAACTCGTGGTGAGCTCAAGTTAGACTCTGGGGAGTATGACTGACTATGAATGACTGACTCGGAGACAATTGGCTTGGATTTGAGTGAGAAGTAAGCTCATTTCTGAAGAAATGATCCCATTTTGGCAGGAATGGTCAGAAATGGAAATGGTTTATTCATTATGAGATTAGATGAGCTTGAGATGACTGATATTCTAACTGTCTTGAACTGACCAATGAGCTTGGTTGACTCCGACTGACTGGGGTCCGGGATGACCTAGGGGTAAAATGGTAATTTTCCTAATGAAAATGGGTAAAATGGTGATTTTCTGAAACTGACTCAGGGTTTGATTCCTACACTGACCTAACAGAGTTGGCACTACACGAGGAGGGTTGTTTGAGAATGGATGAGGAAAATTTGGGGTGTTTACAGATGCCCCTCTTTGCTACTAAGCCGTCTTGAGGACGAGCTTAGTGGCAAAGAAAACACACCAAATTTGGGCTATAAAAATGCCCCAGTTAGAAGGATCTGACTGGATATGAAAATATTAGCCCTGATGAAAATGGTAGATATGAAATGGAGAATACAGAAGAAAAATTTTGCCTCAAAAGAAGTGAGATTCAGGTTTTGCCTTTAACCTGGGCGAGACAGAAAATACCTCGTGTAGAAACGAAGCTCAGGTTTAACCCTTAACCAGATTGGGAAATGAAATACCTCATCAAAGGAGGCTCAGGTTTGTACCCTTATCCTGATTGGGCGGAAAATGAAATACCTCATCAAAGGAGGCTCAGGTTTGTACCCTTATCCTGATTGGGCGGAAAATGAATGCAATCCTCGAAGGAAAAAACCATGATGGAACCTTCGGATCTCCGCACAATGAGTCCGATAGGGGTTTTGCAAAAGGATGAAATTGGGGTCCCTAAAGCTTGAAAAGGGGTTTGATTTTGGGCGCCTCATTGTTGAGACTAAATAACTTTTGAAATTGATGACCTTTTGCGAGAAAATTATTGGTGGCTTAACCTCAAGCCAAAATTGGACTGTCTATGGTGGGACAGTGGGGACACAGGGAAGTGTGCGAATCTGAGAGCCCATGCGCTCAGATTATACCAACAGAAGGGAAGGAATCTTGAAAACTCCCGTTATCAAGTCCTTAAAAGGGATAACAACTGATGTCAGGATGCGCCAAAGATGAACCTCAAGCTCTCGCTTCACGTCAGGATAGCTAGAAAATATTGTCAAAATATTAAAAATTATTGTTGATTCAAAATAATTTAAAATGATGCACATTGTTTTGAAAATGTTCCCTCTTTTCTACCTGAAGTATTACCTCTGACTGGGCGTAACTTCGTAGAATCCAGATTCGAATTCAAATTTCTTGCAATCGACTTTCTTTCAAGGAGGCTATCAATTTCCTTGATATGAATAGAAAAGAGAGTATTCTTGATATTGTGAAAGCAATTGGTGAAGGAATATTGATAATAGAATTTCACAAATTTTAAAGAAGATTCTTGACAGATTCGGCAGTCTGATATCCTGGGATTCTTTTCTCATGATGATCTTTCTGCCCACTTTTTTTTTTTTTTTGACAGAATTAGAGCTCTCTTAGGCTTTTGAGGATTTTATTACATCATCCTTCATTTTGGAGATGTCCTGACTTTTCTCTCTCTCTTTTTCTTTTAAAAGGGTACGTCACAAACTCCTTTATCTCAGAGATGCTCCGATCCTTCTTTTCTCTCAGGGATTATATTGACGGTTATTGGCTCTTTGGTTGGAAATCTCTTGATGATAGCAGAAATTAAATATCCTTTAGGGTTTGTCGGGAGGCTCATCGCAGTCGCCTTCATCTTGACGGTGCTCTGAACTTTCCCTGAAAGGATCCGTCACAAACTCCGTCATCTTGGAGATGATTCGAATCTTCTTTGGCACCGGGGGTCTACTCGCCTAATTCGCCTTCATCTTGACGACAGTTGAGAGATCCCTTTTGCAGATATTTAATTGCAGCTTTAGGTGATTGAGGAGATATAGGGATTGAATGGATTTTTCTGTATCACCCAGGATATTTCGACTGCTTTATTTTCCAAGAATGATCTTTAAAAATGTGCCATTGACTGCGATCAATACCGATCACTTATGGCTTTGCAATAATATTGAATTTCCTTTGCTGTCCATATCGGGGATTTATTCTTCATCCTTGTGGTTGGCCAATAGAAAAATTTTGAATTTTGAATCCTTCTTCGCGAAAGCTTTGTCCTTTCGAAAGTAATACTGAAGGTATTTTGAAGTAATGTTTTTGTACAATAAAAATTTTGAAATCAACAAATATTTAATGACAAATTGGCAAAATGTTCTTGAAATCCTTGGTGAGAGCAAGCATCTGAAGCACAACGCAACGCACCCATGACAAAAATTTTCTTCTCCTTTCCCCAAAGGAGAAGATTCAGAAATTGGAAATAGGAATTACTCCTCTCTTCCCTGAAGAGGAGGTGTTTGCAAAACGAACTTTCGAAGAGAAATTAAGCTTTTGTCAAAACTTGCTAACATTAGGCTTCTCTTATGGAAAGGGGGCCGGTAATGATGAGGTCGGTGAATTGGTCATGAAGGAACGAGTCCATCACACTCTCCCTGAGAAGAGGGTCCTTCATGATGAAATGGCCTAGTTTGAAATTGCGGTCACAAGGAAAGCGAGCTTCCGTCGAAGCTCTCCCTGAATTAAGGGTTCCTTGTATGAAATTGGAAATTTGTTTTGCAAACGGTTCACATAGACACGAGTCCCTTCAAACTCTCCCTGAAAAGGGGCTAGGTGAACAAAGGATAGCATGCGAAAAGAACGAGCTCCCTTGAACTCTCCCTGTACAAAGGGTCTCTCGCAAGAGGAAATGATTGGAATTGGTATGAAATTGGAATTTGGAAAATTTGAAATTTTGAAATTTGGAATTTGAAATTGGAAATTTAGAAATTGATATTTGGAAACTGGAAATTGATTGACTCGAAGGTCAAAATTGGTTGACCCAAAAGTCAAAATTGGAAATTTGGAATTTAAAAATTGGAAATTGGAAATTGGAAATTGGGAAATTGATTGACCCGAAGGTCGAAATTGGAAATTTTGGAAATTGCTCGGCCCGAAGGTCGAAATTGGAAATTGAGAGACCCGAAGATCGAATTTGAAAATTGGTTGACCCGGAGGTCGAAATTGGAAATTTGGAAATTGGGTGGCTCGAGGGCCGAATTGGTAATTGGAATTTGAACTTTGATGAATGATCAGCACAAAGACTGAACTCGAGAGGTTGACTGATACGACCCACCAGTGAGACACTAACACAAGTGCTCAATCTTGAAAGAACACCAGCATGAATACCGGGTTTTGAAAATATGTCAACATAGACATTGGATTTTAAAAAATATATCAGTTCGAGCACTGAATTTTGGAAGTGTACCAGTTTGAGCACTGGATTTCAAAATTGTACCAGTTCAAGCACTGAGTTTTGAAAATATACCTTGTTTTTAATTTGAAATTTGAATTTTTAAAAGAGACCTATGCTCTTAAAGTATTTGGGAATTGTAACGAGAATGATTGTCGGGGTCTCAGGATTATCCCTTATCCTAAATGGGTAGCGAACTTGATGCAAATGCATGCCAATGAATGCAGATGTATGCAAATATGAAAATGATATAAATGAATGCACATGCGTGCAAAATGAGAGATTTGTTTATCCTGCCTGCATACAGGATATTTGTAGATAAAAACAAAATTTTAAAAAAATGCCCCAGTATAACAGGGAAAGGAGAATTTAACCATTATTGAACAAAATTTGGAGGAATTACAAAGAATAAGACATGGTTTAAGTATAAAATTTTTTCAAATGCCGAGCATTGATGGGATCTGGTAATTCCACTCCGTCGGCATTTATGAGCCGATATGAATTACGAGGTAATGCCTCTTTGACAACATAGGGACCTTCCCAATTTGGTGACCACTTGCCACCTGGGCGGTGCTTGAGATAAGCCGTTGATCTGAGTACTAGATCATTGACTCGAAATTTTCTTTCAATGACTGATTTTGCATATTGTCTGGCTATCCTCTGACGATATGATTGAGCGTACTCTGCTGCTCTGAGTCTTCTTTCATCTAGCAAATCAAGCTGTACTAGCCGCTGTTGCTGATACTGATCAAGAGGTAATTCGAGAAGTGATGCAAATTTCAGAGCAGGTTTCTGAACATGTAGAGGCAATACTACTTCGGTTCCGTAGACAAGTTCTGATGGAGTAGCATTAGTTGGAGTTCGAATGGTGGTTCGATACGCCCACAATGCATCATGAATCTTCTCATGCCAGTCACGGCCTGTTTCCAAAGTTCGCTCAAGGATTCGAATCAAAATCTTATTGGTGGCCTCTGCTTGGCCATTTCCTTGAGGATAATAAGGAGCGGAGAAATGATGATGAATTTTGAACATCAAACAAAAAGTCCTCATTCTTGAAATGACTGCCATTATCTGACACAATATCATGTGGTATGCCGAAACGACATAGGATATTCTTATGGATGAATGAGACCATATGTCGACCTTCTACTGTGCGTAGAGTGACTGCTTCTACCCATTTAGTAAAATATTCTGTTGCAGCAAGAAAATATTTATGGCCATTTGAAGCAGAAGAAGTAATGGGGCCAACAACATCAAAAGCCCACATAGAAAATGGCCATGGCGAGACGACAGATTGCAAATATGTCGCTGGCGCATGAATGGAAGGTGCATGCATCTGGCATTGAACGCACTTCTTCACAAAACGATAACAATCTTGTTGCTTAGTTCTCCAGTAATAGCCTGCTCGGATGATTTGTTTGACAAGAGTTTGGTATCCAACATGACCATCGCAGATACCTTCATGTGCTTCTTGCACAACTTCTTTGGCTTCTTCTTCGTCCAAACATCTGGAATATTCAGAGCTGAATTCACGACGATAAAGGACGTCAGCAAGAATAAAATATCGAGCAGACATGCGCTGAATTGCTCGCCGCTCTTTCTTTGAGAGTTCTGGAGGAAATTCGCCAGTTTCAATGAAATTCTTGATGTCATGATACCAAGGCTTCTTCTTTTGCTCAGCTTGGTTTACCTGCTCTACTGGGACGAAAGCAGGTTGATCAAGTCTGCCAATTTCAAAGGAGCGACAAGATTCTTCGTTCCTGAAAGACATGATGGATCCCAGATTGGCTAAACTGTCTGCAATTTGATTGAAGTCTCTCTTGACATGGAAAAGTTGGAATTCTTCGAAATTGCTAACAAGAGCTGAGACGATCTTCTGATAAGGAAGTAACTTTTGATCCTTCACTTGCCATTCAGCTAAGACTTGATTGACGACGAGCAAAGAGTCGCCATAAGCATGCACTCTTTTGACATTGAAGTCTTGTAGAATTTTCAGACCTTATATCAAAGCTTCATACTCGGCCATATTATGAGTGCACTGAAAATCTAATTTGAGAGAAAAGGGGATCATCTCCTTCTCAGGTGTGATCAACAGAATCCCGATTCCTATGCCTGCCATATTCTTGGAACCGTCAAAGAATAAATTCCAAATTGGGGATTGTTGAATATTGCAGATCCGCTCATCGGGGAAATCATCCTCGACTTTAACATCCTCTGCTAAAGGAAAATCTGCTAATTGATCTGCAATTGCTTGGCCCTTGATAGATTGCTGAGAGACATATTCCAAATCGTATTGCATCAATAAAACCTGCCATTTGGCAATCCGTCCACTGAGGAAGGGTTGCTCTAGAATATACTTGAGAGGATTTAATTTGGATAGGATCTTGACTTAAGATGTCAACAGATAGTGTCTCAATTTCTGACACATCCAAACCAGAGCTAGACATGTCTTCTCTATCTGAGAGTATTTCTTCTCATAATCAATGAAGGTTTTGCTCACATAGTAAATGGCATGCTCTATCAGACTGCCTTCTTCGTATTGCGCCAAGAATCCGCCACAAGCCACTTGATTAACTGAAATGTATAGCAGTAGGGGTTTCCCTAATTCTGGCGGCTTTAACACAGGAGGATTGAGCAAATATTTCTTGATGCGTTCGAACGATTGCTGACACTCTGGTTCCCATTCGAATTTCACTCCTTTTCTGAGCAAATGATTGAAAGGCTCACATCTCATGGCCAAATTGGATATGAATCGCCGAATTGATTGCATACGTCCCTGAAGGCTACGCAATTCTTTCAAATTAGTCGGAGGAGACATGTCAATGATAGCTTTGGCCTTAGCGGGATCAACTTCTATCCCCTTTTTGCTGACTAGAAAGCCTAACAATTTGCCAGATTTGACTCCAAAAACACATTTTTGTGGATTGAGTCTTAGCTTGTAAAGAATGAGCCGCTTGAAAACTTGATTGAGAGTTTTGATGTGATCTTCCTCTTCTTTGGATTTTACCAAAATATCATCGACATAGGCATCCATGATTTTGTGCATCTGATCATGGAAAATGACGGGCATAGCACGCTGATAAGTGGCTCCAGCATTCTTAAGCCCAAATGGCATGACTGTATAACAAAAAGTGCCCCAAGGAGTAGTGAAAGATGTCTTGGACTGATCACGAGCGGCCAACTTGATCTGATTATATCCGGAATATCCATTCATAAAAGAGAACATAGCGTGACCTGCTGTGCTATCAATCAAAAGATCAATATTAGAAAGTGGATAATCATCCTTAGGAGTCGCTTTATTGAGATCTCTGAAGTCGATGCAAATTCGAACTTTACCATTTTTCTTGGAAAGAACAACAATATTTGCTAGCCAATCTGGATAGTCAATGGTTCGAATGAACCCTGCTTTGAGTAGGTCTTCTAGACCTTCCTTAACTTGTTGTTCCACTCGAGGATCCATCTTTCTCAGTTTCTGCTTAACCGGCTTGACATTTGGTTTTAGGATGAGACGATGCTCAACCAATTTGGTATCTAGACCTGGCATGTCCTCATACGTCCACGCGAACACTTCTTCATGTTGCTTGAGAAAACGGGTGAGCCTTTCTTTCTCTTCCGGGCTCAAACTGCTGCCAATCTTGAGAATTTTAGGATCGTCTTCTGATCCAATATTGATATCCTCAGTCGGGTCCTGAACTAAGGATGATGGCTCATCTTGTTTCTGAATTGCTGCAAATTCTGGTAATTCTTGAAGAGCTGAATCAAATTCTGCAGGTTCTTCTGACTGCTTTGTAATCTGACTACATTCTGCTCTTATTTTAACCTGATGAATCACTGTTGGCTTTGAAAAGGCCTCTGGATTAAGAACGAGCTTCTTGATAGATTGGGAAGACATTCTGAAAATTGGAGAATAAATCGATTCAGGAAAATCTCCTATCATAAAACAAATTACTTTTGTTAAGAAAATAATTTGAAAGATAAAAGAGAAGAATAATGGCAAATTTTCAAAGATTTGATAACGAGAAGTAAAGAGACAAATGGCATCCAGATAGACAAAGGAAATTTGCAACTTTATTGAAAGATTAAATTGAGGACAATGATTGAAATGAAATGGGATATCATCCTAAATGTGAAAACAAAAGAATAGAAATGAAAGACAAGCAGATGCCCTTAGTGCGTCCCTTTGATAAAGATAGTGCCCTTCTGAGATCTTCTGCCACTAAAGCCCAATCCGGCCCTCTGAGGATAGTGCTGAGGAATTACTGGCTCGAGACGACCATTCCCATTTTTTCCCAGGCCTTGAAAAGGCTGATAACCATGCTTTACTAACAGATCAAATCCCTTTTTGGCCTTCATAAATTGGGAGAACAGTGGATGATCTTTGAATGTACTATAGTCAATTCGTCCTCCAATCTTGAAAAACTGTGGGCCTCTCCATCGAGTCATGGCCACTGTATGTGCTAGTTGTTCAGCCGTCTGCAGTATTCCCGAATTTTCTTCAAAGCTGACCTCATCAATGCCCCTAATGCTAGGGATATCAGTAGTGAAAGTGGGCCTAGGAACCATAGGTTGTGCAAGCCTCTTCTCCGGATCCTCGCCCAAGACTGTTGTGATCATTCCACCTTTTGACCACTTGACACACTGATGCAAAGTAGACGGCACCGCGTTCGTGTTGTGAATCCACGGTCGTCCCAACAACAGATTATACGTTGGGGGTACATTGACCACATGAAAGAGGACAGAGTGGACTGAGTAGTCAATGAAAATTTCCAAGAAAATTTTCCCTTTAGCTGTCTGGCCATGATTATCAAACCCGTAGATGGTGATCGGGTCCGGGATATATTCCTCTTCTCTGATGCCCAAAGCTTTGGCTGTCATTTCTGGGCATATATTGAGGTTGCTGCCTCCATCTATCAGCACATGAGGAACAGTCATTCCTCTGGCTCGAATCACAACATACAAAGCGTTGTTGTGAAACACATGCGACTTAGAAAGATCTTCATCTGAGAAAGTGATTGGAGCATTTGTCATGGCCTGATTGACTATCTGGGCCATGTCTTCAGGAGTTATGCTCGGTTTTACTTTGATTTTCCGCAACAGATCATTCAACACCTGTTGGTGTTTGGTGGAGGCTTGAGCTAAGTCCAAAATTGAGACATTGGATAATGCAGTTATCGGCTGTGGTGTGGATGTCTCATTTTTCTCCGGGGCGGGCTTAATAAAGTGTTTGGGGAGCCATGGCATTTTTTTAGCCACCTCAGGAGATACCCCAGCGGATTTGTCAGATACTTTCATTTTTCCAAAGGCTGCAATGAGGTCCATCTTCTGAGCTTTGGACTGAGCCTGCTGCAGCACAAGGACCTGATGTTGGACTTGTATATCCTTTTTAGAGCATGGCCTAATATGCTCCTGCGGCTGAAAAGGTTATTCAAAGACGACCGCTGTAGAATGATGGGGAAAGGGTTTCTTTAGAATATCCATATTTTCATCTTTGGCACCCTCTACCAGAAGATTTTTGTCGATGAGATCCTGAACAATATTCTTGAGAATGAAGCAGTTCCCAGTATTGTGCCCCACTGTTCTGTGAAATTTACAAAATTGATCTTTGAATTTCCCCATGGGAACAGGGGGATCAGCTAACCTAGGCAGTTTGACCATCTCTTTGGTCAACATATACTCGAGCACAGTCTCAAGGGATTGGTCTAGTGGAGTGAATTTTCTGTCATAACTCCACCCTTCATGCTTTACTTTTTCTTGGAGCTTCGGTCCCTGTTCTAATTGAAGTGGCTTATTGTATTGAGGCACTGACTTGCCTTTCTGATCGTTCTTGTTGGAACTTCCTGCCCCATAACAGAAATCTTTGTTCTGCCGCTTATAGTGGTTCCAATTATTATTTCTGACAGAATGAGTGAAGTGAGTCTTCTTCTTCTGCTCATTCTAGCCGTTGTTCTTGGTGAAAGTGAAGCCTTCGTAGAAACCATTTTCCATGCTCAACTCCAGCCATTCGGCTCGCTCTGTCAGTTCAATGAATGTCCTTGATGGTGCAGTAGAGATGAGGCCTCTTAGAGGCTGTGAGAAGTTACTCAGAATTAGGGACAAAGCATGTCCCTCTGATATGGGGTCCCTCATCTTGTTGCAAGCTGACCTCCATCGGTGGATAAAATCTCTGGCCTTCTCATTTTCTCTCTGTTTAAGGCCGCAAAGATGGCTGAGGGTGGGAAGTGCCTCACCATTGAAGAGAAATCGCTCAATGAACATGTTTACCACTTTGTCAAATTCTTTCAACTCAATTGGATTTACATGCTCCGAGTACCATTTAGCTGCGGTTCTCTCCAGACTGCGAGGGAAACATAGGAAAAGTGCACAGTTGTCTCGCTTGAATTTGGAGCATTCAGCGAAGAACATGGCGAGATGAGCTTTAGGATCACCAGAACCATCGAATTTGATAAACTTTCTGGGGAGATTCTCGAGATTGTCGTCCCCATCCAAACCATCATAGAAGTCTTCGCTGGTAAAGACTTTCTTGCCCTTGTCGCGGGCCTGCAGGTCTCGAAGCATTCTGACCACATCTTTGAACTGCAGCTGGTCAGAGTCATTGACAGACTGCTCTTTGAATTTGTGGGCTGACCCCTGCCCCTGGGTAGACTTGCGGAATGCCTGATGGGTCTCAAACTCTTCATCTGAATCTTCCGCTGATTCCTCTTCATCAGTTGCATCAACATGTTGGGCGGGCTTCTTGGATATCTTCAAGGCTTTCTTGACTGCCCGGCCTTTTGTCTTTTGCTTCACCTGTGCTTTCTCTGTACTGGCTTTAGCTTGCTCTGCCAGCATCTTGGTCATCATCTTCTTGAACATGGCATACATCTGAGGATCAATATCATCCTCAACCTGCTGCCCCTGATTTTTGCCTGAGCGCGGGGAATCCATTTCTTCGTCCGAAGCTGTTGAATATGCGATGCCTTCAACTGATGTCGTTTTCTTCCCTGACCTTGTCTGAACCATTGAATGTCACGAATGCTCTTTGCAGAGCAAAATTGAGGGTTAAGCTTTCGAAAGAGCTTTTGACTGAAAGAAAGATATTTGCTGAGAATTTTGGTAGACAATTGAAAGAATATCCCATTACTAGGGATTGAGTCATCGCTGGAATTACGACAATTGCGTTGTCATTCCTTTGCAAAGAAAATAAACAACTGAAAATTAAGCCTTGTTACCTAGGCGAGGTCGTCAAACCAAGAATTGAAGAATTTGCAAGATTTTTATTTATTGAAAGAAAATATGATTGCATCAATAATAAACTTGAGAAAGAGGGGGCGGACAGACAATTTGTCACCACTCTTTATAACTAGCAGAGACACGAGGACCGGGAAAAAGCGGAAGAGTAACAAAAGAGTCCCAGCCATATCTGGCAGAATGGTATGCTCCGGACCACTGTGCTGATGTAAGGTCGAACTCTGGCACGACTCCTGATAGCAGCCGCATCTCTATGTGCTTTTGTCTTTGAGAAAACTGTCAAACACACCGCTCCGGATGATAGTAAGCACGGAAGAATGGACCAAGCAACTTGAATCTCTTGCCATATGCATAGGTGTATCTGGGAGGCGATAATTCTCGATCAAAATAGTCTCACACCACTTCTTCTTCCTGCAGATAGTCGATCAGGAATCGGTACCGCGCAACTGAAAGGAGCTCCTTGCCGTTGTATCTGAATGAACTAGCTCTGGTCGGTACATGCTGAAGGAACCAAGATTGAAGAGCATAAGTACATCCCTCGACTAAGATGGACTCTCCAAGTGTGAAGCGGGTCAGTCCTCTGTATAGAAAAGCAAGCGCGGCCATGGCTATAGAGAGACGGCTGGTCTGTCGACTTCCCCATCTTCTCAAAAGTTGAACTATTCTGACATCCACATAATTCTGTCCATCTGGAAAGAAAGCAAGTCCCACAGTACACAAAACCATCGCATGCTGAATTCTCTCTCGAGCTGTCCTGGACAACGAGCTGACTTCTGCGAATTCTCCATACTGTCGGTAGATCTCGATCAGACTCACGTACTCATTCCCATTTTCTTCAATCAGTGGCCAAGACTTGCGCCCTGTCATGCGAGCTACGGCATCTTTGGGGTCCAGACCCTTGACATTGATCAGAAACTGTTGCTCTAACGGATCTCCAGGCTGACCGGCTGGCTCAGGCAGTCCCATAATCTCTGAAAATTCATCCATCAGTAGTGTCATCTCGCCCCACGGGAACCAGAATGTGCAAGTGCGCGGATTCCACCGCTCTGCCAGTGCATGAATCAGATTGCCGTTGACTGTCAACTTTCCCACTGCAGATGCCAATTCCAACCCACAATCGCTCAAGTGGTCCGGAAACATACGAGAGAAATTTTTGAACCAGACATAGTACCACCGAGGAAAGAAGGGTCCGGTGCTAAGAGATCGATGCTCAGGAAGACTTTGTCGCACCTCATAGGAGATGTGACCCTCAGGAAAAACAGAATCGAGCTGACTGGATGCCATTGGACTGAAAGATAAGAAGACTGAAATTAGACTTTGGAAAAATACAAGAAATTTGAAAATTGCAGGCAGGATAAAATGAAAGCTGGAAATTCGAAGTCCAGAGGAACGAAAGAATGGAAAATCTCCTGGAGTTTTGAAGAAAAGGTGGATGATTTGGAAAAATTGCCCAGGGTTTTTGAGAAAAAGGAGATATTTCATAAAAGATGAAAAATGAGATATTTTGGAAAATTGTTCGGTATTTTGGAAAAACTGAAAAAATAAGGCGAAAATGAATATCATACATTCAATTACAAACAATTATGCACATACAACAATCCCTAAGAAGCCAACTCTAAATGCATTGATTTTGAAAGAGCTTTAGGACCCTAATCCTGACTCTAGGCTCAGATCAACTGTGTCCAATCATGCTATGCCGATATACTCGAGCCGAGGCTCGATGTACGTGGCATAAAACTCATCTCCGGGTCTAGGCTTGTGTTTTCCCAACATCCTTGAGCGCCTGCCGATATACGTTGGACTATGGCCCTTGGTACGTGGCAGGGGGGCGTTAGCCCAAATAAGTGGCCCAGTTGTGAGCTCTGTCCCAAACTATGGTTCTGGAAGAGAGCCCAGCAACGTGAAGACCGGGTAGACATAGGTGGGGTGGTTTTTGAAATATGATCACATGCAGGCAAACAGAGGGCTCTAAGTCCTAAAGAGATAGAATTTTGAATTTTTTTGAAGAAGCAAACATTGTTTTCATACAAGTCCTAGATTGAGGAGTGTTGTATTTCAGACCTAAGTCTAAGTGAGCATGCATAATTCTCCTCAATATGGTCCTATCAAACCAGGCCTAGTCTACATGCAATCCATATCAGCTGGGTTCAAGTCTAGGCTCCTAGGTTCACATGATATCAGAAAATAAAAGCTGACAGCTCAAAGAGCACGATTTTGATAATTGAGCTAAGTCGAAGCACATAATTGATCAGACGAAGACAGGTCCCATCTCGGTCGCCAAACCTGTTATCATCGCAAAATTTTTCCCCTCCCTTGCGAGAGAGAAACGAATTTGCGAGTCAAACTCGACCAAAGTTTTGAAAATGATTTTGAAAATTTACTCGCCTTCATTTTTAAATTTGCGGGAAAATTCCGTGGAATAGGATCCGCCTGTCGGTACGAGGTTCAACCGTTCCTGGCGCCTTTACCAGCGGTAATTGAACCAAGGACCAATTACGTGCTTTAATTTGACTCAAATAGCTAAATTATGCTCTATTTTTTCTAGAATGCACAAAGAATCAGGCTTGTGCTATGAAATTTTTAAAAAATGCAAGTTTGAGAAACTATGATGTTTGCTTTGGAAAATTGAAATGCATTTGGAAAAATGATTGGAAAAGTGCTTGAAATTGGAGTTTTTGGGAAAATCATTGAATTTCATTGGAAATCAGAAATTTGCATTGAAAAGTGATTTCTCAGGAAAGCTTGAAAAACTGAGAAAATTGGTTTTGAGATTGGAAACTTAGAATTGCTTTTATGAGAAAATGGATTTGAGAATCTTGAGAAAATATAAGAAATTTATTGGAAAATGACTTTTGAAATGGAAAATGAATTCTCAAGAAAACTGGAAAATATGAGAAAATCGATTTCTGAAAACTTGGGATTTTGAAATTTGAGAATTTGAAAACATAGGAAAATCTTGATTTGAACTTGGGAAATGCTTTGAAATATCATTTGAAAACTTAGGATTTTGAGAAAATCAGATCCTGAGAAAGACTTGGAAATTCTTGAGAAAATTGAATTTTCTGAAATTGAAATTGGAAAATGAGTTTGAAAATAATGCAATTTGAATGATATGAATGAATGAATATGAATTTGAAAAGGGAGTTTCATTGAGGAATTGGGAAATCCTTTTGAAACTTTGAGAAATGCAGTGCATTTTTTAAGTTAGCCTAAGAGTGTAGGCTGAATGTGGCTGATATAAAGATCATAAATCTTGGTTTTCTTCGTATTTTGACTATGGCCATAAATATGAATCCCACCGAGTTTATAAACTCCATAAAAGCTTGTGCACGTGCCATTCGTGTAAACCATAGTGGATTTGAAATAAATGCACATGAATCATACATCAAATATCAAAATTTGCATAAATTAAACTATATGCAATGCAGCCCTATTCTAAGCAGAAAAGTAACTCTTATTCCAAATTATTACATTTGAGGTTACATTGAATTGAAATAAAAAAAATAAAATCTAAGTCTTCTTCTTGAATGTTCCTGCAAAACTAGAAAACAAGGTTAGCACAAAAATGTAGGTTATTCTGAATTTATCCAAAAATATGAGAAATTATCGGATATTATTCAGATATAAACCCAAATTCATACCCCCCTTTGATATAAACATAATAAATAATGAATAAATTTGGAAAATAAACTTGAAAATTCGAAATTGGGGTTCAAAATGACCAAAATACCCCTGATGACCTTGAAATCAGGGTTTTATGAAAGAATTTTTATAAATTTTGGAATTTTGAAAATCAAATGAAATAAATCAAACATAATATGATAAAATATGATTATATGCATGAAATTTTGGAGAATTAGAAATTGAAATTTCGAAATTTAGGTCAAAATGACCAAAATACCCCTGATAACAAGACTATGGCCTTGAAACCCGGGTTTTCTGAAATAAATTTTGCAAAATTGAAAAATATGAAATGCAAATAAGATTAAAATTAACCCTAATATGATTCTACATGCTTATGTACATGATACAAACCCTAACATGGCGAAAATATCATAAAATATTGAATTTAACTTGATTTTCGCTTCTGAATTTAAAGATAAACTAACACATTGAGCAAATGAACTTGGAATTAAACAAAATTTGGCATGGACAACTAAAATAACCCTATAAACATAATGGATCTCTAAAATATAATTTTTTTGTATTTTTAAATATGGAAATTCAAATAAAAACCCTAAATTTTGTGATTTTTGCCTAAAATATTGATTCTAAAGGGCATTTAGGATATCAAATTTCCATAAACATTTCCCAAATTTCATGGGGTGACAGAGGACAGTAATTTAAAGATTTTTTATTTTTACACTTTCTGGTTTTGACCTATGGTCGGAGCTGTACGACTCCGGCAAGTCGGATCGGAATCCGGCGACTCTAGTAAATGAAGGAAACAGACAGGTTTCGGTAGAAAATGTGGGAAAAATGGCATACAGATGGTAAAATGTCTTAAATTGTGGTAAAATGTCCCTAACAGACAGAGGAAGATTTGATCTTTTAACACCATTGGGATTAGGGTTACGGTTTGGAAAAGGCCACACTGTTATCAGAGACCTAAATCTCTGGAATTTCTGGACATTGGAATCTGTTAGACAGAAAGAGAAAATCCGGGAAAAATAATGAAACAGATCCAAAAATTCCCAAATTTTGGAAAATAATATAAAATTATGTTAGGAACAACTTTCATGTTGAAAGTTTTTGCAGACAGGTTACATATTTGGCGGACTTGATGCATTAGGGCCTGTCTATACCCTGACAAAGGAAAATCGAGATTTTCCCAAGGGTCTGGGAAATCCGATTTTTGTAAGAGATCAAAACTACTTGGAAATACCTAAAAATTTCCATATCACTATTATATTTAATTATGAATCCACTGTGATTTTTGAAGGACAATCCGGATCTCCCACAAGGGTGATCTTGACTGATCTTGTCTGCTAAAACAAATATTGGAAATTCCAGGCAGGTCCAAAACCCATTGTCACCTTTTTTTTTTTTATAATAATGATTTAAAATTAGATAAAAAATTTTACAGTAACTAAAGTCATACAGATCTAACATTAATAAAATTCACAGAATTTAAAGATGCAAAAATTTACATGAAATAACCTATGGACTTTGTACCGAAATGAACTCTATGGATTCTAACTTAGATCATAATGAAATGTACATTGAAATGAATGGAATAAATTAACAATCCTAACATAAATGCATTTTCTATCATAAAGTATCATGAAATATAAAACTAATACACAAATCAATGGGGATACAACATATTCTTTGTTGTTGGCTTGCGAAACGGAAGATCCAATCCATTGAGTGGATGGACCTTATCGTTTGATTAGCCCCTATACATGAGATATGTATTTTTCATATTTTCCCTTTCTTTTCTTTTCTTTTCTTTTTTTTTGTTTTTATTTTTATCCACAACTAAAACCTTTCACCAACATGAGTTCAGTTTTAAACTGATTCACGTTGTGTTGATGAAGCAATTTATGACAGCATTCTATCATCATATGGCATGGAAAAGGGTTATTACACATTCAAACCAAATATAACAAGGTGGGGGCCTTACCTCAAGCTCTTCCTTGCAACAAAATGGAGCAGCTGCAACGAAGGGGGTTGCTGGAGATGGAGGTTACCCAAAGGGGCTTGCTGCAACGTCTAGAGGGACTGAAGCAAAGTGGAGGATCAGCTGTTACCAAAGAATGGCTGGAGAGGGCTGGAGGAAGGAGGTCCGGCTGGAGCTTGAATGGCTGGAAGTTCAGCTTCTATTGGTGGTGATGAAGGCTGTTGGCAGTGGCTGAGAGAGATGGCAGATGAAGCTGCCAAGGAGGTTGGTAATGGCTGGAAGTGCTGTGGCTGTTGGCTGGATGAAGATGCAGCAAGGAGGGCTGCAGCCAAAAGAGAGAGAGAGAGAGGAGGCGTGAATTCCTTTTCTTTTTGGGCAGCCGTAGGTTCCCCTTTTTCCTTTTGATAACTTAGGTTTTAATAAAATTAAAACCTAAGTTTCTCATAATAATCAATGACCTTTTTGGGCAGCCTTACGTGAATGGCTGGAAAAAAAAAAAGAAGGAAGGAAGGAAGAAAGGGAAGAAGAAAAGAAAGGGAAGAAAAGAAAGGGAAGAAAGAAGAAAAAGAAAAGGAAAGAAATGAAGAAGAAAGGGAAAGAGAAAGGAAAAAAGAAAAAGGAAAGGAGAGGGGGCTGGAGGTTTGGGTGACCACCTTGTGGGTCCCACCTTAGGAAGAATAACATAATAAAAAAAATAAAAAAATAAAATAAAATAAAACAAACAACAAAAAATAAAGAAAAAGATAATTTTTTTTTTCTTTTCTTATAAATTAAAACAAGAGAATGCAAATGGATGGGCCATCTCAAAGCGGGTCCAAATTTTGATTTTGAAATTCATTTTGACGATTAGAGGGGTAAAATAGTTTTTTCAGAAAGTTTCCAAACGAAACGAGCTATTTTTGGCAGTTTTTGAAACGAGCTCGGATTTTGAAGTTCAATACTCCGTTGCGAAGCAAATCCAGTGTAGAATTTGAAAATTTGATTTTAAAAGAAATCCAGATTGTTTTTCTCGAGAAAATGCTTTCAACAAAATGAGCTATTTTTGGCAGTTTTTGAAATGAGCTTGAATTTTGAAGTTTAACAGCTCGTTGCAAAGCAAATCCAGTATAGAATTTGAAAATTTAACTTTGAAAGAAATCCATATTGTTTTTCTCGAGAAAATATTTCCAAATTTAGAATCTTGGGGGTAAAAATGTCAATTTTGAAAACCCAGGGTTTGAAATTGATTTCTGAAAACTTTTAAAACTCAATCTGGATTGAAATTTATAAAACTGGAGTTCTGGACTTCGAAAATGGAATGAAATGTGATGAAATGTTATGAAATGCTGAGAAATGATATGAAATGCTATGCGAAATGCTAACCCTGAATGAAGAATTTTGGATGTTAGACCCCGATTGACACTTGTACCAGTTCAAAAAGTGTTAAAATTGATAAAATTTGCAAAAAATGGTTGAAGAAATGATTTTCGAGCTCTGCCAAGCTAGAGTAACACTGAAAATTAGGGTTTGAGCTGGATTGAGCTGAGTTTTAGAGTTTCAGAACTCAAATAAACTCACCGGACAGTGACTCAACTGACCTTTCCAACTGAATTTTCAAGAAAAGCTGCCATTTTTAGAGAAATGGTATGGAATGGTCATTGGAATGAAGTGAATTACGAACCTGAGCTGGGTTTGAGCTAGAACGAAGGTCAGTAATACTGATATGAACTAAAATCAAAGCTTGAACACTAGCTCAATTAACTGAACTCAACTCAATTTCAGCAGAAAGAGCTAAAATGAGCTCCTAGACACTTGGAAATGGTTTTGAACTGAAACTGGAGCACTCGAACTCGTGGTGAGCTCAAGTTAGACTCTGGGGAGTATGAATGACTAACTCGAAGACAATTGGCTTAGATTTGAGTGAGAAGTAAGCTCATTTCTGAAGAAATGATCCCATTTTGGCAGGAATGGTCAGAAATGGAAATGGTTTATTCATTATGAGATAAGATGAGCTTGAGATAACTGATATTCTAACTGTCTTGAACTGACCAATGAGCTTGGTTGACTCCGACTGACTGGGGTCCGGGATGACCTAGGGGTAAAATGGTAATTTTCCTAATGAAAATGGGTAAAATGGTGATTTTCTTAAACTGACTCAGGGTTTGACTCCTACACTGACCTAACAGAGTTGGCACTACACGAGGAGGGTTGTTTGAGAATGGATGAGGAAAATTTGGGGTGTTTACACATGACTATGTACAAATAAATATCTCAAAGCACTCATAGTACTTACATTCATTTAAAGTAAAGAAGTACTAATGTACCTCAAATCATTAATTAGAATAAAGACAAAACTACAACCCAATGTTCAAATGTACTATTGTAAGAAATAGACTTTTTACATAAAATATGTATTACCTGAAAATATTACAACGACTAGTGTACCCTCTATTTCACCTTTATGGAAAAAGGCATTCTCGAACTTCTCTAAAAGATGTTTTTGAAATGACCTAACATTTCACATTTCAAAAAGTTACAATTCCAAAATGTAACGACTACTTTTTATAAGCTATATAAACACACACACATAAACTATTCAAACAAGAGGAATGAAATAGACGTGTGAGCTTACAAAGAGAAAAATTTTCTATTCGTGATTTGAAAAGAGAGCCTTGAAAAAGAAAGAGAAAAAGAAAAAGAAAGAAAAGAGAAAAAGTCAAGTCCAGCTCTTTGACAAAGAGTATCCTCTGAGTGACAAACAGAACATTCTTAGAATCCTTCATTCGTGCATTCATATCATTCTGAAGGTTCTATAGGAAGTATTGTAACTCTGTTTATCCACTGTATTCCTTCTTTGTTTAAAGAAGTAGACCTCTGTGAAAGAGGGTGTTGTCCTTCTCTGTTGAGAGAAGAAGACCTCTTGGGAAGAGGGTGATTTACTATTTATCCGGTGACTCGGATGTTATAGTGGAAATCTCAAGTGGTTTGCTTGGGGACTGGATGTAGGTCTGGATATTGACCGAACCAGTATAACTTCTGTGTTTTATGTGTTGTGCCTTATTACTTAGTTATTTTATTTTATCGATCATAAGCATATTTCACTATTCACCCCCCCTCTAGTGGAATTTCAGAATATACAAATGAATTTAAAAATTAATTTGGACTTTTGAATTCAAAGTTTCAAATTGGGAACTTTAGAAAAATGAAAAAAAGAATCTCAAAATTAATTTGAACTCTGAATTTGGTCAGAGTTTTTGAATATAAAATGAATTTGAAATCTCAAAGTTAATTTGAACTTTGAGATTGAAAATAGAATTAGAAATGAAAAGATGAATTGAATTTTATAAAAATTGAATATAGATCTGAAGGAGATATTTTACATTACTTGGAGTTTTGAAAAAGAAATTTTTGAAGACATGATGCAATTCTATGCTAAATGATGAATGAATTTAAAATTTTGAAATTGGATTTTAAAGAGCTATTCCATTCTTTAAATGAATTAAAACAAGATTGAAGATATAATACATCCTTGACTATGGTCATTGAATGTATTATATAATAATCTATATTTAAATTCAGGTGAAGAATAAAATACATTTGGTGCTTTTATAGAATTTAAAATGAAATTAACTCTCAATATACCCTGACTATGGCCATTGGTATATATTTTGAATTAATTTTAAGTTAAATTCTAATAAAAGAAGAAGGTATTTAAGGAAAATATGATGAATTTTGAAAACGGATCCAGTGTGGATCCAGTGTTATTTCGTAAAAGATAAAAATCCTAAGTTTTGTCCACACCCTGACTATGGCCATTGATGTGGATCATCAACTTAGGATTGATTTACCTTTTACGAGATGGTGCACGTGTCATTCGTGTTTCACCATTGTGAGATTTTGAGAAATAAAGGAAAATGCATGAAGAACAAGTAATTCATGATATTTATAATGCTCATTCATCCTAGTCTAAAACTGGAAATGTAAATTCTCATTAGTATCTAACTATTACATCCTTGAGTTAGAATGGAATTTAAAATTCCTAATTGGAGGTAGTATTCTTCACAAATTTCTGCAACTCTGAAGTTATCAAAAGTTAAATGAAAGCTTAAAAGACAAATACTCGTGCACATGTCTATTCTAAATAGAGAATATGTACAAGAGATGCTATATCCAGGCTAAGGTAAAGAGATATATATGTGCCTGCTCATGTGAATGGAAAAGGATAAGGTACACCATTAACCTAAGGGAAACATGATGTACCCAATGGCTAACGAGTGCAGATGTACTGCTTACTGTATGAACTGGGAAATATTTCAGTATTCAACACCTGTATACATAACGTTGATACATTAGAGACAAAATATTTGGTATTTAACAATTATGCCGGCCGGAGGCATCTGGTGATTTCAGCAAACATGAACACCAAAACTGGAAGGTGAAATGTACTGAATGATGCTAAATTATACAGCCCTGGGCGTGTGCTGAAGGGTTGCTATAGTAGATGTATACCATGGAATGAATCTGGTAGACATATATAGAAATGAATATAGGGCCCCAGCAGATGAAGTATCGGGGAAGCAATGTGCTGTTAGTGAAAAGAATACCTAAGTGAATATGAGTGGTAACAGACATAAGATTTATCATCAGCTAATATAATTACATATTTGATTGATGTACACATGGATATTTTACACAGTTCATAACTCCAAAATAGTGAGAAATGACTTACACTCACTTTCAAGGACTTGATAGCAAATCAGTACCTGGCCGATTGGTGCTTTAAAGGAATGTATCCTTTCAAATGTATTTGGTGGTCTGCAGCTGTCACCTAATTTTTTTTTATTTCAGGATAGTCATTACCTATAGGGAGCTTAGTAAGAATATATTTCCTGGAATTCAGAAAACAAACACACAGAAGCTGGATATCAATTTTCAACCTTTAGCTTTGACACTAGCCTTGATAGTGAACTCACGAGAATAGAACAAAGGAGTTTAGAACATTCATTAATCGCCAGACGCTATTTATATGACTCCTCAGACATGCTGACCTCCTTAAGAATCTGATTTGAACATACAGGGCTCTGGTTTCCATCACTGGACTGCGCATAGATGCTTACACGCGTGTTCCTCTTCCTCTCACCTCCACTGCTCATAGGCTCCAGGTGGTTAGTTATTACCTTTCTGCTGGTGGTTCTGTTGAGACTTCATGAGAATCCGAAGGCACTTTCCCCTTTTTTTTTTTTTAGTTTAAGCATCTAATTGATATTATTTACTCCAAGAATATTACGGGGGCCAAACAGTAATATGCTCTAGCATTTTGTGCTTCAGAATTTCCTGAGAAGTGCATCCTTACTGCCAACTATCATGTTACATACCATGAAGGATCATGAAATTAGATGCATCTATCATGTGGAATAAGCTTCATCTAAGACTCACCCCTAGACACATTTAAAAGCCCTCTAGGTATTGGGATAATCATCCCTTTCATTCAAAACTACTTGAACCAGCTTAATAACGACAAGTACTGGCACGATAACAGAGATAATACACAAAACATAAGTTACATTTATAAGAAATGACTGATGGAGTAAGGATTTAACAAACTTATGATGCTAATTTACAGGAATATGTGAGAAACCGATCATTGTGTGCAATTCATGATATAAAACAAATCGATGATATCGAACAAAATATTGAAATTGAGAGAAAATATCAATCAAACACGAAATATATAACATTTTTTACAAGATCACAGAAAATAAATTGAATTCAATATACAAAACAATGGATCTTACCGAATTGACCCATTGGAATCGATGATGCTATAATGGAAACTAAAAAAAAAGAAAAGGAAAAAAAAAAATCAAAGTGAATTGGACACATTTTCTAAATCTTTCTAGGTCCTGGTGCATTCTTAGTTCTCGCTAAAAAAGGGAGAAAGAGAGAGTGCATGATGCCGAAACTCGACACCCCAAATATACATATATGCTGAACCGAAATAAATGATGTGATGCAGAATCATAACCCATGAACACAGTTCAAAGATCTATCATCGACGGAAAGAGATATTATGAAGAAGACGATGCTGGTCAAAGCAATAAAACAGAATACAGAGGAACAAGGATTGATAAGACGGATCAGACAAATAAAGGAGGATATGCAAGTGCGGATATATAACATAGGATCGGAACGAGTATAGGGAATTGACATGAAGCAAGACATGGATAAACAATATATATATATATATATATATATATATATATATATATATGTATAAGACAAGGAATCAAATACCACAGGGTATGTCAAAAATGCAAAACAAGAGGTCAGAAAACGAACTCAGAATATTGACATAAGATCATTTAACCAGTAATGAAAATTGTAATAGAAATTGGTAATAAAGAAAAAAAAAATGAAGTCAGTAAAGCGCCACATTAACCTTCCTTGTCAAACCCAACAAAGCTCAGTAAGACTCTGTTAATGGCGTTCGAATCTGATTCCAGCATTCAGGCAACTTGCCAGGGGATATTTTTACTGGAGATCAGTGAAAAGTATATAAAGAAATGCTTCCATGCCGGAATTGTTTTTTTTTTTAGTCGGCAATCATGGGATCATTCAATCGAATATCAGAAATTACTACACTTCAAAGCCAAATAAAGAGAAAATAGAAATGGAAATTCTTAACTAAACGGAAACGAAAATTATATAAGCGTAAAGTAAAATGAGAGCAACGACAGAAAATTGCAATCATATTGAAAAGGGGAAGGGGTGAGTAGAAGCTAAAATGCAGAGGAAAATAGACGAGAATTCATCATTAGTTAATGCTAAAGAATAAAATAACGATATGGGCAGGGATTTGATATGTTGGAATATTGTAACCCTGTTAATTTTGCACATGAGGAGTCAGTATTGCTACAAGCAAACCAACATGCTCGATGGTGCGTCAATGGGGGAAAAACAAGAGAAATCAAAGAAGAAAAGAAAAAAAAAAACAGGGAGAGGGGAAGAAAGAAAGGAAAAAAAAAAAAAGACTTACTGGATTGCTTGAAGGATTAATTGATCGTGGCTCCACAGGTATTCTGCAGCTTGGAGATAATCCATATCAGATTTTAGTTGCAAGGTTTCCCCCAGGTTGCTGCGTGATGATGGAGAGGGAACGAGGGGTGATTCCAGAACAGTTCGTGTTCCCTTCCTTTTGCTGCTGCCTAGTTTATATAGAGTCTGGGGAAGCTTCGAGCAGGGGAGAGTTTGTTGAGGATCGACGACTAGTGATGGAGGAAAGGGGGAATCGGATGGCTGAAGGATGAAGGGTGCACATGGGGGAGGGTCGGCCATGGAGGGAGGTCGGGTGTTAGGGAGGAAGGCGAGTTAGGGTTTTCAAAACCCTAACTCGACCCTTAAACATCGAAAATCAGTTTTTCCAAAAAGGGGCCTTCTTTTCAAGTTTTTCTAAAAGGTGGTTAAAGGTGAGTTTTTTTTTCGGCAAAAATCTTCAAAAACCGCGTAGTTTTTCCTAATTTTTTTTTGGTTTTTTTTTGCATGATTTTTCCATTTTTTTGTATTTTTGGAACAGAATCTAAGTTTTTTTTTACACGAAAACAAAGATTAAGCACTAATTTTTGTATTTTTTTGAGAAATATTTACAAAAGTATTTTTCTGAGAATTTCAGACCATTTTGGGGAAATTTCTTCAAAAGAAATGGGTTTTGACCCCAGTTTTTGAGGAAATGTTCGAGTTTTGATACTCGAATCGAGAAATATAACGTGATGGATCCATACGGATATCGGACGAAGTATCTGAGCTTTTCAAAAAAAGTTATTTTTGATAATTTTGAGAATTTGATTTAAAATTGGATAATGAAGCTCAAATTTGGATTTTGATGTAGATTCGGATCTGAAATTGAGTCAGATATGTAAAATGAATTTAATTTCAACGAAATTTGAGAAACAAAATGGAATTTAGATTTAAAACTGACTCAATTACCCAAAGAATGGGAGAAAAGGGCAAAAAAAAAAGGGGACATTTACAACATTTTGAAAAATTTGGGGTGTTCACAATCCACTCCATTTTAGGATCCAAAACCCAAGTCCATCTTGGATTCCAAATCTCGGATCCCATTCTGTTTAGGATCCGGAATCCAATTCCAATTCTAGATTTCAATTCTATTTTCAGATCTAATCTGAATCTCTTAAATCCATTTCCATTCTTAAATACCATTTGATTTTCTCAGTCCATTCCAATTTCAAACTTCAAAATCTAAATTCAATTCCATCTCAAGTATTCATTTCCTTTCCTAAATTCAAGTTCAAAATTCAAAGTCCATTTCCGACTTTGAAACTTCATTTCCTTTCATTTCAAAACTTCAAATCATTCTTTCCCAAAATCAAGATTTATTCTTCCAACTCTGATTTACTTCAAAAACTTAGAACTCCTCTGATCTATCTCAAGTTCTAAGTTAGATTCAATCATTTCTTCACTCCTTTACCAAGTTCATCTCAGAATACTTGGAAATTTCCAAATCAATTTTCGAAAAGAGCATACACCCTTGCATTGCACAAGCATGATTCTTTGTGTATTTAGAGTTAGGATAAATTCTTAGATTATACTTAGGCAAAGCAAAAGGCATAGATTCGATCCTTGGTTCGATTACCCCTGGTAAAGGCGCCAGGAACGGTCGAACCTTGTACCGACGAGCGAATCCCGTCTCTCCATTTTTCCCGCAATATTTTCAAAATGGAGGTGAGTTAAATTTCTAAATATTTTCAAATCAAGGTCAAGTGAGACCGCGCAAAAGAATTCCTCTTCTCTCTTTCTTTCTTTCTTTTCTCTTCTCTCTCTCTTTTCTTTCTTTTATTCTTCTCCCTTCAAAAAGGAGGAAAATAGAAGCTGAAAAAGGAAAAGAGAAGGAAGAGAGAGAAACAACGAAAGAGGAAAATTTTTGCGATGATCATAGGTTTGGCGACCGTGATGGGACACGTCTCCGTCTGGTCGAATTATGCCTTTGCTTTGCTTTAATATCATCTAAATCTTTATTCTTTCTATGTCAGCTATATTTTCCATGCAAACCTTAGGAGCCTAGACTCTGTCCTAAGCTGACATCATTGCATATAGGATATAAGTATGGTTTAGTAGGACCATATTGAGGAGATTATTCCATGTTCACATTAGACTTAGGTCTTAAATACAACTCTCCTCAATTTTAGGGATTGAATGCAGACAATGTATGCAAGTGTATGCTTCTTTTCATTTAAATCTATCTCTTTAGGACTTGCATTAGAGCCTTCTGATTTTATTGCATGTTGATCATATTTTGAAAACATCCCTACCTACATTGTCCCGGTCTTCACATTGCTGGGCTGTCTCACTGAACCATAGTTCGGGAGAGAGCCTCACAACTGAACCACTTATTTGGGTTCGCGCCCCCCTACCACGTACCTAAGAGCCATAGTCCGAGGTATATCGGTAGGTGCTCAAGGATGTTGGAAAGCCATTACCTTAGAACCGAAGAGATATCTTATATGCCACGTACTTCGAGCTTCGGCTTGGGTATATCGGCGTACCTTGATTGGAAACAGATGATATAATTCTTAGAGTTAGGATTAAGGTCCTACAAGCCATTTCAAATATTGCATATAGAGTCAGCTTTAGGGAGTGTTGTTTGCGCATCCTTGCTTATATATCTATGATTGTGTGATATTTTATATCTTCCTTATATTTTTCAAAAACCTGGGTATATATCTTCAAAATTTCTCCTTTGTTTTTAAAACCCAGGTGTATTTTTCTTTCTCTTCTTCTAAAAATTTCTTCAAAAATTCTTCTGATCCTGCCTGCAAGTTCTTTAAATTTTAAATCTTTACCATTTCCTCTCAAAATTCCATTTTTCCTCTTATTTTCTTCTGATTTTATATTCATGTTTATATTTTCATAAAAATCTCTTTCCGTCAAGAGATATCCTTTTCAAAATAATATTTTCTTTTTTCATATTTTTAGTTGGTTACCCCCCCTCGTAGGGTAAACAACTCAATTGTCACAAATTTTGTGGCGACTCAATCCCTAGTAATGGGATACAATTTTTAGATTTCAACCTAAATCCTTCCTTTCGTCAAAACTTCTCCAAAAGAGTTTCTTTGGTCTAAAAACCTCCTCTTTCCTCCACAGAGAGCACTGATATTCAAAAATGGTTCAGACAAGAGCGGGAAAAGAAACAGTTCCTCAACTCAGCGACAGTGAGACGGAAGAGATGAGCTCTCCTAAATCAGTCAGGGGACAAGGTCAGAGCAAGAAGGATGACATCGACCCCGCTATGTATGACATGTTCCAAAAGATGATGGCGAGGATGATGTCGGAACAAGCCGAGGCCAAGCTGAAAGAGGCAGTTCCTAAAAGCAAGCTGAAGAAGAAGCCTGTGAAAAAGACAATCAGAATCATCAGGAAGAAGGTACAGCCAGACACTACTTCTGAGGAATCAGAGTCAGTCGAGGAAGAGTCAGAAGAAGAAGAGCAGATTGTCTACAAGCAGAATCCTCCGAAGCAGTCCGTAAAAATAGCCGCAGAAGAGCCCGAATCCGTCAACAAGCCCAAGTCTGGGGCTCCAGCAGAGGACCCGATGAGCAAGCAGATGAAGGAGATGAATCGAGCAATTAAAGACATTCAAGCCAAGGGTAAGGGCAAGCAGACCTACACTGGCGAAGATTTTTACGATGGTCTAGATGGGGACGATAACCTGGAGAATCTTCCTCGCAAGTTTCTCAAATTTGACGGGACTGGCAACCCTAAAGCCCACTTGGCCACATTTTATGCAGAGTGCAGTCGTTTCAGAAAAGACAATAGAGCGTTGTTTATTTGCTTCCCCCGCAGTCTGGAGGGTGTAGCAGCCAGGTGGTATGCTGACCACGTGAATCCTATCGAACTACGAGAGTTCGATAAGGTAGTAAATATGTTCATCGAGCGCTTCTTATTCAACATTGAAGCCTCACCTACATTAAATCATCTTTACAACCTGAAGCAAGGAGAGAATGAAAGAGCAGGTGATTTCATTCACAGGTGAAGAAGCACCTGCAATAAAATGAAGGTACCCATTCCTGAGGAGCACGCATTGCAGGTGATCCTCAACAAATTCTCTCAGCCCATAAGAAGCCTCATCGCCACTTCCCCGGCGAAATCCTTCATCAAATTGATTGAGCGAGCCGAATGGCTCGAAGCAGGAATAGAAAGAGGACTTTACGAGGGCACGCCTCTGGTCAAGAATGTCCAAGACCAGAAGAAAAAGGCGCAATTCGCTCATTCAGTTGATACCTTCTGCAATAATCTTGGCAGCAGCAGCAAGGGAAACAAGAACAACAGTGGCAGTGGTCCAAGAGTAGATCAGAACAAGGGGCAGAAGGAGGGATCTTTTAAAAACAATAATAAACCGCTTTCAATCGGCCTTCAGCAAAAGGGTGATCTTCAAGAGAAGCCCAAGTACATCAAGTGGGAGAAAGATCGAGTCTTCACTCCGTTATCTGAGAGTTTAGAAGTGATTATGAATTACCTTTTGAAGCACAGGATGATCAAACTCCCTAAGATCGCAGATCCTCCCGTAATGTTGGGAAAATTCAAGGACCAATTTTGCAAATACCATAGGGCAACGGGGCACGACAGAGAGCACTGTTTCGTCCTCAAGCACATGATACAAGACTGCATTGACAGAAGTGAGCTGATAGAAGACGAGGAAGAAAAGCAGCCAGCAGTCCTGACAGAACCATCCCTAGACCACTCGAAGAATTGATAAAGCCAAAGTTTTTGTTTGCTTTCGTCTCTTTTTGTCAGTTGTCTTGTAGGGGCTAGTCAGCCCAGTCTGTTATGAATCTTTTCCTTTTAAAAGTTCTTGTAAATATTCAGTTGTTATCAAACCTTTTGCTTATCAATGAAATGTCAATTTTTCTTTATATCTTTGATATTCAAATACTTCCTTCTTTTGCCATACTGGGGCATTTAAATTCCTGTTCTTTTCAGAATGCGGGACAATCCTGACATCATTCATGAGAGAAATGATATTACCTATGAGGGCTTTTCAAAAATCATGAAATTTCAAAAAGTCTTCGTTATGACCGAAGAGTTCAAATATTCTTTGGTCTAACCTTTGTCAAAAATCAACCCTCGTGTCGATCATATCTTCAAAAATAAATTTTTTGAACCATTACATTGAAAGATCAACCCTAGTGTTGGTCTTATCTTCCAAGATTGATTCCAAATCTTTATATTCAAAGATCAACCCTTGTGTTGGTCTTATCTTCCAAAAACTGATTTCAAAACTTTATATTCAAAGATCAACCCTTGTGTTGGTCTAAATCTTGCAAAATGGGTTTCGAATCATTCAAAAATCAATCCTTGTATTGATTTTAAATCATTATATTCAAAGATCAACCCTTGTGTTGGTCTTATCTTCCAAGATTGGTTTCTAAAACATTACATTCAAAGATCAACCCTTGTATTGATCTTATTATCAATTTCGAACTGTCATTTTTAGAAATCAGATCCAGTGTTGATCTTCTTCTTCAAAAATAGGTTTTCCAAACCATTGCCTTCAAAATTTGACCCTCATGATGATTTCTCATGTTTGATTTGAAGGATCAGTTCTCGCATTGATCATTCTTCTTACGGTAGATTTTCTTCCCGAAAATGATTTTTCACTTATCTTTAAATGAACATTTTTCTTCCAAGATCCCATATGCAGGCAGGATCAGAAAAAAACTCCTTTTTCTCTTAAATCTTATAAATTTTCAATTAATGTTTGGCATCTTTATCTGTTTCATTCATTTTATTCATATTTTATCAAGTTTACCTCAATTTTATCAAGTTTATCAATATTTCCTCAATTCTATTAAAATTTTATCAATTCTTTCCCCTTTCAGGTTAAGGGATAAACCTGACCCTCGTTGTCCGAGGTGTTTTCCCTTTCAGGTTAAGGGATAAACCTGACCCTCGTTGTCCGAGGTGTTTCCCCTTTCAGGTTAAGGGATAAACCTGACCCTCGTTGTCTGAGGTGTTCCCCTTTCAGGTTAAGGGATAAACCTGACCCTCGTTGTCCGAGGTGTTTTCCCTTTCAGGTTAAGGGATAAACCTGACCCTCGTTGTTCAAGGTGTTTCCCCTTTCAGGTTAAGGGATAAACCTGACCCTCGTTGTCCCAGGTGTTCCCCTTTCAGGTTAATAGATAAACCTGACCCTCGTTGTCCGAGGTGTTTTCCCTTTCAGGTTAAGGGATAAACCTGACCCTCGTTGTCCGAGGTGTTTTCCCTTTCAGGTTAAGGGATAAACCTGACCCTCGTTGTCCGAGGTGTTTTTCCTTTCAGGTTAAGTGATAAACCTGACCCTCATTGTCCGAGGTGTTTCCCCTTTCAGGTTAAGGGATAAACCTGACCCTCGTTGTCCGAGGTGTTCCCTTTTCAGGTTAAGGGATAAACCTGACCCTCATTGTCCGAGGTGTTTTCCCTTTCAGGTTAAGGGATAAACCTGACCCTCGTTGTCCGAGGTGTTTCCCCTTTCAGGTTAAGGGATAAACCTAACCCTCGTTGTCCGAGGTGTTTCCCCTTTCAGGTTAAGGGATAAACCTGACCCTCGTTGTCCGAGGTGTTTCCCCTTTCAGGTTAAGGGATAAACCTGACCCTCGTTGACCGAGGTGTTTTCCCTTTCAAGTTAAGGGATAAACTTGATGCCTCTTTCCCATGAGGTATTTCCTTTATTCTTTTCCCCTTTTAGGTTAAGGGATAAAGTCTGACCCTCGTTGTCCGAGGTGTACCCTTTCAGGATAAGGGAAAAACCTGACCCTCGTTGTCCGAGGTGTTTCCCATTCAGGATAAGGGAAAATCCTAAGACCCCTTGTAGGAGCGATTATGCTACCTATGAGGATTCTTTTGTAAATACAAGTTTTTCCAATCGTTATTGATTTTCTAGATTTATATCAAATTGCCTTCACTAAATTTTCTTGAATTCTATTCTTTTTCCCATTCAGGATAAGGGATAATCCTGAAACCCCTCGTAGGATCAATAACGCTACCTATGAGTATTCTTTTGTAAATACAAGTTTTATTAATCTTTATTGATTTTCTAGATTTATATCAATTTTCCTTCATTAAATTTTCTTAAATCCTATTCTTTTTCCCATTCAGGATAAGGGAAAATCCTGAGACCCCTCATAGGAGCAATAACGCTACCTATGAGGATTCTTTTGTAAATACAAGTTTCGTCAACCTTCATTGATTTTCTAAATTTATATCAATTTCTCTTTATTAAAATTCCTTAAATTCCTTTTCCCATCCAGGATAAGGGATAATCCTGAGACCTCTCGTAGGGGCAACAATGCTACCTATGAGAATTCTTTTTTTTGCAAATACAAGTTTTATCGATCTTTATTGATTTCTAAATTTATACCAATTTCTCTTTAAATTCTATTTTTTTCCCATTTAGGATAAGGGACAATCCTGAGATCACTCATAAGGACAACCATGCTACCTATGAGAATTCTTTTTACAAAAATAAATCAATTTCCTCAATGTTCTACATTTTTTTCGAAGTTCTATACCCTTCTATCTTCTAAAAGTTTATTCTTTCTATATTCCTCGTCAGGATAAGAGTTTAATCCAGAAAATTAGATCGCATACCTGGTTTGTCTAAATCATAGATCATAAATTCTAAATCTTGTCATATCCCTTCTAATTTCAAGTCTCGGGTTATCTCTTCGTAAAATCTTCTATTTCCCCTTCAGGTTAAGGGATAAACCTGAATCATTCTTTTTCTAAATTCTCTTCAAATGTATATTCCTTTCCCCTTCAGGATAAGGGATAATCCTGAAACCCCGACAATCATTTCTGCTTCAATCTCTAAAATATCTTAAGAATGCCGGTCTCCTTCCCGACTCTCAGTTGGAAAACTCGGTGCTCGCACTGGTTATTTTGCTAAATTTTCAAATCTAAAGATCAAGTTCAGTCCTCGTGCTGTTTGTCCCTCAGAAAGTCAAATCTTAGATCAAATCATTAAATCAAAGGTTGTTAACTGATTAAATGAAATGTCCCAGCTACTTCGCTGGTCGTTAAATGATTAAATGAAATGTACCAGCTACTTCGCTGGTCGTTAAATGATTAAATGAAATGTACCAGCTACTTCGCTGGTCGTTAAATGATTAAATGAAATGTCCCAGCTACTTCGCTGGTCGGTAAATGATTAAATGAAATGTCCCAGCTACTTCGCTGGTCGGTAAATGATTAAATGAAATGTCCCAGCTACTCCGCTGGTCGTTAAATGATTAAATAAAATGTCTCAGCTATTCCGCTGGTCATTAAATGATTAAATGAAATGACCCAGCTACTTCGCTGGTCGTTAAATGAAATGTCCCAGCTACTTCGCTGGTCGTTAAATGAAAGGTCCCAGCTACTTCGCTGGTCGTTAAATGAAATGTTCCAACTCCTTCGTTGGTCGTTAAATGAAATGTCCCAGCTACTTCGCTGGTCGTTAAATGAAAGGTTCCAGCCACTTCGCTGGTCGCTAAATAAAAGGTCCTAGTTTTTACTGGTCGTTAAATGAAAGGTTCCAGCTCCTTCGCTGGTCGCTAAATGAAAGGTCCCAGTTTTACTGGTCAGAATATCCAAAATCATACAACTAAGGGTCGCATCAAAATCTATATTGAGTAAATATTTCACATAGAAGTCATGAAAACTTTGCCAATTTGCTAAAAATATGTGTTGATTCCAAATAAATCTTACTGCACAAAAGAATTACCTCAGATTACGTCTAGTATTTTCTTCATAAAAGGTGAAACTTTTGCGAAAAAGAGGTAAAATTCAAATCTTTTTTTCTGTTGATCAACCAAAAGGATGAAAGAAATATCCTTGGTATGATTAGTAAAATAAATATTCAATGATGTTGAAAAGCCAGGAGCGAATTTGATATTGATCATAGTTATGACACATGTTTTAAGATGATTTTCTGGCAATTAGACAGTGGAAATATCCTGAGCTACAAAAAGAATTCACCTAATCCATATCCTTTCTAAAGCTGCAATCAAATATCTGCAAAAGGGATCTCTCAATTGTCGTCAAGATGAAGGCGAATAGGCGAGCAGACCCGCGGGGCCAAAGAAGATTTGGATCATCTACCGAGATGAAGGAGTTTGTGAAAGATCCTTTCAGGGAAAGTTCAGATCACCGTCGAGATGAAGGCGAGTGCGATGAACCTACCGACAAACCCTAAATGATATTTGATTTCTACTATCATCTAAAGACCTTTGAGCCAATACTATCATATATAATCCCTGAGAAAATGAAGGATCGGAGCATCTTCGAGATGAAGGAGCTTGTGACGTACCCTTCCCTGAAAAAGAGAGAAAAGTCAGGACATCTTCAAAAATGAAGGATGATGTAAAAGCCCGAAAAGCCCAATGACTCAAAAAGAGTGCAAGAAGATCATCATGGAAAAACACCCAGATATCAAACTGCCAAAATTGCCAGAAGTCATCTTTTCTTATGCAAAATATCTGTTATCAATATCTTTTCACTACTTGCTTTTATGAAATTAAGATTATTTCTTCTTTTCTCATATCAGGGAAATGGATAGCTTCCTTAAAGAAAATCATCAACGCTAAAGTTCTGAATTTGACTCTTAAAACCAAGGAGTTAACCTCGTTGGAGGAAATACTCTAGGTAAAAGAGGGAATATCTTTGCACACATATACACATTTTCAAGTGTTGAAGTCAACTATAAATTTATCTTATTGGCAAAATTTTCTAGATATTCTAAGAATGAAATAAGTAGTCAATATCCATTTTGATGCAACCTAGCGTTGTTCATATCTTCCAAAAGAGTTACCCCATTCAGTTGAAGTATCTCTTGTCCCATCACGGTTTCAAGAAATCCGTATGGTTGTTCCCACTCAGGTTAAGGGTCAAAACCTGTATTTTCTGCGAGAGGTCATTAAATTCAAAAGCTATTCAGTCTCAACAATGAGACGCCCAAGACCATTCCTTTTTCAAAGCTTCAGGGAATTCCATCTTCCTCCTTTCGCAAACCCCTTTCGGATTTGTTCGTCCAAACTCTGAAGGTCCCATCATGGTCTCTTCACCCGAGGATTCCATTTGGTAGTCCCCTTCAGGTTAAGGGATAAGCCTGGACCTCGCCTCTCGAGGTATTTTCCTTTTTCAGGTTTGGGTTAAACCTGAGTCTCGCTTCGACGAGGTGTTTTCCTCCAGTCCCATCATGATTCTTCCCATCGAGGAATTCATGCTTTGTATATCCATCAAGGACAGGGTCATACTTGAATTTCATCTCGCGAGGCATTCTCTCATAAATGTCCCATCAAGGTCCTCGCATATTCCTTTCCACATTCAGGGTATCTTGATATATCTTCGCCCCATCCAGGTTAAGGGCTAAACCTGAGTCATTCAAAGGCTGATCTCGCCTCATTCATGAGACTTGATCAAACTTCTTATCATTCATCATCTCGGGATCTTCACCCAAAGTCCCATCACGATTTCCTCATCTCTATCATTCAGTCATATCATTGTCGAGGATTTCATCCCCCAAGCCATTCAGGACAAGGCTTTAAGCCTGAAAAGCCATAATTCTTCCACACCCAGTTCAGATCTGCTATCTGGGGCATT
This sequence comes from Nuphar pumila, assembly GCF_984573655.1. Lineage (NCBI taxonomy): Eukaryota > Viridiplantae > Streptophyta > Magnoliopsida > Nymphaeales > Nymphaeaceae > Nuphar > Nuphar pumila. The sequence continues at coordinate 48,520,491 of NC_143264.1, read as the reverse complement.
TTTCAAAATTTGGAGTGTTTTCTTTGCCACTAAGCTCGACTTTCAACCGGCTTAGTAGCAAAGAGGGGCATCTGTAAACACCCCAAATTTTTCAAATCTTTTAAATATTCCCTTTCTGCCCCTAAATTCATTTTCTGAGTAAATGAGTTATTTCAAATCTAAATTTCAGTTCATTTCTCTAGTTTTATTGAAATTAAATTCATTTCATATGTTTAAATTGATTTTGGATCTGGATCCATTGTCCAGATCCAAATCTGAGTCTCCTTGTTCAAATTCTAAATTAAAATTACGGAAAATACCAAAAATAGTTTTAAATAGCTCAGACAGTCCATCCGACATCCGTTTGGATTCATCATGTTGTATTTCCCGATTCGAGTGTCAAAACTCGAACATTTTCTCAAAACCTGGGTCCAAACCCCTTTTTCTGAAGAAATTTTCCCGAAATGGTCTGAAATTCTCAGAAAAATACTTTTTTAAATATCTCTCAGAAAAAACACAAAAAAAAATAGTTTTCTCTTAAAACTTTAAGATTTTATTTTAAAAAATACAAAAAAAATAGAAAATGCAAATAGAAAAGAAACAAAAAATTAGTTTTTGAAAAACCTCTGTTGAAAACCATCATTTTTGCAAAATAATCTTTTTGAAAACACCCTTTTGAAAAATCAAGCTTTTGAGAAAACTTCTTTTTGCAAAAATATTAGGGAGCCCCCTCTTTGCAAAAATTTGAAAATAAAAGGGGTTCCTTTTTGAAATTCTTTTTATAGGGTTTCGCTAAAACCCTTCGCAAGAGGAGGACCTTCTACCTCTCGCAAGTTTTTTTTTCCTCAGCCACCTCATTCTCCTTCTCCGCCTCTCTCGAAGCCTCCATCCAGCCACCCATCACCAACCGAAACCTCCATCCAGCCACCCATCACCAACCAAAACCTCCATTCACCCTTCATCTCCAACAACACCCCCCCCCCCCCTTCGAGATGCTTCTTCCTCTTTTTTAAGGATCGACAGAGGCAAAACTCAAGCCACCCGTTTTCACCCTACCACAACATCTTCTCCTTCAATACCGCCTCTTCACCATCGCACCTTCTCCTCCCTTCAAAATATCTGCAAATCGGAGAGGATCAAGCCCTCCTGCGAAGCTACAGCCCACAGGTGGCGTTACTCCATCCTAAATCGAAACCCATCGAGACCGTGTTTCACTCCCGTACCCTCTTCTTCCAGCAGTAGATTGCTTCTTGTAAACACCCCAAATTTTCACTCACCTCCCCAACATTTCCACCAAGCATCAACATCCAGCCTCTGAAATCGCTGGAGGGCAAAATGGTCATTTTCTGAGCTCGGACCTTGCAAAAGTCTAATTTTCATCTGCAACTCTCAAAATTTCTCTATTTTTAGCTCAGATGTTCAAAATTTTACTCCTGACAGGAGACAGACATCTCCAAATCTTGATTCAAGATTACATTTCATAAGACATGACATTGCATATCATTGCATGAGCATTTCAAATCACTGCACTGCACAGCATGTCATTTCGAGGTTCAGAACTCTTGATTTCAAAATTTTCAATCCAGATTAGAATTTCAACTCTTTTCAAAATTGATTTCAAAACCCTGGGTCTTCAAAATTATCAATTTTTCCCATTTTACCCCCAGGACTCTGAATTTCAAAATATTTCCTCAGGAAAACCATCTGGATAGTTTTCAATATGGATTTCAGTCACTTCACCTCAGATTTTGCCCTTTTTGACAATTTTAAATATCTTTCTTTTACAAAATCGCCCTACAAGGGCCAACTCTTTCTAAAATTCCTGTTTTGCCCATTAGTCCAAATTTTTATGAAAATTCCAAAAAGAGGTTTTACTGTCTTGTCCTTATGTCAATAAAGAAGCAATGTGGGACCCACATTGAGGTGGTGTCACACAGGCTTTTCTTTTGAAAATTTAAATTTTGAAAAAACCCAAAAAAATAGGAACCTTGTCCCCTAGATTGGTGCCACTTGTCTTTTCTCTCTCCTCCCATTTACATGCCATGTGTCAGCATAGGGTTCACCTAGAGTTGGTGCCACATGTCACCTTCCCTCTTCTGCCACGTGTCAGTGTGGGGCTACCTTCAGAAGCCGTCACATGTCATCCCATTTTATCTGCCCTGCGCCATGTGTCAATTCAAGATTACCAGGAGATGCCAAGTGTCATAGGTTGTCCTGTCTAGAAAAAGTGGAGTTTGTCTCCTCTGAGGTGGCGCCACTTGAAGTGTGTCTCCTGCATGGGACACGTGTCAACCCCTCCTTCATTCTAGAAAAGTAGCCTGACACATGTCCTCTCCCTACTTTTCTCAGAAAAGTAGGAGACATGTGTCACTCCTAAATTCCTACAGAAAAGGTAGGCTTGTCTCCTCTGAGGTGGCGCCATCTGGAGTGTCTCCTGCAGAGGACACGTGGCAAGCTCTCATTTCCTCAGAAAAAGCAAGTGCCATGTGTCATTTCCTGCTTTCTTCAGAAAACTAGAATTCAAACATTCAAACCTCCTCATAGGTGGCGCAGATCCTGAACTCCTACCTTTTTCATCTTGTCTGAGATGGCGCCACATGGCTTGGCCCACCTTCTCTCCCCTCTACCATGTGTCATTCTCTGCTTCTTTCAGAAAAAGTAGAGGACACATGTCTTCTCCCTACCTCTTTCAGAAAAGTAGGAGACACATGTCACTCCTGGCCTTCTTCAGAAAAAGCAAACCATTTAAAATTCAAACAAGGCACTAGGTGGCAAAAATCCGGAGCTCTGATTTCCCAGATGGCCTATGAGAGCGCCACATGTCCCTCCCCTCCTTCTCACCCCTCTGCCACGTGTCATCTTCTGCTTCTTTCAGAAAAAGAAGGTGACACATGTCTCCTTCTCACTCCTTCAGAAAAAGTAGAGGACACATGTCCTCTCCCTACTTTTTTCAGAAAAGTAGGAGACACATGTCACTGCCCTCTTTTTCCTCCCTCTTGCCACATGGCATTGTAGGAGCCACCCTGAGGTGGCGCCACATGTCCACCCTCCATTCCTCCAGGGCCAACCTCCATTTGAATTTCAAACTTCCCCCTGAGGTGGCGCCATTTGAGAAAGCCTCTCCAGACAGCTGACACTTGTCCGCCACATGTCCAGATCTCCTTTCACCAGAAAAAGCAAAATTCAAATTTCTCTGAGGTGGCGCCTTCTGAGCCCACTGCTCTGTCCTTCTGACATGTGTCAAACACATTTTGAGGTGGCACCATTCCAGGACTCCACTTGGCTCCATTTTCATTTTTTATTTTATTTTTAATAAAGGTAGCCCACCATGAGGTGGCGCCACCTGAGGACTCCCTACAAAAGGTGAGTTTGAATTTCAAATTCCAAGAGAGCACCCTCTGAGGTGGCGCCTTCTGGGAGTTCCCTGCAGAGAGAATCAAGCAAACTTTTGAAAAATTCCAAATTCCCCCTGCTGAGGTGTCTCACCCACAAAATTTCCATTTTTTTTTATTTTTCTCAAAAATTAAAACACCTTTTGAGGTGGCGCCACCTGAGGGCTCCCTGCAAAAGACAAATTCGAATTTCAAACCCCTCATATGGCACCCCCTGAGATGGCGCCACATGGAGGGCTCAGATCGATCCTGTTTGAATTTCAAAAAATTTTCAGAAAATTTATAAAAACAAGGGTTCACGCCCAGCCTGAAGGAGATCATTTTTTATTAGCTCTGGTGAACTTGGAAAATCCGACCTAGCCTTCCTAGAATCAGATTTTGAACTGTGGAAATCGTGCCCCCTTTGGCGCATTGAAGAAGGTGGAGTAGAGCTCGTGCTGTGGCCAATTCGATTCCAATAGAGGTCGATTTTGGTGGACCATCCGAAGCTCGGAGCGAAGGACGAAGGAAGCTCGTGATAGATGCCCCTTTCAAGAGCTTCTACGCTGCGTAACGAAGCAAGGTGCACTTCTTTTCCCCTTGATGTGATTCTATAATCCGAATCGGGAGTTGTTTGAAGAAAGAGCTCATCCGAGGGATGGATTGAGCTATTCTCATAAAACGACATATATAAAAATGTTTTGTTATGCTTCCTTGATGATTTTTAACATTCATATAGTTAGCTAGGTTTAATTTGCATTTTATTTCATTCATTTAGTACATTTCATGAATTAATTAGGATTAATTTAGCATTTATTTCAATTCTGCTTATTTTCAGTAGGTCTCTGTTTTTGTCAGTCAGTCCACACGTCATTTCATGCATTTGTTTTTTATTAAAACTCCCAAAAAAATCACAGAATGCGACCTTAGGTGTCCCTAAAATTTTTCCAAAAATTCGGAGCCATTTGAATTTGTTTACTGTGGTAAACATTCAAAATGGCAAGTCGGGTTTTGTTACCCAGGATACGTTTTGAAAATCATTTGCCGACTTGTAAAATCGAGATATCCCTCATGGGAGATCCGATTTTCAATCCGAAAGATGTTCTGAACTAGAGAGAATGTCTAGTTTTTAATATGATTTTTGCAGATTTTTCTGATTTTGTTTTATGTCTGACACAAATCCGAGAGTTCAGGACACGTGTCAGAGCCTAATTTGGGCCTCTGAGATCTTGGATCGACTTAGGGCTATGGTTTCTCTTTGTGTGTTGCTCCAAATCCAAAACTGTAAAAAATGAAAGTGGTTTCCAAGATGTATTATGTTTGAATCTGAAAGCATGTAATTTTTAGAACAGTGTTGACCCCTGCTTCGGATTTTTCTTGTCAGCCTCCTGTTTTGCTACATTTGTCTGTTCTGTTAGTTTAGGCAGAAATAGTTATATTTTTATCTGTGTTTCTGTTGATCAAATGCCAAAGTTATAAACATGAAAGTTGTTCATGAAGGTGTCCTTCATAGCTCTGATTAATTTCATAAATTTCCATGGCTGTTTTATATTTGTTTGACATTTTACATCAGATTAAGGTGATTTTTACCTCTGTCAGAACTAAATCCCTGTTATTGAACTCACCATGGCTCAAATACCGAGGCTGTAAAAACCAAAAATGTTCCATTTCGGGTATTTTAGCAGTCTGCAAAATATCAGAAGTTTTCATGGTGTAAATCTTGCATTATCATGTTAAGCATTGCATTTGGTTCGGATCCATAGGCAAAATCCACCATTTTAGTACTTTCCTTGAATTTTAGCATTTAAATCATATCATTTCATGATTTTTAGCATTCTAGGTTGTTTATCAGAGTGTTTAGATGCTTCATACCGAATTTGGTGCAATTTGTAATCCATTTGAGGTTCGGATCATCCATAATACCAAAACAGGATCCCGCAGGACCCAGATCCAAGCGAAAAACAAGCAAAATTCGTTATTTTGGATAAATTGCAAAATTCCAAATTCTGATTTTACAGTCCTAATACGTTTAGCATCATGTCATCATGTCCCTTACTGCATTTCATCATTATTTGATTCAATTTGAATTTCAAAATCTCAATTTTACCAAGTTTTCCTTTAAAAAACCCTGATTTTAAAGGTATAACTTTATAATTAGGGGTATTTTGGTCATTTTGACCACCAATTCCGAATTTCAAACTGTTTTCCACTGAATTCCCTGCATTTACATCATTTCAAAACATCAAGGAAGCATGAGAATAGGGTTTATATCCAATTAAATCCAATAATTTCATAATATTATTGGAAAATCTTGGAAAAACCCACATATTTGAGCTAACTTTATTTCAAGCTTGGCAGGGACATTCCAAAGAAGGAGCTGAAGTCTGCAAATTTCTTTTATTTCCTTTATTTAGTGATGTAATAACGTAAATTTTGGAATAAGAGAGTTAATTTTCTGCTTAGACTAGGATGCATATCATATAGTTTGAATTTATGCAATATCCTGTTTCTATGATTCATGCATTTTATTTCAAAAGCACTATGGATGTTCACGAATGGCACGTGCACCAACTCTTAGGGAGTTGATGGACTCGGTGGGATCCATATTTACGGCCCTAGTCGGAATATGGACGAGACCCAGATCCGTCATCTTTCTACTAGTCACATTGAGCCTACACTCTTAGGCTATCTTAAAATGCACATCATATTTCTGAAGTTTTCAAAATCATGTGCATCAAATCAACTAAGTTCTGAACATATTCATGGCCACAGTCAGAATATGTAAAGGATTTATTTGGACTTAATGCACATTTTCCAACCAATTCCTCAGAAAATCTTCTCAAAGTGCATTCATTCACTCATGTCATTTGCATCATGAAATCATTGATTTTCTCAAGATTTTCTCAAGAAAATTTCATTCTCAAGAAATCGATTTCTCAAGAAACTCTAAGGATTTTTCAAAATCGGTTTTTCAAAGACAAGTTTTTCACAGTTTTCCCAGGAAAATGATATTTTCTTAAGAGATTCAAAAGAGTTTTCCAATCTTTCTCCAAGATCCAAAATTGATTTCCAAGTATTTCAAAAGGTAAAATTCCCAGGATTTCGATTCCCCAAGTTTTGAATTTCCTTCTCTAATGAGTTTTCCTATAAATTTTCCATCATTTTCCTAAGAAAACTCTCAAAGTCCAAGTTTTCCTAAGAAGTATTTCCCTTTTCAAAAGGTTCATCTTTTCTCAAGAATCACTTCCATTTTCCCAAGATTTTCAACTATTTCTGATTCTTCCCACATCTTTATAAGCTTTCTCATGTTTTCAAAATCCCTTTTTTTATCCGAGTTTCCTGAGAAATTGACCCTTTTTCTGAGAGATTCTTTCCAACTCCAAATGTTTTCCAAGCATGCATCATGTTTTCCCAAGCATACATCATGTTTCCAACTTACATCTTTCAAATCTCATAGCACATGCCTGAATTCTCTGTGCATATAGGATAGAACATAATTTCGATGATTTAATTAAGTCAAGCACAATTTTGGTCCTTGGTTCGATTACCCCTGTTAAAGGCGGCAGGAACGGTCGAACCTCGTACCGACAGGTCGAGCCCCATCCCATGGATTTTCCCGCAATTTTCAAAACGGAGGCGAGTATTTCAAAACCATTTCCAAAATCCGGTCAAGTTTGAAGCGCGAAAGCGTTTCCCCTCTCTCTCTTTCGCAAGGAAGGGAAGACGGGGGAAAAATTTCGCGACGAGAACACTTCTTCACCTCTACGTGATCTCCTCTTCTCCTTCATGGGACCACCTTTCAAAAACCTTGCAAAACCTTGCAAAACCAGGTAAAAGTCTTCCCCTCTCTGGTTTTCAATCCTCAGTAGGTATCGTATTACATTATTTTTTTCGTTTTCCTCTTGCTTTTTCATCTTATTAAACGCACCATAGAGGGGTTGATTCGCTTGTAGCAACATCAACCCCTCCCCTGTGCAACAGTAATTGAATTCTTATTCCTACATCTCCTCTTTTGTTTATTGATTTTTTTTTCTTGGGTGTATACGATTTTCTTGTTTTCAATTCCATCATCCAATGGTCTGCTTCTTTTGCTATTTACTTTAGTTAGTTTCTACATTTTAATTCTCCCACATCAGAGAGTGTCTTAATCATGCTGAAATTATTGCATCTGTGCGTTCTTCTCTTCCTCTTTCTCGCCATTGGTGTTCTCTCTGGATATATTTGGCTGTTGGTATTCGGATCCAGGCATTGAATACATGCTTGCCAATGAATCATAGGGTGCAGAGTGGCGTTTCAGAGAATCCATTAGATTCCTTTTCATCCTTCCTGTAATCTTTGTATTTGGTTTAATGTTACGATTTAGTCTATAGTCTATAGTCTATAGTCTATATTTTTTTTATTATTAGCATTTTGGTTTGTATCTGACATACATTTCCTTCTCTATAATTTTTATCTTCTGAATTTTTCTTTTGATTTTCCATGATTCCTCGTTTTTCCTTGATCTTTTGCCGAATAATCTTCTGCCTTGATGTTGCCCCATTAAATCCAAAAAAAAAAAAAGAGAATTACTCCCCGAAGTGAAACAGTGCCCTGATCTTTCCGGGAGTGTGAAGACCAGGTGCATCTTGTGCTTCAGCATAAGATAAACTTGCCACTCATGCCACCATGTCTGTATCCTTAACATTGTACAGAGTTACTGGTATATTCTCTACTGGCTTCCAGTTTTGTTATGTTTCAATTTTTTTTTAGATTATAAGGGTTTGGATGGTTCTATTTTCCCTCCTTTTATTGCTAAGGGAATGGTGAACACAAAGGGAATCAAATCTCCATGCTTGCCCCACAAGGAGAAGCCTCATTGAATAACTATTACTTTGTAAAAGCATATATTCTAGTTCAGGGCTTGTAGGATCTCAATCCAATTGTCAATGACTTAACTGTTTATAATATATCTTAGGTTGTCTGTTATTGTTCAACAGAACACGATTGTGAGGAAAAGAGGGAATCTGCATCACTCTTGAGCTATTTCTTTACTGTTTGACTCTTTTGTTCTCTATTTGTTTTAGTTTTGTGTATAATGTTTATCATGATTGTCTGAAGGCCTTTGTTCATAACGTCCCTCCTTCATCTCCTGTTTCAAAATATGTGCAACATCATTATATCATCTCTTCAGCGGTTCATTTAACTTCTGCATCGATAAGGTTGCTTGTGTAGCAACCTCTTTGGTTTATACAAGGCTATAGCAGGTTTATGCAGCACCGTTTCATCATTCGATTTAGCAATTATTTCTGATATAAGCAACAAACCGGATAACGTTATGGAAGAGAGCTTGGGTCAGCATACAAGCTTTTGGAGGATTGGTTGAGACTTGGGCATGATAGAATGTTTGTGGAGGATTGAATGGTTTAGTTGAAAACTGGCCTGCGTTTATGAAGGATTCAACAAAATAGGTGATTCATGTCATTCCTGACTCAAACACCGGTGCAACTGAGGCCTTCTGACAAGGAAATCACATCAATTTCTGCTGATAACTTGGTTCGGGGATTTCGCAAGAGGAGCTAAATATTTTTCTGATTATGGTGAAAAGTCAAACCTCATCTATTTTTTTTTTTATCTCATGTTAATATTCTGATATTCGATAAACACTTTCATTTCAGCATATGTAGCTCTAAGATTTAAACAATCAGTTAGAATAGTTTTTCCTTTATACATAATTTTCTTGTTATTTCTGCTAGTTTTTGCCAAGATTTTTCTGGGAAAACCCAACATGTAGATATACTGAGAGGAGTTCCCTTTCTGAGGAATTTTTAAGACCGAGATTGGTTGCACAGTTACAATCGAGAAGCCATAGCAATGCTTCCTTTTTCTGCTGATATGATATGCTATCAATGATTGCTTTTCTCTTGGCTATGGTCCCACCAACTTCTGTTATCCTCAATAAAAGTTGCTTATGATTCATTATTGTCCACAGTCTGTGACCTGAAATTTTGATGCTGAAGGGCTGCACAATTGAACATGCCTGAGCCTAGACTGTTTGAGCTTATACACAAGACAAGACCGAAGACAGGCTAAAACCTTTACAGGATAAAGGGTATACATTCACCCTGTCCATCCACTTCCCACGCCTACAGCAGCTACCAGAGTGTTCCATCCTAGCACCAAGAATCGCTCCTTATTCGCCAAAGCTCCATTGTGCTGTCATTGATTCAAAATTTTTGCTAAGAATTGTTGGTGCCAATACTGCAATCACAAGGTTTAGCCACCTATGCCATTCAGCCAACAGAGAGATCACCTCTCTAGATCTCGCTATCCTCTGAATCCAAGGGTAATGACTGCAAACTTTCACGTGATGCTGTTCCTCTGACAAAATCCCAGGTATGACATCTTTAGCACAAATATGACCAATCTTAGATTTGAACTTCTATTACACTGTATATTTTGTTAAATAGACTTTGACTATTGCATTTGCCCAACCATAAGAGTAAGTATAGTTTGTGTGGTTTCAATAGTTGTATGATTGTATCCTTGTGTAAACTTGTTCTTTCTAAGGATAACATCGTGTTTTCTGGTCTAGTGCCTTGCGGAAGTCACACAACTTTGAAACTAATTGTATCTTAGAAATTATTTCATAACATCAGATTTTGTGGTTATTTTGTCAATGGAGATCCCATCATCCATTGAGTTGTGGCTCAGCAAGAACTGGATTGTCCCCATTCTCAGATAGTTTGTCCAAGTCAATTGCATAAATCTATGCTCATCAATGTGTTATTCTTGATTGAAGATCACACCAGCTGTTTGATATTGGTCATCTGGATTCTACTTATATGATGCCTTGAAATCTGTGTATCTTAGGTATTTCACATTTTTTCTTTTATCACCACCATATATGATTCTTAGCAAGAACTCCAGAAACATGTCCATACCATAAGTTGTAGCTGTATTATGTATATACCCAGAAATTCTATCATTGTACAAGCTCTCCTGAATTAGTTCACCTTGTTCATTGTATCATGATTAGTGTTTCCTCTGAAATTGCAATAGCTCTTGCCAGTTACCTCCAAATTAATTGTTGTCGTAGGAGCTTATTTTTGGCACATATTGTTCTTCAATTAGCTGCAAAAGAAATTTGTACTGCTATGGAGAAAGATCTAAGATAGCATATCTGAAACTCGTGCTTTTCCTTGAAAAGAATTTTTGCCTAAAGTGCTACACAAATTATGGTCTATGTGACTGATAATCTAGGGTGATGCTGGTGGCAGGGTTACAAATAAGTGCCTTCCCTTTTAGGTAAGAAAACTAAATAACACAATTAACTGCATGCTGGCATCTAATTATAATACATTATTGTGAGCATGCATGTGCTTCTCTCTCTCTCTCCCACTCTCTCTCCATATATATACATTTTTATATACGTATATATATATATATATCTCCATACATGTATATATGAGTATATATATATATAGATATACGTATATACCTATATCTACGTATATATGTATATATGTATATACATACATTGCCTACGTAGATATATATCAATTCTTAATGTAACATCTGCTTATTATATATGTCCCATGCTGACTTTATTTTGCAGGAAGATATAAGAAGTTTGAATTTTTCTTTTTGACTAGAAATTTTATTTGCAAAATGTAATAAATTAGGTATAAATGAGAAATTTACATTTCCTTGTTTTAGATAGAATGGACGAACATTGTAAACATCATGAATTGCTTGTGTTCATACATTTTTTATTTTTTTCTCAAATTCTCACAATGGTGAAACACGAATGGCACGTGCACCATTTTCAAAAAAGGTAATTGATCCTAAGTTGATGATCCATATCAATGGCCATAGTCAGGGTATGGACAAAACTTAAGATTTTTAACTTCTATGAAATAACACTGGACCCACACTGGATCCGTTTTCAAAATTCATCATACTTTCCTTAAATATTTTCTTCTTTTATCAGAATTTAACTTAAAATTAACTCGAAATACATACCAATGGCCATAGTCAGGGTATGTTGAGAGATAATTTCATTTTAAATTCTATAAAAGCACCAAATATGTTTTATTCTTCATTTGAATTTAAATATAGATTATTATATAATGCATTCAATGACCATAGTCAAGGATGCATTATATCTTCAATCTTATTTTAATTCATTTAAAGAATGGAATAGCTTTTCAAAATCCAATTTCAAAAATTTAAATTCAATCATCATTTAGGATAGAATTGCATCACATTTTTTTAAATTTTTTTTTTTTATAAATCCAAGTAATTCTTTCCATCATTTCTCATATCAAATCCTATTCATAAATTCAAATTCAACTCTATTTCTCAAAAGGATTCAAGGATTCAATTTCAAGGTCCCATTTGACTTTGAAACTTCAGAATCATCTTGTATTTCAAAAGTCCAAATTCTATCTCAAATTCAAGGTCTAATTTGACTTTGAAATTCGTTTGTATATTCAAAATTCTAAATTTCATTTTTTAAGTTCAATTTAAACTTGGAAGTTCTTGATTCATCTTCTGAATTTAACTCCAAATCCATTTAGGATCCAGAGTCCAACTCTACATCTGGATCTCGGACTTCAGATCCAATTCCTCTTTAGGATCCAGACTCCAAGTCTATAAAATAAATAAAAGAAATGAAGCCAAGTGGGGCTCTGGATTGGCGACACCTCAAAAGGAGGTTTGAGGTGTAAAGTTGGAAACAGTAGGAGCATGCCATGTGGCGCCACCTCTGGAAGCTCTTGACACATGTCAGAAGGACAGGAGTGGAAGAAGCAAACTATGCCACCTCAGAGGAATTCAAATTCTACTTTTCTGCAAGAAAGGAGAGGCTGGCAAGTGGCGCCACCTCAGAAGGTAATTTGAATTTCAAATGGGGGTTGGCTCTGGAGGAATGAAGGATGGACATGTGGCAGTTCCTCAGAGTGGCTCCTACAATGCCATGTGGTAGGAGGGAAAAGCAAGGAACATGTGGCGCCTTCATAGACAAAGTAGAAAAAGGTAGAACTCCAGGATTTGCGCCACCTAGCTCTTGCCTGAAAATTTTTGAATGGTTGCTTTTCTGAAGAAAGCCAAGAGTGACATGTGTTCTCTACTTTTTCTGAAGGAAGTTAAACATGACATGTGTCATCTACTTTTCTGAAAAAGTAGGGGAAAGACGTGTCATCCTGCTTTTTCTGAAAGAAGCAGAGATTGACACGTGGCAGAGGGAAGAGAAGGAGGTCCAAGCCATGTGGCGCCATCTCAGACAAAATGGAAAAGGTGAAGTTCAGGATTTGCGCCACCTCTTGAGAGATTTGAATATTTGAATTCCAGTTTTTCTAAAGAGAGCAGGAAATGACACATGGCATCTACTTTTTCTGAGAAGAGCAGAGAATGACACATGTCACCTGCTTTTTCTGAAAAGAGTAGAGGATGACACATGGCATTTGCTTTTTCTGAGGAAATGAGAGATTGACATGTGTCCTCTACAGGAGACACACTTCAAATGGCGCCACCTCAGAGGAGACAAGCCTACCTTTTTCTGGAGGAAGCTAGGAGTGACACGTGTCTCCTACTTTTCTGAGAAAAGTAGGAATAGACATGTGTCAGTCTACTTTTTTTGAAAGAGAGAGAGGTTGACACGTGTCCTCTGCAGGAGACCCACTTCAAATGGCGCCACCTCAGAGGAGACAAGTTTTGCTTTTTCTGGATAGGACAACACATGACACTTGGCATCTCATGGATGATCTTTGGAATGACACATGGCGCAAGGTGAAGATGGTGGACACTGACACATGGCATGGAATGAAGAGGGTGTCTAATGACATGTGGCGGCTTCTTAAGGTAGCCCCACACTGACACTTGGCAGATAAATGGGAGGAGAGAGAAAAGACAAGTGGCGCCAATCCAGGGGACAAGGCTCCTATATTTTTGGGTTTTTCAAAATTCAGATTTTTCAAAAGAAAAGCCTATGTGACACCACCTCAGTGTGGGTCCCACATTGCTTCTTTATTGACATAAGGACAAGACAGTAAAACCTCTTTTTGGAATTTTTATAAAATCTGGACTAATTGGTAAAACAGAAATTTTGAAAGGAGTTAGCCCCTATAGGGCGATTTTGTAAAAGGAAGATAGTTGAAATAGCTGACAAAAAGGCAAAATCTGAGTTGAAGTAGCTGAAATCCATATTGAAAACTATCCGGATCGTTTTTTTGAGGAAATATTTTGAAATTCAGAGCCCTGGGGGTAAAATGGGAAGAATTGATGATTTTAAAGACCCAGGGTTTTGAAATCAATTTTGAAAAGAGTTGAAATTCTAATCTGGATTGAAAATTTTGAAATCAAGAGTTCTGGATCTCGAAATGACATGCTGTGCAGTGCAGTGATATGAGATGCTCATGCAATGATATGCAATGCCATGTCTTATGAAATGTAATCCTGAACCGGGCTTTGGGGATTTTCGTCTCCTGTCAGGAGTAAAAATTTGAACATCTGAGCTAAAAATAGAGAAATTTTGAGAGTTGCAGATGCAATTTAGACTTCTGTAAGGTCTGGGCTCAGAAAATGACCATTTTACCCTCCAGCGATTTCAAAGGCTGAATGATGATGCTTGGTGGAAATGTCGGGGAGGTGAATGAAAATTTGGGGTGTTTACAGTATCCCATTACTAGGGATTGAGTCGTCGCTGGGATTACGACAATTGCATTATCATTCCTTTGCAAAGGAAATAACAACTGAAAATTAAGCCTTGTTACTTAGGCGAGGTCATCAAACCAAGAATTGAAGAATTTGTAAGATTTTTATTTATTAAAAGGAAAACATGATTGCATCAATAATAAACTTGGGAAAGAGGGGGCAGACAGACAATTTGCCACCACTCTTTATAACTGCCAGATACACAAGGACTGGGAAAAAGTGGAAGAGTAACAAAAGAGTCCCAGCCATATTCGGCAGAATGGTATGTTCCGGACCACTGTGTTGATGTAACGTCGAACTCTGGCACGACTTCTGATAGCAGCTGCATCTCTATGTGCTTCTGTCTCTGAGAAAAGTGTCGAACACACCGCTCTGGATGATAGTAGGCGCCGAAGAATGGACCAAGCAACTTAAATCTCTTGCCATATGCATAAGTGTATCTGGGAGGAAATAATTCTTGATCAAAGTAGTCCCACATCACTTCTTCTTCCTGCAGATAATCGATCATGAATCGGTACCGCGCAACTGAAAGAAGTTCCTTGCCGTTGTATCTGAAAAAACTAGCTCTGGTCGGCACATGTTGAAGGAACCAAGACTGAAGAGCATAGGTACATCCCTCGACTAGGATGGACTCTCCAAGTGTGAAGCGGGTCAGTCCTCTGTATAGAAAAGCAAGCGCGACCATGGCTATCGAGAGACGGCTGGTCTGTCGACTTCCCCATCTTCTCAAAAGCTGAACTATTCTGACATCAACATAATTCTGTCCATCTGGAAAGAAAGCAAGTCCCACAGTACACAAAACCATCGCATGCTGAATTCTCTTTCGAGCTGTCCTGGACAACGAGCTGACTTCTGCGAATTCTCCATACTGTCGGTAGATCTCGATCAGGCTCACGTACTCATTCCCATTTTCTTCAATCAGTAGCCAAGACTTACGCCCTATCATGCGAGCCACGACATCTTTAGAGTCCAGACCCTTGACATTAATTAGAAACTGCTACTCTAAAGGGTCTCCAGGCTGACCGGCTGGCTCAGGCAGTCCCATGATCTCTGAAAATTCATCCATCAGTAGTGTCATCTCGCCCCACGGAAACCAGAACGTGCAGGTATGCGGATTCCATCCCTCTGCCAGCGCATGGATCAGATTGTCGTTGATTGTCAACTTTCCCACTGCAGATGCTAGTTCCAACCCGCAATCGCTCAAGTGGTTCGAAAACATACGAGAGAAGTTTTTGAACCAGACATAGTACCACCGAGGGAAGAAGGGTCCGGTGCTGAGAGCTCGATGCTTAGAAAGACTTTGTCGCACCTCGTAGGAGATGTGACCCTCAGGAAAAATGGAGTCAAGCTGACTGGATGCCATTGGACTGAAAGATAGGAAAATTGGAATTTAGACATTGAAAAAATACAATAATTTTGAAAATTGCAGGCAGGATAAAAAGCTAGAAATTCGAAGTTCAGAGGAACGAAGGAATGGAAAATAACCTGGAGTTTTGAAGAAAAGGTGGATAATTTAAAAAAATCATCTAGGGTTTTTGAGAAAAAGGAGATATTTCATAAAAGATGAAAAATGAGGTATTTTGGAAAATTGTTCGGTATTTTGAAAAAATTGGGAAAAATATAAGAAAATAAAGCAAAAATGAATATCATACATTCAATTACAAACAATTATGCACATACAACAATCCCTAAGAAGCCAACTCTAAATGCATTGATTTTGAAAGAGCTTTAGGACCCTAATCCTGACTCTAGGCTCAGATCAACTGTGTCCAATCATGCTATGCCAATATACTCGAGCCGAGGCTCGATGTACGTGGCATAAAACTCATCTCCGGGTCTAGGCTTGTGTTTTTCCAACATCCTTGAGCGCCTGCCGATATACGTTGGACTATGGCCCTTGGTACGTGGCAGGGGGGCGTTAGCCCAAATAAGTGGCCCAGTTGTGAGGCTCTGTCCCGAACTATGGTTCTGGAAGAGAGCCCAGCAACGTGAAGACCGGGTAGACATAGGTGGGGTGGTTTTTGAAAATATGAGCACATGCAGACAAACAGAGGGCTCTAAGTCCTAAAGAGATAGAATTTTGAAATTTTTTGAAGAAGCAAACATTATTTTCATACAAGTCCTAGATTGAGGAGTGTTGTATTTCAGATCTAAGTCTAAGTGAGCATGAATAATTCTCCTCAATTGGTCCTACCAAACCATGCCTAGTCTATATGCAATCCATGTCAGCTGGGTTCAAGTCTAGGCTCCTAGGTTCACATGATATCAGGAATTAAAGCTGACATTCCATAGAACATAATTTTGATAATTGAGCTAAGTTAAAGCACATAATTGATCAGGCGAAGACAGGTCCCATCACGGTCACCAAACCTGTTATCATCGCGAAATTTTTCCCCTCCCTTGCGAGAGAGAAACGAATTTTGCGAGTCAAACTCGACCAAAGTTTTGAAAATGGTTTTTGAAAATTAACTCGCCTCCGTTTTAAAAATTTGCGGGAAAATTCCGTGGAATGGGATCCACCTGTCGGTATGAGGTTCAACCGTTCCTGGCGCCTTTACCAGCGGTAATTGAACCAAGGACCAATTATGTGCTTTAATTTGACTAAAATAGCTAAATTATGCTCTATTTTTCCTAGAATGCACAAAGAATCAGGCTTGTGCTATGAAATTTTGAAAATAATGCAAGTTTGAGAAAATATGATGTTTGCTTTGGAAAATTGAAATATGCTTGAAAATTGGTTGGAAAAGTACTTGAAAATTGAATTCTTGAGAAAATCATTAAATTTCATTGGAAATCAGAAATTTGCATTGGAAAGTGATTTCTCAAGAAAATTTGAACTTTAGAAAATTGATTTTGAAATTTGGAATTGCTTTTCTGAGGGAATGGATTTGAGAATTCTGAGAAAATCAAGAAATTCATTGGAAAATGACTTTTGAAATGGAAAATGGATTCTCAGGAAAATGAGAACTCTGAGAAAATCGATTTTAGAAAACTTGGGATTTTTGAAATTTGAGAATGTTAACATTGGAAAATCTTGATTTGAACTTGGGAAATGCCTTGAAATCTCATTTGAAAATTTGGAATTCTGATAAAATCCAATCCTGAGAAACTTGGAAATTTTTGGGAAAACTGATTTATCTGAAATTGAAATTGGAAAATGAATTTGAAAATAATGCAATTTGAATGATATGAATGAATGAATATGAATTTAGAAGAAAATTTCAATTGAGGAATTGGGAAATCCTTTTGAAGTTTTGAAAAATGCAGTGCATTTTTGAAGTTAGCCTAAGAGTGTAGGCTGAATATGGCTAATACGAAGATCATAAATCTTGGTTTTCTTCATATTCTGACTATGGCCATAAATATGAATCCCACCGAGTTTATAAACTCCATAAGAGCTTGTGCGCGTGCCATTCGTGTAAACCATAGTGAATTTGAAATAAATGTGCATGAATCATACATCACATATTGAAATTTGCACAAATTAAACTATATGCAATGCAGTCTTATTCTAAGCAGAAAATGTAACTCTTATTCCAAATTATTACATTTGATATTACATTGAATTGAAATAAAATAAGATAAAACTAAGTCTTCTTCTTGAATATTCCTGCAAAACTAGAAAACAAGGTTAGCACAAAAATGTAGGTTTTCTGAATTTATCCGAAAATATGGGAAATTATCGGATATTATTCAGATATAAACCCAAAATCATACCCCCTTTGATATAAACATGATAAATAATGAATAAATTTCTAAAATAAACTTGAAAATTCGAAATTGGGGTCAAAATGACCAAAATACCCTTGATGACCTTAAAATCAGGGTTTTCTGAAAGAATTTTTGTAAATTTTGGAATTTTGAAAATCAAATGAAATAAATCAAACATAATATGATAAAATATTATGATATGCATGAAATTTTGGAGAATTAGAAATTGAAATTTCGAAATTTAGGTCAAAATGACCAAAATACCCCCGATAACAAGACTATGGCCTTGAAACCAAGGTTTTCTGAAATAAATTTTTGCAAAAATGAAAAATGTGAAATGAAAATGACATTGAAATTAACCCTAATATAATTATATATGCTCATGTACATGATAAAAACCTTCAAATGATGAAAATAACATAAAATATCAAATTTAACCTGATTTTCGCTTCTGAATTTAAAGATAAACTAACACATGGAGCAAATGAACTTGGAATTTAGCCAAATTTGGCATGAACACCTAAAGTATCCCTAAAAACATAATGGAGCTCAAAAATATAATTTTTTTATATTTTTAAATATGGAAATTCAAGTAAAAACCCTAAATTTTGTGATTTTTGCCTAAAATGTTGATTCTAAAGGGAATTTAGGATATCAAACTTCCATAAAAATTTCCCAAATTTTATGGGGTGACAGAGGACAGTAAGGAAAAGATTTTTGTCATTTACACTTTCTGGTTTTGACCTATGGTCGGAGCTGTGCCACTCTGGAAAGTCGGATCGGAATCCGGCGACTCCAGTAAATGAAGGAAACAGAAAGGTTTCGGTATAAAATGTGGGAAAAATAGTAAAAAGATTGGAAAAAGTCTGAAATTGTGGGAAACGCTCCCTGACAAACAGATGAAAATTTTGTCTTTTTACAGAACTGGGATTCGGGTTACAGTTTGGAAAATGCCACACTGTTATCAGAGACCTAAATCTCTGGAATTTCTGGACATTGGAATCTGTTAGACAGAAAACGAAAATCCAGGAAAAATACTAAGACAGATCCAAAAATTCCCAAATTTTGGGAAATGATAGTAAATAGTGTTAGGAAGAACTTTTGTGTTGAAAGTTTTTGAATACATGCTACAGATTGTGCGTACTCGGTGCATTAGGGTCTGTCTATACCCTGCAAAAGAAAATCGATATTTTCCCAGGGGACTGGGAAATCCGATTTTTGACAGAGATCAAAACTATTTAGAAAAACCTCAAAATTTCCAGATCATTAGTAGATTCCATTTTTAATCCACTGTGATTTTTGGGGGGAAAATCCAAATGCCCCACGGGGGTGAATCCGAAGGTTATTTTCTGCTAAATCAGATATTGAAATTTTTGGAGAGTTCAAAACTCGATTCGGTTCTTGACTTTTGAAATGAAATTTCCGACCCCAATCCAATCTAGAATTTTCGCAGGATATCAATAACATGCAAGAATGTCTAATACGAAATTTTTAGGATTTATCAATGAAGATTCATACATGAGATAACAACTAGACTCTATACATGAATTAAAAAAAAATGATAAAGCAATAGACATGTGTTAATGAAACTAATAAAAGAAAAAAGAAAGACAATAACTAATTAAGCTAAACGCCTAAGGCATATGATTTTCACTAAAATGATGATTAAAATAACATAAAATAATAATAAATAAATAAATAATAAAAAAAGGGATATGAAATTGATTGTTGTTTGCTTTTGACATAAGAGATCCGATTCATCTTCCGAATGGATCATCTTACATGCATAGCGTTGACATGGGCGACTACCGTTTCACATCATTCAATCCTCATAAAGAAACTCGTGAATCCAGTTTTAAACTGGATTCGTGTTAGATCTATGTAAACATCATATGAAAATTTTTCATTGCACCTTGAGACAAAGTTTTTCTCTTTGCTTCTTTTTTTTTTTTCTTACTTTACCTTGAAGGAGACTTGTTGCTGTGGCTGTCACCTTGATCGGAGAGGAGGGCTACCTTGGTGGAGATGCTGGACTTTTGAAGAAGGTGGAGACTTGTTGCTGTTTCAATGGAGCTGGAGCTTTGGAGGTACTACCACTTGCTTGAGGCGGCTGGAGCTTTGGTGGATGATGATTGCAACTGTAGAGGCTGCAATTGGAAGTAGGCGCCGGCTGATGAAGATGGCTGCAGTCTTGTGCTTGAAGGTGCTGGAGATGGCTCCAACTGAAGGTGGTGCTGCTGTTATGCTGCCACCTTGGTGTGGCTGGAAGTGATGGTAGCTGCAAGGAAAAGGAGGTGGTGGACACTGGTGGTGAAGATGCTGCAAGGTTGTAATGGAGGTGTTTGAAGGTGAGTGGCTGCTGAAGGATGGCTGCTGTGTAGAAGAGGTGAAGAGAGAGAGAGAGAGAGAGAGAGAGAGAGAGAGAGAGAGATTGAATTCATGGGAGCCGTATGGCTTGTTCCCTTTTTTTTTTCTTAACTTAGGGAAGATCATCTCTTTCCCTGAGTTTTTAGTTTTAATTAGGGAAAAAAAGGGGAAAGCCTTTACGTCAATGGCTGGGCAAGGGGGAAAGGAAGGAAGGAAGGGAAGAAAGAAGGAAGAAGAAAAGGAAGAAAAGGAAAGAAAAGGGGGGAAAAAAGGAAAGAAAGAAAAGGAGGGAAAAAGGAAAAGAGAAAGAAAAATGAGAAAAAACATGAAAAGTGGGGCTGGAGGCTTGGGTGACCACCTTGTGGGTCCCACCACTCTTAAATGCAAAATAAATAAATAAATAAATAAAAATGAACAAATAAAAGAAAATTGAAAGGAATAAAAGAATATTTTTTGTTTTTTTAATAAAACAGAAATGTAAATGAGTGGGCCATCTCAGAGCGGGTCCAAATTCCACTTTTAAAAATTCGTTTTGACGATTAGAGGGGTAAAATAGTCTTTTTACAAAATTTCAACATGAAATGAGCTATTTTTGGCAGTTTTTGAAACGAGCTCGATTTTTGAAGTTCAATACCCCATTGCGAAGCAAATCCAGTGTAGAATTTAAAATTTTGATTTTGAAAGAAATCCAGATTGTTTTTTTCAAGAAAACACTTCCAAATTTATTTTCAGATGAAATGAGCTATTTTTGGCAGTTTTTGAAACGAGCTCGGATTTTGAAGTTCAATACCCCGTTACGAAGCAAATCCAATGTAGAATTTAAAAAATTGATTTTGAAAGAAATCTAGATTGTTTTTCTCAAGAAAACACTTCCCAATTTATTTTCAGATGAAACGAGCTATTTTTGGCAGTTTTTGAAACGAGCTCGGATTTTGAAGTTCAATACCCCGTTGCGAAGCAAATCCAGTGTAGAATTTGAAAATTTGATTTTGAAAGAAATCCAAATTGTTTTTCTCGAGAAAATATTCCCAAACAAAACGAGCTATTTTTGGCAGTTTTTGAAACGAGCTCAGATTTTGAAGTTTAATAGCTCGTTGCGAAGCAAATTCAGTATAAAATTTGAAAAATTGATTTTGGGAGAAATCCATATTGTTTTTCTCGAGAAAATACTTCCAAATTTAGACTCCCAGGGGTAAAAATGTCAATTTTGGAAACCCGAGGTTTTGAAGTTAATTTCTGAAAGCTTTTAAAAACTGATCTGGATTGAAATTTATAAAACTGGAGTTCTGGACTTCGAAAATGAAATGAAATGTTATGAAATGCTAAGAAATGATATGAAATGATGAGAAATGACATGCGAAATGCAGACCCTAAATAGAGAATTTTAGATGTTAGACCCCGATTGGCAGCTGTACCAGTTTAAAAAGCATTAAAATTGATAAAATTTGCAAAATAGCTCAAGAAATGGTTTTCGAGACTCTACTGGGTTAGAGTGACACTAAAAATTGGGGTTCGAGCTCGATTGAACTGATATGAGCTAGATTGAGCTGGGTTTTAGAGTTTCAGAACTCAAATGAACTCACCAGACACTGACTCAAGTGACCTTTCCAACTGAATTTTCAAGAAAAGCTGCCATTTTTAGAGAAATGGTACGAAATGATCACTGAAGTGAAGTGAATTATGAACCTGAGCTGGGTTCGAGCTAGAACAAAGGTCAGTAATACTGACATGAACTAAAATTGAAGCTCGAACACTAGCTCAATTCACTGAACTAAGCTCAATTTCAGCTGAAAGAGCTAAAATGGACTAAAATGGGCTCCTAGATACTTGGAAATGGTTTTGAACTAAAACTGGAGCACTTGAACTTCTGGTGAGCTCAAGTTAGACTCTGGGGAACATGACTGACTGGGAATGACTGATTTGGAGAAAATTGGCTTGGATTCGAGTGAGAAATGAGCTCATTTCGGAAGAAATGATCCCATTTTGGTAGGAATGGTCAGAAATGAAAATGGTTTGTTCATTGTGAGCTCAGATGAGCTTGAGATGACTGATATTTTAACTGTCCTGAACTGACCAATGAGCTTGGTTGACTCCGACTGACTGGGGTCTGGGATGACCTAGGGGTAAAATGGTAATTTTCCTAATGAAAATGGGTAAAATGGTGATTTTTTGAAACTGACTCAGAGTTTGACTCCTACACTGACCTGACAGGGTTGGCACTGTACGAGGAGGGTTATTTGAGAATGGATGAGGAAAATTTGGGGTGTTTACAATCGGGTCCCTTCATTTAAAATTTAAAAAAAAAAATTTAGTCGACTAAAACTTTATCGATCGACTTAAGAATGTGCAACTCATTCTAAAAACATCAGTCGACTAGAAATATATCGGTATACTAATATGATGCGATACATTCTAAAAATTTTAAAGTCGACTAAATTTTTATCGGTCGACTAATATGGTGCGATACATTCTAAAAATTTTAAAGCATCAGTCGACTAAATTTTTATCGGTCGACTAATATAGTGCGATTTTGAGATATTGTTCAAAAATTTGCATTTTTATAAATCCAAAAATGAGCAAATACCTAGTTCTCTCCTAATTCTCATAAAATCTTTAGTTTTAAGAGGTTTAGTGAATATATCGGCATGTTGTTCTTTAGTGGAAATAAAATTTAACGAAATATCTCCTTTTAACACATGATCTCTTAAGAAATGATGTCTAACTTCAATATGCTTAGTTCTTGAGTGCTGAACAGGATTTTTCGAAAGATTTATAGCACTAGTGTTATCACAATAAATAGTTGTTGTGGAGTAATTCAAACCAAAATCTTTTAAGATCTGTTTCATCCATAGTACTTGTGAACATGCTAAACTCGCCGCTATATATTCTGCTTCAGTTGTTGAGAGTGACACTGAATTTTGCTTTTCACTAAACCAAGAGACTAAAGAATTTCCTAAGAAATGACAAGTTCCACTAGTACTCTTGCGATCAGATTTACTTCCTGCAAAATCTGCATCACTATATGAAACTAAATCAAAGGAAGATGATTTTGGGTAAAACAAACCGAAATCTGAAATATCTTTCAAATAACGAAGAATTTGTTTTACGGCAGTTAAATGAGATTCCTTTGGATTAGCTTGAAATCTTGCACACATATAAACACTAAACATAATATCAGGTCGACTAGCAGTTAAGTATAATAGAGATCCGATCATACCTCTGTAGTGCTTAGTATCTACACTTTTACCATTTTCATCTTTATCAAGAGAAGTAGTTGTACTCATAGGATTCCTTCTTGATTTCGATGAGTCCATCCCAAATCTCTTGAGAAGTTCTTTTGTATACTTAGCCTGATTGATGAAGATTCCTTCTTCAATTTGCTTTATTTGAAGTCCAAGGAAGTAGTTTAATTCGCCCATCAAGCTCATTTCAAACTCTTCCTGCATAGCTTTACCAAATTCTTTACAAAGAGAATCATTAGTAGAACCAAATATTATGTCATCAACATTAATTTGAATAATAAGAATATCTGAATTAAGATTTTTAATAAATAAAGTGGAGTCTACCTGACCAATGGAAAAACCAGATTGTTCTAGAAAATTTCGTAGTCTTTCATACCACGCTCTTGGTGCTTGTTTGAGTCCATATAAAGCTCTTTTCAATTTGTAGACTTTTTCTGGATATTTCTCATTTTCAAAGCCTGGAGGTTGCTCTACATAAACTTCTTCATTGATGTGTCCATTTAAGAATGCACTCTTAACATCAATTTGATATAACTTGAAGTTCATGTAACTAGCAAAAGCAAGCATCATTCAAATTGACTCTAATCGAGCCACTGGTGCATAGGTTTCATCAAAATCTATGCCTTCTTCTTGATTATAGCCTTGTGCTACTAGCCTTGCTTTGTTACGAATGACTTCACCATTTTCGTCCAGCTTATTTTGGAAGACCCATCTTGTTCTAATTACTGGATGATCCTTTGGTCTATCAACTAGATCCCAAACATCATTCCTAGTAAATTGGTTAAGTTCTTCAGACATGGTCAAAAGCCAAAATACAACATCACAAGCCTCATTGATATTCTTTGGTTCTAATTTAGATATGAAAGCAACATTTGCAATATATTTTTCTAATTGTCTTTTAGTTTGGACACCACTCTTTATTTCACCAATAACTTGTTCATGTGGATGATTAGGAACTTCTTTCCAAACCGGTTGAAGAAGAATATTTTCTTGAGAAGTACCCTCTATCAAGGGTTCTTCTTGAAGTATTACTTCTTCTCCTTCTCTTAGAGGTATAACCTGCTCACAATTCTCATCAAATGCAACATGTAAAGATTCTTCAATACAAGATGTTCTTTTATTGAAAATATAATAAGCTTTACTTCTAGAAGAATATCCAAGAAATATTGATTCATCTGATTTTGAATCAAACTTATCAAGATTATCTTTGGTATTTAACAAGAAACATTTACTACCAAAAATTTTGAAATATGAGATCTTTGGTATACGATCATAATACAATTCAAAACATGTTTTATGTAAAATTTATCGAATAAGAACATGGTTCAAAACATAACATGTTGTATTTATTGCTTCAGCTCAAAAGTATTTTGGTAAATTTTTATCTTGAAGCATGGTTCTAGCACATTCTTGCAAAGTTCTATTCTTTCTTTCAACAACTCCATTTTGTGGAGCCTCTCTAGGAAAAGCAAAGTTGTGAGATATACCATGTAAATCACAAAACTTTAGAAAAGATTCATTTTCAAATTCACCACCATGATCACTACAAATTTTAATTATAGATGTAGATTTTTCATTTGTAATTCTTTTACAAAGTTTAGAAAATTCCGAAAAAGCATCATTTTTGCTTTTTAGAAAAATCACCCATGTAAACCGAGAATAATCATCTACTATAACAAAAGCGTACTTGCTACCATTCAAACTTTGAATTCTAGATGGTCCAAATAGATCTAAATGTAAAAGTTCAAGAGGACGTTTTGTTGAACCTATATCTTTTGCTTTAAAAGAACTCTTGATTTGTTTACCCCTTTGGCAAGCATCACATAAGTGATCTTTCTTATATGGTATTCTAGGTAGGCCTCTTACAAGATCATTCTTGGATAACTTTGAAATAATTTTAAAGTTAACATGTCCAAGTCTCTTGTGCCATAACCATTGAATTTCATTTGAAACAATAAGACATTTTTTATTAAAAATGGGTAATTCATCTAGATATAGTTCATACACATTGTTCCTTCTTTTACCTTTAAAAATGATCTTTTTAGATTGAAAATCAGAAATTAAGCATAAATCATTTTTAAAAGAAACATGAAAACCTTTATCACATAATTGACTAATAGATAATAAATTATGCATTAAACCATCTACTAAAAGAACATTTTCTATCAAGGGAAATTTTGGATTACCAATATTACCAATACCTATTACTTTTCCCTTGTTATTGTCACCAAAGGTGACGGTTCCTCCATCCTTATTTTGAAGGGTGAAAAATAACTCCCGCCTTCCAGTCATATGTTTGGAACAACCGCTGTCCAATATCCATTTGCTCCTTATGTTGTGTACCTACAACAAAATTAGAAAACAGAGCATTTGACCCCTTTCTATTTTCGGGTCCATGAGAGTTAGTCTTAGGAACCCATATCCATTTGGATTTTGGTTTCCTTTGATAATAAATATTCTTTCTATAAAAGAATTTATCATGTCTAGAATAATTATGTCTAGACTTATAAGTATTATAGTTTCCATGATTAGATGCATTTCTATTAGAACTAGAAAGTTTAGTTCTATTAACAAATGGTTGAGAATAATGTCTTTAATTTTTCACCACATAGTTTGGTCTATTTTGAGTATCAAAGAAGCTATATCCCAATCCAGTTTTATTAACCGAGCATCTTTGAGAACCAAAAAGTTTTTCTAGATTCTCTAGACCATTTGTGAATTTGGTCACTATGGAAAGAAGATCATTTGATTTTTCTTTTAGACTAGATATTTCTTTTTGTAAGAGATTGGTTCTAACTCCAATTTCTTTTATCTCAAATGCTTGGCAAGAGTTTTCCTTCTTGAGATCTTCTATCTCTTGAAGTAACACTTTATTTTGAGAGCCAAGAGTTAAATTTTCAGTTTTTAACTTTTTATTTTTAAAACTTAGACTCTTAAATTTAGCATATAAATCATTGAATGTTTCTAACAAATCATCATAGTCAATTTGACTTACCGAATCTTCTTGTTCTACAAAGCACATGTTGACGACTTCTTCATTTGATTCTTCATCGGAAGAGGAGTCACTATCATCCCAACATGCTTGAAATGCCTTTTTCTTCTTGAATTGTTCCTTGAGCTTGATTTTGAGAAGAGGACAATCTTTCTTGATATGTCCTGCCTTTTTGCAGTTAAAGCACTTGAGTTCATCGGGATTGGAAGAATCTGCTTTCTTTACCTTTCTTTGAAATCTTCCCTTTTTGATGAATCTTCTGAATTGCCTTGTGATGAGGGCAATATCTTCATCTTCATCTTCTTCTGAATTTTCTTAGTCAGAAGTAGCCTTAAAAGCAAGAGATTTCTTCTTGGGCTCTTATTCTTATCTGTCTTAAAGTTGGACTTCATATGCCATAAGGTTACCAACAAAATCTTCAAGAGTGAGAGTGCTAAGATCATTTGCTTCTTCAATAGCAGTGGTTTTCTCTCCCATTCAGGAGTTAAACACCTTAGGATCTTTTTGACTAAATCCACTTGTGAATATTCTTTTCCAAGGGATTTCAAAGTGTTAGTTATATCGGTCATTCTAGTTACCATGTCCGATATAGATTCATTTTGCTTCATTTTGAACAATTCAAATTTATGAACTAAAGAAGCAATTTTAGATTCCTTTACCTTTGACATACCTTCGTGAGTCACAAGAAGAGTATGCCAGATTTCATTTGCTGTAGAGCATTGAGAGATGCGATTGAACTCTACCTTGTCAACGGCACAATATAATGCATTTATTGCCTTGGCATTAAGTGAAGCAGTCTTCTTTTCTTTATCGGTCCATCGGCTGAAATCAGTTGATGGAGTTTGGTACTTATCTGAAACAACTCTCCAAATATCGAGATCCATGGATTGCAAGAATATTGTCATTCTCACTTTCCAATATCCATAGTTTGTTCCGTCAAAGAGAGGAGGACGAACAAAGAAGCATCCTTCTTTGTGCTGAGATGTTGTAGTTGTCATGCTAGATGATGATCAAATCAAAATAATAGCAAACCTGCTCTGATACCAAATGAAAGTGTATTAGGATCGAGACAACGAGCACTAGAGGGGGGGTAAATAGTGCTTTTAAAAATAATCTGCAGAATATTAAAGAATTTTGCAATTTGAAAAGCAAACACACAAAAAACATAAGATTTTATCCTGGTTCGGTCTATCCCGACCTACATCCAGTCCCCAAGCAAAACCCGCTTGAGATTTCTACTATCAACCTTGTTAACTACAAGATCACACAGACCAAAACCGATCCCACTTTCAGTAACAACCTTACTGAAAGCAAACAACTCCTTTAAACCAAAGAGTCCTTTTTACAGAAAATAAGTAACAACTTACAATACAACCTATGAGCCTTTCTTTTGAATGCAAATGAGATACAATTGGCTTTTGAGGTTGTTGAAATACTCTACTCACGAATTTACTATCTCTCAAAGGGATTTGAGTGAAAAACTAAAGTGAAAATATCAAGTGAGTGAGAAAACAAATACTTGAATGAATATGAGTGAAAAGCAAGAAGTAAATGATTCAAATCGATTGAATTCTTGTTTCTTTGAGTGTAAAATGCACTCATATTTATAGTTGAAAGATTCCATACGTTGAGAGTATGAAAGGGTGTCAAAACCGTCCATTTTGAACGATCAAAACGTTTGAAAAAATGAAAAGATACACCTTTTTGAAGTTTCAGGAAAACGGCAAAATTAGTCGACTGAAATATCAGTTAGTCGACTAATAGTTAGTTATTAGTAGACTGACAGTTATCATCGGTCGACTGATCTGTTAATCGAGCCGTTTGAAAATCTAAACTTTTGAAACTTAGTCGACTAGAGAAAAATTAGTCGACTGATAATATCATCAGTAGACTGAAAACCTTTCAGTCGACTGCTGCTAAAATCTTCTGAAAAACAAACATTCTGTCCGGACGACTGATAAAAGCATTAGTCGACTGCTGCCAAATTTTCAGAAAACACATGTTATGTTCAGTCGACTGATAAAACCATTAGTCGACTGCTGCTAATTTTCCAGAAAACAGACATTCTGTCCAATCAACTGATAAAACCTTCGGTCGACTAATTTGACAAAAATGACTTTTTAGAAAATATGGCGCGAAAGGATTAGTCGACTGGTAAGTCTATTGGTCGACTAATAAACACGAAAATTTAAGAAAAGAGTTTTATAAAAAGATTTTCATGAGGGGTTCTTTTAGAAAAGTTTTTCTAAAGATATTTTAGGTAAAATGCAACCTAAATATGAACTCTAAGTAAGGCTCTTACAAGAATCTAAGACTTTTAATGAATTTAACATTTGCACACTAGTCTTCAAAGATTCTTTATCGAATTCTTCAATTTCTTCATAGCCTTAGCTGAAATGCAGTTGATTCCACTTGCTCATCATCAAAACCTTGTACTTGAAGTATCATGTATGGCTTCATTGTCGTAACAGCTCATAGTAATACACATCAAAATCCATTGCAGTCATATACTGTGCTAACAACCTTGGAATTCCCATCCCAGAATCTAAGATCCCTTAACTCCTTTGATTTAATCCTTTTCCTCAAAACGATCATTTCCTTGTTACATTCAATAAATATGACACCATATAAGAACAAATAAATGACAAAAAAAAAGAAAAAAAAATGTAACAGGCAGATCTAGACATCATAGCTAATCAAGAAATATCATCTTCATATAATATTGCTTTTAATATGAGAATGTTTAGGTTCCTGTAGCAAATTAACTGTGAAAAAGAAATGTACAATGCTATCGAAAGAGAGACAATCATCAAATTAAAAGAAAATGTAAAAAGCTTCACGCCACACCTTTTTAACAGTGAAATACATTAATAACACAATGATACCAACCATATGGCGGGTTTTAGGGGTCCTGTTGAAACAAATTTTACATGCCAATTTTAGCAGGTAACGCCACCATAGAGCTTATGAAACTGCTACCTAGCATGAATGAACAAAAAAAAAAATCTAGAAGACAACGTGATAGGAAAAGATAGCAGATGGGGGTGAGAACCAGACGAGCCATCTAATTGAACCATTACAGCTGACTTAAATGGCATAGTTGAGCTAACCAATCATCCCAATAAGACAGAGGTTGGAGGTCAATGCCCGCTGGTTATCAACTGGGATTCCAACTCTACATGGCCTGAATCTGCCGATTCTAGACCCCATGCCAATATGATAAATTAGCAGAAGGTTCTAGACTAACGAACAGATGATTTCCTCAAGGGTACAACTATTAACAATCAAATCAGGGGTGTTAGTTTGGACTATGAACTTCCAGAGCAGCAGTAAGTTCGATGCATGGAGATTAATAACATTGCAATAATCGTTGATCACATCAAAAATAGAAAATGCAATGACATCTGAGCCCATCCCAGCAGAGCATCGTTATGAAGGAGATACACCAGGCAAAATGAAATACATTGAATATATTAATAAAACAAACATATACCCATGACAAAATAAGATGAGATCACTATTAACAAGAAAGAAAAATACAGAAACAAAAGGGAGTGCTGAGCCACATCTGATGAGGCTGGAAACCAACACAAAGCACGGTACTCGAACCATGGTGGATGCGAAGAATAACAGAAGTTCAGGATCAGAGGCTACAACTGATGAAACTAACAATGCATGAAAATGACAAGTTCAGCAAAATATTCAAAGTAGGAGAGAAGGAAATTTAACATCAAAGGATGGTCGGTAGGTAAATAGAAGCTTGAAAATCAAAAGGGAAAGAAAAATACAAGCTGATCGTCAACAGGAAAGCATGAAATGGACATAAACCAGAAATTAAAAAGGAAAAAAAAAAACAGAGACAAAATACACCATGGCTTAGAATGCGAATTAAACAAAATGGTGAAGTGTGGAGAAGAAAGAAAGAGAAAAAAAAATGTTGGAATGTAAAATTCTCTTATTATTGCACAGAGGATAGTTTGAGATGGCTATAGGCGATCCCATTCCATCCGTGGTGCATTTATGAGGATTAGGACAAGAGAAACCCCAAGGAAAATTTAGAGGAAACAAAGAGGAAAGGGGTATTTACCGGGGTGCTACAGAAATCCGGATAAGGGATAGGCAATGCTCCTTCAGTGGTACTGGGAGGGGTCTTTTGCTTGCAGGAACTGTGATGGTTGCTGGGAATTTGATCTCCTTCGTCCAACCAGAGGGAATCCGAGGAAGAGCCGAGGATGGAAACCGATGATCGAAGAGGTGAATGACGGATCGTGAAATGGCACAAGGAGAACGGAGGTGTGAATCAGGCGGGGTCGAGAGTTCTCTTTGGTAGCTCAACAGGGAGCAGAGGGGAAGAGGATGCAGAGGCCGGAAAGCAGTTGTGGAAAAGATCCCCTCCCCCCTTCTCGATGCCTCTTCATATAGGAAGAGGTGAACCATCGAGAAGGAGAGGGTTTGTTGGTGATGGAGGGCAGATGGTCTGGAGCCATTGATCGGAAGGTGGATAATGAAAGGGGAATTCCGTTGGCGATGGAGGGTTTGGAGGAACTTGATGGGGGAAGATCGGTGGAAGCCAGGGGAAGGTTCCGGAGTTGGCGGTTTCGCAAAAGGGAACAAGAGGGAGCCAGCGAGAAAGAGGGTCTCCGAACCCTAAAAAAAAAATCGTTAAAAGGGCTTTTACCGAAAGGCGGTTCTTTGTGAAAAAGTTTTCAAAACAGTGGTCTTTTCAAAAGTTTTTTTTTTGCAAAAGAACGGTTTTAGTTAAAAGATCGTTTTTAAGAAGAGTTTTTCCAAAATCCGATCTTTGTTTCTTTTCTATATTTTCATTTTTTGTTCTTTTCTTCATTTTCTATATATATATATATATATATATATATATATATATATATATATATATATATATATATATATTTGATATTTTTGGAACTAAATCCTAGAATTTACGGAAAAACAAGGATTTAAACTAATTTTTTGTATTTTTGAGAAATATTTACAAAAAAAGGTTTTCAAGGCTATTTTGGGGAAATTTCTTCAAAAGAATGGGTTTGGACCCAAGTTTTGAGAAAATATTCAAGTTTTAAAACTCGAATTGAGGAACATGACGCGATAGATCCAAACAGATATCGGATGAACTGTCTGAGCCTGTTAAAAGGTCACTTTGGTAATTTTGAGAATTTGATTCAAAAATTGGACAACGAAGCTCAGATTTGGATCTTTGATCTGGATCCGGATCCAGAATTGAGTCAGATATATAAAATGGACTTAATTTCAATAAAACTTTGAGAAACAACTGGTATTTAGATTTAAAAATGACTCAATTACTTAGAAAATGGGGTCAAGGGCAAAAAGGGAATATTTACAACATTTTGAAAAATTTGGGGTGTTCACAAGGAGTTCACCGTCTTTGTGGCTATCCGCTCTTGGACAATGTACATCCTCATAGAAATCTACCACTCTAGTCGGGGTCACCTGATCTTGGTCATACACACCATCATAGGTAATCCTTTGGTGATCAGGTCCTCAATAGATACCATACTCAGTGATACATGCATCAATACAATCGACTGCTCAGAACAATTGACCGCTCTTGAGGTCAGTAGCTACCAATCTGAGCACAAACATATATACCAACAATATGCATCGTATCACTTCTAATGGCACTCAAAACACAAAATCACGCATTTCTCCAACAAGGTTCCATGAACCATAAACATTTATCACATGCTTTCAACATTTCTTATCTCGTGGCATTTCAATCACATCATACAAAAGCATATTAAACCACGCATCACATCATTGCCATAGGAAACATTGCATTTCTCAAATAGGACCTCAAAGTATGAGTTCTATACACATGAGAACACGCTGATTACATAATATGAATCAACTAAACATCAACATATGTAACTCCTATGTAGTTCAAGTTATTCACACAAGATTCATGTCATATATGCTTATAAGATAGTTCAAATCATTGCATCATTGTATGCATTCACAATTCTTATCTCAAAGCACATCGCATTCGACCATTCTAGTGTGAAACACATGCAAATATCTTCAAGACATTTGAGTTCAATATTCATGATACACATATATGATATATTCATACAACAATCATAATGCAACCCTTTGCAATACAACTATATTGGTGTGATGTTGTGATCATCGCAAAATTTTTCCTCTCGTAATGTTCTCTCTCTTCTTTCTCTTTTCCTTTCCGACCTCTATTTCCTCCTTTTTGAAGGGAGAAAATAAAAGACAGAAAGAAAAGAGAAAAAAGAAAAGAAAGAAAATAAGAGAGAGCGGAACACTTTTGCGGGGTCTCACTTGACCTTAATTTGAAAATATTTGAGAAAATAACTTGCCTCCGTTTTTGAAATATTTGCGGGAAAACTGGGAGACGGGATCCGCTCGTCGGTATGAGGTTCGACCGTTCCTGACGCTTTTACCAGGGGTAATCGAACCAAGGGTCGAATTCATGCCTTTTGCTTTGCCTTAATATTACCTAAGAATTTATCCTAAGTCTAAATGCACAAAGAATCATGCTTGTGCAATGCAAAGATGTATGCTCTCTTTTGAAAATGTTTTGAAATTTCCCAAGTGTTTCTGAGATGAATCTGATAAGGGAGTGAAGAAATGGTTTCTAACTTAGAACTTAAGATTTAAAGTTCTAAGTTTTTGGAATAATCAGAGCTTGGAAAAATAAATCTGGATCTTGAGAGAAATGATTTTGAGGAGAAGAAGGGAAATTTAAAAGTCATAAGTAGACTTTGAATTTAGAATTTTGAATCTGAATGAATGTTTGAAATGGAGTTTGAACTCTGGCTTTGAAGTTTGAATTTAGAAGGAGATTTTGGGAAGTCTAAATAGAATTGAGAAATGGAATTGATTTGAAAGTTGAATTTCAAGATGGAATTTGAATCCAAAGTCTGGATTCTAGAGTTGAGATTTAAAATTGAATTCTGGATTTAGAATCCGAAATGGGAATTGGATCTGAAATCTAGGATCCAAGAGGAAATTGGATTTTTGAATTTTGAATGGAATCGGATCCGAAATTTGGAATGGAATTTGGATCTGAAATTTTAAATGGAATCGGATCCAAGATTTGGAATCCAAGATGGAATTTGGATCTGAAGTCTGAGATCCAAAATAGAGTTGGACTCTGGACCCTAAGATGGATTTTGGATCTGAAGTCTGAGATCCAAAGTGAAATTGGATTCTGGATCCTAAAATGGAATTAGATTTGAAGTCTGAGATCCAAAGTAGAATTGGGTTCTGGATCCTAAAATAGATTTGGATCTGAAGTTCGAGATCCAAAGTAGAATTGGGTTCTGGATCCTAAAATGGATTTGGATCTGAAATTTAAGATCCAAAGTAGAAATTGTACTTGGAAATCTGGATCCAAGTTGGGATTAGGATCTAACTTTGGATTTGGATTCTGAAAGCCCAAATGGGGCTTTTTGAAGATGGATTTGGGTTTTGGAAACCCAGATTAAAAATTTAAGAAGGGTCAAGTTTTTAGATTCAAAATCAATCTCAAACTTTGATTTTGATTTTTGAAGATGAACTTGATTTCGAATGTGAAATCAGAAGATAACTCAGAAGTTTCAAAGTTTAAATTGAACTTTGAATTGAATTTGAATTTTGAATTTGGAATTTCGAAGTTGATTTAAGAATTAAATTTCGAATATATAAATGAATTTCAAAGTCAAATTGGACTTTGAATTTGAAGCTTGAATTTTGGAATTTAGAAAATGATTCAAGTTCAATTAAACTTTGAATTTGATTTCAAAGTTTTGGATTTTAAAAATGAGACAAAATTGATAAATTGAAATAGAAATTGAAGAAGAGGTATTCACAATCACTTGGACTTTGAAAAAGGAATTTTTGAAAATATGATGCAATTTTATAAATTTAAATAATTTTGAAATTGGATTTGAAGATCATATTTCATTCTTTAAATGAATGTAAATAGGGTTAATGATATAATACACTCCTGACTATGGCCATTGAATGTATTATATAATAATCATATCTAAATTCAAATGAAGAATAAAATATATTTTGGTGCTTTTATAGAATTTAAAATGAAATTAACTCTCAATATACCCTGACTATGGCCATTGGTATATATATTGAATTAATTTTAGATTAAATTATGATAAAAGAGAAAAAATATTTACAGAAAATATGATGATTTTTGAAAAGGATCCAGTGTGGATCCAGTGTTATTTTGTAAAAGATAAAAATACTAAGTTTTGTTTACATCCTGACTATGGCCATTGATGTAAATCATCAACTTAGGATTAATTACCTCTTACAAAATGGTGCATGTGCCATTCGTGTTGCCATTTTGAGAAATAAAGGCAAAAAGTATGAAAACAAGCAATTTATGACATTTACAATGCTCATTCATTATATCTAAAAGCTGGAAATGTAAATTCTCATTAAGATCTAACTATTACAATACATAAAATTGAATTTACAACTCCCAATGATGATATCTTCCATATATTTCCTGCAAAACACTTGATTAATATGAAAAATAGCAAGAAATCACACATATCACATGGAAATCAATGGTGAAATGCTCATATGTCAAGATATAGATGATGAAGAAGGATGGGAAGTGACATACATACCTATATATATATATATATATACGTATATATACATACATGAGAGTTTATACATGTACTTACATATGCATGGGTACATACATATATATATATATATATCATATATATCATGCACTTAGTGTAGATAGATGAGAATGAAAGTTGATGAAGGGATGGAAAAGCATCTAACTTTGAAAAGAAATCTATAATTTACATGAACAACAGGGTTAATACATACATGAGAGTTTATACATGTACTTACATACGCATGGGTACATACATATATATTCATATATACATGTATATATATATATATATATATATATATATATATATATATATATATATATATATATATATATCATATATATCATGCACTTAGTGTAGATAGATGAGAATGAAAGTTGATGAAGGGATGGAAAAGCATCTAACTTTGAAAAGAAATCTATAATTTTGAAAAACAGGGTTAACAAGTTATGATATTCACAAAGTATAGAAATATAGGAGAAAATCATGCTGGAAATGATATATACATGATCACTATTAAAATAAAAAAAATGCCTATGCTATATATAATACACGGTGAATATGTGATGTAGGTGATGGAAAAGGGAAGGACTGTTGTAAAAGAGATGGCAGCACGGTACGTCACTGCAGGGATAGTGCTGTGGAAGGTAGGCAGGGCCATTATGAAGTTGGTAACAGCATAACAAGTGGGATGGGTGCTGTGTATTATGACAGCTGGTGCGGAGGATGCTGGAGTTGTAATACACAGCCAATAGATAGGTACAACTTTGCTACAGCGGGTGCCAAACTGCTGCAAAATGGAGCATAACATGGATGGGGCTGGGACAAGGTTAGGAAGTATGAGTTTGCAAAAGATTGATAACAATGAACATATGCGGGTGCTTGAAAAATATCAATAAAAGAAAGTTATCCTATGCACATGATACCAACAAAAATCTCCTTTGTGATTTCCTAAAATCATGACAAAAGATCCTATAGAACACACTTGTTGCTAAAACAAAGGGATGCATGTACTTACACCAGACTAAGGAGTCATTGAACCAATATGAATAATGTTGCAGCTAAAACAACTAACTATTTCAAATTTATCAAGAGAAATGTCCTAAGATTAATATAAATTAAAATTTTCGTAGCATTTCTAGGTCATGATATTAGTAATAAAAGAATGAGGATGATATTGCATGAAAGATAAAAAAAAATGACAGGATGCTGGAGATGGGTATTTAATGCAATGTGAATAGTGCAATCTGCAGGTGGAATTATACTGCAGAAATGCAGCAGGTGTGTGTTTGATGGTGGCATATTGGTGGAGCTGGAATTGTTAGCAGGTACATGTGCTGTAGGGGGATGGTATAACAGGACTGTGTAGGGTGCCACTGTGAAGTGTTGTGCACATGAAGGAATGTTCTTCTCTAATCTCCTATCCGATAAAACGATAGAAGTCTATACACTCATAAAACACATGATAAAATAATACAACCTATGTATTTACAATATGCAAATGCATATCTAGATCTTTACATCAGCAAAGAAAGTGTAACAGATTAATGCAGAGGATTTCAGCAGAAATAATATTTCATGATTTTCAAACTAAACAAAAAAAAATGAGAGTTAAATGATCAAAGTCTGATATAGTGCCCAAACCTGGTACAGGTCCCTCCCAAAAGATTACTTCTGGGGCCTCATTTTAGCCATTTCATCATATCATAATAAGAGGCCAGCCTCATTCCCCCAGCGAATTGATTTGCTGACTTTTCAAAGAAAGAGTAAACCTGTCAACAGATAGAATTCAGAAAGAA
The DNA here is from genome assembly GCF_984573655.1 of Nuphar pumila. NCBI lineage: Eukaryota > Viridiplantae > Streptophyta > Magnoliopsida > Nymphaeales > Nymphaeaceae > Nuphar > Nuphar pumila. The sequence continues at coordinate 48,483,696 of NC_143264.1, read as the reverse complement.
AAAAAAATGAAAGAACTTTTAGACAGGTTTAGCATTTACCTAATAACAGATATAGAAACCCTGAGATTTATCCGCTGAGATAACTGCTGTTCATATGAACATTTGATTTCATTTAAGCTAACTAATGATGCCAGCGTGAGGTCTAAAAATATCTGATAGCCTGGAAAGAGATAATCTGGCCAATAAATTTTTTTTTACATAGATCTTTCAATTTCAACTGATTTTTGCGCCATCGAATGCTTCATGGGCAATATCCATGTCACATGAGTGAATGCCCAATTGAATTTACCCAATTTCCTTGGTTTACACTGTGAGACAATCAACTTGTTCATGTAGTCACATAGGATCTGTACCATCCGATTCCTACCATGACCCGAATGTATAGAAATTCTAGTCATAGGATAGGTGTTACCACTACCCCCATGTAAAACATATATCTCCCTGACCCAATTTATAATCAGAAAATTGATGGTGTCAGCTATTTGATGCAGGGAAGGCATAAAACAAGCAACAAATATAAATGATCATGAAGCCATGATGCAATGCTCAAACATAGGAGGTTGAATCTCACAGATATCTCATTATAATTAGTAGAAGCAGACAATATCACAAAACAAATGGAATGCTAATGATGCTAAATGAGTGTGGAGAATTTAAATAGCAGGCTACATACGAAGAGGTAGTATTCAGGATGAAACTTGTGCTATATGATAAAAAAGAAAACCCTGTCCATTCCGGCCTCGTTTTGAGCCCCCCCCCTTTTTTTTATATATAGGGTCCAAAAACATTTTTGGTGGGCATTGTCTTTCTACTGTCATTACCCGCCCATTTATCAATGGGTTCCATTGACGCTGATGGGATTAATAATGTAACACCTGTTCTTGGTGGTTCATTTGACAGCTTAAGAACAAACAGAATGAGCATCAGGTTATTAGCAATTTAAATCACTTCCCTTAATTCATATCCTTTCCTCTGCAACAACTTCATGTATATTCATACAGGGAAATTCTTATGATCAGCGCATGATCTTCATTTTGCCCCTGTGTCATTGATTCAACTAGTTATCAGAATAATTTTTCTGGTTTGCGCTACATTACCCCAAGAACAAGAATTGGGAGGAGATACGACTGGGTCTTGCTTACCTTGATGTTTGAATTTTAAATACCCTTCGTTCTGAATGCTGATGATGACCTCATTGTTATCTTGAGTTTATAAAGTAAACTTGATTCCTATTAACAATTAATACCTCCCCAAAGATGCTTGTCATCGAGTAACATCCTGATATTGGTTGCAGCCTGTATGCAGAATGTAATTCAAGGCAACGATCCAGCGCAGGTATTATTCTATATCAACGACTCCTCCGCTTTTTTTCACTAAGAACCAGACTTTGATGATGTATCCTATTGCCAGAGACGCCAGACATATCGTCCATTTCCAATTTTTTTTTAAACAAACAAAAGAGGGGTAGAAAACGAATAGGAAAAGGGAAAAATGACAATGATGGAGTTAAATCAAAACTGTGTGCAGAGACTGCAAACAAAAGGAAGCTTCTATAAACCGAAGGGAAATTCAGGGATCATTTGCAGGAAATAGAAAACAGGTGTTGAAACTAGAATGTTTCATTAATATAGCCATAGATGGGTCGATCCTGCTATAGGCAGGTCGATCACATCGTTGGCTCTTAAAAAAAAAGTAAAGCGAACAAGAAGGAATCTAAGTAAAGGAGTGCAGTAAAAAGAAAGGAAAGAAAAAAAAATCTTTTACAGAGAACCGAATGAAAAAAAAAAGTAATGACTCACCTGTAGCCTTGCTGCGGAGGTTCTCTTCTTTCAATTGCCGGAGAAGGGAAACTGGGGGGGGGGGGGGAAGAGCTTGATATAAGGGGGATCAGAGAGAAAGGGGGAAGAAGGAAGAAGATTGAAAATGCGATCGAGAAGAAGGTGAAGGCGGACCGTAACGGAGGCCAGAAGGGGGAAGGGTGAAGGTGGATGGTCTCCATCGACTCCTGTGTGCTCCTTTTAAAAGGGGAGAAGGAGGGTTCGAGAGGTAGTCGGTTGGAGATGAGCGGAGGAGGATCGAGAGGGCCTGCGAAAGGGTAAGCTTCGAGAGAAAGAGGGAGAGACCTCTCCTGAGAAAACTTATTTAGGGTTTTCTCTCCTTTTTTCCCTTTTTTTCCAGGGACATCCTTCGTTTTATCGAAAATTTCAAAAAAAAATGGAGTTTATCAAAAGGATGATTTTTCAAAAAGATGGTTTATTATTTATTTATTATTTTATTTTTTTTGTATTTTTCTTTTTGATTTTCCTATTTTTTGTTATTTTCTTGAAATCTCCTACATTTTTTTATATTTTTTTTTAAGAATAAAAATTCTAGAACTGGGGAAAATGAGAGATTAAATCATTTTTGGAATTTTTTTGAGAAATATTTACAAAAGATGGTTTTCTTGAGAATTCAAGGCTATTTCTCTGAAAGATTCTTCAGAAAGCGAATTTATATCCAGACTTTTAAGAAAATATTCGTAGTTTAGAACCTCGAATCGAGAAATGCAGAGTTGTGGATCCAACAGGATACCAGATGGGTTGTTTGAGCCTTTCAAAATTTATTTTTGGTATTTTGAAATTTTAATTTGAAAATTTGGATAACGAGGCTCAAATTTGGATTTTGAACACTGGGTCCGGATTCAGAATCGAGTTTGAATGGAATTCAATCCAGAAAATCTGAAGAATAATTGAATTTTAACTTTGAAATTGCTTTGACTTTCTTAGAAAACGGGGTTAGGGGCAAAAAGGACATTTTTACAAAACTTTGAAAAATTTGGGGTGTTCACAGATGCCCCTCTTTGCTATTGAGCCGATTGAAAGTCGAGCTTACTAGCAAAGATAACACTCCAAATTTTGAAAATGCCCCAGTCAGCAGATCTGAACTGGGTGTGGAAGAATTATTTTGAAAAATATGGCTCTTCAGGCTTAAAACCTTATCCTGAATAGTTTTAGGGGGACGAAATCCTTGAAGATGAAATGATTGGGTAGAAGATGAGGAAATCATGATGGGACTTTCGGTGAACATCCCGAAATGGTGGAAAATCAGAATTTTGATCAGGTCTCATGGGCGAGACAAGATACCCTTTTTTGGATGATTCAGGTTTAGCCCTTAGCCTGGATGGGACGAAGATGTATTATTATGAATTGAATGAGGAAAGGAATACATGAGAATCTTGATGGGACATTTTTAAGAAAATGCCTCGTGAGATGAATCTCAAGTAAAATCCTTTTTGGATGGATATACAAAGCATGAATTCCTTGATGGGAAGAACCATGATGGGACTGGAAGAAAACATCTCATCAAAACGAGGAATCTCGTTGGAACGAAACTCAGGTTTAACCCAAACCTGAAAGGAAGATACCTCGCGAAGCGAGGTTCCGGGTTAACTCTTAACCTGAATAGGAAATCTACCATACGAGTTTCTCAAATGGAGAAACCATAATGGAACCTTCGAAATTTGGACGAACAAATCCGAAAGGGGTTTTACGAAAGGAGAAATATAGGGTTCCCTAAAGCTTTGAAAAAGGGGAAGAAATTGGGCGTCTCATTGCTGAGACTGAAATAGTTTTTGAAATCAATGACCTCTCGCAGAGGGTTCAGGTTTGACCCTTAACCTGAGTGGGGAAAACTACCATACAGATTTCTCAAAATGGAGAAAACCGTGATGGGACAGAAAGAGATACTTCTTCTGAAGGAGGCAACTCTTCTAGAAAATATAAACAACGCTAGGTTGCATCAAAATGGATATTGAACATTTATTTCATTTTTGGAATAGCTAGAAAATTTTGCCAATAAGATAAAATTGTAGTTGTTTCAAACGCTTGAAAATGTGCACGCATGTGCAAAGATATTCCCTCTCTTACCTAGAGTATTTCCTTCAAATGAGGTTAACTCCCTGGTTCTAAGAGTTAAATTCAAAATTTTAGCGCTGATGATTTTCTTCAAGGAAGCTATCCATTTCCCTGATATGAGAAGAGAAGAAATATTCTCAATTTCATAAAAGCAAGTAGTGAGAAGATATTGATAAAAGAATTTTGCATGAGAAAAGATGACTTCTGACAACTTTGGTAGTTTGATATCTGGGTGTTTTCCCATGATGATCTTTTTGCGCTCTTTTTGAGTCATTGAACTTTCTCGTGCTTTTACATCATCCTTCATTTGGATGTGTCCTGACTTTTCTCTCTTTTTCGGGGAAGGGTACATCACAAACTCCTTCATCTTGGAGATTTTCCGATCCTTCTTTTTCTCAAAGATTATATATGATATTGGCTCAAAAGTTCTTTAGGTGATAGCAGAAATCAAATTTCTTTTAGGGTTTGTCGGTAGGTTCATCGCACTCGCCTTCATCTCGACGGTGATCTGAACTTTCTCTGGAAGGATCCTTCACAAACTCCTTCATCTCGGAGATGATCCAAATCTTCTTTGGCTCCGGGAGTCTAGCTCGCCTATTCATCTTCATCTTGACGACAATTAAGAGATCCCTTTTGCAGATATTTGATTGCAACTTTTATGGTTGAGAAGACATGGATTGAGTGGTTCTTTTTATTGCTCAGGATATTTCCACTTCTTGATTGTCAGACAGTTGTCTTTAAACATGCGCCATAGTCATGATCAATATCAATTCACTTCTGGCTTTTCAACATCATTGAATATTTCTATTGCTAATTATACCGAGGGTCTTTCTTTCATCCTTTTGGTTGATCAACAGAGAGAAGATTTGAATTTTATCCCTTTTTCGCATAAAGTTTTACCTTTTTTAGAAAGAATACCGGAAGTAATCTGAGGTAATTCTTCTGTGCAATAAAATATTGGAATCAACACATTTTTAGTAGATTGGCAAAGTTTTTTAGAATCCTTTGTGAAATAATCACTCAATATAGATTTTGATACATGTGATCATCGCAAAAATTTTCCTCTCGTAAGGTTCTCTCTCTTCCTTCTCTTTTCCTTTCCAGCCTCTATTTCCTCCTTTTTGAAGGGAGAAAAATAAAAGACGGAAAAGAAAAAGAGAAGAGAAAAGAAAGAAGAGAAGAGAAAAGATGAAAGAAGAGGAATTCTTTTGCGGGGTCTCACTTGACCTTAATTTTAAAAATATTTGAGAAAATGACTCACCTCCGTTTTTTAAATATTTGTGGGAAAACTGGGAGACGGGATTCGCTCGTCGGTACGAGGTTCAACCGTTCCTGGCGCCTTTACCAGGGGTAATCGAACCAAGGGTCGAATTTTATGCCTTTTTGCTTTGCTAAAATATTATCTAAGAATTTATCCTAAGTCTAAATGCACAAAGAATCATGCTTGTGCAATGCAAGAATGTATGCTCTTTTTGAAAATGTTTTGAAATATTCCAAGTGTTTCTGAGATGGATCTGATGATAGAGTGAAGAAAATGATTTCTAGCTTTAGAACTTAAGATTTAAAGTTCTAAGTTTTTAGAATAATCAGAGTTTGAGAACAAATCTTGACTTTGAAAGGAAGGATCTTGAAATTGAGATAAGCAGGAGAAAGGAAACTTCAAAGTCATAAATGGACTTTGAATCAGAATAGAGATGAAAATGGAATTGAATTCTAACTTTTGAAGTTTTAGAATCAAAATAAAATGTGGGAAATAGAATAAAATTGATTTGAAAGTTTGGAATTCAAAGATGGAATCTGAATCCAAAGTATGGATTCTAAATAGAGTTGAAATTCAGGAGAGATTGAATTCTGGATTTAGAATCCTAAATGGGAATTGGATCTAAGATCTGAGATCTGAAGGGGAATTGGGTTCTGGATCTGAAGTCTGAGATCCAAAGTAGAATTAGGTTCTGGATCCTAGAATGGAATTGGATCTGAAGTCTGAGATCCAAGACGAGATTGGATTCTGGATCCTAGAATGGATTTTGGATCTGAAATCTGAGATCCAAGACGAGATTGGATTCTGGATCCTAGAATGGATTTGGATCTGAAGTCTGAGATCCAAAGTGAAGTTGGATTCTGGATCCTAAAATAGAATTGGATATGAAGTCTGAGACCCAAAGGTAGAATTGGAATCTGGGTCCTGGAATGGATTTTGGATCTATAATCTGAGATCCAATGTAGAATTGGAATCTAGATCTAAATGGAATTTTGGATCTTAAGCCTGAGATCCAAAGTGTAATGGGGAACTGGATCCTAGAATGGATTTTGGATCTGAAGTCCAAGATCCAAAGTGAAGTTGGATTCATACTTAGAAATCTGGATCCAAATTGAGATTAGGATCTAGCTTTGGACTTTGGAATTTCAAAGTTGATTTCAGAATGATTTTCAAAGTCAATTTGGACTTTGAACTTGAATTTGGAACAATGAATCAAATTGAATTTTAAACTTTGAATTTGATTTCAAAGTTTGGAAATGAGATAGAATTGAAATAGGAATTTGAAGAAGAGATATTTACAATCACTTGGATTTTAAAAGGATTTTTTTTGAAAATATGATGCAATTCTATCCTAAATGATGAAATGAATTTAAAAAGAATTTGGAAATTGGTTTTTGAAAAGCTATCTCATTCTTTAAGTGAATTAAGAATGAGGTTGAAAGATATAATATATCCTTGACTATGGTCATTGAATATATTATATAATAACCACATTTAAATTCAAGTGAAGAATAAAATACATTTTTGGTGCTTTTATAGAATTTAAAATGAAATTAACTCTCAATATACCCTGACTATGGCCATTGGTATGTATATTGAATTAATTTTAGATTAAATTCTAATAAAAGAGGAAAATATTTAAAGAAAATATGATGGTTTTTGAAAAGGGATCCAGTGTGGGTCCAGTGTTATTTTATAAAAGATAAAAATACTAAGTTTTGTTTACATCCCGACTATGGCCATTGATGTAAATCGTCAACTTAGCATTAATTACCTCCTACGGAATGGTGCACGTGCCATTCGTGTTGCCATTTGTGAGAGTTTGAGAAATAAAAGCAAAAATGCATGAAAGCAAGTAATTTCATGATATTTATAATGCTCATACATTCTATCTAAAACTGGAAAATGTAAATTCTCATTAAAGTCTAGCTATTACAACTCATAAAATCAAATTTACAACTTCAAATAATGGCCTTTTCCACATGTTTCCTGCAAAACAACTGGGTTAGTATGAAAAGGGAAGAAAAATTTACACATATCATGTGGATATCTACAAAAAAATGTTCATATGAATGATGAAAAGACAGAGGGAATGATATGTATGCTTATACATATATATATATATACATGTATATGTTATATATATATAGGTATATATAGGTATCTATATATGTGGATATACATGGCATGAGAAAGGAGATGAGTTAATGGGTTACAAGTAATGGAGCTGGATGATAGTGGTAGTAAGCTACAGCCAATGTGGCAGTGGCTGTGGGAAAGCAGCAACACAGGTGGACATGATATTATTCTAAGGGAGCATATGATGACAGGATATAGTAGGAGCAGCAATGCCAAACATTGCCGCAAATGGTGGCAGGTAGCATGATGCAGAAAATGAAAGTCTGGTTTTATGTCAGCAGGTGGAGGGTTTTGAGTTGGAGCCTGCTAAAGTAGAGGTGGTAATAAAATACATTCATGTTGTGCAGGTAGAGAGCCTCCATCATCATCGGCTTCCTGAGCTCCAGGATGTTGCACTTTGACAGCAGTAAAAAAAAAAAGTTTCTATTCTTCTCATCCTTGCCTAATGTATTGGGGCAATTGGAGCATAGCCAATGAGACTTTTAGCAAACTCATAATGTGAGGAGCATAATATGATGGTATGGCGAGAGTGTGAGTAGTATATGCACCAAAAGAGGTGTTATTGTATAACAAATGGTGTAGGATGAGAAAGTGAAATGGCTTGGCAGTGGAATACACTATAATTTTGCTATTATGGCACAGAAAATACTGTAGTGACTGTAGATATCAAGCTATCATCGTCATATTTGTAACCTCCAGAAATTTCTGACCCTGTTGCAATTCCCGCATCCTTTTAGTGCAGATGCGTCACTAGCCATTGCAACTGCATCATTCTGGTATTGTAGTGAATCAACCAACATGTATTTGGGGGAAAAACTCAATTATGGTAAAAAGTACCATACGTTGCAGGACTAATATTTTCTTAATAGCAGGAAGTTCTTCAAATTCCGAAGCAACGTAAGATCAAGCAGATGATTAGAAAGACCTTAATTTGGTGGCATAGGGGCCCTGCAGTGAATTTGTCATCACTAGGGACAACTATACCGCCAACGCATGCAATATAACATAGAATGGGAGATAGTTCACAAATGTAGCAAAAACACCTACATGATGGGTACTGAGATTGAGCTGAAATGTGCTATTTATGAGGCTTCGCAATCCTTTATGAAAAATTCAATTGACAAAACAATGCTACAGTTCTACACTCAACCCATTGATCAACGATACAGGGGTCAGTATTATGGAAGTCATGCATCAGATAGAATATTCGAGATGAGCACTTAGCAGGGGACAATCCTGGACTGGGATAGTTTTGAATAACAACACGGGAAGAAAACAGGAAAATTAAAGATACAAAGCAGGAGATCAATTTAAGCATAAACGAAAATAAATAAATAAAATGACAACGCACTAATAGGAATGTAACGATATCTATGCTAAATTAATCTAGTTCATTCAATTGAAATTATCATAGAAACTCATGCATAACATGGAAAGGAAATGATGCTTATGTTCAGCTGAAAGGCTAAAAGGGAGTAAAATGCACAGTGGGTGAAATACGGATGAATGAATACTTAGATTACAGAGTAACCAATGGATGCCATGGAAATCACATGAAATGTGATATGGGAATATTGTGAAAATAGATGTAGGTAAGGTAAAGAAATGATGCAAAAACCTAAATATATATATAAGAGTTGATGACAAAAAAATAAAAAAAAATGATACTCAACACTTACATAACATGGATATATATTAATGGGGTCAGGAAACTACACGAATCTTGTATCTGATATCATAGGTCCTTAAAACAGGGAATTTAGATCCTTGGGTGATCAGCAGTGAACATGATGCCCAAAAATCAATGGGTGGCAAAAAAAAAATGGTGGACCAGAATTGGAAAAACATCAGACATCGTGAAAATGTACTGGAATGAGTGGTACTTCAAATGGATGAAATGTCGTGAACCATAAAATATGATTACGAGGACAATCAAGTGCCAACTAAAATAAGAAACCAAATATATATTGGAACTTAAACTGCCGAGTGAAACTTAAAAAAAAAGGAATCAAGACCGTTGTGATCACCAAGATCAACTGGCCGTTAAACATGAAAACGAACAAAATCTCGAAAAATGAGCAGTTAATTAAAACAATCAGAGATTCGATCCTTGATACACAAACCGATTGCTGAAAGAAAATTGGAAATCAGACATGGAAGAGAAATTGTGCAAAAAAAAAAAGGAACAGAAATATCAATAAGAAATTACCAAAAGAGATCAAAGTGTAAACAAGAAATTGAAGAACAGAGAAGAAGTTTAAGACATAGATATGAAGTGGTGAATCAAACAAGAAAATCGGATTGAGACTCAAACGAGCCATATGAGCTTATTGAATATGATAGCATAGGCAAAAACGAAAGTAAATAAATTACACAATAAAAAAAATGTTGGAGCACGATGATCCCGTTGATGTTGCACTACTGTGGATCGATTTTGCTATAATCAAATCAATATCACAAAAGGGGTGCTTGAATTAAGAAACGAGCAAAAGAGATTTCAAGAAAAATCGGGAAAATCAGAGGGAGGAGGAACACTTACCGCAATTCTGTGTTATAGGGTCGATTTTTTTTTTTAGGCAATCGGTAAGAAGATCAGAAGGTGGGAAGCAGAGGGGAGAAAAGGACTCTTACCGACCTTTTGCAGAGGGGGGAAAGTGCCTCGAAGGGTGCTGAAGGGGGATTGCTACAGAAATCTGGAATGAAGGAGTCCTTCAGTAGCCTGGAGGGGTGGCTTGTTGGATGACAATTGGATTGAGAAACTTTGTTCTGAGGAAGAACCGATGGAGTTGCTGGGTTGTAATGGGTATATGAAGGTTAGATTATCGACACCAGAGGAAAAAGATGGGTTTGATGGATTTTTGCAGGAAAAAACTTGATGAAGAAGACGCTGATAATGGATGCCCAGCCCTTCTCCTTCATACCCTTTTTAAGGAAAGGAAGGAAGCTTCTGGAAATCCTCCGTTGAAGATGGAAGGTGTGAAGGAGAAGGGTTCGTTCTAGATCAACGATGGAGAGAGGAGGAAAGAACGTGCGGGAAGAGTCTGTTAGAGCTTTTTTTCTTTTTTTCAAAAAGGTGGTCCTCTTTTAGGAAGATTTTTGAAAAGTGATTTAAGTTGAGGTTTTTGGCAAAATGGCTTCAAAAGCTTGAAAATCATTCATTATTCTTGTAGCTTTTCCCAATTTTTTGGTTTTTATGTTATTTTTCCATTTTTTTTGTATTTTAGAATGAAATCCTAAAGTTCTACGAGAAAACTTAATTTTTTGTGTTTTTGCAAAAATATTTACAAAAGGAAATTTTTCTGAGAATTTAAAAGTTATTTTGAGAAAATTTCTTCAGAAATGGGTTTGGATCCGGATTTTGAGGAAATATGGATTTAAAATACTGGATTCAGATCCGGAATTGAATTTGAATATATCAATATGGAATTTAATTCAGAAAATCTGAAGAATGACTGAAATTTATCTTTGACATTGCTTTGGTTTTCTCAGAAAATGGAGTCAGGGGAAAAAGGGTCATTTTGCAAATCTTTGAAAAATTTGGGGTGTTCACAGATGCCCCTCTTTGCTACTAAACCGGTTGAAAGCTGAGCTTAGTGGCAAAGATAACACTCCAAATTTTAAAATGCCCCAGTCAACAGATTTGAACTGGGTGTGGAAGAATTATTTTGGAAACATGACTTCTCAGGCTTAAAACCTTATCCTGAATGGTTTTGGGGGGATGAAATCCTCGAAAATGGTATGATTGAGTAGAAAATGAGGAAATCGTGATGGGACTTTGAGTGAATATCCCAAAATGGTGGAATAAGAATTTTGATCAAGTAAGATACACTTTTTGGAATGATTCAGGTTTAGCCGTTAACCTGGATGGGATGAAGATATATCAAAAATGAATTTGAAATGAGGAAAGGAATACACGAGGACCTTGATGGGACTGGCAATCCCAAGGCTCACCTGGCTATGTTCTTTGCAGAATGCAATAGATTCAAGAGAGACAATCGCGCTTTGTTTATATGCTTTCCTCGCAGTCTAGAGGTGATCATGCATAATATTTGCATTTTATTAATCATTATTTATGCATGATCCGTGTTAAAATCGCTCTAAAAACCCATTTTTATTGTTAGTTCTGAGAAATTGCATTGAATTGAATTGAATTTTATCAGAAAATCATATTTTTCAAAGCTTTCCCTGCATATATTTTTTTAGTGTTTCTATTATAGTTAGAATGTCTTAATCATAGTTTAGTTTGCTTAGGTTTTTATTAGCTAATTTTTAATCAGTTTAGGAAGTTTGTTTGTTTGTTTTTAGACAATAAAACATGTTTTACTAAAATGGGTCTTTTGAAAAATATTGAAAATTGTGGACTTGTTTTGAATTTTTTTTTTGTTTTACTTTAATTTAATATTATAAGTAGCCTTCTACAGCAGAAAAAAGGGATGTCTCTCTCTTGGAAACTCATGCCCCCTCCCTCTCCCTCCCCCTCTCTCTCTCTCTCTCCCAACCGGTTTCTTCTTCTTCTTCTTCTTCTTTTCCTCTTTTTCTTTCCTTCCTCTACCCTTTCCCTTCACCAACATCTTCTTCATCGTCTATCATCAAGGGGTGCAGCGTGACAGGCATAGATCGTGAGAGGCCGCTCTCTCCTCAACCCCTCTGTGGAGGCAACCCTCAACGAGAAGCGGTGGAACGTGCGATAAAGCTATTTTCATACCTCAGAAAGACCCTTAAGGGAGCCCTCAGAAAAGCAAAAGTTCAAGAAAACATGCATTACCTCAAGAAGGGACAAGAGGACTCGAAGCACTGAAGCCTTCTCTTTTCTTTTTAGATTAGGGTTCTATTTCTGATATTTATTCATTTAATTGGGTCTGTAATAAAACCATTTATTTTGTTTAAGCCCTCTGCGTAGGGCCATACTCCCTTAGTTATTTAATTATTTAATTTATTCTTTTACTTTTGGCAATAAAGAGTAGTTTAGTGTGTGTTTGAATACAAGTATTTCCCGTTCCCTGAGATCGACCCGGACTCCACCACTTGTGTGAGCCGGTTTTTATATTTTTGGTGTCTCGCTTTCACTGGATTTTCATTAAAAAAAATTTTGTTTTAAAAAGAGTTTTCATAAAACTCACACCAAATTTTGGCGCCGTTGCCGGGGAACGACGTAATATTAGTATTCGCTTTATTGCCTAGTGTTTGTTTGCATTTAGGTTTAGAACCACGTATGTGCATATCTTAGAGACGAGCTTACTTTTCTGCACAACCCACCCATTAGGATCCCCTTAGAGGTGACTGTGTACGATTGGTACCGTACACATAGATTTCATATTTTTTATGCATAATCTCTGTTATGTGTAACTGCGTGGTGTTTGTTTAGTTTTTGTTGTTTTTAGTTTACTCGCTTTGTGGTTTGCGTGGTTTGGCCGCTTAGTGCATTAGTTAGTTAGAAAACCCAAATTAGGACGTGTGCTACACCGGTCTACTCCAAGGTGTACGCAATGGCTGACGATCATCAATTGATCTGTCCTTTGTGGGAGTACTTCATGCCAAATACGTATACTCCCACCTCTTGCATCACGAGACCTGATGTAGGAGCGAGCCATTTTGAGATTAAGGCCAGTGTGATTCAAATGCTACCTTCGTTTTATGGCCTTAGCAATGAAGACCCATATCGTCATCTCGACGAATTCCTTGAGATTTGCTCGACAGTGCGAATCAATAATTTTGGAGACGACGCTATGAGGTTGACTTTGTTTTCGTTCTCTCTCAAAGATAAAGCCAAACACTGGCTAAAATCTCTTGAGACGGTTCGTATTACTACTTGGGAAGGAATGCAGCGCGAATTTCTAAAAAAGTACTTCCCAATTGGTAAAACAAATCAGTTTCGTAAAGCTATAACCAGTTTTTCTCAAATTGAGGGAGAACAGTTTCACGAGTCTTGGGAGAGATTGAAAGATCTTCTCCGCAAGTGTCCCCATCACAAGGTGCCTCGTTGGCAGTTGGTGCAGTATTTTTATGACGGGCTTACTGAAAAGCACCGTCAAATGGTTGATTCGTCTTGTGGGGGCACTTTTATGCTCAAGAGTGAGGACGAGGCATGGTCTCTATTCGAGACCTTGAGTGAAAACACAATGCATCATACCTTGTCTTCACGGCTCGATAGGACTACATCTCTGTCTAGTGGTCCTAGGAAAGTTGGGATTTCCGAAGTTGGGTCCGAGTTAGAATTGCGTACCAAGGTTGACCAGTTGACTAGGAAGTTAGATCAATTCCTAGCCAATTCTTCGAGAAGTCCAGTAGAAAGAATGTGCGAGCTATGTGCTAGCCCTGCACACTGTGTTGCGGATTGTTCGGCAGCGCCATTATATCCTGAATTTATTCAGGAGCAGGCAAATGCTGCCCAAGGTTTCGCTAAACCCATGTTTGATTCAGTTACATCCTCATATAACCCAGGTTGGCGAAACCAGTTTATTTCCCCATCCCATCAGCCTTCCCAAACACAGTATAGACCCAGTAACCCTTCATAAGGTTACTCGCATCCTATATTTCCACAGGTTCATCCCCAATATTGTCTACCTTCTCTTCAGGAGCCCATTCCAAGTTCATCATTCCAGGAGAAGATGTTAGAGGTCTTTTCTGATATCAAGGCCACTCTTTGCTCCCATACGCAGTCAATAGCCAAGCTAGAGACTCAAATGGGACAGTTAGCTCAGACATTGAGTAGACAAAGTCTGAGAAACCTTTATAGTCAGTCTGTTGTCACATCAAAGGGAGAGGATTCTATGTCATTTGACTTGCAACCCAATGCTTCACATCATGCGCAAGTCGAATCTGTTACATTCCTTCAGAGCGGGAAGGCGTATCATCCCATTCAGGAATCGATTCATGAGCCCCATATCATTTTCAATGACGAGTCGATCTCCATGATACCTCAGCAGAAGGGGCCTGGCCCACAGCATGCATTATCATCATATATTCATAAAGCCTCATTTTCTCAACCTTTAGGATCACTGATTGCTTTTAGTAAGCAAGAGGTACAGATGCAGAAGGTGCTTGACCAAGTCAAGCCAGATCATATTCACCACTTGGCTGAAGTTGCATTCATTGATAGTTGGTCAGTCTTAGACTCTCATTTTATGACTAGTCTCTCAGATGAGACTATTCTTCATCCTTCTTGTCCACAGAGTCATGATATTACATTTAGAGGTAGAAGGGATGGGAACACAGTGCGTAGTGTCACAAATGACACTCTTTTTCTCAGAGAGCCTGATTGAGCACGACTTCACATCCATTGATCTCATGGACGATGAAGGATTTCCAGAGATCCGTCTGGCTGGGGACGTAAAACTTGGCGCTTTATGGGAGGCAACCCATATTTTTGATGTACCATTAGTAGCTTTAATATTTTTTTGTTTTTAGGTAGTTTTTCTTCATGAGCGTCAAGCCTAGATCATGTATGTATTGCATTCTTTTGCATATCTCTATGAGTTGTAAACTGTGAAACAGGTGGAACCTATGCAGAGCCATTCGCATGCCGTATCAGGTAAGGTTTCACAGTGTAGATCAGGTGACTTCTACTCCTTTTTCTCTCATTTATTTTTGTTTTCATATGCATTCCCTTAGTTTCATACAAGCATGGGGGAGTGCCACTGAGGACAGTGTCATTTAAGCATGGGGGAGGGTGTAGTTTGCACACTTAATTTTTTCATGTCTTTGTACTTGCATCTTTATGTCAACTCATAAAAATTAGGCTTTTAGGGAACGAGTTTGAACTTATATGACTGCTTTGCAACATCTAATGTCTTTAGAGAATTTTTAAGCCCCACGAAAAACTTTTTCTAACACGAATCTAGAAAACCATGGTTGTTTATGTGGATTTCAAAGAAATGATTATAAATGCATGTTAGAGTCTATTTTGAATCACAAGTATGAATATGCACAGTTTTATTTTGGAAAACTAAGCAAATGAACAACGTTGCAAAAGAGCTCAAAAAGTGACGAGCATACGTTTAGTTGTTTGATATCTTCGTACTCCCTAGTAGCTGGGCTTAGACACAAGTTGAAGTGTTTGAGTCCACGTTGAAAAGGATAACAAAGCAAGTCAATTCTTTGTCTACGTTGATATCTGTGACCTACTTTGTTCGAGCAAGTAGAGCCTGAGGGGTGTTTACACCTGATGCCCTAAAGTCATCTGGTTTGGGAGCCATCAGCTTGAAAGCCCGTTACATGGACATTATAGAGAGCCTAATAGATATTGACATTGCACATGACAAAGAAGTAGACTATACGTAAACTATAGAAAATTGAAGGTCTAGTGACTGGTGCCCTAAGGTCGTCTGGCCTGGGAGTCACTGACCCAAAGCTCGTTACACGGGTCACAAAAACTGGAAATTGGGTATAGTGCTCAGAATTTTTTTTAAAAAAATATGGAAAATTGAAAATCAAGAAAGAGAAAAGAGCGTAAAAGAGAAAAGTTCATTGCTTAAAAGCAAATATTGAGGAAACCTGTGCAGAACACATATGAGTGAGGATAAGTAAATAATGATATGTATGTATTTGAATTTCTGAGGATGAAACATAAATGATTATGTTATTTAGAAAAGTGAAAGAAAATATTTTATTCTGTGGTGGCAAGTAGAAGACTCTAATCATGTTTTGATGATGCAATGGCATGAAATATTTGTGGAAACGAACTCCTTAACTGCCTAATGCTTTGTGTTTTAAAATTTTTATGCATACTTGACACAGATGTTTGTGGGTAGCATCACTGCAAAAACTCACGAGACCTTACTCGTCCATTGGGGCAACCCAGGGGTTGAAAGGGCTTGTTGCATATGCTAAATGCAACTGTGATTCCTACGAAAGTGAGTTAGGTATTTATTGTGTGTCTAGTTTAGTATTTTTATTTTTGCTTCAGTTTGCTCGAGGACTAGCAAACGATAAGCATGGGGGTATTTGATCATGCATAATATTTGCATTTTATTAATCATTATTTATGCATGATCCGTGTTAAAATCACTCTAAAAACCCATTTTTATTGTTAGTTCTGAGAAATTGCATTGAATTGAATTTTATCAGAAAATCGTATTTTTCAAAGCTTTCCCTGCATATATTTTTTTAGTGTTTCTATTATAGTTAGAATGTCTTAATCATAGTTTAGTTTGCTTAGGTTTTTATTAGCTAATTTTTAATCAGTTTAGGAAGTTTGTTTGTTTGTTTTTAGACAATAAAACATGTTTTACTAAAATGGGTCTTTTGAAAAATATTGAAAATTGTGGACTTGTTTTGAATTTTTTTTTTTGTTTTACCCTAATTTAATATTATAAGTAGTCTTCTACAGCAGAAAAAAGGGACGTCTCTCTCTTGGAAACTCATGCCCTCTCCCTCTCCCCCCCCCTCTCTCTCTCTCTCTCTCTCTCTCTCTCCCAACCGGTTTCTTCTTCTTCTTCTTTTCCTCTTTTTCTTTCCTTCCTCTACCCTTTCCCTTCACCAACATCTTCTTCATCGTCTATCATCAAGGGGTGCAGTGTGACGGGCATAGATCGTGAGAGGCCGCTCTCTCCTCAACCCCTCTGTGGAGGCAACCCTCAACGAGAAGCGGTGGAACGTGCGATAAAGCTATTTTCATACCTCAAAAAGACCCTTCAGGGAGCCCTCAGAAAAGCAAAAGTTCAAGAAAACATGCATTACCTCAAGAAGGGACAAGAGGACTCGAAGCACTGAAGCCTTCTCTTTTCTTTTTAGATTAGGGTTCTATTTCTGATATTTATTCATTTAATTGGGTCTGTAATAAAACCATTTATTTTGTTTAAGCCCTCTGCGTAGGGCCATACTCCCTTAGTTATTTAATTATTTAATTTATTCTTTTACTTTTGGCAATAAAGAGTAGTTTAGTGTGTGTTTGAATACAAGTATTTCCCGTTCCCTGAGATCGACCCGGACTCCACCACTTGTGTGAGCCGGTTTTTATATTTTTGGTGTCTGGCTTTCACTGGATTTTCATTAAAAAAAATATTGTTTTAAAAAGAGTTTTCATAAAACTCACACCAAGAGGGCACTGCCGCCAAATGATATTCAGAGCACATCAATCCCATTGAGTTGAAGGAATTCGACAAGGTGGTTAATCTTTTCATTGAGCAATTCTTGTTCAATACCGAGGTGCTACTGTAAACACCCCAAATTTTCACTCACCTTCCTGATATCTCTATCAATCAGCACATTTCAGTTCTCCGGAATCAATGAAGGGAAAAATGGTCATTTTTTGAGATTGAACCTTGCAGAAAGTCTAAAATTTCATTTTTGAGCCTCAAAATTTCTATATTTAGGTTCAAAGACATCTTCAAACTGCAAATTTTCAAAATTCTATTCCTGACAAGAAGTTAGAATTTCCAATTTCTGGTTCAGAGTAACATTTCTTGAAACAAGTCTTTGCATCGCATTGCATGAACAATTCATATCATTTCACTGCACATGTCATTTCGAGGTCCAGAAACTCTCGATTTCAAAAATTCTCAATCCAGATTCGAGTTTTAACTCTTTTCAAAATTGATTTTAAAACCCTGGGTTTTCAAAATTGCCAATATTTCCCATTTTACCCCCAGGACTTTTTAATTTCAAAAGTTTTTCTCAGGAAAACAATCTGGATATTTTGATATTGATTTTAAAGATTTTATCTCAAAACTTTTTACAGAAAGATTTTAAAGCTCTTTACAAAAAATTTTGTATTTTCTTCATCCATATTTTTGCCCTGAAAAACCATTTTTTTTCCAAATTCTTGAAAACAAACAAAGTTTTATCTCGTATTACAAAAATTCCAAAAAAAAAGAAGTTTATTTCTTCTATTTTTATTTTCAAATAAATGGAGCGGGACCCAC
The DNA here is from genome assembly GCF_984573655.1 of Nuphar pumila. Lineage (NCBI taxonomy): Eukaryota > Viridiplantae > Streptophyta > Magnoliopsida > Nymphaeales > Nymphaeaceae > Nuphar > Nuphar pumila. Next base: position 48,465,541 of record NC_143264.1, on the reverse strand, counting down.
CCGGAGATCGCACCAATTTGCAAATTCCTATTTTTCATTTCTTAATGTTATTTTTTTTAGTTAGTGGGCCCACACAAATGTGGCACCCCTCTTGAAAATAAAAGATTTGCCAAAAACAAAATAAAACTTTATTTTCCAAAAGGATTTTAAAAGTGGGTTGAGGTGGCATTTCCATAAAAGCCTCTCATTTATTTCAATATTCATTTTTTTTTTCTTTTTATTGGTTTGCTTACATAAATTTTTTTTTAAGGAAACAACCTTAAATGGCACAGCCGAACTTTCCTAAGAAAAAAAAATGTTTACTTTACCTAAAATATTAGGTAAAATAAACCAAAATTTTTCAAAAGGCCAAAAGTCGTCCCCTCTCAAAGGGCGACATTTCAAAATTTTCAAAAGTTTGTTTTAAAGATTATCAAAACCTTTCAAAGGTGGAATTCGAAAATTTTCAAATTTTCATTTTGAGATTTCAAACGATTTCAAAATCTGGGGTAACGCCCCAAAATCTGCGGGTTTTTTGGAAAACCTAATGAAAATCTTTAAAAGGAGACTCTATTGATCGCAGAAAGGGGGAGGTGGTTTTGGAGATCAATTTTTTTTTTTGAAGATTTTGACTTCGTCTTGGAGGGTTGCAACCGTCCTTCAGGAGAACACTCAAAAGCCAATACAAGAGAAAGGGGGCTGGCCAATTGATTGCTTGACATTGCTATTCTTATCGCAGGAAGTGTTGGGCCGTGGGGTCTTTCCCCTTTGGGAAAATCTACCTCTTCCATCCAGATTGCCAGAACTCCCGTTTGCTGGCCATGTGGTGGAGGCCTTTCAATTTCCTTCAGCCCAATAGAAGAGGAGCAGGCTCGTTATCGCTGGTTATAGGAGATTCACAAGACCTTCTTCCCATTTCCTTCAGTCCATCAGAAGAAGATCAAACCCTCCATTGACTGTTGATTGTGAAGGTGGGCTCACCTCTTCCTTCAGCCTCTCCACCGAATCTCTTCTCTGCCGTAAAGTTTTCCCCATTTAGGATGTCGTTTCTTCCATCCAGATTGCAGGAAAAACTCTAACCCTTGGCTGGACGTGTGATAGAGACATTCTTCCTGTTTTCCTTCAACCAATTCAGAAGAATATCGACCCTTTCTTGCTGGTGACAGGCGATCTAGCAGGGGATTCATAAGACCTCCTTCCCATTTTCCTTCAACCCAGCAGCAGAGGATCCTTGGCCAATGGATTTTTTTTAGCCTTTGGTTCTTATTGCAGGAAGCTCTGGCCAAAAGAATAGTTGTGACGTGTTTTGGTTTCCAGCCACCTGATCTGAGTTTGGACTGGTGAGTATGTGAGGTTTTCGTTTTTCTTTTCTGTTTGTGTTTTAGCGATTTCTTTACAGGAATTGTTACTTGAGCACGTCTGAATATTCTGTAGCTTTTAGCATTTTGTGTTGCTTATTCTTTGTAAATCTTTAGTCTTCTGCACTTTTTAGCTTTTTTTTTATTGCATTATAAAATGATATGTAGCTTCCTTATTCTGATTTATGTTGAGGTTGGTCTCCTGGTTCCATTTTATTGAATATCAGCTATCTCGATGAATGCATTATGATTCATTCAAACGATTTTTTTTATCCTTCTCTTTTGGAAAATAAGATTGATTAGAGAGTCATTTGAGGTTGTATTTAGCAGCTTGATTGACATCACTCTGGACTCATTTTGGTTGATATTTGCTTTGTTGTTTCTCAAGTGGTACTTTGGTAGGCATTTTAGTGCTCAAAAGTGTCTAAGTAGATGCTACAGGATATCAGTTAATAACTGTATGTTTCCATTTGTTTGAGGATATTGATTTGTCTCTACCATAGTTGGAAATTATTCTGGAATGGACATGTTGGAACTTGAGTCTTCTTTTCCTGGTGAATCAGCTTGTCTCAATTCATTAAATGACTGAAATCAATCTAATAACAGGGAACAAAGCATCATTAATCTTGGATTCTCACTGTATTCGATTGCAATTCCTCATTTAGATGTACAATAAAATGCGTTGTGTCAAAGGTGCTATGTCCTTGACTTAGTCATTGGATATTCTACTGCAAAATGTACAAACATTTCCTTGATTTGCTGAATGTTGGTATAATAAACCACATATTGATATTTAGCATACCAACAATATATTTATATGTGTGTATTAATGCCCTTTCTGTATTGTATGTTTGAATATCAAGAGTGTATTGGTACAGTCATTGAAGCATCTCCATATTTAGCCTTTTGCATATTCATAATGCCTCTTTTGATCGTTTACATCACATTAGCTGATATATCTATAACATATCCTGAATTTTTTTTTTTACAATATCAGTGGATTCTTCAACAGCCTATTCATGGAGATGCCCTTCAAGTAGACATCCATTACATACTAGTCAATTCCATTTTCTTAGAAAGCAAATTCCAAATCTCAAAAAATCGATTTTCTCAAGATTCAAGTTTTTCTGAGAATTCATTTTCCATTCCAATTTCTGATTTCCAATGAAATTTAATGATTTTCCCAGGAATTCCATTTTCAAGCACTTTTCCAATCATTCTTAAAGAATATTTCAATTTTCCAAAGCAAACATCATGTTTCTCAAACTTTCATTATTTTCAAAATTTCATAGCACAAACCTGATTCTCTGTGCATTCTAGGAAAAATAGAGCATAATTTAGATATTTGTGTAACGCCCCAACTTTTTATAGTAAAAATTTTGGAGTAAAATTTTTTTTTTTTGAAATAGCGGAAGTGCGTAAAATACAAGTCAGGCGCATTACAGGGTAAAACAGAAAAGTACTAAACATACCATTCATTAATTGAAACATTAATGTCATTAATTACATCCCATAACAGAATTGTAAATCTACTAATCAGAGTTCAAACATAAAATACTGAATAAATGAGATCTCTTGGCTTTATCCAAAACGACACCCCGATGCTCCAATTAGTTGCTACCTGAAAAACATTTAAAGCAGAAGGGTCAGACTCCCCTGTCTGCGTAAGAAGCATTATATTTATATGTGGTGCTCAGTGACCTGTGTACAAATATGTGCAAGTACTGCAGATATAACTAGCATGGAAGTTTATAATATTCTAAGAAGATGATTATGCTTTCTAATTCAAGATACAATGCAAAGGATGACTGAACTAGAAGTATATTTATCCACATTAGTACAAGCTGTAGATTCCACAAGTTTTACTAAAGTCAACTCAACAGAATGTAATTCTTCAGAGGTAAGTTTCTAGTCAACTTAAATTATTTAATGCTTATCTTACTCTTACCATGTGGGTACTCACAGGCATAGACCTCGTAGCGGACCGAGACCATACGGGGGTCTATTATTTAATAACCCGTATGACTAGCCGTACGGATATCCAAAGGGGATGGTCAGTGACCGAGAGAGAACTCCCCAGTGGCTAGAACAAAAATTAGGATGCACCTTGTACTTCTGCAGAAGACTTGGATCTACCACCTAGGACATACTGGTAGTCCTGGTCCCCTAACTTCGTGGACTGGGGACCGGGTGAGACGCCTAGCTCTCACAAGAACAAGAATGTCCACGAAGCTTGTACCACCTACCCTCTCCAAGGTAGACCATGGGTCCAGTAACATACACCATCTTTCAGGTGTACCCAGAGCCCTGGGAAACCAGTAACATATACCATTTTCAGGTATACCCAGAATCCAACATATTTAATTTATATGTGTATAAATTTTCAATCTTGTTTGTTTGGATCCAGTAACATACATCTTCTTTCAGATGTACCCAGAACCCTGAGAAACCAGTAACATATACCATCTTTCAGGTATACCCAGAATCCCACATATTTAATTTATGTTTATAAATTTTCATTCTTGTTTGTTTGGATCCAGTAACATACATCTTCTTTCAGATGTACCCAGAACCTTGAGAAACCAGTAACATATACCATCTTTCAGGTATACCCAGAATCCCACATTTAGGTTATGTGTGCATATTTTTATTTTATTTTATTTATTCTTATGTGCAAGTCATTGCACCACAGGGGATTTTCAAAACCCCAACTCATACTCAGGTTGATCTTAGTATATGCACATTACCCATCGAATGCCTCAAAGGCATCAACCACAATTTCTCATAATTCTGGTTCAACTTTGTGTCAAGTACTCAAACATTCGGCATTTTCAGTTTTGTTTATGAGCTCGAGTGTACATTTCGTACCCCCACTGGTTATGCCGCAACATGGCATTATCCAACTTTATCATGTGTGTTCCATGTATTGGACATAATCCTAAAGTCCATATGTGAATCACATATTTAGTTTACCATCAAAACTATTTCCTTCATAGATATTTCAATTGCATTTCTCCTAAAAAGTCTTTAGAAAAACTTTTCTAAAAGAACCCTTCACGAAAATCATTTTAGAAAACTCTTTACTCAATTTTTCATGTTTATTAGTCAACCAATAGGCTCACCGCTCGACCAACCTTTTTGGCTTCAAATCTTCTAAGCAAAACGTTATTTTTTTGAAAAATTAGTCGACCGAAGAATTTATCAGTCGACCGGACAGAATGTCTGTTTTCTGGAAAAGTTTAGCAGCAGTCGACTGAAGGGTTTATCAGTCGACTGATCATAAAATTAGTCGACCGAAAGTTTTATCAGTCAACCGGACAGAATGTCCGTTTTCTGGAAAAATTTAGCAGCAGTCGACTGAAAGGTTTATCAGTCGACTGATCATAAAATTAGTCGACCAAAAGTTTTATCAGTCGACCGGACAGAATGTCCATTTTCTGGAAAAATTTAGCAGCAGTCGACTGAAGGGTTTATCAGTCGACTGAACAGAATATCAATTTTCTGAAAATTTTAGCATCAGTCGACTGAAGGTTTTATCAGTCGACTGATCCGAATATCTATTTTCTGGAAAATTTTTAGCATCAGTCGACTTAAGGTTTTATCAGTCGACTGAACAGAATGTCTGTTTCCTGGAAATTTTAGCAGTAGTCGACTGAAGGTTTTATCAGTCGACTGAACATATTATCAGTCGACTAACTATTGTCTCAGTCGACTAATTTTGCCGTTTTTCTGTAACTTTTAAAAGGGTGTATCTTTTTATTTTTCAAACATTTTGATCATTCTAAATGGACTGTTTTGCCACCCCTTTCATCCTCAATGTATGGAATCTTTCAACTATAAATATGAGTGCATTCCACACTCAAAAACATCGAATCCAATCGAATTACCCAATAGGAATGATATATCTTTATTTTACCATGATGTGAAATAGCAATCACGTATACATAACTTCAGACCTGATTAAAACCATTCAATCTACAAAGTATGAAAGGTGTATTGAACAAGAAAATACAACCAAACAATAATTTCATGAACAATAATCCAAGATACTTAAGGTTCCACGCCATTTGCCTACTTTATTTTTGTTTCGATCTTGAATCCGTCATGGCTAACACCCACACCAAAAATATATGCATTTTCCTACATAGATTCGAACTGTAGGTTTTGATATGAGTACTACATATCACCAGGCACACACATAGGAACAAAATGCCCTTACAAAGAACACCACAGTGCCCCAACGTTGGCCAAGGGTGAGAACCATTGGCTGAACCACTACATATTAACCTATTGGCGAGTAGGTGTTTCCGCTCATGCCACCTCGGTCTCGAGGCCCTAAACATTCCTATATACAGGTGGTGCTTGTCGCGTAAACTCCATGATATTGCAACATAGATGTGCAACAAGGCATCAACCACTTACATACAAATAGCAATGCTCCTTACCTCTTTGGAGTCTCACGACGGCAAGGCTGCAACCCCTTCTCTTCGTTAGAGCGGCACCCCACGTCGATAATGGATGTTCACGCGTTCAGCAAGGGAGGTCCACACAGTCCAACAATGGAGGCCGACCACCACCGTGAGAGAGAGAGAGAGAGAGAGAGAGAGAGAGAGAGAGAGAGAGAGAGAGAGACGTCTAATGTAACTCCTTACCAAAAATCTCTCATTTAACTCCTCTATTTAGGGGGAAGTTACCAAATTTTCAAGGCATTAAAACTTCACCCAAATCTTATGTTTTTGGTGGGTGATGTCTATTTCCAACAATGCCCCCTCCTGTCTTTGGCATGATTTCCTCTAACTTCCCTCACTATTTGCTTTATGGGTACCCCTCTTCCATGTCACCTGGGATTCTCCTCAATCCTTGGTAGAGCTAGATGAAAAAACCAAAAATTTAGGCTTAACATAATCCCACGTTTTTACCCTTTTCACCAAGGTAGAAAACATTACTTTCTTGTGAAAAAAAATAATTTGCGCACAGGGGGTTTTGAATTGAGGTTGCAACTCTACAACCTTGTGCGTCCTACCATAACTCCACTTCACCACTTATTGTTTACTTTTGCGAAAATATTCTTTTTATGTCATATTGGGACGTTTTTCCTTGTTGATGGATTTCTTCCATTTTCAAGTGGATTTTTCACCCGTTGGTTTTAAACTTGCACTTGCTTACTTTAAATGTGCTTCGGATCTCACGCTATCATCCCGAAAGCATCAGGTTTCCTTACTTGGACTCGTGAATTGGGTCGGATCATCGGATCTCGCCAAGATCCGGATCCAAAACCACTTGTGAGAGTTTGTTATCGGTTTCGTTCTAGAAACCACAAGTCATAAAAATTGTACTGTCTAACTTAAAATCTTACTATTTCACATAACAGATCCCTTTTATTCATTTAGAATTTCATAAATTTCACGGATTTTACAATTTGAGTCAAGTTAAAGCACATAATTGATCCTTGGTTCAATTACCCCTGGTAAAGGTGCCAGGAACGGTTGAACCTCGTACCGACAGGCAAATCCCATTCCACAGAATTTTCTCGCAAATTTTCAAAACGGAGGCGAGTTAATTTTCAAAACGATTTTCAAAACTTTGGTCGAGTTTGACTCCCGAAATTTGTTTCTCTCTCGCAAGAGAGGTGGAAAATTTTTGCGATGATAACAGATGTCTATATGCTAATGAGGGAAATCTGCGTGAAAATGCATGTACATTTAGTGGGTGTTATGATGAATGGTGCCTAACAGGTGCTCGGTAGTGAGGGAATGAAGGGTTGTATGCAATGGCAAGCAAAGAAGGTAATTGTGTACAAGGGCTATAGCAGTCCATAGACTGCTATGGAAGGCAAAAAGCCACAGAAAAGCATGGAGATGCCATGTATTGATGAAGCACAAGCGCTGAAGGTGATGGAAGGTGCGGGAAGTAATATATATATATATATATATATATATATATATATATATATATATATATACACACATAGACAGACATAGATGCGGAGGTATAGGACTGGAAAGGGGATTTGTTGGAAGTGCATGAGGTATGTAAGATGCAGTGGTAGCCTATGTGTTAATGCGGTGAACAGGTGGGGGTGCTGCAAATGGAACGGAGTTATGGATTGGTTGCGGATGGACAACAGGTAGATGGAGTGTGCACAGGCTGTGCAATTGGGGAATGTTGTGCCTATAAGTGATGGTGCTATGATATGGCAAGAGTGCAGCGGTGGGCTGCATGGGCTGGAGATGAAGGCATATGTTATGCAGGTAGGTATTAAATGCAAAATGTATAGTGTGACAGGGAAAAGGTTGTGCACTGGTGGGGTTTTAGCAGAGAGGTGAGGTAGGATGTTTAAGAAGAGTGTAGTGCAAACAATAAAGAAGGCAGCAGATGTGGGTGCCTACAGTGGGTAGAATGCCTATATGCAGGTGGGGATATGAAGGGAATGCACTGTGGAAGTGCAGAAGTAGGGTGTTGTGTATGGGGTGTTATAATGCATGGAAATTGTGGTGATTGAGTGGGAATATAGAGATGCAAATGATATGAATGATGATAAGCAGTGGAGAGGTGTTAAAGCACGTTATAAATGATATTATAGGCATTCGGTGTGTGCGGATGCTGTGTAGGGGAAAGAAGTGAATGGGAAGACACAGACTCATTTGTGAATGAAGACTAGCAACAAGATGATGTGCATGATTTAACATTGATGCAATGTGGAGATGATCTGAATGAGAAAAGAAAAAAAAAAAGGTGACCGTGAATGACTATACTCAGATGCAAGACTATACATTATCTAAAATTTTACAGTCATGTCATGATCGTAAATTCCACCCTGCCTAATCAATATGAAGACATTTTGCCTAAGTAGTTTGCCTTCAGCAGGTTGAGGCCTCACAACTAACGCTGCCATTACCTGATTTTACACAGCAGGCAATATACAATGGAATATGCAGATTACAAGGAATGAGGGAAACAGGTATGACGGGGAGATGCAAAAATTTTAATGATATGCTATTCAGCTAAAATGCAGATGGTGTTGCATGATTATTATAATGATTTGCAGCTGGAGAATAGAGCATGGATAAAAAATACAGAATGTAATACAAACAACAACAATTTGTAGAGAAACTTACAGTTTGTACTCCTCTCTTGCATGGAACTAAAATCGGACTTGTCAATATCCTTAAAATCCTTAATCCTCTGAAATTTTCTCTTGTTCATATCATCACTAGGTCCCAGTACCTTGTTTGTTGAATGCCTATACTTGTTAGAATTGAGAAGCGCACCAAAGGACTCTCTTATTCTGACATAGTTTCAGCAAACGAGGGCATCTATTGATCTGTTTATAACAATGAGTGTTCAAGGGACAAGGTTTCAGCAGAACCAAATTACTTGAAAGCAACAAGATAAAGGATATACATGTGTGGGCACACAACTCCTTCAGAAGCAAGGCTACCCAGAGACCACAAAGGTGCAGACAATAACAAAAAAAATTACCCTCTCTTTCCAGTTGGTTTGGAAACCAAACAAGGATAGAGTGCGTTGTATCAAGGAAATCCAACGGATAGCTAGTAAAGTGAATAATAACAGATAAGATACAGGACTATTTGAAGATCATTGCAAAGCATAACTTAATCGAAAGAAAGTAACCAGAAATTAGCAGGAAATCAAACCACAATATATACAGAAAAAAAGGGAAAATCATAAGTGTCAGCCGATTATCCACAGAGAAATAGCAATTAGATATGAACCAAAAATTACAACAAGTGAAAAAGAAAAGGAGAGCACAAAATTTGAAGGCAACATAAACCACAGACTAGAATGTAATATTGAACGAAATGGCAAAACGAAGAAAAAAAAAATGAGAAGGAAGGACGTAATGTAAGAAATGTAAATTGCCTCAGGGAAGGATTCTAAACATCAGGATTTAATTGCAAAATATGATTCAAAATATTAGAAACAGAATAAAAACAATGCCACTTCAAACATAACTTACGATCAGTCAGCATAACGCAGGTCGCCTTGTAACAGGGGATCGGGTTATCAACCTTTACAGCAAAAGGATGATCACGTTTCGTAAAACCAAAAATAAAAAATTGGAGGCCAACAGGAAATCACAAACAAAAAAGGGTAAAACGATTTTTAACATGGCATTGGAAACCGACATTAATGGAAAGACCAAGGGTGAACCAAACATCATACAAGATCCAGGGATTTGGATATGCGAAGAAAACCAAATACAAGATGCTGATATGCAATGGATCTTCTATTAGAATCGGATTCAAACCCCCTTACAGGACACCAGGTCAGCGCAGGGTGATGAAACCATCTTCAAACGCTCCAATGTGCAGAAGAAAAGAGAAATAAAAACTAAAATAGTAAAAGAATAATCCCATTGTTTGATAATGAATTAAAATACAAATGAGAAACCATGACTAGTTATGCAGGACTACGAGAAGAAGAAAAAAAAAGGAAAGAGAGAGAAAAAAATGTAAACTAATACTACAAAACAACAAACAAAAAAAATGCAGAAATTACAGAGATTCAGAAGTAATTGGCAAAAGAGGAGAAGAAGAGAATGTTGGAACTTGGACAATTCCTTTAATGTAGCAATAGATGGGTCAATCCTGCTATATGCAAGGCGATCCCATCATTTATGCTTAAAAAAAATGAGAGAGAAGAGGTTCAAACAGTAAGCAGAGAAAAGTTTTTTTTTTTGTAGAGAATCTGAAATGGGAGAGAGACGGTTACTCACCTGTAATTCTACAGGGGGGGTGATTGACCTCCTTCGTGGCTTTCCAGGGATTCTAAGAGATTTCTTCAGAAGAGGGAGGAGAGAGAGTAATGGATGATCACAGAGGTTCTGAATGAAGGAGTCAAGTTATTCCCTTCTACTGTGGAGGCCTTCGTGGCTAGGCTTCGATTGGGAAGGAAGAAGCATTGTATAATGCTACAAGGTAATACTTCTTCACCACTCGAGAAGAGAAAGACAAGGAAAATGAGAAAGAAGAGGGAAGAGAAGGAAAAAGGAGAAACTGGAGAAGAGGAATCGAGGGATGCAATGGTGAGGGGAGGTGGACCACGGATGTCGATCACTTCTCTTGTGTGCCTCTTTTAAAGAAGAAAAGGAAGGCTCTGGAAGGGAAGACAGTCGTTGAGGATCGATGGTGGAGATGAAGAAGGCAATGGAGGGGTCGATCCAAGGGTTGAAATGGGCAGGAACAACGGATGCTTCTAGAGGGAGAGAGTGCGAGAGAGAGAGAGAGAGGTCGTGAACCGTTGCAGGTTTTTCCCATTTTCAAAAAGCGGGTTCTCTTTAAAAAAAAAATCTTAAAAGGGGTTTTAAAACTTATTTTTTTGTAATTTTCTTTATGCTTTGAATTTTTTTGTTATTTTCTTCATATTTCTACATTTTTTTGTGATTTTGGAATACATTCTAGAATCTAGGCAAAATGAGGGGTTTAAAAAAAACTATTTTTTTTGTATTTTTGAGAAATATTTATAAAAGATGGGTTTTCTGAGAATTCGGGTTTTTTTTTTTAATTTTGATATTTCTTTAGAAAACGAGTTTAAATCCGTATTTTGAGGAAATGTTCAAGTTTTTGAACCTCGAACCAAGAAATACAGATCATCGAATCCAAATGGACACTGGATCGACTGTCTGAGCCTTTCGAAAATTCTTTTTGGTATTCTTGTGAATTTAATTTTGAAAATATTATAACGAGGCTCAGTTTTGAGTTTTGACACTGGATCCAGACTCGAAATTGAGTTAAATGTAGAAAACGGATTTGATTCTAGTAAATTTGAAGAATAACTGAAATTTAGATTGAAATTGACTCAATTTTCTCAAAAAAATGGGGTCAGGGGCAAAAAAGGGGAATATTTGCAACATTTTGAAAAATTTGGAGTGTTCACAAAGGGGTGAGGGTTTTGCCCATCGTCTGCCGAGCCTGCGTCTTTTAAAGATGCAGGCTCTCAAACATTCAAGAGCTCGGGTCTGGGTCGGGCTTGACACGGTGGACTAAACCTCGACACGTGTCTGACATGGATTTTTGTTTAAACGGACTTGACATTGCATGCCCTCACAAGCCTCATAGGACACTATTTTAGGGTAAATCATTTTGTGATAGTAGATAAACTTAATATTGTAAATATCATATTTGTTACAACAATGAAGCCATACATGATACTTCAAGTACAAGGTTTTGATGATGATCAAGTAGAATCAACTGCATTTCAGCTAAGGCTATGAAGAAATTGAAGAATTCGGTGAAGAATCCTTGAAGACTAGTGTGCAAATGTTTAATTCATTAAAAGTCTTAGATTCTTGTAAGAGCCTTACTTAGAGTGCATATTTAGGTTGCATTTCACCTTAAAAGTCTTTAGAAAAACTTTTCTAAAAGAAACTCTTTTGAAAATCTTTTTAGAAAACTCTTTTCTTAAATTTTCATGTTTATTAATCGACCAATAGACTTATCAGTCGACTAATCCTTTCGCGCCATATTTTCTAAAAAGTCATTCTTGTCAAATTAGTCGACCGAAGATTTTATCAGTCGACTGGACAGAATGTCTGTTTTTTGGAAAATTAGCAGCAGTCGACTAATGGTTTTATCAGTCGACTGAACAGAACATGTGTTTTCTGAAAATTTAGCAGCAGTTGACTAATGCTTTTTATCAGTCGACCGAACAGAATGTTTGTTTTTTTAGAAGTTTTTAGCAGCATTCGACTAAAAGGTTTTTCAGTCTACTGATAATATTATCAGTCGACTAACTTTTCTCAAGTCGACTAAGATTCAAAAGTTCAGATTTTCAAACGGCTCGATTAACAGATCAGTCGATCGACGATAACTGTCATTCTACTAATAACTAACTATTAGTCGACTAACTGATGTTTCAGTCGACTAATTTTGTCGTTTTCCTGAAACTTCAAAAAAGGCGTGTCTTTTCATTTTTCAAACGTTTTGATCGTTCAAAATGGACAGTTTTGACACCCTTTCATACTCTCAACGTATGGAATCTTTTAACTATAAATATGAGTGCATTCTACACTCAAAAACATAAAATTCAATAGAATTATATTGAATTACTTCTTGCTTTTCACTCCTATTCATTCAAGTATTTGTTTTCTCACTCACGTGATATTTTCACTTCAGTTTTTCACTCAAATCACTTTGAGAGATAGTGAATTCGTGAGTAGAGTGTTTCAACAACCTCAAAAGCCAATTGCATCTCATTTGCATTCAAAATGAAGGCTCATAGTTTGTATTGTAAGTTGTTATTTCTTTTGTGTAAAAAGAAGGACTCCTTGGTGTAAAGGAGTTGTTTGCTTTCAGTAGGATTGTTACTGAAAGTGGGACCGGTTATGGTCTGTGTGATCTTGTAGTTTACAAGGTTGATAGTGGAAAATCTCAAGCGGGTTTTGCTTGGAGACTGGATGTGGGTCGGGTTTGACCGAACCAGGATAAAATCTTGTGTTCTTTGTGTGTTTGCTTTGAGATTTGCAAAATCATTCAATATTCCGCAGAAATTTTTAAAAGCACTATTCACCCCCCCTCTAGTGCTCGTTGCCTCGATCCTAGTGCACTTTCTTTTGGTATCAGAGCGAGGTTTGCTATTACTTTGATTTGACCATCATCTAGCATGGCAACTACAACATCTCAGCACAAAGAAAGAAGCTCCTCTGTTCGTCCTCCTCTCTTCGACGGAACAAACTATGGATACTGGAAAGTAAGAATGACAATATTTCTGCAATCCATGGATCTCGATATCTGGAGAGTTGTTTCAGAAAAGTACCAAACTCCATCAACTGATTTCAGCTGATGGACCGATGATGAAAAGAAGAATGCTTCACTTAATGCCAAGGCAATGAATGCCTTATATTGTGGCGTTGACAAGGTAGAGTTCAATCGCATCTCTCAATGCTCTACAGCTAATGAAATCTGGCATACTCTTCTCGTAACACACGAAGGTACGCCAAAGGTAAAGGAATCTAAAATTGCTTCTTTAGTTCATAAATTTGAATTGTTCAAAATGAAGCAAAATGAATCTATATCGGACATGGTAACTAGAATGACCGATATAACTAACACTTTGAAATCCCTTGGAAAAGAATATTCACAAGTGGATTTAGTCAGAAAGATTCTAAGGTGTTTAACTCCTGAATGGGAGAGAAAAACCACTGCTATTGAAGAAGCAAATGATCTCAATACTCTCACTCTTGAAGACTTAGTTGGTAACCTAATGGCATATGAGGTCCAACTTCAAGACAGACAAGAAGAAGAGCCTAAAAAGAAATCTCTTGCTTTTAAGGCTACTTCTGACTCAGAAAATTCTGAAGAAGATGAAGATGAAGATATTGCCCTCATCACAAGACAATTCAGAAGATTCATCAAAAAGGGAAGATTTCAAAGAAAGGCAAAGAAAGCAGATTCTTCCATTCCCAATGAAGTAAAGTGCTTTAACTGCAAAAAGGCAGGACATATCAAGAAAGATTGTCCTCTTCTCAAATTCAAGCCCAAGGACCAATTCAAGAAGAAAGAGGCATTTCAAGCCTGTTGGGATGATAGTGACTCCTTTTCCGATGAAGAATCAAATGAAGAAGTCGCCAACATGTGTTTTGTAGCACAAGAAGATTCGGTAAGTCAATTTGACTATGATGAGTTATTTGAAGCATTTAATGATTTATATGCTAAATTTAAGAGTCTTAGTTCTAAAAATAAAGAGTTAAAAACTAAAAATTTAACTCTTGACTCTCAAAATAAAGTGTTACTTCAAGAAATAGAAGATCTCAAGAAGGAAAATTCTTGCCAAGCAATTGAGATAAAAAAATTTGGAGTTAGAACCAATCTCTTACAAAAGGAAATATCTAGTCTTAAAGAAAAGTCAAATGATCTTCTTTCTATAGTGACCAAATTCACAAATGGTCAAGAGAATCTAGAAAAACTTCTTGGTTCTCAAAGATGCTCGGTTAATAAAACCGGATTGGGATATAGCTTCTTTGATACTCAAAATAGACCAAACTATGTGGTGAAAAATCAAAGACATTATTCTCAACCTTTTGTTCATAAAACTAAACTTTCTAGTTCTAATAGAAATGCATCTAGAAATGATTATTCTAGAAATGTTTATTCTAAATCCTTTTATAGAAAGAATATTTATTATCAAAGGAAACCAAAATCCAAATGGATATGGGTTCCTAAGACTAACTCTCATGGACCCAAAAATAGAAAGGGGTCAAATGCTCTGTTTTATGATTTTGTTGTAGGTACACAACATAAGGAGCAAATGGATATTGGACAGCGGCTGTTCCAAACATATGACTGGAAGGCCGGAGTTATTTTCCACCCTCCAAAATAAGGATGGAGGAACCGTCACCTTTGGTGACAATAACAAGGGAAAAGTGATAGGTATTGGTAATATTGGTAATCCAAAATTTCCCTTGATAGAAAATGTTCTTTTAGTGGATGGTTTAAAGCATAATTTAATATCTATTAGTCAATTATGTGATAAAGGTTTTCATGTTTCTTTTGAAAATGATTTATGCTTAATTTCTGATTTTCAATCTAAAAAGATCATTTTTAAAGATAAAAGAAGAAACAATGTGTATGAACTATATCTAGATGAATTACCCTCTTTTAATGAAAAATGTCTTATTGTTTCAAATGAAATTCAATGGTTATGGCATAAGAGACTTGGACATGTTAACTTTAAAATTATTTCAAAATTATCCAAGAATGATCTTGTAAGAGGCCTACCTAGAATACCATATAAAAAGGATCACTTATGTGATGCTTGTCAAAGGGGTAAACAAATCAAGAGTTCTTTTAAAGCAAAAAATATAGTTTCAACAAAATGTCCTCTTGAACTTTTACATTTAGATCTATTTGGACCATCTAGAATTCAAAGTTTGAATGGTAGCAAGTATGCTTTTGTTATAGTAGATGATTATTCTCGGTTTACATGGGTGATTTTTCTAAAAAGCAAAAATGATGCTTTTTCAGAATTTTATAAACTTTGTAGAAGAATTACAAATGAAAAATCTACATCTATTATTAAAATTCGTAGTGATCATGGTGGTGAATTTGAAAATGAATCTTTTCTAAAGTTTTGTGATTTACATGGTATCTCTCACAACTTTGCTTTTCCTAGAGCGGCTCCACAAAATGGAGTTGTTCAAAGAAAGAATAGAACTTTGCAAGAATGTGCTAGAACCATGCTTCAAGATAAAAATTTACCAAAATATTTTTGGGCTGAAGCAATTAATACAGCATGTTATGTCTTAAATCGTGTTCTTATTCGACCAATTTTACATAAAACATGTTTTGAATTGTATTATGATCGTATACCAAAGATCTCATATTTCAAAAATTTTGGTAGTAAATGTTTCTTGTTAAATACCAAAGATAATCTTGATAAGTTTGATTCAAAATCAGATGAATCAATATTTCTTGGATATTCTTCTAGAAGTAAAGCATATCGTATTTTCAATAAAAGAACATCTTGTATTGAAGAATCTCTACATGTTGCATTTGATGAGAATTGTGAGCAGGTTATTCCTCTAAGCGAAGAAGAAGAAGCAATACTTCAAGAAGAACCCTTGATAGAGAGTACTTCTCAAGAAAATATTCCTCTTCAACCGGTTTGGAAAGAAGTTCCTAATCATCCACATGAAGAAGTTATTGGTGAAATAAAGAGTGGTGTCCAAACTAGAAGGCAGTTAGAAAAATATATTGCAAATGTTGCTTTCATATCTAAATTAGAACCAAAGAATATCAATGAGGCATGTGATGATGAATTTTGGCTTTTAGCCATGTCTGAAGAACTTAACCAATTTACTAGGAATGATGTTTGGGATCTAGTTGATAGACCAAAGGATCATCCAGTAATTGGAACAAGATGGGTTTTCCGAAATAAGCTGGATGAAAATGGTGAAGTCATTCGTAACAAAGCAAGGCTAGTGGCACAAGGCTATAATCAAGAAGAAGGCATAGATTTTGATGAAACCTATGCACCAGTGGCTCGATTAGAGTCAATTCGTATGATGCTTGCTTTTGCTAGTTACATGAACTTCAAGTTATATCAAATTGATGTTAAGAGTGCATTCTTAAATGGACACATCAATGAAGAAGTTTATATAGAGCAACCTCCAGGCTTTGAAAATGAGAAATATCCAGAAAAGGTCTACAAATTGAAAAGAGCTTTGTATGGACTCAAACAAGCACCAAGAGCGTGGTATGAAAGACTACAAAATTTTCTAGAACAATCTGGTTTTTTCATTGGTCGGGTAGACTCCACTTTATTTATTAAACATTTTATTTCAGATATTCTTATTGTGCAAATTTATGTTGATGACATAATATTTGGTTCTACTAATGATTCTCTTTGTAAAGAATTTGCTAAGGCTATGCAGGAAGAGTTTGAAATGAGCTTGATGGGCGAATTAAACTACTTCCTTGGACTTCAAATAAAGCAAAATGAAGAAGGAATCTTCATCAATCAGGCTAAGTATACAAAAGAACTTCTCAAGAGATTTGGGATGGACTCATCGAAATCAAGAAGGAATCCTATGAGTACAACTACTTCTCTTGATAAAGATGAAAATGGTAAAAGTGTAGATACTAAGCTCTACAGAGGTATGATCGAATCTCTATTATACTTAACTGCTAGTCGACCTGATATTATGTTTAGTGTTTGTATGTGTGCAAGATTTCAAGCTTATCCAAAGGAATCTCATTTAACTGCAGTAAAACAAATTCTTCGTTATTTGAAAGATACTTCAGATTTCGGTTTGTTTTACCCAAAATCATCTTCCTTTGATTTAGTTTCATATAGTGATGCAGATTTTGCAGGAAGTAAATCTGATCGCAAGAGTACTAGTGGAACTTGTCATTTCTTGGGAAATTTCTTTGTCTCTTGGTTTAGTAAAAAGCAAAATTCAGTATCACTCTCAACAACTGAAGCTGAATATATAGCGGCTAGTTTAGCATGTTCACAAGTACTTTGGATGAAACAGACCTTAAAAGATTTTGGTTTGAATTACTCCACAACAACTATTTATTGTGATAACACTAGTGCTATAAATCTTTCGAAAAATCCTATTCAGCACTCAAGAACTAAGCATATTGAAGTCAGACATCATTTTTTAAGAGATCATGTGTTAAAAGGAGATATTTCGTTAAATTTTATTTCCACTAAAGAACAACATGCCGATATCTTCACTAAACCTCTTAAAAATGAAGATTTTATGAGAATTAGGAGAGAACTAGGTATTTGCTCATTTTTGGATTTATAAAAATGCTGATTTTTGAACAAAATCTCAAAATCGCACTATATTAGTCGACCGATAAAATTTTAGTCGACTGGTGTTTTATATTTTGGAATGTATCGCACCATATTAGTCGACCGATATATTTCTAGTCGACTGATGATATTTTTAGAATAAGTCGCACTTTTTAGTCGACCGATAAAGTTTTAGTCGACTAAATTTTTTTAAAAAAAAATTTAAGTGAAGGGACCCGACACCCCTTGGATTTGTTTTAAAACCCATTTTTTTTTAAAAAAAAGAGGCATCGTTTCACTTTGTACCTTTTCATTTTTCTTAAAAAACGAAACCCTTAAACCCCTCTTTCTCTCTTGCCTCTCTCTCTTCCGAAAAACCCTCGGAGTGCCGTTCGACTCCATCATCGCCGGGATTTTCTTACCATAACAAGGAGACGCCAGAATCTTCTGGCCGTGATCTTGAAACACCGGAATCCTCTTGCAGTGACTGGCGCATCTTCAAAACACGCCGAAACTCTCTTGCCGTGTTTTAAAATAGAGATATGAGTTAAAAGTCTATTTTGCTTATGCTATTTTTGCCCTTACTCTTTTTGATTCTAACAAAGGGGGAGAAAAAGATAAAAATAGCATTACTTTGAAATTGCAGAGAGATCTTGAGAAAAAGATGATAGCAATTACATTACAGGAGATCTTGCATGAGAAATGCAAAATTAAGAGAAAAAGAAAGCTTTGAATGAATGTATTTCTAAATGCATGAAGAAATGGTGAATGAAAATGCAAACCAATCAATATGTGATATATGTGCTTTAAATGTGCTAACTTTTAATGTTTTGCAGCATATTGATAGGGGGAGTAAAATCTCCATCTATGCATCTAAATGCTTCATCTTTGATTAAGTTTGTCATCATCAAAAAGGGGGAGATTGTTACAACAATGAAGCCATACATGATACTTCAAGTACAAGGTTTTGATGATGAGCAAGTAGAATCAACTGCATTTCAGCTAAGGCTATGAAGAAATTAAAGAATTCGGTGAAGAATCCTTGAAGACTAGTGTGCAAATGTTTAATTCTTTAAAAGTCTTAGATTCTTGTAAGAGCCTTACTTAGAGTGCATATTTAGGTTGCATTTCACCTTAAAAGTCTTTAGAAAAACTTTTCTAAAAGAAACTCTTTTGAAAATCCTTTCGCGCCAATAGACTTATCAGTCGACTAATCCTTTCGCGCCATATTTTCTAAAAAGTCATTCTTGTCAAATTAGTCGACCGAAGATTTTATCAGTCGACTGGACAGAATGTCTGTTTTTTGGAAAATTAGCAGCAGTCGACTGAACAAAACATGTGTTTTCTGAAAATTTAGCAGCAGTCGACTAATGCTTTTTATCAGTCGACCGAACAGAATGTTTGTTTTTTTAGAAGTTTTTAGCAGCAGTCGACTAAAAGGTTTTTCAGTCTACTGATGATATTATCAGTCGACTAACTTTTCTCAAGTCGACTAAGTTTCAAAAGTTCAGATTTTCAAACGGCTCGATTAACAGATCAGTCGACCGACGATAACTGTCAGTCTACTAATAACTAACTATTAGTCGATTAACTGATGTTTCAGTCGACTAATTTTGTCGTTTTTCTGAAACTTCAAAAAAGGCGTGTCTTTTCATTTTTCAAACGTTTTGATCGTTCAAAATGGACAGTTTTGACACCCTTTCATACTCTCAACGTATGGAATCTTTTAACTATAAATATGAGTGCATTCTACACTCAAAAACATAAAATTCAATAGAATTATATTGAATTACTTCTTGCTTTTCACTCCTATTCATTCAAGTATTTGTTTTCTCACTCACGTGATATTTTCACTTCAGTTTTTCACTCAAATCACTTTGAGAGATAGTGAATTCGTGAGTAGAGTGTTTCAACAACCTCAAAAGCCAATTGCATCTCATTTGCATTCAAAAGAAAGGCTCATAGTTTGTATTGTAAGTTGTTATTTCTTTTGTGTAAAAAGAAGGACTCCTTGGTGTAAAGGAGTTGTTTGCTTTCAGTAGGATTGTTACTGAAAGTGAGACCGATTATGGTTTGTGTGATCTTGTAGTTTACAAGGTTGATAGTGGAAAATCTCAAGCGGGTTTTGCTTGGGGACTGGATGTAGGTCGGGTTTGACCGAACCAGGATAAAATCTTGTGTTCTTTGTGTGTTTGCTTTGAGATTTGCAAAATCATTCAATATTCCGCATAAATTTTTAAAAGCACTATTCACCCCCCCTCTAGTGCTCGTTGCCTCGATCCTAGTGCACTTTTAATATTGTGTCATATTATATGATATGAAAAATTATAGCATCACATCTGTCAACTCAGCTCCAAATCACTTACACCTGTAGGAGAAGAAAGGAATAGAGGAAGACACAGTTAACCTTTCATTCTGTTTCTCAATGAAGAGTTGCACCTCTTAATCTTGATTAATATATGTTTACCCTAATAGGGTTGAATACAAACAGTACAAAACAATAAATAAAATTGCAATAATATGCCACTCATGGGAGTGCCCCATATTAGTTGCTTAAATTACAAGAAAGCCCTTCATTAAAACTCTTCTAACTTGAATCATAAATCTGCCCCTGGGAGACATCCTCTTCTATTCTAACAGTATCTTCATACAATATGATACATCCTCATGAATAAAAAAAAGAGTGCATCATACCACATCACAATATATAGTACCGTATGATCTATGTCACAGGGATTCGGCCAACAGGGTGCCGCACCCGCATCGACGTGATACGATGCGAGTGCGACACCCGGTGCAGTCAGATCATGCATATTTTATTCATATTTTTACATATTTCTATGCATAATCTTGTGCATATTCAAGGTTTAAAAGCCCGCGTTTATTCGGTTTTGATGTGTTATTGTACAAGACAACTTTGTGTCGAATTCCATCGAATTTGGAGTGAAAATGAGCAAATTGGAGCAAATAGAAGACTTTTGGATCGAGCCCGATAAACAGATCGGGTAAAATTTTAAAACTCTAAATTTGACTCACTTGTGTTTGAGAAATATTTTAGTTTTTAACATGTTTTTAGAAATAATATCTTAAATTGAGGCATTTTGAAAATCATTTAAATTAAGAGTCTTTTTGAAAAAGTTAAAAAAAACCTTCTAACCCTAACCCATGTTATAAAAAGGATTTTCAAAGAAAGGAGGGGGTCTTTCCCTCCTTGGAATTCATGCCCCTCTCTCTCTCTCTCTCTCTCTCTCTCTCTCTCTCTCTCTCTCTTTCTTCTTCTTCTTCTTCTTCTCTTGGATTGAAGCGCATCTCCGAAGGTGCGTGGGACGTTTTTGAGAAGAGGTAAGACCGCTCTTTCTCTCCCCGGTCCGTCGGAGGCGAACCCAAGGTGAGTCTCTTCTCCCCCTTTTCTTTATGTTTTTATTTATTGTAGTTTGCTGCATATAGATTAGTTTTCTTTAATTTTTGCACTCATTAGTTTGTCTTTTTTTTTGTTAGTTTGCTGCGTAGGTTAGTTTTTTTATTAGATTACAAGTGTTCGAGCGAAAATAAAATTATTACAACCCAAATTAATTAAATGGCCTAATGTCCTAAAAAAAATAAAAATTGCAGGTCCTCGTTTGCTTGCAATCTAGCTCCTATTATCCGTGCATGTACGGCCCTGGTATGCTTATCGCTATCATGTTCTAATAGAAATCAAGAAACTCACGCCCACATGCAAAACTCAAAATCACACAAGAACAAAAGCAACTAGACTACCTATTCTAGTTATGATTAATTGCAATAAACTAATAATTGAATTGAATCTAAAAACAAAAATCTATATGTATCTAAATATAAGGAAAGGAAAGGTCTAAACTAAAAAAATTTATTTAGCACATGGTTTGCCAAATTGCGATTTCCAAAACTAGTTTTTTTTATTTGTAACTCAATATACACCAAAACCGTGTGCTACTATGCTAATCTAATATCGAAAAAGTAATAAACTATTAATTTATCACTAACTAACAAAAAAAATTAAGCACACAAACCAGGTTTAGTCGTGGCCCTACTAAAAGGCGACCTGCAGATCTGTCGGCAACTCAAAATGGGCAATCAGGCTGACAGATCAGTCAACTGATCACATTCAAACTGACACTAGGTGCGGTCAACGCACCTAGGGTCTTAAGTGTCAAATTTTGGACTTAAAAGAAAAAATTCTCGATGAAATGGGCTCAGAGGGGGATTAGGGCAAAAATTTTTTGCCCCCCCCCCCTCTTGACCCCGATGCCTCCTCTTCTCTCTCTTCAACTCAGCGGCGTGGTGATTCTGACACAGCGGCTCCGGCACGGTGAGGTATGTCTCCTTCAATCTCTCTCTCTCTCTCTCTCTCTCTTAATCTCTCTTCCCTAATCTCTCTCGCATTTCTCGGCTAAACTCCTGCCCTGCCTCTCTCTCTATCTACCTCTCTCCCAGAGGTTATGAATTTTTTACGAGAATCAACTGAATAGAGAGGATATGATAACATCTGCATGAAGAGGACTCCATTCAGCGTCAAACACTAGCACTATGTTGACGTCATCACAAGAGGAGTCCAATGGTACAATCATATAGGTTTTGAGAGTTTTGAGTGGGGGATTCACTAGCTTGTGTTTTTAGAAGATTTTTTAACCAAGTTTTAGATGATTTGGAGAAGTATTGGATTTTTGGTGAATTTTTCAAGGATTGCAGTGTTTTTGGCTGAGAGAATAACATTATTAAGGTCATTTTTTATATAGAAGTGTGAGAAAATTGTTTGCGTAAACAGATTTGACACTTTGGGAGAGATTTAATGTATTTTTGAGAGGGTTCTTGCAGGCAGTAGCCTAGTTTCAGGTTATATTGGGCACAACCCTCTTTGTGTTGAGTTTAAGCTGTGTGCTTATATGATCATTGCAAAAATTTTCCTTTTGTTCCCTCTTTTCCTTCCCTTTTCTTTTCTAACCTCTATTCCCTTTTTTAAAGGGGAATAAAAGATAGAAAAGAAAAAAGAAAAGAAAATCTTTTGCAAAGGTCTCACTTGACCTTAATTTTAAAAATGTTCTGAAATTACTCGCCTTTGTTTTGAAAATTTGTGGGAAAATAGAGAGACGGGATTCGCTCGTCGGTACGAGGTTCGACCGTTCCTGGCGCCTTTACCAGGGGTAATCGAACTAAGGATCAAACTTATGCTTTTTGCTTTGCCTAAATATTGTCTAAGAATTTATTCTAAGTCTAAAACTGCACAAAGAATCATACTTGTGCAATACAAATGCAAAGATGTATGCTTTTGAGAAAATAGTTTGCAAATTTTTGGGATTTTTCAAGTGACTCTGAAATTTGATAATATAGTGAAGAAATGATTCAAAGGGCTGAAATTGATTTGAAAAAGTTAGATTTTGAATCTAACTCAGAATTTGAAATAGATCTGGAATAAGAGACTTGAAATTCCAAATCTTGGAATAATCAGAGTTTGAAAAAATGGATTTTTAATTTAAAAAAATAAAAAAAAGAAAAGAATATTTTGGAACTTGAGATAGAATCTTGATAAAAATAGAGTTTTAAAGTCAAATGGAAATTGAATTTGAATGGATTGATTCTGAAAAAGGAATTCTTAATTTCAGAACCTAGAAGAGGAATTGAATTTGGATTTAGACTTAAGAAATAGATTTGAAACATGGTTTTGGAAATAGGAATGGAACTAGGTTTGAAATCTGGAATCCTAGATGAAATTGGATCCGAAGTCTGAAATCCAAGATGGATTTGAATCCGAAATCTGGAATCCTAAATGGAATTGGATCCAAGGTCTGGAATCCAAGACAGAATTGAATCTGAAATTTGGAATCCTAAATAGAATTGGATCTGAAGTCTGAAATCTAAGATGGAATTAAATCCGAAATCTGGAATCCTAAATGGAATTGGATCCGAAGTCTGGAATCCAAGATGGAATTGAATCCGAAATCTGGAATCCTAAATGGATTGGATTTGAAAATCTGAATCCAAGGTGGAATGGGATATGAAATCCGGAATCCAATATGGAATTGGATCCGAAATATGGAATGAGGAATGGATTTCGAAAATGGGATTTGGATTTTGGAAATCCAGATGAAATTCGGAATTGGATCTGAGAAATCCTAAATCGATTTTGAAAGGGAGATGGAATTTAGGAAAATTTGATTTTCAGAGTGAAT
This sequence comes from Nuphar pumila, assembly GCF_984573655.1. Lineage (NCBI taxonomy): Eukaryota > Viridiplantae > Streptophyta > Magnoliopsida > Nymphaeales > Nymphaeaceae > Nuphar > Nuphar pumila. The sequence goes on along the minus strand of NC_143264.1, from coordinate 48,441,753 downwards.
ACCAAGTTTTGATTTAAAGACTGTTTTAAGACTTAGAATTTTGGAATCTTGAGAAATAAATAATAAATCTTGAATTTGGACTTGAATTCTGAATTTAGAAGATGATCTGAAGTGAAGAATAAAACTTGATTTTGAAACTGGAGTTTTTGAAATCAAGTGATGAATCTGGGAATCTCCAAGTTTAAATTAAACTTTGAAATTTGATTTGAATTGGAAATTGAATTTTGAATATAAAAATAAATTTGAAATTTCAAAGTCAAATTGGACTTTGAAATTGAAGTTTAAATCTTTGAAATAAGATAGAATTTGAGAATAGAAAGAAGAATTTGAATTTATAAGAATTGAAGATTGATTTGAGAAATGAAGAAGATATTTGAAGAATTATCTCAAAATCACTTGAATTTTGAAAAGGAATTTTTGAAAATATGATGTAATTCTATCCTAAATGATGAATGAATTAAAAGAATTTTGAAATTGTATTTTGAAAAGCATATTTCATTCTTTAAACGAATTGAAATAAGATTGAAGATATAATACATTTCTGACTATGGTCATAGAATGTATTATATAATAATCATATTTAAATTCAAGTGAAGAATAAAACATATTTTGCTGCCTTTATAAAGTTTAAAATGAAATTAACTCTCAATATATCCTAACTATGGCCATTGATATATATCTTGAGTTAATTTTAAGTTAAACTCTGATAAAGGAAGAAAATATTAACAAAAAAATATGATGATTTTTGAAAAGAGACCCAGTGTGGATCCAATATTATTCCATAAAAGATGAAAATCCTAAGTTTTATTTACACCTTGACTATGGCCATTGATGCAAATCGTCAACTTAGAATTTAATCACCTTTTATTAGAATGGTGCATGTGTCATTCGTGAATGTTTGGAATAAAAGGGAAAATGATATGAAACAAGCAATTTACGATATTTACATGCTCATACATTCTAATCTAATACAGGAAATATAAAGTTTCTCATCATCCTCTAACTATTACATCATTTTAAATAAAAGAAATTCTAAACTAAAAAGGAAAATTGCATTTTCCATATATTTCTTGCAAAAAAAAAAAGGGTTAGCACAAAACCAGATATAAAGTATAGAAGTAAATGGAAGATGTCATGGCCAAATCAACTTACTTATGGTTGAGTGTGATATCTATATTTAATAAAGGAAATGTATGTATACATATTCATGGGTAGGTTAATGAATAGATGTACAACAAGGGGTGACCTTGCTGTAATGAGATGTGTTGTTGTAGGTTGCTGCAGGGTGAGGGCAAGAAAGTGATGTGAATGGGTGGATGCTAGCAGTGATAAGCCAGGAGGGTAGGTACTAATAGTGGAAATGGTGATGCTGTGAAGGGATGTGATAATGTTTATGTCACAGTAATCTTGACTATTGTTGCAAGTGGAGAGTGGTCACAACAATGCTCGGCACTGCTGCAACTATAAAGGGGGTAGACACTTATGGTAATGCAAAGGGTGGATGCAAAGGCCACCGTGAAGGGTGTAGCAGGTGTAACATGGGAGTTACAACAAGATGCACAGGGTGTGCAATAGTGTTGTGCATGTGTTGTATAACAAGTAGATGGGAGTTGTGGGATGAATATGGAGGAAGGTGCTGGTGCTGTGAAAGGATAGGTAGCAGGAGGCAGTGGAATGAGGCTGGACCGTGCACAATGGGATGTATAGGTAGATATGATATGAAATGGAACAGGGGAATATTATATATTTGCTATGAGGTAAGTTGTTGTGAATGTACTGGAGGTAGGATGTCATAGATGCTAATGTAAGTGGGCACCTGTGACAATGAAGTAATGCATAAAGGTGAGTGGGGATGCAAAAAGAAGTATGATAATGTACTGTTGCCGGGGGGGGTAAAATGGATATGATAAGAATTTCACATATGGCAACTAAATATGAAAATATGCAAGTTGTAAATGTTGGTGACAATGTGAAAATCAAATGCACACTAAATATACCAAATGGCGGTGGCGTTATGAATGCATCAAGTCTGGAGTGCAGGTGATGTGCTGTGAAATAGTGACATATGATATACAGGGAAATAAAATGTTGGTGAACACTATCATTTGCAGGAAGATGCAAATTTCTGTGGGGCTAAGTGAAGGGCGTGGGTGAGTGTGAACGTGAGTTGTAATGACATATCATGGGGTAGTGTGGTAGATATGGTGGGAAGATAGAATGAAGGGCTCAACAAGGTGTTATTGCTGGTAGTGCAGGGAGTTCATAACAGGGCACAGGTGGTGAGACGTGGCTGAATGCAGTGTGATTGCTATGGAAAATAAGGTGTGGTGTGGTGGAGAAGGTAGGTACTGGACTGTAATGGGATGACTGTAAGTGAATATGCAAAGGTGAGACAATGTGATAACAATGAAAACATAAGTGATAGTAAAGAAAATATGAGTATGAATGGCAGTGGGTATATGAGGGTATCATGAAGGTGTTGGAACAAAGCTGCCACAACAGGTTGGTGTGCAAGTATTGTGCACAGAAACCTTATTGAACATTCAACCTTTTTTTTTTCTTTTTTTTCTTTTTTGCAAACGGACAGATGATGGCAGCGTTAAGACATACCTTTTCTGAATGGTGGTTTCAAGATAACTCATGGAAATCTGGCGACAGAACTACCTATACTGATCTCTAGATTCATGTTTGACGTATTTAATCCTATATCCCTATCTCTTGCTCATTGTGAAATCAATGCTTCACTCAACTTGGATATCTCAAACAGTTCGAATTCAACCCATCAGACTCCGAATGGGTTTGCATTGCAGGAACTTTTAAGGAGCTTCCCTTTTGTCTTATTCTTAAATTCTTCTTCCGATGGAGAAGAAGAAGAGGAGAAGAGGCTCGATCGTGGAGGGCTTGTGGATGTAATGGATCCGAAAGGCGTAGGGGTAAATGGCGAATGAATGGATGCCTCTCATCAACTCCCCGCGGTCTCTTTTATAACGAGAGATCGTTGGGGAGTCTTACAGATTGGGTCCCCATTTCAAAAGAATTTTCAAAATGGTGGTTTTTCTAAAAAGATTTTCTTAAAAGGTGGTTTTAAAGAGAATTTTTTTAAAAAGAGATTTTTAAACTATCTTTTTCTGAATTTTTTTCTATTTATATATATATATATATATATATATTGTTCTTTTTCTTTGTATTTTCTATTTTTTTGTGTTTTTGAAATAAAACTCTAAAAACTAAAGGATTTTTAAACTAATTTTGCAAAATTTTAAAAATATTTACAAAAGAAGGGTTTTCTGAGAATTCGTATTTGAATTTTGAAAATTCCTTCAGAAAACAGGCTTGGATCCGGATTTTGAGAGAATATTCGAGTTTTAAACCTTGAATCGAGAAATACAAAGCATCGGATCCAAATGGACACCGGATGGACGGTCTGAGCCATTCGGAAACTATTTTTGGTATTTTTATAATTTTGATTTAAAAATTGGATAACAGGGCTCAGAATTGAATTTTGATATTGGATTCAGATCTGAAATTGAGTCAGATATAGAAAATGAATTTGATTCCAGAAAAATCTAAGGAATAAAATGGAATTTTGATCAAAATTGACTTAATTATTCAGAAATGGGGGCCAAGGGCAAAAGAGGAATTTTTACAAAATTTTGAAAAATTTAGGGTGTTCACAGATGCCCCTCTTTGCTACTAAGCCGGTTGAAAGTCGAGCTTAGTGGCAAAGAAAACACTCCAAATTTTGAAAAATGCCCCAATCAGCAGATCTGATCTGGGTGTGAAAGAATTGTTTTTGGAAACATTATTTTCAGGCGTAATACCTTATCTTGAATGGATTTGGGGTGACGAAATCATTGAAAATGATATAACCGGATAACAAAAATGAGAAAATAGTGATGGGACTTTGGGAGAAGATCCCAAAATGGTGAAAAATAGAAATTTTTATCATGTCTCATGGGTGAGACAAGATAAGCTTTTTAGAATGACTCAGGTTTAGCCCTTAACCTGGATGGGACAAAGATATATCAAGATGAATTTCAGGTTCTACCCTTACCTGAATGGGAAAGGAATACACAAAGACCTTGATGGGACATTTTTGAGAAAAATGTCTCGTGAGATGAAGCTCAGGTATGATCCTTTTATGGATGGACATGAATGACATGGATTCCACGATGGGAAAAACCATGATGGGACTGAGAGAACTACCTCATCGAAACAAGGTTCAGGTTTAACCCTAATCTGAACGGATGAGACCTCGCAAAAAATGAGGTTCAGGCTTAACCGTTAACCTGAAAGGGGCGATACCTCGAGGTGCGAGGTTCAGGCTTAACTCTTAACCTGAAAGGGACGACTATACTGAATCCTCAAATGAAGAAACCATGATGGTACCTTCGAAGTTTGGACAAACAAATCTGAGAGGGGTTTGCAAAAGGAAAAAAAAGGGGTTCCCTAAAGCTTGAAAAAGGGATGATCTTGGGCGTCTCATTACTGAGACTAAATCAACTTTTTAAAATAGATGACCTTTCGCAGAAAATTCAGGTTTTGACCCTTAACCTTAGCGGGTGATACCATACACATTCCTCGAATGAAGAAACCGTGCTGGGACTGGAAGAGATACTTCACCTGAATGAGGCAACTATTTTGAGAATGTGAGATATAAAAAATAAGGAGATGTGAGGCAATTCTTTCGACAGTGTGAAAGATAGATAAGGTAACAGGAAGCAATTCTTTCGACAACACGAAAGATGAGTAGGGCAATCCTTTTTGAAAGGAGAGGAAACAACTCTTTCAGCAATGCGAAAGACAAGTAAGGTGATCCTTTCAACAGGAGCAGGGCAATTCTTTCGACAAAGCGAAAGATGAATAAGGTAATCCTTTTAGAAATGAGAAGGACAAATCTTTCGGCGATGTGAAAGATGAGTATGGCGATCCCTTTGACAGGAGCAAAGCGATTCTTTCGACAACGCGAAAGATGAGTAAGGTGATCCTTTCGATAGGAGCAAGAAAATTCTTTTGACAATGCGAAAGATGAGTAAGGTGATCCTTTCGATAGGAGCAAGAAAATTCTTTTGACAATGCGAAAGATGAGTAAGGCGATCCTTTTGACAGGAGCAAGGCAATTCTTTCAACAATGCGAAAGACGAGTGAGGTGATCCTTTTGACATAAGCAAGGTGATTCTTTCGACAATGTGAAAGATGAGTAAAGCGATCCTTTTGACAAGAGCAAGGTGATTCTTTTGACAAAGCGAAAGATGGACGAGGCGATCCTTTCAACAGGAGCAAGGCGATTCTTTCGACTATGCGAAAGAGGAGTAAGGCGATCCTTTTGATAGGAGCAAGGAAATTCTTTCGACAATGCGAAAGATGAGTAAGGAAATCCTTTTGACAGGTGCAAGGTGATTCTTTCGACAATGCGAAAGATGAGTAAGACGATTCTTTTGACAGGAGCAAGGCGATTCTTTCGACAAAGCAAAAGATGGACAAGGCGATCCTTTTGACAAAGGCAGGGCAAATCTTTCGACAATGCAAAAGATGAATAAGACAATCCTTTTAGAAAGGAGAAAGGCAAATCTTTCGATCCAAGCGAAAGATGAATAAGGCAATCCTTTTAGAAAGGAGAAAGGTAAATCTTTCAGCAATGCGAAAGATGGATAAGGCAATCCTTTTTTGAAATGAGAAAGGCAAATCTTTCAGCAATGCGAAAGATGGATAAGGCAACTCTATGAAAGTGGGGAAGGAAACTCTTTCGACTATGCGAAAGAAGGAAAAGGCAACATCAAGTTGTAGCAAAACGGACATCAAGTTTTTATTTCTCATCAGGAAAGCTGAAAAATATTGCCAAAATGATAAAAAATTGTAGTTGATTCAAGGTAATTGAAGGCAAACACACTTGTTTTGAAGGATATCCCCTCTTCTACCTAGAGTATTACCTCCAACTGGGCTAACTCTATAGAATCAAGAATCAGATTCAAATTTGTTGTTGTTGAGTTTCTTCAAGGAAGCTATCTATTTCCTTGATATGAAAAGAGAGGAAATATTCTTAGTTTCATAAAAGTGATTGAGTGAAAAGATATTGATAGAGGAATTTCACATAAATAAAGAAGATTCTTGGCAGTTTAGCAGTTTGATATCTGAGCTTTGCCCACGATGATCTTTCTGGCACTCTTTTTGAGATATTGAGCTTTCTCGGGGAGAAGTTTATTACATTATCCTTCATTTTGGAGATGTCCTGACTTTTCTTTTTATATTGGGAAGGGTACGTCACAAACTCCTTCATCTTGGAGATGCTCCAATCCTTCTTTTTCTCAGGAATTATACTGATGATATTGTTTCTTGGGTTGAGAATCTCTTGACAATAGCAGAAATTAAATATCTTTTAGGGTTTGTGAGGAGGTTCGTCGCATCCGACTTCATCTTGACGGTGATCTGAACTTTCCCTGGAAGGATCCGTCACAAACTCCTTCATCTCGGAGATGATCCAAATCTTCTTTGGCCCTGGGGGTCTAGCTCGCATATTCGTCTTCATCTTGACGACAATTGAGAGATCCTTTTTGCAGATATTTGATTTCAGCTTAAATGACCTAGGAGATATGGATTGAGTGAATTCTTTTTATCGCTCAAGATATTTTCACTGCCTTACTGCCAGAAGAATGTTCTTTAAGAATGTGTCATAGACATGATCAATATCGGTTCACTTATGGCTTTTCAACATCCTTGAATTTTCCTTCGCTAGTCATATTGAAGATTTTTCTTCATCCTCTTGGTTGACCAACAAAAAATCTGAATTTTGAGTCTTTCTTCATAAAAGCTTCACCCTTTTGGAAAGAATACTAAAGAAGATTTGAGGAAATTCTTTATGCAATAAAAGCTTGATATCAACAACTATTTTTTTATGGCATTTTGGCAAAATATTCCTGAAATCCTTGATGACGAAAATTGCTTAACATCGAGTTTGACACATCAGCGAGATTCTGGAGGAAAGTCCAACACGAAGCTGAACTCCAAAGGTAAATCCAATACGAAATTGGAATTTTGAAGATAAGCCTGGCACAATACTGGATTTTGATGGTAAGCCCAACTCAGAAGTTGGTTTTGAAAGAACATCTGAATCAGAACTTGGATTCTGCAAAAAAGCTGGAAAATTTGAGTCGAAACTCAAGCCTTCAAAGAAAAACTAGGAAGTTTGGTTTTTAAGGAGAGAAAATTCAGGTCGAAACCCAAATCTTTAAAGGAAAATTAGACCAACTTGGATTTTGAAGGAAAGAAAATTTGAGTTGAAACTCAAATCTTCAAAGGAAAGCTGGAAGGTTCGAGTCAGGGCTCAAATCTTAAAAGGAAACTGGAAAGTTCAGGTTTTTGAAGGAAAGAAAACTCGAGTTAAAATTCAAATCTTCAAAGGAAAGCTGGAAAGTTCAAATCAGAGCTTGAATCTTAAACTGAAATTGGAAGGTTCAGATTTTTGAAGGAAAGAAAACTCGAGTTAAAACTCAAATCTTTAAAGGAAAGCTGGAAAGTTCTAGTCAAGGCTCGAATCTTAAAGGAAAATTAGAAAGTTTGAGTTAAAACTCGAATCTAAAAGAAAAAATTGGAAGTTTGAGTCAAAACTTGAATCTCAAAGGAGAATCAGAAGTTTGAGTCAAAACTCGAATCTCAAAGGAGAGTTGGAAGTTCGAGTCAAAACTCGAATCTTAAGGGAGAATTGGAAGTTCGAGTCAGAACTTCAAATCTCAAAGAAGAGTTGGAAGTTTGAGTCGAAACTCGAATCTCAAATGAGAGTTGGAAGTTTGAGTCGAAACTCGAATCTTAAAGGAAAATCTTTAATCAGAAGATTGAATTTTGAAAATCGCCAGTACGAGGACTAGGATTGAAAGTTTTGAGAATGACCAGTTCAAGGACTTGATTATTTGACTTGCAATGAATAAGATCATCATAGTTAATTGTATGTGGTCTGATTTTCAGGATTAACCCCTTATCCTGAACGGGGAACAAATAAAATTGATGTGATTTGATGAAAAGGGATAGAAATTGATGAAAGATTGACAGAAATTGAGGAAAGATTGATGAAGATTGTAACCCAAAGGCTTAAAATTGAGAATTTGGATGACCCTAAGGTAAAAATCAGAATTAGAGCTTTGAATTTTGATGAATGGTTAGTGCAAAGACTGAACCTAGGGTGCCAACTGATCAATCAGCCAGACACTAGCATGAGTGCTAGGCATACCGGTACGAGCGTTGGTTTTTTAAAATATACCAGTACGAGCACTGAATTTTTTAAGATGCACCAGTACGAGCACTGGATTTTGAAAATACACCAGTGCGAACTCTGGATTTTTGAAGATGCATCAATACGAGTACTAGGTTTTTGAAAAAATGCCCCAGTATGAGCACTGGGTTTTGAAATTGCACCAGTACGAGCACTGGATTTTGAAAATGCACCAGTACGAGCACTGAACTTTGAAAAATGCACCAGTACTAGATTTTGAAAATATGCCAGTACGAGCACCAAATTTTTGAAAGTATATCAGTACAAGCACTGGATTTTTTAAAAGTATACCAGTACGAGCACTGGATTTTTGGGAATGCACCAGTATGAGCATTGGATTTTTGGAAAATGTTGACACTGTTTTCCAATTTGAATTTTGAAAGGAGACCAACATTCTCAAGATATTTGGAAATCGAAGCGGGAATGATTGCTGAGGTTTCAGGATTATCCCTTATCCTGAAGGGGAAATAATAAAAATTGATGAGAATTTTTTAGAAAATTATGGAAAATGATTCAGGTTTTATCCCTTAATTTGAAAGGGAAATACCTTGTAGAGAAAGGTTCAGGTTTAACCCTTAACCTAAAGGGGGAATGAAAAAATTGATAAAAGTTGATGAAGAATTAATAAAAATTGACAAAAAATTGATAAAATTTGATGAAAAATCAATAAAAATTGAGAAAGAATCAATAAAAATTGATAAAAATGGTAAAGAATAAAAAAATGATAAAACATTGATGAAAAAAATTGGTAAAATTGGTGGAAATTGATGACACTCGAAAGATCATAAAAGATTTCAGGATTATCCCTTATCCTAAAGGGGAAAAGAAATACCTCGACGAGCGAGGTTCAGGTTTATCCCTTAACCTGAGAGGGAAGAAGGAGATACGTCGAAAGCACGAGGTTCAGGTTTATCCCTTATCTTGAAAGGAAAAAAGAAATACCTTGAAGGTCGAGGTTCAGGTTTATCCCTTAACCTGAAAGGGAAAAAGGAGATACCTCGAAGGTCGAGGTTCAGGTTTATCCCTTAACCTGAAAGAGAATAGAATAAAATTTGAGGAGAATTAATGAAAACTAATTGATGGAAATTTACAAAATCAAGAAAGATTAATGAAAATTGTTTTGCAAAGAATTCTCATAAGTAGCATTATTGCTCCTATGAGGGGTCTCAGGTTTATCCCTTATCCTGAATGGGAAGGAAGAAAATACCTTGAAGGTCGAGGTTCAGGTTTATCCCTTAACCTGAAAGGGGAAAGGAATACCTCATGGGAAAGAGGCATCAGGTTTATCCCTTAACCTAAAAGGCTAAAATAATAAAAATTGATAAAATTTTAATAAAATTGATGAAAAAATGATAAAACTTGATAAAATTGATAAAATTGATAGTAAATTGATGAAAATTAAAAAAAAAATGAAAATATGGATGAAACTAATAAAGATAACAATATTAATTAAAATTTGATAAGATTTGAGGAAAAAAAGTTTGTCTGATCCTTTCTGCACATGGGATCTTTGAAGTGAGAGGAGAATATTCATTTGAAAGACAAGTGAGAAATCATTTTAGAAAGAAGATCAACCGCAAGGTTTATTTTGAATAATGATCAACGTGAGAACTGATCTTTGAAAGGAGAATCAACACGAGGGTTGATTTTAAAGAGAGATCAACATGAGGGTTGATTTTGAAGATGAATGGTTTGAAACCAATTTTGGAAAAGAAGATCAACACAAGGGTTGATTTTGAAGATAATGGTTTGAAACTAATTTTTGGAGAAGAAGATCAACACGAGGGTTGATTTAAAGACAACGGTTCGAAAACTAATTTTGAAAAAAGAAGATCAACACGCAGGTTGATTTTTTGAAGACAATGGTTCAAAAACCAATTTTGAAAAAAGAAGATCAACACGAGGGTTGATTTTTGAAGACAATGGTTCGAAACCACTTTTGGAAAATAAGATCAACACAAGGGTTGATTTTTGAAGACAATGGTTTGAAACCAATAAGATCAACACAAGGGCTGATTTTTAAAGACAATGGTTCCAAACCAATTTAGGAAAAGAAGATCACCGCGATGGTTGATTTTTAAAAAAGATTGGACCAAAATATTGAACTCTTGGTGATCATAACGAAGATTTTTGCAAAAAATTTCAAAATTTCACGATTTTGAAAAACCCTCATAGGTAATTTCATTTCTCTCATAAATGATGTTGGGATTGTCCCTCATCTTGAAAAGAATAGAAATTTAATGTGGCCTAATGGAAGCCGATGGCAAAGAAGATTCTTGAAATGAAAATATAATTTTTCAAAAATAAATACTCCAGTGTGGCAAAGGAAAGAAGTATTTGATATCAAAGATATGAAGAAAATTGACATTTCATTGATAAGCAAAGCTGATAACAAAAGACTGCATATTTACAAGTACTTGACCAAAGGTCACAAAAAAAAAGATTGGGGCTAACCTGCCCCTACAAGGTAACTGGCAAAAAAAAGGGAAGAAAGCAGAAAACTTTGGCATCATCAATTTTCTGAGTGATCTGAGAAAGGCTTGGTCAGGATGGCCAGCTCGTCTTCCTCTTCGTCTTCAATGAGGAGACTCTTGTCAATGCAGTCCTGAACAATATTTTTGAAGACAAAACAATGATCGATGTTATGCCCCACTGCCCGATGGAACTTGCAGAACTCATTCATGAACCTTCCCATGATTGTGGGAGGATTCGTGGCCTTTGTGAGCTTCACTAATTCCTTGGTAAGCATGAATTCAAGGGCTTCTTCGAGCGTTTGTTTGAGAGGAGTGAATGCACGATCATTACTCCAACCTTCGCGCTTTATCTTTTTCTTTTATGGAAAGTTGGCCTGAGACAACTTGCTATTTTGCTCGGAAGACTTTTCCCCTTGAGTTGCATTGTAGTTCTGGCCACTTTTACTGTTATTTTTGTTTCTCCTACTACCGCTGCCATGATTATTGCTAGAGGTATCAACTGAGTGAGTGAATTGCGCCTTCTTCTTCTGGTCTTGTATATTTTTGACCAGAGTCATGCCTTTATAGAGTCCATTCTCCATCCTTGTCTCGAGCCATTCGGCTCGCTCAATCAATTTGATGAAGAACTTTGCTGGAGAAGTGGCGATGAGGCTCCTCAGGGGTTGAGAAAAATTATTGAGGATTATCTGCAGTGCATGATCCTCTAGAATGGAAATCTTCATTTTGTTACAGGTGCTTCTCCACCTGTGAATGAATTCTCCAGCTTTTTCATTTTCATTCTACTTCATATTGTAAAGGTGATTGAGTGTAGGCGAAGCCTCAGTGTTGAATAAGAAGTGCTCAGTGAATAGATTTACCACTTTATCGAACTCTCGTAATTCAATAGGATTGATGTGGTCTGCATACCACCTGGCCGTTGTACCTTCTAGGCTACGAGGAAAGCAGATGAACAAAGCCCTATTATTCTTCTTTAAGCAGCTGCATTCCGCATAAAATGTGGCCAAGTGAGCTTTGGGGTTACCGGTTATGTCAAACTTGAGGAATTTATGGGGAAGGTTTTCTAGATTATCATCTCCATCTAGGCCATCGTAGAAATCTTTGCCAGTATAGGTCTGCTTTCCCTTGCTCTTGGCCTGTATGTCCTTGACTGCACAGGTTACTTCTCTCAATTGCTCGCGCATCGGATCCTCAGTTGGAATCCCATACTTAGGCTTGTTCACAGATTCAGATTCTTCAATAGCTATCTTCACGAACTGTCGCAGAGGATTCTGATTGAAGACAAATTGCTCTTCCTCTACTGACTCTTCTTCCACTGAATTTGTGCCCTCAGAAGTGTTGTCGGGCTGAACCTTCTTTCTGTTGATCCTAATCTGCTTTCTCACAGGCTTCTTCCTCATTTTGTTCTTAGGAGTTGCCTTCTTTAGACTGGCCTCGGCTTGCTCAGACACCATTTGGCCATCATCTTTTGGAACAAGCTGTAAATGATGGGATCTACATCATCCTCTCTGCCCTGACTCTGTCCTCTAGACGACCTAGGAGAGTCCATCCCTTTTATTTCGATATCACTGTACTGCTGAAATGTCTCTTTTCTTGTCCTCGTCTGAAGCATACTAAATACCAATGTTTTCTGCAGAGAAAAGGGAGGGTTTAGACTGAAGAATTTTTGGGAGAAATTTTTTGACAAGAGAAGGAATCAGGTTAATAGATTTGAAAATGATATCCCATTATTAGGGATTGAGTCGTCACAGAATTCGTGACAATTGCGTTGTTACCCCATGGGGAGGAATAAACAACTAGAATATGAAAGAAAATGTTATCTTAAAAAGGATATCTCTTGGCAAAAAGAGACTTCATTTATAAAAAGGTAAACAAGAATTTTTGAAATAGAATTAGAAGATAAACTGGAAGATATGAAGAAAGAAGAGTTTGAAAATAGATGGCAAAGATTTAAAATTTAAAAATTTGCAGACATTATCAAAAGAATTGAAGAAATCAGAAGAAGAAAAAGGAAAATACACCTGGGTTTTGAAAACAAGGAGGAAATTTTGAATAATATACCCATGGTCTTTGGAAAATATAAGGAAATATAATAAGTAAATATCACAGAATCACAGTTGTACAAACAAGGATGCACAAACAACACTCCTTAAAGCTGACTCTAAATGCAATATTTGAAATGACTTGTACGACCTTAATCCAAACTCTATGGTTCAGATCATCTGATTCTGATCATGATACGCCGATATACCCAAGCTGAAGCTCGAAGTACGTGGCATAGAAATATTTCTCTGGTTCTAAGGTAATGGCTCCCAACATTTTTGAGCACCTACCGATATACTTCAGACTATGGCATTTAAGTACGTGGTAGGGGGGTGTTAACCCAAATAAGTGGTCTAGTTGTGAGGCTCTTTCCCAAACTATGGTTCAGTGAGACAGCCCAGCAACGTGAAGACCGGGACAATATAGGTAGGGATGTTTTTGAAAACATGTTCAACATGCAATAAAACAAGATGTTTCTAATGCAAGTCCTAAATAGATAAAATTTAAATGAAGAGAAGCATACACTTGCATACATTGTTTGCATTCAATCCCTAGAATTGAGGAGAGTTGTATTTCATACCTAAGTCTAAGTGAGCATGCAATAATCTCCTCCATATGGTCCTACCAAATCATACTTAGATCCTATATGCATTATGTCAGCTAGGATAGAGTCTAGGCTCCTAAGGTTTGCATGAAAATGAAGCTGGCATTTGTAGAATAAAGACTTAGATAATATCAAAGCAAAGCAAAGGCATAGATTCAACCAAAAGAAGACGAGTCCCATCATGGTCGCCAAATCTGTGATCATTGCAAAATTTTTCCTCTCGTTCCCTCTTTTCCTTCCATTTTCCTTTTTAACCTTTATTCCCTTTTTTGAAGGGGAATAAAAGATAGAAAAGAAGAGAGAGAAAAACTTTTGCAAAGGTCTCACTTGACCTTAATTTTAAAAATGTTTTGAAATTACTCGCTTCCGTTTTGAAAATTTATGGGAAAATAGAGAGACGGGATTCGCTCGTCGGTACAAGGTTCGCTTGTCGGTACGAGGTTCGACCATTCCTGGCGCCTTTACCAGGGGTAATCGAACCAAGGATCGAACTTATGCTTTTTGCTTTGCCTAAATATTGTCTAAGAATTTATTCTAAGTCTAAAAATGCACAAAGAATCGTGCTTGTGCAATGCAATTGCAAAGATGTATGCTTTTGAGAAAATAGTTTAGAAATTTTTGGGATTTTCCAAGTGACTCTGAAATTTGACAATATATTGAAGAAATGATTTAAAGGGTTGAAATTGATTTGAAAAAGTTAGATTTTGAATCTAACTCAGAATTTGAAATAGATCGGAAAGAAGAGACTTGAAATTCCAACTCTTGGAATAATCAGAGTTTGGAAAAATTGATTTTGAATTTGAAGAAATAAAAAAAGAAAAGGAGATTTTGGAACTTGAGATAGAATCTTGAAAAAAATGGAGTTTTAAAGTCAAATGGACTTTGAATTTGAATGGATTGATTCTGAAAAAAGAAATTTTTAATTTCAGAACATAGAAGAGGAATTGAATTTGGATTTAGACTTAAGAAATAAATTTGAAACATGGTTTTGGAAATAGGAATTGGAAATAGAACTGGGTTTGAAATCTGGAATCCTAGATGGAATTGAATCCGAAGTCTGGAATCCAAGATGGATTTGAATCCGAAATCTGGAATCTTAAATAGAATTGCATCCAAGGTTTAGAATCTAAGACGGAATTGAATCTGAAATCTGGAATCCTAAATGGAATTAGATCCAAAGTCTGGAATCCAAGATGGAATTGAATCTGAAATCTGGAATCCTAAATGGAATTGGATTCGAAGTCTGAAATCTAAGATGGAATTGAATCTGAAATCTGGAATCCTAAATGGGATTGGATTTGAAAATCTGAATCCAAGGTGGAATGGGACCTGAAATCCGAAATCCAATATGGATTTGGATCCAAAATCTGGAATGGGGAATGGATTTTGAAAATGGGATTTGGATTTTGGAAATCCAGATGAAATTCGGAATTGGATATGAGAAATCCTAAATCAATTTTGAAAGGGAGATGGAATTTAAGAAAATTCGATTTTCAGAGTGAATACCAAGTTTTGATTTAAAGTCTCTTTTAAGACTTAAAATTTTGGAATCTTGAGAAATAAAGAATAAATCTTGAATTCGGACTTGAATTCTGAATTTAGAAGATGATCTGAAGTGAAGAATAAAACTTGATTTTGAAACTGGAGTTTTTAAAATCAGGTGATGAATCTGGGAATCTCAAAGTTTAAATTGAACTTTGAAATTTGATTTGAATTGAAATTGAATTTTGAATATAAAAATGAATTTGAAATTTCAAAGTCAAATTGGGCTTTGAAATTGAAGTTTAAAATTTTGAAATAAGATAGAATTTGAAAATAGAAAGAAGAATTTGAATTTATAAGAATTGAAGATTGATTTGAGAAATGAAGAAGATATTTGAAGAATTATCTCAAAATCACTTGAATTTTGAAAAGGAATTTTTGAAAATATGGTGTAATTCTATCCTAAATGATGAATGAATTAAAAGAATTTTGAAATTGGATTTTGAAAAGCATATTTCATTCTTTAAATGAATTGAAATAAGATTGAAGATATAATACATTTCTGACTATGGTCATAGAATGTATTATAAAATAATCATATTTAAATTCAAGTGAAGAATAAAACATATTTTGGTGCCTTTATAAAGTTTAAAATGAAATTAACTCTCAATATATCCTGACTATGGCCATTGATATATATCTTGAGTTAATTTTAAGTTAAACTCTGATAAAGGAAGAAAATATTTAAAAAATATGATGATTTTTGAAAAGAGACCCAGTGTGAATCCAATATTATTCCATAAAAGATGAAAATCCTAAGTTTTGTTTACACCTTGACTATGGCCATTGATGCAAATCGTCAACTTAAGATTTAAACACCTTTTATTAGAATGGTGCACATGCCATTCGTGTTTCTATTCGTGAAGTTTTAGAATAAAAGGGAAAATGATATGGAACAAGCAATTTACGATATTTACATGCTCATTCATTCTAATGTAATACAAGAAATGTAAAGTTTCTCATCATCCTCTAACTATTACATCATTTTAAATAAAAGAAATTCTAAACTAAGAAGGAAAATTGCATTTTCCATATATTTCCTGCAAAAAAAAAGGGTTAGCACAAAACCAGATATGAAGTATAGAAGTAAATGGAAGATGTCATGGCCAAATCAACTTACTTATGGCTGAGTGTGATATTTATATTTAATAAAGGAAATATATGTATACATATTCATGGGTAGGTTAATGAATAGACATACAACAAGGGGTGACCTTGCTGTAATGAGATGTGTTGTTGTAGGTTGCAGCAGGGTGAGGGCAAGAAAGTGAAGTGAATGGGTGGATGCTATCAGTGATAAGCCAAGAGGGTAGGTACTAATAGTGGAAATGGTGATGCTGTGAAGGGATGTGATAATGTTTATGTCAGCAATCTTGATTGTTGTTGCAAGTGGAGAGTGGTCACAGCAATGCTCGACACTGCTGCAACTATAAAGGGGGTGGACACTTATGGCAATGCAAAGGGTGGATGCAAAGGCCACCGTGAAGGGTGTAGCAGGTGTAATAGGGGAGTTACAACAAGATGCACAGTGTGTACAATAGTGTTGTGCATGTGTTGTATAACAAGTAGATGGGTGTTGTGGGATGAATATGGAGGAAGGTGCTGGTGCAGTGAAAGGATAGGTAGCAGGAGGCAGTGGAATGAGGCTAGACCGTGCACAATGGGATGTATAGGTAGATATGATATGAAATGGAACGGGGAATAATATATATTTGCTATGAGGTAAGTTGTTGTGAATGTACTGGAGGTAGGATGTCATAGATGCTAATGTAAGTGGGCACCTGTGACAATGAAGTAATGCATAAAGGTGAGTGGGGATGCAAAAAGAAGTATGATAATGTACTGCAGCCGGTGGGGTAAAATGGATATGATAAGAATTTCACATATGGCAACTAAATATGAAAATATGCAAGTTGTAAATGTTGGTGACGATGTGAAAATCAAATGCACACTAAATATACCAAATGGCGGTGGCGTTATGAATGCATCAAGTCTAGAGTGCAGGTGATGTCCTGTGAAATAGTGACATATGATATACAGGGAAATAAAATGCTGGTGAACACTATCATTTGCAGGAAGATGCAAATTTCTGTGGGGCTAAGTGAAGGGCGTGGGTGAGTGTGAACGTGAGTTGTAATGACATATCGTGGGGTAGTGTGGTAGATATGGTGGGAAGATAGAATGAAGGGCTCAACAAGGTGTCGTTGCTGGTAGTGCAGGGAGTTCATAACAGGGCACAAGTGGTGAGATGTTGCTGAATGCAGTGTGATTGCTATGGAAAATAAGGTGTGGTGTGGTGGTGAAGGTAGGTATTGTGAATAGGTAGTGAGAAGAAAAACATATAATGTGTGGATGGACTGTAATGGGATGACTGTAAGTGAATATGCAAAGGTGAGACAATGTGATAACAATGAAAACATAGGTGATAGTAAAGAAAATATGAGTATGAATGGCAGTGGGTATATGAGGGTATCGTGAAGGTGTTGGGACAAAGCTGCCACAACAGGTTGGTGTGCAAGTACTGTGCACAGAAACCTTATTGAACATTCAACCTTTTTTTTTCTTTTTTGCAAACTGACAGATGATGGCAGCGTTAAGACATACCTTTTCTGAATGGTGGTTTCAAGATAACTCGCGAAAATCTGGTGACAGATTTACCTGTACTGATCTCTTGATTCATGTTTGACGCCTTTAATCCTATATCCCTATCTCTTGCTCATTGTGAAATCAATGTTTCACCCAACTTGGATATCTCAGACAATTCAAATTCAACCCATCATACTCCGGATGCGCTTGCGCTGCAGGAACTTTTAAGGAGCTTCCCTTTTGTCTTCTTCTTAAATTCTTCTTCTGATGGAGAAGAAGAAGAGGGGAAGAGGCTCGATCGTGGAGGGCTTGTGGATGTAATGGATCCGAAAGGCGTAGGGGTGAATGGCGGATTAATGGATGCCTCTCATTGACTCCCCACAGTCTCTTTTATAATGAGAGACCGTTGGGGAGTCTTACAGATCGGGTCCCTATTTCAAAAGAATTTTCAAAATGGTGGTTTTCCCAAAAAGATTTTCTTAAAAGGTGGTTTTAAAGAGAATTTTTTCAAAAAGAGATTTTCAAACTATCTTTTTCTGAATTTCCTTTTCTATTATATATATATTTGTTCTTTTTTTTGTATTTTCTATTTTTTGTATTTTTGAAATAAAACTCTAAAAACTAAAGGATTTTTAAACTAATTTTGCAAAATTTTAAAAATGTTTACAAAAGAAGGGTTTTCTGAGAATTCGGATTTGAATTTTGGAAATTCCTTCAGAAAACAGGTTGGATCCGGATTTTGAGGGAATATTCGAGTTTTAAACCTCGAATCGAGAAATACAAAGCATCGGATCCAAATGGACACCGGATGGACTGTCTAAACCATTCAAAAACTATTTTTGGTATTTTTATAATTTTGATTTAAAAATTGGATAGCAGGGCTCAGAATTGAATTTTGATACTGGATTCAAATCCGAAATTGAGTCAGATATAAAAAATGGATTTGATTCCAGAAAAATTCGAGGAATAAACTGGAATTTTGATCAAAATTGACTCAATTATTCAGAAATGGGGGCCAAGGACAAAAGGAGATTTTTTACAAAATTTTGAAAAATTTGGGGTGTTCACAGCTTATTGATTCAGTATTGGTATTTCTTCGTGTTTTAGTGCTATCCTTTGGGCTAAGTCAATGTTTTTTAGTTGGTTTACCATCCATTCTTTAGTGTTGACTGCTTGTGTGTGATGTTATTCTCTATTTTATCTGATACAACATAATGTTGCTTGTTTTTGTAGTTGTTGAGTTATGCAGCACTTTGTTGGAGCTTTTACCTGATTTAATTGTGGTGTTAGTTTTTATGATGAAGAATAGAATTGTAGATTGTTAATTTGATTTATTGTATGTATGATTAATTGATTTGATGATATTATGATAATTGTTTTTTATTTTATTAGTGTTACTGTTAACTGTTAAAAACTATATATATACCCTCTGTTATCATCGCAAAAATTTTCCCCCTCCCTCTGCGAGAGTGAGAGAACGATTCTGCGAGTCAAACTCGACCAAAGTTTTGAAAATTGATTTTGAAAATTACTCACCTTCGTTTTGAAAATTTGCAGGAAAATTTCGTGGAATGGGATCCGCCTATCGGTACGAGGTTCAACCGTTCCTGGCGCCTTTACTAGGGGTAATCGAACCAAGGATCAAATGTGTGCTTTGACTAAGTTAAATTATCTAAATTATGCTCTATTTTCTTAGAATGCACAGAGAATCAGGCTTTTACTATGAAATTTTGAAAAGAATGCACATTTGAGAAATATGATGTTTGCTTGGAAAATTGAAATATGCTTGGAAAATACTTGAGAAATACTTGGGAAAATCATTGAATTTCATTGGAAATCAGAAATTTGCATTGGAAAATGGATTCTTGAATGAAACATGGATTCTCTAGAAAACTTGGACTTTGAGAAAATCGATTTTGAAGTTTGGATTGCTTTTCTGACGAAATAGATTTGAGAATTCTGAGAAAATCAAGAAGTTCATTGGAAAATGATTTTTGAAGTGGAAAATGGATTCTCAGAAAAAAACAGATCTTTGAGAAAATCAATTTTGGGATTTGAAAATGAAATTGAGAATGTGGAAATCTTGGAAAATCATGATTTGAACTTGGAAAATACTTGGAATCTCAATTGAAAATTCAGAGTTCTGAGAAAATCAAATCTTGAGAAAGACTTGGAAATTTTTGGGAAAATTGGTTTCTCTGAAATGAAATTGGGAAAAGAGTTTAAAAATAATGCAAATTGAATGAATAAATGTGAATTTGAAAGATATTTCATTGAGGAATTGAGAAAATCCTTTTGAGTTTTGAGAAATGCAGTGCATTTTTTAAATTAGCCTAAGAGTGTAGGCTTAATGTGGCTAATACGGAGATCACAAATCTTGGTTTTCTTCGTATTCTGACTATGGCCATAAATACGAATCCCACCAAATTTGTGAACTCCCTATAAGCTCGTGCACGTGCCATTCGTGTCAACCATGGTGATTTTGGAAAATGTGCATAAGCATTATACATCAGATATTGGAAATTGCAAAAATTAAACTATATGCAATGTAGTCCTATTCTAAGCCGAAAAGTAACTCTTATTCTAAATTATTACATCTGATATTACATTGAATTGAAATAAAAGAAAATAAAAGTCTTCTTCTTGGATATTCCTGCAAAACTAGAAAACATATTAGCACAGAAATATAGGTTTATCTGAATTTATCCGAAAATATTGGAAATTATCGAATATTATTCAGATATAAACCCAAATTCGTACCCCCTTTGATATAAACATGATAAATAAGTAATAAAATTTGAAAATAAAGTTGGAAATTCAAAATTGGAGTAAAATGACTAAAATACCCCTGATGACCTTGAAATCAGAGTTTTCTGAAAGAATTTTTATAAAATTTGGAAATTTGAAAATCAAATGAAATAAAATTAAATACAATATGATGCAATATGATGATATGCATGAAAATTTAGAAAATTAAAGATTGGAATTTCAAAATTGAGGTCAAAATGACCAAAATGCCCCTGATAACAAGACTATGGCCTTGAAACCAGGGTTTTCTAAAATTAATTTTGCAAAAATGGGAAAGTAAAATGCAAATGATATTAAAATTAACCCCAATGTGATATGATATGCTTATTCACATGATAAAAACCCTAAAATGGCAAAATACAGCAAAATATCAATTTTAACTTGATTTTCGCCTCTGAATTTAAAAACAAACTAACACATAAGGTAAATGAACTTGGAATTAAGCCAAATTTGGCATAGACACCTAGACTAACCCTAAAAACAGAATGAAACTTAAAAATATATATTTTGATATTTTTTTTAATATGAAAAATTAGCTAGAAATCCTAAAAATCAAGATTTTGCCTAAAATCCTAACTCTAAATCGAATTTTGGGTACTAAACTACCATACAATTTTCCCACATTTTATTGGATAACAGAGGACAGTTAGACAAAGATTTTTTTCTTTTACAGATTCTGGTTTTGACCTATGGTCGAAGCTTGACAGCTCCGACAAGTCGGATCGGAATCCAGCGACTCTAGGATTTAGGGTAGACTGACAGGTTTCAAGAAAAATTATGAGAAAAATAGAAGAAAGTGGAGAAAATGTATGAAATTCTGTAAAAATGTTCCTGACAAATAGAGGAAGATTTCCACTTTTTATAATTTTATGATTAAGGTTATGGTTTGGGAGAGAGTAGAGGATTATCAGAGATCTAGATCTCTGTAATTCTTTGACATTTGAATTTGACAGACAGGGAAGTTAATTCCGAGAAAAATACCTAGGTTGCTCCTAAAATTTTCAAATTTTGGAGTATGACAGAGGGAATAGTTGAAAACAACTTCTCTGTTGGAGGTTTTGACATTAAGCCTATGGGTTGAACGGACATGGTGGATTAGGGTCGGTCTAGACCCTGACAAGGAAAAGTGAGATTTTCACAAGTTTCATGAAAAATCGATTTTTAGAATAACCTAAATCTTATTAGAAAAATCTAAAAAAATATTGAAAAATAGTAGATTCCAACAGAGATCCACTGTATTTTTTTTAGAAGGATTTGGATTGTCCATTTTGGAGATCGCGGATGTTCTTGTCTGCTAAAACTGAACTTGGAATTTCCAGAAGAGTGAAAACAGATGCTATTTTTTAATTTTTTTTATGCAGATACGAATTTCGAATTAAATCAAACTTTTTGAAGGAATTTAATGACACATAAGTTTGATGATCATGAAATTTTCAGAATTTATTGACGATGCAACTCATATGAAATAACATTGGGATTTTGCATACGAATGAAATCTAATGAATTCTAAATTAAATAACAATGAAATATATAAAATGAATAAAATGACTAATAAACTAACCTAAATGCATATCTTTGAATGAAATTTCATGAAATATGAAACTAAAACAAAACTCAATGGGGATATGATTTATTTTTTATGTTGGTTTATGAAATGAAAGACCAAATCCATCGAATGGATGGATTTTTCATTCTCTTAGCCCATACATGAAATACATGTATGCTTAGAACGAAAGATGCATAAAATGAAAATAAAGACCTTCATGACACCTAAAGCATTTCAACTTTGAAGGTGTTAAAGGGGTGTCACGGTACCACTTTGAAGTGGCTGCTGCTACTAACTGAGAAGGATGGTGAGCGCCGGTTGAAGAGCCTCAAGGCTTGTGGCTGCAGGAAGGTGGAACCGTGGGGTTGAAGCAAGGTATGGCTGCCACAAGATCAGAGGTGACGGCGGGAAGGTGGTGGCTGAACTTGTTAGAGAAGGTGGTGGCTGAAGTTGCTACAGAGAGAAGAGAGATTGGTTGTTGTAGCCATTGAGAGGTTGCCTTGTTGCTGCTAGAGGAGGTGACGCTGTGCTGCCACCTTGATGGGGCTGGAGGTTGAAGTCAAGGAGATGTTGCTAGTTGGTGCAGTTAGGTGATGTAGAGGTTGCTTTGATATGGAGGCTATTGGCTTGGAGCAGTGAGAGCTGGAGAAAATCTGGAGCCAAGATGAAGATAGGCTGGGTGTAAAGAGTGTAATAGAGAGAGAATGAGAGAGGCTAGGGCTGAAAAGAGAGAGCCCCCAATGCCCCAGCCGTGTGATCTCTTGTTGCTTCAAAAATGAGAGAGAGTTGGAGAGAAAATAGAATAGGAGAGGAGAGCTAAGGGGATGAGAGAGGCTCCAAGGGGGGAGCTGGGCATGAGATCTTAGGGGAATAGAAAGTGGAATAGGGTAATAAGGGGGCTGGACAATAGGGAAGGGAAAGAAAGAAAGAAGGAAAGAAAAGGGAAATAAGAAGGAAAGAAAGAAGAAAGAAAGAAAAGGAAAGAAGAAGAAGAGAAGGAAGAAAGAATAGAGAAAGAAGAAAGAGGAAGAAGGAAAAGGAAATAGAGAGAGAGGGGGCTGGAGGATTGGTCGACCACCTTGGTGGGCCCACCTTCTCTCATAAAAAAAATAAGAATTAAAATAACATAAAATAAAAGAAAATAAGGAAAAGAAAAGATATATATATAATTTTTTATTTTTAAAATGAAAATGTAGATGTAAATGAAGGAGCCATCTCAGAGGAAGGTCACTTTTCAAATTTGAAATTCATTTTGAGGATCATAGGGGTAGAATAGTCATTTTAGAAAATTTTCGGACGAAACGAGTTATTTTTGGCAGTTTTTGAAAAGAGCTCAGAATTTGAAGTTTCATACCCCGTTGCGAAGCAAATCCAGTTTAGAATTTGAAATTTTGAATTTGAAAGAAATCCAGATTGTTTTTCTCGAGAAAATATTTCTAAATTTAGAATCCCGGGGATAAAAATATCAATTTTGGAAACCCAGGGCTTGAAATTGATTTTTGAAAACTTTTAAAACTCAATCTGGATTGAAATTTATAAAACTAGAGTTCTGGACTTTGAAAATGAAATGAAATGAAATGTGATGAAATGTTATAAAATGCTGAGAAATGATATGAAATAATGAGAAATGACATGAAATGCTATGCGAAATGCTAACCCTGAATGAAGAAATTCGGATATTAAACTTTGATTGACATTTGTACTAGTTCAAAAAGTGTTAAAATTGATAAAATTTGTAAAATGGTTCAAGAAATGGTTTTTTGGCTCTATCAGGCCAGAGTGACACTGAAAATTAGGGTTTGAACTGATTTGAACTAAAATAAACTAGATTGAGCTGGGTTTTAGGGTTTCAGAACTCAAATGAACTGACAAGACACTGACTCAACTGAACTCCTGGACTGAATTATCAAGAAAAGCTGCCATTTTTAGAGAAATGGTGAGAAATGGTCACTGGAGTTAAGTGAATTGTGGACCAGAGTTGTGTTTGAGCTTAAACAAAGATCAGTAATACTGATATAAACTAAAATTGAAGCTCAAACACTAGCTCAATTGACTGGATAGCTCAATTTCAGCTGAATGAGCTGAAATGGGCTAAAATGGACTCTTGGACACTTGAAAATGGATTTGAACTGAAACTGGAGCACTTGAACTCTTGGTGAGCTCACGCTAGACTCGAGGGAATATGAGTGACTGGAGATGACTGACTCGGAGACAATTGGCTTGGAATTGAGTGAGAAATGATCCCATTTTGGCAAGAATGGTCAGAAATGGAAATGGTCTATTCATTGTGAGCTCGGGTGAGCTAGAAATGACTGACATTCTAACTATTCTGAACTGACCAATGAGCTTGGTTGACTCCGACTGACTGGGGTCTGGGAAGACCTAGGGGTAAAATGGTAATTTTTCTAGTGAAAATGGGTAAAGTGGTGATTTTCTGAAATAGACTCAGGGTTGGACTCCTATATTGACCTACCAGGGTTGGCACTGCACGAGGGGTGTGTTTGAAAATGGATGAGAAAATTTTAGGGTGTTTACACCCTCTCGCACCCAAGTTTTTTTAAAGTGTCGCATCGCCACACCCGCACCTATATGACATAGAGTATAACATATGCCATATTGTAAGATAGGCTACTTTGTGGTATTATTTGTTGAAAACTTTCAGATAATTTATTTTAAACAAAGAAAAGGGAGGACAGGGTGCACCCCTACCTACTGGCCTGTCAAAAAGAGCGAAGGGGCAGGGGTTGTGCCCCTGCCCTCCAGTCCGACGAAAAAGAAAAAGGGGTGCGCCCCTGCCCACCGGCCTAACAGAAGAAGAGGAAGGGGGCAGGGGCGCAACCTCTGCCCGCTGTTAAAATATGTAATCTCATATGTAATCCCATATGCATACAATCTTTTCTTTTCTTTTTCCTTAGTTAGTCTTAGTTAGAACTTAACTAGAAATTAGGTTTAGTTTTTACTTTTTGGACTGTAATAGCCATTTCCTTTTTGACTAGTCAAAAAGGTGCTTTTTGACTAAAGTCAAAAAGCAAATTACAAGAGAGTTTTTGAACTCCCAATGACTCTAAATAGAGCCGTTGGGAGTCCAACGACTCTATTGATGACTCCTCTCCCTTCTCTATAAATATGGGGTATTGTTCCCCTTGTATTATTTATGGTTGTATGGGATTTTCTCCCAAGTTAATAAGATTCATTTTTTGTTATTCCTTTTGTATACCCATTTTCGGGTATTGTGTATGTTCTTATGCTTAAGCTCTCTTTGTGAGTATTTGTTGAGAGTTACTTTGGTTGTGGGTTTAATTTTCTTACATGGTAGCAGAGCCATTGGCAGAAGCAATCAAAGATTTTGTGTGTGCATCGAGAAGCATGCCACTCAAGTTTTCTTCAAGAGATTGAAGTCCCTTTAAAGTAGTGGGAGTCTGAACACTTGGAGGATTGCTTATTTTCGTTATTTTGTGGTAGAGTATCTTCCGCTTTTCTCATTTTTTTTAAGCTTTTTCATCTTCTCCTTCTTTCTCTTCCCATTCACAAGCTTGTAAAATGGATGACAATGATAATGTCACCATTAAGCCCATAAAACTCAATGATTCAAATTATGTAACATGGGCTTCAATCATGAAGCACCTTATTTAAGGAAAAGGATTATGGGGATTAGTGGATGGAACCAAGGAGGAACCTAAACTAACTCTCACCAAAGAAGAAGGAGAAAAAGAAATACCTCTCTCAGAGGTAGAAAAAGTCAAAGTTATTTTCACATATGAAAAAAAGTGGAAAGAATGGAGAATGGGACATGCCAAAATCATGTCTTGGCTTATATCAAGTGTTGACATAAAAAAGTGTTCTAGCTTAGCAGAATTCGAACACGCCAATGATGCATGGGATTACCTTAAGAGAATGTACTCTCTCAAGGATATTGCTCACATATGCAACCTTCAAGAAAAGGTTTGTAATATGATTCAAGAGGACAAAAGTATTAGAAAATATTACAATAGTTTGTCCGAGTTATAGGAGGAATTGGCTCTCCTTGAAACAAAGTGGCATTGCCTACATGACATAGAGCTTTGCCAAAATCAAGTAAATGTGAAGCATTTCTTTCAATTTATCAATGGTTTGAGATCAGAATTTGAGACAACCAAATCCGCTCTTCTTCATCGGGAAAAAGTCACTTCCATTGAAGATACAATTGAAGAGTTGAGCATGGAGGAAAACAGACTCAAGAAAAAAAATTCTAAAAGTGATGATGACTCAGTCTTAGCAGTATCTAGACCGAGAAAGCATGTTCGTTCATATAAACCTTTGCATGTTGGGAGGACTAATAATGAAAATCATGGAAGTGAGTTTGAAAGGAGATCATTTATTATTATTGTCGTGAACTAGGACATGTCAAAACATACTGTCCAAAGTTAAAAAGACCTTATGAAAAGAAGGCTGCCACAGTCGAATCTCTGCAAGAAACAAGTGAGACATCCATTGAAAATATGTCTCTAACTCAATTGGTGGAGGCACTTCAACCTCTTCTCAAAGAAGCTTCATCATCCACTGGACTCGTTGTCTCTTTCATAGGCATCTCTGATCCTGGTAAATCTCTTTGGCTTCATGATTCTGAAACTTCTTTCCATATGACACCCAACATAAAATTGTTATCCCAATGTCATAACTCAAGTGATTCAAACGTTTTTACCGCAGACAGAACATCTTTTGAGATTAAGGGAATAGGATGTTTTGAAAATACCTCTCAAAACTCAAAAGGCTTTTGCATTCCAAAAATTAGATATATTCCCAAACTTAATTTAAACCATTTGTCCATATCTCAATTAACTGACCATGGGTGTAATGTTTCCTTTTCTCGTGATTATCGAGTACAGGAACACCAGTCAGGGAAGCTAATTGGGGAAGGCCATAGAGAAGGAGACTTGTACTACATGGATTTTTTGGAAATTCCCAATAATACACTATGTTGTAATGTTCTAAAGTTAGATTTGGATCTTTGGCACAAAAGATTAGGACATCCTTGTATATCCAAGATTCAATTTTTTCCAAACATGGAATTTTTTTTTAATTTTGAAGTTTTACATGTGAAAAATGCATTCTTGGAAAAATGAAAAGACTACCTTTTCAAGAAAGAACCTTTGTTTCTACACGACCACTTGAGTTGATTCATTATGATGTTTGGGGTCCCGCACCTATTATATCAAAAGGTGAGTTTATGTACTATGTGATCTTCGTAGACGACTTTACACGACACACTTGAATTTATTTTCTTAAACATAAATCTGAAGTTTTCTCTTACTTTCAAATATTTCATAATATGGTCAAAAATCAGTTTAAGGAGGATATCTTGATATTTCGTACTGATTCAGGGGGGAAATTTTATCAAAAGAATTTAAAGATTATTTGAATCTATATGGGATTTTACATCAAAAATCATGTCCTTACACCCCTCAACAAAATGGTTTAGCTGAAAGAAAGCATAGGCATATTATAGAAACAACAAGAACCCTTCTCATTACACATTAAGTAGCAAAAATTTTCTGGGCTAAAGCCATCTTAATTGTTGTTTATCTCATCAATATGATGCCTTCTTCCTCGATAAACAATATTTCTTCAACTGAAAAGCTTTATAAGCAAATTCCAGATTACTCTAGGTTGAGGGTGTTCGGATGCAAATGTTTTGTGTTCACAGATAAGAATGATAAATTCTCTTCACGTGCTATTTTCTGTACCTTTTTAGGTTATGCAAGTCATCAAAAAGGCTACAGGTGTTTCGATTTAAGAAATAACAAACTATATGTCTCAAGAAATGTATCCTTTTTGAAAAATAAAAGTCCCTTTGAAAATAAAGATTCTACGAAAACAGACAATTACTCCTTTCTATTGGACTTAGTTTTGAGGAGTAATGAAAGTGATATTGATCAAGATGATCAAAATGATATCACTAACACTGAAACAGTTGATAGCAACCAAGATTGTATTCAATACTCTAGATAAAGAAACTTAGAAAGACCATGTGCTTTTGAAAAGTACACAAAAGAACAAGACCTTGTACCTTCAACTAGAAAATCCACTAGGATCTCGAAAGTCACTGAAAAATTTGTGTCATATGAGTCTTTTTCACCAAAATATCAAGCCATCATCGCCTTAATTCACTCTTATAAAGAACCATCCAGTTATGCTATAGTTAAGGATCAACCTGAATGGGTTAAAGTTGTGGAAGTTGAATTAGAAGCTTTAGAAAAAGCAAACACCTGGACCATTCAAGATATCCCACCCAACAAAAAACCTATTGGTTTCCACTGGGTGTACAAAGTTAAGACCAAGAGTGATGGCACTCTTGAGAGGTTCAAAGCTCGGTTAGTTGTTATGATCATTGCAAAAAAATTTCTTTTCTTCTTTTTTGGGGAAAAAGAGAAAAACTCTCGCAAGGTCTCACTTGACCTTTTGAAAAAAATATTTTGAAATTACTCACCTCTGTTTTGAAATTTGTGGGAAAAATGGGGAGACATGATTTGCTCATCGGTATGAGGTTCAACCGTTCCTGGCTCCTTTACCAGAGGTAATTGAACTAATGATCGAATTTATGCCTTTGACTTGCCTAAATTTGTCTAAAAAATTATTCTAAGTCCTAAAATGTACATTAAATCATGCTTGTGCTATGATTTTAAACTTGAAAAGATGCATGCTTTTGGAAATGCTTTGAAGATTTGGAATTTTTCAAGTGATTTTGAAATGGATTTGAAAATATCCTTTTAGAAATGACTTTGAAGTTCAGAAATCGATTTAGATTTGGAAATAGAATTCAATTTCAAAGTAGAAGATCGAAATTTGAATTTTAAGTTTCATTTCTGAATTGAGAATTGAATTTAGAAATCAAATTTGGAATGATTTGAAGTTTGAAAATCAGAATGAAATAGAACTTGAACTTTGATTTGAAATTGAAGTTGAGTTGGATACTGGAATAGAATTCAAAATTGACTTTTGGAATGGAAATCAAAGTTTTGAGATTGAAGTTAACTTTGAAATTGGAAGTGATTCTTGAAATCATAATTGAACTTAGAAATCAATTTTTGAAATTGAATTTGGAATTTAAAAATGGAAATTAAAAATCAGAATTTAGAATTAAAATTGGAAATTAAGATTGAACTTTGAATTAAAATTGAAGATTTGAAATTAAAAATGTAATCGAAATTGAAAATCAATTTGAAAATTAGAAATTAAAATTGAAATTTTGGAAATGAAATTGAAATTTAGAATTGGAAATTCAAAGTGAAATTTGAATTTTAGTTTGAAATAAGAATTAAGAATTGAAATGAAGTTCAAAATTGAAATTTGGAATTTGAGAAATAGAACGTTAAAAATAAAATTGAAAATTGGAATCTTGAGATTATTTTGAATTTAGATAATTGAAAATTAAGATCTAGATTGAAATTTGAAAATTGCATTTTGGAATTGGAATTCAAAATTGAAAGTTAAAGTTATTTTTGAAAAGGAGGATTTTAGAAAATCCAAAGATTCAAAAAAAATACTTTGAATAAGTTTGAAAATATTTTGAAAATGAATTAGAATAAACTTGAAATTATCTTGAAAAGGTTTTAAAATGGTTTGAAATAATCTTGAAAATGATTTGAAAAATGACTTAGAATAAAATAAAAAATGTTTTGATAATAAATGGGAAAATGCTTGGAAAAACGAAGAATACTTTGAAATTTTCAAATTTTTAAAAATGGAGAAAAGAAATGATGCAATTTCTATCTTAAATGATGAAATGCATTAAAGGAATTTGTTTGAAATTGGAATTAAAATCAAACTTCATTCTTTAATAGAATTAAAACAAGATTAAAACTTTAATATATTTATGACTATGGTAATAAACATATTCTAATTTTAGTCTTTATCTAAATTCTAATAAAGAATGAAATGATTTTTTTTGCCTTTATAGAATTAAAACAAGATTAAATTTTCGTATATTTATGACTATGGCCATGAATATACTTTGATTTAATCTTTATTTTAGATTCTAATAAAGGAAGAAAATATATTTGAAATATGATGATCTTTTATAATAAATTGTATTTTAACAAAGAATAGTAATTTTAAGTATTATTCATATCCCAACTATGGCCATGAATACAAACTTTACTTAACATTATTTATCCTTTATCAAAATGGTGCACATGCAATTCGTGTTTTCATAGTGTTTTTAAATAAAATAAAAAAAGATGCAACAAATTAAAATCAAAAAAATTAAACTAAGATGCTCATTCATTCTAAACTAAGCATAAAGTAAATTTTCTCATTAATGTATTATTACAACACTTGAATGGGTTATATTAATAAAAAAAAAAGAAAAGAAAATCTTGCAAAATGAACAAACATGTTAGAAATAAATGTAGGAATTTATGGATTTTCTTCAATTATTGAAAAATTAAAGAAAAATCCAAGATTTGCCTATTTATGCCCCAAATAATAAAGGAAAAATCTGTAAACATGTCAAAAAAGTATCAAATTTTATGTGGATAAACTAGAATTAAAATGAAGAAAAACTCTTTTTTCAGATTTCAAAAATAAATTTTCATTAAAGAGGACACATCAAAACAAGTTGAAATAAAGCTTAAAAAATGCTTAAAAAGGGAAAATGATAGTGTTACGACTTTTGCTCAGAATCAAATATGAATTTTTTTTAGAAATTTCTAAAAATTTAGGGAGATAAACTAGACATGTAAATAAGAAATGTGCAATTTATATATATAGAAAACAATCTTTCACGAGGGAGATCTCATATGATCAAGTTGGTCAAAAATCTGAAAAAACCTGTGAAAGAAATTTTAACAGGTTTCTGATTTTTTATTTGAATGACAAATGAAAATTAATAAAAAATTATAAACATTGACATGCATAAACAAGACATTATAAGGAAAAAACTCTTTTTTACAAATCTAAAAAATGATCTCCCATTAAGGAGATATGAATGCAACAAGTTGGTTTTAAGTCGAAATAATGCCTGTAATTGCAAACAGAAAAGGTTTCAAGTTAAAATGCAAAAGAAATAGAAATATTATATATAAATAGATAAACATTTACATGAAGAAATTAGACATGAATATGGAGAGGATCTTTTTTAGAGATTGGAAAAATGATCTCTCATTAGGGAGAAATCATTGAAACAAAATGGGCTAAAATTTAGACCACAAAAGTGACATAGTAACATATAATTGCGGTTTTTGGCCAAAAACAGATATCAAAACACTATAGAAATTGATAAAAAATTACATGAAGAAACTAGACTCAATGCTGAAAATTTCCTTTTTTACATATTTGAAAACTTATCTCGGTTTAGGAAGAAATCACTCAAACAAGTTGATCTAATTTTAGGGAAAATCCGGATGGGGCTAAACATCAGGATTTGAATCCCAATTGTTTTGAGAAATCAAAACACATCAGAATGATCTGATTTTTGGTGTGGATCCATAAAACATATGTATGATGATGTGGTAAAAAAATTAGATCAAAATAAGACCTAATTATATGTGAAATGATGAAGGAAAAAACAGACCAGAATTGAAAATATCATCTCAACATCATTGAATGAAATAAAATCTCAAAATGGATTGATCCAATGATCAAAACGTGAGATCTATCATTCTAGATCATTGATGATAATAAAAATGACATAAAAACATAAAGTAAAGCATATAAAATAAAATTGAAAGCATTGTGGCATAAATTGAAATTTATTTTGCCCATAGAATGTAGAATTTGATCTATTGAAGATCAAATCCTAATTCTAAATGGCTAAAATGAAAATGCATAAAGTAAAAAGCAATTTGAATTGATCAAAGCATAGAAAATAAAAATTTGCATGGAATTGAACTAGATCTACATTACTATTACATGAAATTGAAAGAAAATGCAAGAAAGAAGGGAAGAAGAAGAGGGGGGCAGTTTTGAGAATTTAGAAGAAATATAAAGAAAAGAAAGAAAGAAAATCAAAAGAAAGGGAGAGAAATGGCCTACATTGGGATTTTTCATCCTTGCTCCAGCCACCACCTTCAAGCTTGAGCCACCACTTGAGCCACCAATGCAAAGGAGGAGAGTTCTCTTCTTTGGAAAACTCGTCACCCCCAAAGGGAAAAAGAAGGAAAGAGAGAGGACGGAAGAGAAAGAAAGAACTTTTTTTTTTCTTTTGTTCTCTCAATTTCTCAAACTCCAACTTGATGGTTTGAGAGACCCCCAAGGGGTCTATTTATAGTTGAGAAATGGGGTTGGCTTTTGCAAAACTTTAGATATATGACTAAAAATTCTCAAAAAGTAGAAGCCAAGCCCATTGGAGGTACAAGGATTTTGGAGTATGGTTATAGAGTTTTATGAACTTTTGTTCATATTTGGCACTGATTCATAAGGTTCAGAATTGGTTCAGACTCTTAGATGACCGGTTCAGGGCTGTTTCAGACTGGTTCTGAGTGTTTTCAGATTGGTTCCTACTTGAGAACCCTGGGTTTTACCCATATGAGCATGCTTTTGTTATTTTTCATGCTTTATAAAGTGTTTATTTTAAATAATGCATGTAAATTCATGTATTTTATGTTGGTTAAGTTGTGCATGATGGTTTTAAGCATGAATTGTAACTAAATTCATGACAGTTAGTTTATGTATATTAGTTTAATCATGAACTTGTATTATGTCATGAATATACATGCATTAAAATGTGTGCATGGGCGTGCTCCATAATACAAATAGCTTTTCGATAAAAGATCTTGATTGACTGATTCATGTAATCACCAAAGTGATCTGAGTTGTATTGATTAAGGATTCTTTGGACTGTATTAAGATTCGTTATTATTGTGTGAATTTATGAAACATCAATTCTACCCAAAGGTAGGTCATTGTGTTCCAAATTTACACAGAGTGTGATAGTAGATGTGTATTTCAGCCCATGAAGCATGTTCATACCCAAAGATACAATGTTGAATTGCCTCTTGATACATGATCTGCTAGTTTCACCAACTATAGTCAATTCCTTGAGAATTGAAGAGACAGAGTAACTATGAGCATTGTCATTTCCACCAAAGTGAAATGATAATGGCTCAACTATGCTTGTCTTAGAAAAGGTGAAAATAAAAGGTTTCACTTTTACTTTTTCAACACAAGTCTCGTCTGAGCAATAACCATTTTTTGTTCCTTATTTTATCAAGTTCTTTTCTAATCGACGGTTCTAATAATATCCCCCTTTTAGACGGATCTAACTTTTCAGATTAGAAAGAAATTCTGTTATTTTCTTTGGGCTATATGGATTTAGATCTGGCCCTTAGAATTGACGAACTTCCCGCTCTTACAGAGTAGAGTACAACCGATCAAAAGGTTTCCTCTGAGAAGTGGGAGGCTCGAACAGACTTAGCCTGTTGCTTTTGCAATCTCGGGTGACTAAGAATATTCGAGGTGCCATTCCTCGTTGCAGGACAATGAAGGAATTTCTGGGAGCCATTGAGGCTCAACTCGTCACTTCTAATGAGACAAGGGTCAGTACGCTCATGTCCAAATTGGTGTTTATGAAATATGCTGGTGACAGTCACATCCGCCAGCACATTTTGGAAATAAGGAATATTGTAACTCAATTGAATGACATGAAGTTTGCCATTTCTGACTCCTTCTTGGTTCATCTAATCTTAACCTCATTACCTACTGAGTATGGATACTTCGAAATCATCTACAACACACATAATGATGAGTGGTCTTTTAATGACCTCTTGGCCAAGTGTGTTGAAGAAGATGAGAGATTGAAGGGTGAGAGGGTGCCAAGTGCACATATGGCCTCTCATAAGAATAAACAGAGGTCGAGGCTAAAGAAAAGCTCCTTCAAAAAGAAGAATCAGAAGAAAGCCAGTGGAGAGAGTTCAAACTCTCAGGCAAAAGCTAAATCTCAGTCAAGAGGCTCTTCTATAAAGTGTTTCTTCTGCAAGAAGAAGGGACATAAGAAGGTGGATTGTTTAAAGTACAAGAAGTGGCTAGAAAATAAAGGTAATAAGTCATTCATTTCTCATGAGTGCAATTTAATCCATGTTTCATGGCATAGTTGGTGGATTGATTCTGGTGCCACAGTCTACATTACCAACTCTTTGCAGGCATTTTTGAACAAGAGGAAACCAACAGAGCATGAGAGAAGCATCTTTTCTGGAAATAGGATGCGTTTGCATGTCAAGAATGTTGGGACCTGTAGAATTGTGTTGGAGTCAAGATTCATATTGGATTTGGTTGATACATTCTATGTTCCATCCTATAGTCGAAATCTAATTTCAATTTCAAAACTTGATAAGTTTGGCTTTGCATTTAAATTTGAAAATTTCAAACATATTATTATGAAAAATTCAATGAATATAGGTTCTGCATATATGTGTGATGGTTTGTATCGATTAAGAACCAAATTCCAAATTTGAAAATCTCACTCCATTGAGAGCACAATGATTGGCAATAAATGTGACCTAAAGGATGATCAATCTTATCTGCTTTGGCATTGGAGGTTAGGACATATCTCAAAAGAGAGAGTCCAAAGACTCATGAAAGAGGGAATCCTCCGATCCCTTGATTTTATCAATATAGAGCCATGTGTTGATTGTATAAAGGCTAAGCAGTCTAACACATATAAGAAAGACGCCAAACACAGTAATGGAAAGTTAGAAATAATGCATTCGGATGTGTGCGGCCCTTTTTCACCGTGTTATATGGGTGAAAAATATTTTGTCACCTTTATAGACAATTACTCACGGTATATGTATCTCTACTTATTATCTGAAAAAGCAAAGGTCTTTCAGGTTTTTAACGACTTTAAGAAAGAAGTAGAGAAACAAACCGGTAAAGTTATTAAGGTTGTCAGGTCTGATAGAGGTGGCGAATATTATGGTCATTTTACTGAGATGGGACAAAAGGAAGGTCCATTAGCGTTGTTTCTAAAAGAAGAAGGCATTGTACCTCAGTATACCATGCCTGGTAGTGCTTACCAGAATGGTATAGCTGAAAGGAGAAACCGTACGCTTAAAGAAATGGTTCGAGCGATGTTGAATCACTCAAACCTTCCTTTGATCTTGTGGGGTGAAGCTCTTAGGACTGCAATGCATATTTTGAATAAGGTTCCTATGAAGGTTGTTCAAAAGACTCCTTACGAGTTATGGATAGGTAGAAAACCTTCTTTGTCATATATGCGCATATTGGGATGTCTAGTAGAAGCTAAATTGTATAACCCACATATAAAAGCATTTGATCTTAGGACAACTAGTGGTTTCTTCATTAGTTATCTAGAAAGGTCAAAAGGCTTTAGGTTTTATTGTCCATCTCATACACCACAGATAGTAGAAACAGATAAAGCAAGATTTCTTGAAAATGGTTTTGTTGGGATAGATGTGTCTCAAAATATTGATTTTGAGGAAATGCAGGATTCAGGTTTCACACCTGCTAAGGATAAAGACCCAGTTTTTTTCTATCATTGACTCTTCGGGTAATGTAAGAGAAAGTCCCGTCAATGAACATCAATCTCAACTAGATCCTGTTGTTGATGAGGATATACAACAACAGAATACAGAGGCTCATTTTGAACCACCTGTAGCACCTGTATGGAGGTCCACCATAATCAGGAAATCTGCTATCCATCCTGACTATGTGGTGTTTTAACAAGAGTCAAATGAATTCATAGACATTAATGAAGATCCCTTCACATTTGCAGAAGCCATTGAAAGTGAAAGATCAACACATTGGATCAATGCCATGAAAGAAGAGCTTGACTCTATGACAAAGAACCAAGTGTGGGATCTTGTACCTCGACCTGATGGAGTTAGACCTGTTGGTTGTAAATGGGTTTATAAGATCAAAACTGTAATAACCATATTTTTTTATTATTTGTTTGAATTTTTATTATAATGCATAAATTATTTGATATGGGCCTGGGATCCATACTCCGGATCCAGGACTCATGTGTAAATAATATCACATATATTATAATATATATATATATATTTAGATAATAAATAAATAAAATTAATAAAAATATGTAAGGGATCCACGGTTGGATCCATTTGGACTCAACTTGGGGATCCACATCGCAAAAATGGTCATGGGTCCAAATTTCATACCCAAATAAGCATCGGGTCACGACCGGCTTGCGGGTCTCGGACCTAGACCTGGTCCGCGCCCCATTTCCTAGTTTTATAAAAAAAACATGCATAAGGAAACCCGATACGGATTGCCCAATAAAAATGATTGGGGTAGGGTTCAGAATGAACCCTAATCCCCGCAATGCAAAAATCGCAAAGGGGGAGGATGGGGCTAGAGCGTGGCCGCCGGATGATGGAAGGGGAGCTCCTTTCTTTTCGGGAGACCCCCTTCTACAAAAGTGGCCTCCTTGTTCCTCTTGTGCCCTCCTTTCATCTCCCTATCATGCGCAACGTCAGAGCCACCGTCGTCGACGACTTCCCACCCGCGGTAGGCATTTACGCCACTCTCGTCTAGTGAAGATCCCTCTTCCTCCTTCATGGCAGAGGATTGGTGGCTGGCAAAATCTCTTTCTCGCAATAGCTGCAACCCCAAGCACTGGTTCGGAGGTATGGATTCGCTCTTTGAGTTGAATAGGAAAGAAGACCATAAATCTTATTTAGGTGACATATTTTGATGGGAACCGTGAATCTGGTTTGATTTCTCATGTTCTAAAAAGAGGAATTTGACATATTCATGATGAGTTATTGTATTTCAAAGTTTGGACCCAATTCTGTAATGAAAAATAAAACATGCTTTAGTTCAGATTTATGTATTAACTATGTGCACACACGCGTATATATATCTGCACAGATCAGAAGAGGCAGTGTAGTACTGGAACATGAATGGAAAAAAAAAGTTTGGGCAAGTGTATATGATGTACAGTCCCAGCCGACAGGACAACTTGCCCACATTTTCTGATGTGTGGTTTGTCTGTATGCATTCCCGATGGAAGTGTGGTCATTTTCTCTCAAATTTTGCCTCAGTTCAAGGATATGTTTCCTTCTATTTATTTTTTTTCCTTTTCCTTCTTATATTATGTTGATTCATGCATGAATTGCTTCAACATTTGTACTTTGTACTTGACGCATAGCATATTTTTAACATTGATTTTCTCGTAGCAACTTGTTTTGCGGTTGTTTAGACAATGGCCCTGTTGCTTTAAGCCAAACTCATAAAAAGTTTATAACTCTTGATTCTTAACTCACTGTTAATGATTGGTCGTGTCATCTGTGTTGCTAAGTATACTAAGTTGTCTTCAGCTAGTGTAGCCTGAGAGTAATATTTGTCAAAGTCAGAGGTTAAGTAGTCAAGATTCCTCTCCATGTTCTATTACTTCTTTGATGCTTCACCTTCTGCATATAGCTAGTAGTGGAATCCACCAGTCAGAAATCCTTGGTTTATGGAGATATTGCCAGACAACTTAGGTTTGGATTTCTAAACCTCTGGGTTAACCTGTTGATCCAACCAGCATATTCTGATGCTTTGTGTATAGCATCTTTTTCAGTTAAAGATTTCCTACTTGTATGATCCTTGTTTACATATATATATATATATATATATATATATATATATATATATATATATATATATGCATGGACAGTATGTATGCACTTGCTAAAAATATGCATGGGTTATTCTAAAAAGAACATAGTCCATTGACAGGTATGTGTACGTGTAAAGAGATTTTGCCTTGAAATATATGTGCAGTCTATTGGGATCATACAGCATACATGATTATGCATACGTGATGTTATTCAAATCTTAAATTTTATCTTCGTGTGCATGATAAATTCGAGATCATGGTCATGTACACGTGTTAATTCCAATACATGTTATGAATGAAGAGTTTTGGGTGTAAACCTTTTGTTTATATGTTTATGTCTATATTAAATGATGCCTTTGGCATGTGCACTATCACCGGAATGCTCACAAGTATGATTAAAGTGTGTTGTGCGAAAAAATTATATATGACATGGATATGTGAAATTGAATATGCATTTGACATGAGCATGCAAATTCAATGAAAGCATGCATTTAACATGAATAGGTGAACTCATACGCATGCATAAGAATATTGTCTTTTAATGCATATTTCTATATTGACATACTTGATTGTGCATGGAAAGGCATGTGGAATGAATGCATACCGGCATATTACTTATGATTTTTGCATATAAATGCATTGAGGGTCAAATGGATCATCTGGGGATGGGTGAGCCTCGAGAACAAGTTGTTTTCTGTTTTAGTTGTTTTGATGCATTGCAAAAATCAAAAGTGATATTATTGTTTTACTGCACTGTTCTATGTTTCCATAGGCTGTGGTCCCGGAAAGAGCTTGGCATGCTGATTTGCAAGCTTATGTTATTAATTTTGCATGATGATTTACAAATGTAAAAAAGATGAGTTAATAACAAGATAAAAGAATGTAAAGAACAATGTAATTTATGTCTCCTTGAAGTCCTTTCTTTAGTATGGGAATCTTGGAGGTTGCAGTTTGGGGAAAATAGTGAGGATACAAAACCTATGTGTGCATGTAGTTGCCTCTGAACCCGATATTGAGGTTATTTTCCTGGTCATGGTTTTAGGGAGAGTCCGCCACTTTGCCTGGGGGTGGTGTGTTTGACACAGTTGTTGTTGTTTTGGTATACTAAGAAAGTGGCGCCAGTGGATGTTGTTTTCCATGATGTCTCCCACATTGGATGTTGTTTTCCAATGCTTTGATGGATGGTGTTGTTTCCTGATGTCGATCGAGAGCTAAGTTTGGAACCTAGTAATAAAATACAAATTGTGTGTTAAGCTACCCTGGGAACCTAACTTGACCTCGAGGATTTTACCCGTTTGGTGTATCCGTGGGCAATGATAATTAAAAAGAAAAACTTAAATTTTATGCATTTAATAGGGCATGCACATGGAAAAAGAAACTTAAATGAAAGATAATAAAGGGTTCATGCATTGCACATAAATCATGCATATTTCTGCTATGCATTAGATCATGCATGTTTACTTGTTGCCTTAGTTGTTATATGTTGATGAATGCATGGTATTGTTTCCTAATGTATGTTAAATGCCCTTATTGCTTAAATTGTGATCCATGTTGCTTAGTTAATGTTCCCTCATGCTTAATGTTTATTTTCTATTTGCATAAATGGTTAATTGTCTTGTGAATTGGTTATAACTATATCCCTCTAAAACATTACATGAATCTTATTTATGTCCTTTATTTTTATTTGATTTACTAGAGGGACCTGTATGCAGGATTCTTCGGATTCTGACACCCTACTTTTATGGTTTTTCGCAGCCGCGGGTGATTAGTGAAGTCGACTAATTTCTGAGAGTATACGAGGGTCACACTTGCTTTAGAGTGCTTCACTTATGGACAGAATGGCTCTACTATTGTTTCTTTTAGTTCTTTTTATTTCCTGCAATCGTTACTTCACTTTTGACTTGAGTATGAGACTATTATAGATTCATTAATAAAAGAGTTTGGTTGGTTGGTTATAGATGATAAATGTAAGTTCATTTGTGGTGTTTGGTTATCCAACTGAAATTGGGACTGTAAGGACCCCGGGTTTCTGGAAAGTTTTCTGCAACTCTTAAAAAAAAATCATATTTTCCAAGGGGTATGAGTTGGGGTCGTTATAAAAACATACTTTAAAGGTCATGTGGAGAGATACAAGGCTAGGTTCGTTGCAAAAGGTTTCACACGGATAGAGGGCATTGATTATAATGATATTTTTTCTCTTGTCTCAACTAAGGAATCATTGAGGATAATCATGGCCCTCGTAGCTCATTTTGATTTAGAGATACATCAGATGGATATGAAAACTGCCTTACTGAATGGGGATCTGGATGAGGATGTATACATACAACAACCTCTTAGTTTCAGTATAGATGACTCAAATAACTTAGTTTGCAAATTGAATAAGTCAATTTATGGACTTAAACAGGCCTCCCTCCAGTGGTATAAGAAGTTCAATCAGATAATTATAAACTTTGGATTCACTGAAAACATTGTTGATCAGTGTATTTACATTAAGACTAGTAGGAGTAAATTCATAATTTTGGTTTTATATGTTGATGATATTCTTCTCTCAACTAATAATTCGAGTCTATTACATGAAATAAAAGATTTTCTTTCCTCTCATTTCGATATGAAGGACATGGGTGAGACCACTTATGTTCTTGGAATCGAGATCTGTCGCAACAGAACTAAGGGTGTCCTTGGCCTCTCTTAGAAATCCTATATCATTAAGGTTCTTAAAAGATATGGGATGGAGAATTGTTCTCCTGGTTCGGCACCTATAGTGAAAGGAGATAAATTGAGTTTAAAAGACTGTCGTCAAGATGATATTGCGAAGGCTGAGATGGATGTTTCATATGCTTTAGCAGTTAAAAGTTTGCAGTATGTGCAGACCTGCACTTGATCTGATATAGCATTTTTTGTGGGAATGCTTGGTAGATATCAGTCAAATCCAGACATTGTGCACTGGAAGGCAGCAAAGAAGGTCATGTACTATTTACAAGGAACAAAAGACTATATGTTGACCTACAGGAAAGATGACCACCTAGAGGTCGTTGAATACTCTGATGCGGGCTTAGGTGGGTGTATTAACAGTAGAAAATCTACTACTGGATACATTTTCCTACTAGCGGGTGGTGTTGTCTCATGGAGAAGTGGAAAGCAGTCTACCACTGTTGTGCATACCATGGAGGCAAAATTTATTGCTCTATACGAGACTTCATCACAGACCATTTGGATAAGAAACTTCATTATAGGTCTTGGTATTGTAGACTCTATTGAGAGACCACTAAAGATCTTTTGTGATAATGAAGCAGCCGTGTCCTTTTCAAATAACAACAAGAGCTCAACATCGTGTCGACACATGGAGTTAAAATATTTTATTGTTAAAGAAAGGACTGAGAATCATCTGATATGTATTGATACAATTGAGACGAAGGAAATGACTGTGGATCCCCTTACTAAAGGGCTAGCACCGGGATTGTATTCTCAATATGTAAAGGGGATGGGTCTTTTTTATTTCTTCTGATATATGACAATACATTAAATGATCACATTTGTGTATATGAATTTGATTCTTTATGGCTTTGTATATTGTTGATTTTGCATAAAGTATCTCTCATATGGATTCGAGAGAATAGCAGAATAATAATATTAAAGGATCAGTAGAATAGGTGAGAGACCAACCTATTCATAAAGGTAATTTTCTACATGCCTAAGCACTGAAGGTGAATTGTAGTGTAGTACATGATAATATGATATTTCATAAAGGAGTGTTCATATCCATGACTCATATGATTCATCATTGTGATAAAGGGTGGCATGTGAACCCACATGAAGAATTAAATCGAGATAACGGGATACACCTCGATTTAGTACACTTTTGGTGTCAATGGGTCAAGTGGGAGAATGTTGGACATAATGAGTCTGGGTCCAACCCACAAGGTGACCCAGTTTGACAACCATTAGTGGGTCACATTAGTGGCCACGTAATGGGGTTAGTGGGTGGGAGTTACGTGAATGTGGAGAGACCACATTCACGTAATTGCCTATTTCTCCCATTATATAAGGGGCTAGGATGCTACGGAGATGATGAGAGATTCGTAGCTGTAATTCTACCCAAATCCCACATCCAGTTTACGTGGTATAGGGTCTTGCTCACCGTCGACCTAAGGCCTGGGCTCATTGTGGGTGTCGATCGGCTGAGGAGAATGATGAATTCCCTGCATGCGCTCTATGGCGAATACAGGTACGCTTTCTGTGTTTGCTTTTACAGAAAACACCAACATTATGTGCTTTCGGATGCATACATTTGAGCATCTAGATCATTACAACCTAACAAGTTTCCTTCAAAGGCATAAATCTGCTAATTGTTGGAGATGAAGAGGGCATCAATGTTTTCATCTAGGAACTAGAAAGATAGTTAATTCTAAGCATCATTTTTCATGAGAAAGAATATGAACAATATGCTGACAGCGATGAGCATGTATATAATCAATTCATGCTTTTGGCCTTTGATAAGGAGCGAGAGGTGCAACCCAATGGATGCAAGATCCCCTTAGTAGTATTTCTAAGGCTCAATTGTTAACACAAGTGGATGAAAATGTTGATTCTGTTGGATCCTATAAAGATTTCAGAACTTTTTAAGGTTATGCTAGATAATAGAATATGTCGAGACTTTAACATATGTTGTCCATTGGTATAGCCAATGAGTTGAAAGTAGTTGGATCTGACCAAATCAGGGAATGTGAGAGTTGTAGGCTAACAGTCATGCATTGACATTTGGAATTAGTAGTCCTGAGTTATTGCATGTTTTTAATCTTGTATATTTTGGAGTGCAAGGTCCTCTCTAATTTGTCTACTTTGTTACTATTATTGATGATTGTATAAAGTTTTCATGGGTTTATTTCATAAAAAATTGGAGTGAATTGTTTGATATATTCAGGCAATTCTATGTTTTGGTTGAAATAAAGTTTGCTACTCATTTGAAAATCTTGCACTCAGATTCAAAGGGAGAGTATATTAGTACTCAATTGCAACAGTTCATAGTTGAAAAAGGAATATTACATCAAAAATCTTGCTAGTGTATTCCACAATAAAATGGAGTAGCAAAGCATAAAAATATACATATTCTTACGACCACTTTTGTGCTATTGCTTTTTGGCAATGTCCTAGTGCAATGAAATCAAGCAGAAAGCAAACCATAATGTGAATAAGTACAAGAACAAGTCCTACAAGGGGCAATACAAATGTCAAAGGCAATACAAAAGCACCTAAGTGCATAGAATGGCTACAAAGAGCCTAAATGTGCACAAGCATAAGTCCACATAGGGACAATACATAAGCCAATCAATGGCAAATGCATGAGATCATAAGAGGCACCAAATAGAATACACAAAAGAACACAAAACACATAAAAAATAATAATCTTTATTGAGATAGAATGCTTAGGAAAGCATTACATTTAATGGGACAATAGGTCCATATTTATATACAAACAAAAGAGCCAAGATGACCCATATAGTTGTGGGGAAAGGCTTCAAAAACTAGAAATATAGTTGTTGGAGATTTCCAACAGCTATATTCACTAAAAGTCAAAACTAAATATAGTTGTTGGAGATTCCCAGCAGCTATATTAGCCAAAAGATAAAATTACCCTTTACAAAAGTGTAAAGGACAATAAAAATAAAATAAGAAAGGTCAGATCTGCCCCTAAAGGGCAGAGCCTATTACATGTACAGAATTACCACAATATCTCTAAAGGGTATTACCTATTACAAAGGAAAGAAAAACAATTTAAAATTATAATATATGTATATATGAATCAATGCATTTTAACACTCCCCCTCAAACTTTCGGTGTGATTACCGAAAGTTTGAAAATATCAAATAAAGGAAAGAATTCAAGTCTTTATTGATAATCTTTACCAAATGCCTTCATCGGCTATCTTTATCTTCATGATATGATGCATCATAAACAAAATTTCTTTCTCAACCCATATCATCTTTAAGAACCTGCAGAGAGAAAAAAATAGAGGTACCAACTTCACAAAGGAAGATATCCTAACTAAATAGATTTAAAAGAAAACGTTCTAATACAATAGTTAAAAAATAGTTATAAGTTATGTGTATATAGTTTCAAAACAAATATATTTTGAACAAGAATATATATATATATATATATATATATATATATATATATATATATATATATGTGTGTGTGTGTGTGTGTGTGTGTGTGTGTGTATATGTATATGGAGAGAGGATGGTTAAATTCCATAACAAAGCATAAAGGGATTATAAACTAAACAATTTTAAAAGCGAGTAAGATATGCACCTTAATTAATAATTAAATTTTTTAAATATTAGCAACAATTCAAGCAAGATACAGTAGGCATTAAGATAGAAAAAAAGAATATACTTGTGAACACCCCAAATTTTTCAAAGTTTTGCGAAAATGACCCTTTTGCCCCTATCCCCGTTTTCTGAGAAAATCAAAGCAGTTTCAAAGCTCATTCTTCAGATTTCCTGAATTAAATTCCATATTGGTATATTCAAAGTTAATTTCGGATCCGAATCAAAGACCTTAAATCCATATTTCCTCAAAAACCGGATCCAAACCCATTTCTGAAGAAATTTTCTCAAATTAGCTTTTAACTCCTCAGAAAAACTCCCTTTTGTAAATATTTTTGCAAAAACACAAAAAATTAATTTTAACCCTTGATTTCTCGTAAAACTTTAGGATTTTATTCTAAAAATACAAAAAAATTGAGAAATAACATAAAAAACCAAAAAAATTGGAAAAACTACAAGAAAAGCAAATGATTCTCAAGGTTTTAAGAAGCTTCTTGCTGAAAACCTCAATTTTGAACTATTTTACGAAAATTTCTTTTTAAGGGGAGCCTCTTTTAGGAAATATCACAAAAAGCCAACGGTTTGCTCCCGCACTTTTCCTCCTTCTCTCTCCATCGCAGATCTTTAAACAACCTCCTTCTCTCTCAGCCTTCCATCCTGAACAAACCCACTCTCGAACCCTCCATTTGCCCTTTAAGAAGGGGCTGCTATCGATTCTCAAGAGGAGAGCAAGATCCATCCATCAT
This sequence comes from Nuphar pumila, assembly GCF_984573655.1. NCBI lineage: Eukaryota > Viridiplantae > Streptophyta > Magnoliopsida > Nymphaeales > Nymphaeaceae > Nuphar > Nuphar pumila. The sequence goes on along the minus strand of NC_143264.1, from coordinate 48,397,256 downwards.
CTACCCCTTTCTTTTTTTCTGGTGTCGATCATCCACCTTTCACGCTGCCATTTCTCCTCCAGCATCATTTGTTCTTCTTCTTCCTGAAAGATATCGAGCTCCTCTGCAGAACCCATTAAATCCATCTTTTCCCTCTGGGGTCGATGATCTAACCTTCACTTACCCATTACAACCCAGCAACTTCATCGGGTTCTTCCTCTGAACGAAGTTTTCAATCCAATTTTCATCCAACAAACCGCCCCTCCAGACCACTGAAGGACTCCTTCATTCCAGATTTCTGCAGCAATCCCCCTTCAGCACCCTTCGAGGCACCTCCCCCCCCCCCCCCTCTGCAAAAGGTCGGTAATAGTCCTTTTCTCCCCTCTGATTTTCCCAATTTTTCCTGAAATCTCTTTTGCTCGTTTCTTAATTCAAGCACCCCTTTGTGATATCGATTTGCTTATAGCAAAATCGATCCACAGTAGTGAAACATCAACGGGATCATTGTGCTCCAACATTTTTTTTTTGTATAATTTATTTACTTTCGTTTTTGCCTATGCTATCAGATTCAATGAGCTCATGTGGCTCGTTTGAGTCCCAATCTGATTTTCTTGTTGACTCACCGCCTCATATCTATGTCTTAACTTCTTCTCTGTTCTTCAATTTCCTGTTTATGTTTAGATCTCTTTTGGTAATTTCTTATTGTTATTTCTGTTCTTTTTTTTTGTGTGTGATTTCTCTGCCATGTCTGATTTTCAATTTTCTTTCAGCAATCGGTTTGTATGATGATCATCTGGGGATGGTCAGACTTCGATTTATCTTGAGTATCTATTGATCATCATATTTTTATTCGAATGACCAATCTATTTGGATGGTCACAGAGGCCTCGATTTCCTATTTTATCTCTTACCCAGCATTTTAAAGTTATGTTTAGTTCCTGGTGTTAGCTTGCAATTCAATTTCCTGTTCCATGTTGGATGTTTGATTTATACAAATTTTCATCAAGGGTTTAATCTCCTATGATGCTCATCTCATATTTTCCTGTTCACTTTTTTTTTTCTTTTTATGCCCCAGCGTCTTTTATTTTCTCACATCTTTGCTGTTGATATCTGTGTTTTAGCTGCAACTATGTTTATTTCCAATAAATATTCGTATGTCATGCATGGGAACTGCAAATGCAAATATCATTTTGTAGCATCATTGTATTATTATTATGTTATATCATAACTTTTCTTGATGTGAGTATTACCTGGTGTTGTCATATCTTTTGCTGAAGATAACTTGTTAATTAAGCTCATGTCATGATGTTCATTTCAAAAATACGAGAAATTCTTTGGCTAAAGGCTTTCAATGTGTTAAATGCTAAGATTAGTGGGTTTGCAAAAGTCCATTCAGTGTTTGTCAATGCAACTGCTATTTTTGGTTATCGGCTGGAGATCTTCAGAGAATTCCTAAAGTTCTGAGGTCATCCATATCGGAAAAAACGGCTGCTGCGAGGATCCATTGACCTACTCGTAATACTCACATTTCCCCTCCGCATTCATGCTCTGCATTCACGCAGAATTACACAGTACATCTGTGATTGTAGCATAACCTTCCCCTTTACCTCTTCATCCACCCACAAAACTGGATACACCCTTTACACCCTCATGGTTATAACATCAGATGTGGCATTTATCTCCAAACCGATGTCTAAATATGGACGTTCACATATGTTCGGAGACAATAGAACTTGCTCTATCATGGTTCTATTACACTGATGAACGTGAAAGCATGGGCAAGTGTTTTGAAGATGGTTCAGGATTGAATCAATTCTTTTACGTTCAGACTTGGCCTTTTGATATTTCTTGTTGCTTCCTGTACTGTTTTACAGAGGAACTATTTGGGCAAGGCATTTAATACCTTCAATACCTTTGACGGAATGCTAATGCTCCAACAGCGTAAGGAGAACTCTTATAGCACCGTGATATCTGGAATATAACTCCCCCTTTTCTCCCTCGCATAATGTCTCAAATACATCAAAAAAAAATGTGTTGGGCGAGGGCCACTGTTTTGAGTGTTACCAACAGCTTGAAGCTCATAAAGTCTGTACTCATGGATTTTATTTCATATGATGCACCAAATGTAATTGAAATTCCTACTAGATACCCTTACAAGTCACTTGCAGCATACGCATTCCTTCATTTCATTACTGCACTCAAAAGTCTCACTTGTATACATGGCTCACTGTTGCATAGCTTCTCCAAGCAACCTCAAACCATTGTTGCTTCATGTTTAGTTTTCTGAAGATTTGAACTGAGATTTTCTACAGTAGATTCCCATGTATCCCCAGATTCATGGATGGGTTTTTGTGCTTAGTATGGCACTGGATCAGGCAGTCGTTAAGCTGTTCTTTCCCCTTGCGATCCAATGCTTTGCTTCACAGATATTGGTATGGAATTCTCGACTTCTCCAGCTTAGTTAATGTTTGATTTATTCATCACTGGATCCACGTATATCGCATGTTGATTTCCCTGCTATGGAGTTTCCTTAAGTCCCTCGCCTTCACCTGTCTTGCCATCATCCATCTGTTGTAATTTTGTCTGAAAATTGATCCTCAAATGGCATTATATGAGTCGAATCCAGTCTTGCTTTGTTCTTGTTATCTCAGCAAAAAAAAAGCATTCCTTGTTTTACCAATTTCTGGTTTTGTGCCTGGTGTCTTCTAGAGAAACCCAGTCCAGCCAAGGCACTGTTTGGTGGAAGACCCTCCTTCCATGAGCACATCATCTTGCTGCCCCTGTGTGCCCGCCTATTCCATTAGTCCCTTCATCCTTCCCAGCCTTGCCACTAGTCACTATCTTCATTTCAGCACCTGTGCTGATATACCACTACTTGCCACTTCACTATTTGCAAATAGCCCACTGCTATACCAGTACCCTGTCTCAGCTATACACCTTCATCTCTTACTCCTGTGCACATGACCCACCTTCACTGCCTGCTTATCTGCCATTGGTATACCAGCACATCACATCCCACCAGCATGCTCATTGCTGCATATCCCTTATTACACTCTCACAGCAATTATCTCCCCACTTACATTCGTTGCACTTACACTCCACTGCATTTTCATTTTCAATATTTTGCACACTCTCATTTCCCTGTAACATTCATGTTCACCTTGCTATGAGCCCTTGATAGTGGCTCATGATGGCCGCAACTCACAACACCCATCATTTTTTTCAATTTCCTGCTATTGAGGTTGCCTTGATCAATAATAATTAGTTGTTTTTGAAGCTTAGTGCATATTGTCCTGTGCATGCCCAGCTCATTGTATGCATTTTTTTTAATGTTATATTCTCATAGGTAGTTCTGCATAGACTGTATGTGTTTCTGCAAAAACTCATGGCTAGAGTACATCCCAGTGCTGGATAGAGGTCAAATCAGAATTAATGCCTTTTTCTAAATTATTCTTAAGATAGCATTTTTATTGTTCTCTTCTACATAGTGTATTTTTTTTGCTAACTTTGCCTTACAGGAGAGCTGTGAATTGCTGAATCTCTATCCTAGATTAGGATCCTAAATCTTAAAATTCAATTTTAATGATGTAATAGCTAGACATTTATAGAGAATGTTATGTTTCCTGTCTTAGATTAGGATGAATGAGCATTGTAAATATCATTGAATTACTTGTTTTTCATGCATTTTGCCTTTATTTTTCGAATTCTCACAAATGGGAACACGAATGGCATGCGCACCATTTCGTAAGAGATAATAAATACTAAGTTGATGATCCACATCAATGGCCATAGTCAGGGTGTGGACAAAACTTAGCATTTTTTTATCTTTTACAAAATAACACTGGATCCACACTGGATCCATTTTCAAAATTCATCATATTTTTCCTAAAATATTTTATTCTTTTATCAGAATTTAACTTAAAATTAACTCAAAATATATACCAATGGCCATAGTCAGGGTATATTGAGAGTTAATTTCATTTTAAATTCTATAAAAGCACTAAAAAATGTATTTTATTCTTCTTTTGAATTTAAATATAGATTATCATATAATACATTCAATGACCATAGTCAAGGATGTATTATATTTTCAATCTTATTTTAATTCATTTAAAGAATAAAATAGCTTTTCAAATTCCAATTTCAAACTTATTCAAATTCATTCATCATATAGGATAGAATTGCATCATATTTTCAAAGCTTCCTTTTCAAAATTCCAAGTGATTTTTTTTCTTAAATCAAATCTTATCCAAACCCAATTCTATCTCATTTCAAAGATTCAAAATTCAATTTCAAAGTCCAATTTGACTTTGAAATTCCAAAATCATTTTATATTCAAACTTCAAAATTCCAACTCAATTCAAAATTCAATTTCAAAGTTCAATTTAACTTTGAAGTTATCTTCTGATTTCAAAATCAAGTTCACCTCCTTTATCTTCAATCAAGGTTTGGATTTGAATCTCAAAACTTAAATTCTGGGTTTCTAAAAACCCAGATCCATCTTTAAAAGTCCCATTTGGACTTTCAAAGCCCAAATCCAAAGTTAAATCTCAACTTGGATCCAAATTTCCAAGTATGAATCCCACTTTACCTTGGATCTCAGATTCAGATCCAAATTCCGATTCTTAGGATCCAGAATCCAATTCTACTTTGGATCTCAGATTCAGATCCAAATTCCAATTCTTAGGATCTAGAACCCAATTCTACTTTGTATCTCAGATTCAGATCCAAATTCCAATTCTTAGGATCCAGAACCCAACTCATCTTGGATCTCAGACTTCAGATCCAAATCAATTCCAAGATACAGAACCCAATCCTACATTTGATCTCAGACTTCAGATCCAAATCAATTCTAGGATCCAGAACTCAATTCCCCTTTGGATCTCAGATTTCAGATCTGAAATCCATTCTTTAGGATCCAGAATCCAATTCTACGTTGGATCTCAGGCTTCAGATCCAATCCCATCTTAGGGTCCAGAGTCCAACCCTATCTTGGATCTCAGATTTCATATCCAAATACCATTTTTGGATTCCAAACCCTGAATTCAATTCCATTCAAAACTTCAGATCCAAAATTCATCTTGGATTCCAAATCTTGAATCCAATTCCATTCAAAATTTCAGACCCAAATCCCACCTTGAAATTCCAGATTTCAAAAATCAATTTCTACTTCCAATCCTTAAATCCAATTCCATTTTATTCTAACTTTTCAAATCAATCCCATCTTTTCTAAATCTATTTATATTTCCTAAAATTCCTTCTTTCAAACTTCAAAGATAGAATTCAACCCCATTCCAAATATTCATCCAAGTTTTAAACTTCTAATTCAAAGTCCATTTATGACTTTGAAATTTCCTTTCTTCCCTTTTTTTCTCATCTCAGTTTCAAAATCATTTTCCAAACCCAGATTTATTTTCCCAAGGCTCTTGATTATTCTAAAAACTTAGAACTTTAATCTAAGTTCTAAGTTAGAAATCATTTCTTCACTTTATCAGATTCATCTCAGAAACACTTGGAATTCTCCAAAACATTTTAAAAAAAAAAGCATACATCCTTACATTTTGCACAAGCATGATTCATTGTGCATTTAGACTTAGGATAAATTCCTAGATAATTTCTTAGCAAAGCAAAAGGCATTAATTCGACCCTTGGTTCGATTACCCCTAGTAAAGGTGTCAGGAACGGTCGAACCTCGTACCGACGAGCGGATCCCGTCTCCCAGTTTTCCCGCAAATATTTCAAAAATGGAGGCAAGTTATTTCGAAAATTTTCTAAATTAAGGTCAAGTAAGACCCGCAAAAGAGTTCCTCTCCTTCTTTTCTCTTCTTTTCCCTTCCCTCTTTCTTTCTGTCTTTTATCTTTCTCCCTTCAAAAAGGAGGAAAATAAGAGGTTGGCAAGGAAAAGAGAAGGAAGAGAGAGAAATACACAAGAGAGGAAAAAATTTGCGATGATCACAGGTTTGGAGACCGAGATGGGACACATCTCCGTCCGGTCGAATTATGCCTTTTCTTTTGCTTTGATATTATCTAAGTCTTTATTCTACATATGTCAGCTTCATTTCCGTGCAAACCTTAGGAGCCTAGACTCTGTCCTAAGCTGACATTATTGCATATAGGATTTAAGTATGGTTTGGTAGGACCATATTGAGGAGATTATTCCATGCTCACATTAGACTTAGGTTTGAAATACAACTCTCCTCAATTTTAGGGATTGAATGCAAAACAATGTATGCAAGTGTATGCTTCTCTTTATTTTAATCTATCTCTTTAGGACTTGCATTAGAGCCTTCTGATTTCTTGCATGTTGAACATATTTTTTTGAAAATCTCCCTTACCTATATTGTCCCGGTCTTCACGTTGCTGGGCTATCTCACTGAACCATAGTTCGGGAGAGAGCCTCACAACTGGACCACTTATTTGGGTTCGTGCCCCCCTACCACGTACCTAAGGGCCATAGTCCGAGGTATATCGGTAGGTGCTCAAGGATGTTGGGAAGTCATTACCTTAGAACCGGAGAAATATTTCTATGCCACGTACTTCGAGCTTCGGCTTGGGTATATCGGCGTATCTTGATTGGAATCAGATAATTCAAACCCTAGAGTTAGGATTAAGGTCCTACAAGCCATTTCAAATATTGCATTTAGAGTCAGCCTTTAGGGAGTGCTGTGTGTGCATTCTTGTTTGTGCAGCTTTAGTTGTATGATAATTCTCTTATTTCTTTCATATATATGTATCAAACCCTTTTCCAAAACCCTGGGTGTATTATTCAAAACTTACCCTTATTTTTTTCAAAAACCCCAGGTGTATATTTCTATCTACCTACATTTCTTTTCTCTTTTAGATCAAATTTACTTCAAAACCCTGGAAAATTTCTTTAAAAATTTCCTCAACCTTTTAAAATCTCCAGGTTTAATTCTTCAAGGGTCTATTCATAAGTCCTGCATTCTATCTAATTCTCCTTACTTCTTCTTTACCCCAGTATCACTTCAATGGCGTCAAATTCCCTCGATGTTGTCTTTCCCCGAGATCATGTCTTCTATCAGATTCAGGATGGACCCCCGGATCTGCGGGTCATCCAGTCTCGTCCTTTCTTCCCTCGGTGGTATTATTCTTGGTTCGCCACCTTCTCACGTATGTTCCCAGACCACTTGGATGACTGTGGGTTGGAGATGGCGTCAGCGGTAGGCAAACGAATCATCAACGAAGCTCTGATTCAAGCTATAGCAGAACGATGGAATCCACGTACCTGCACATTCTGGTTTCCTTGGGGAGAGATGACCCTACTGATGGATGAGTTCAATGATATTATGGGATTGCCCGAACCAGCTGGTCAACCAGATGATCCTGTCGAGCAGCAGTTTTTGATCAACATCAAAGGGGTGGATGTTCGAGAAGCCTTAGCAAGAGCAACGGGGAGCAGATCCTGGCCTCTCACTAAGATTGGTGGAAATCAGTTCATCGACCTATTCGAACTATATCAAAAGTACGGAGCCTACAAAGAGGTTGACACTCTGTCTCGAGCAGCGAAAGACAGAATTCAGCATGCCATGATCCTGTGCACAGTGGGGTTAGCTTTCTTCCAAGATGGTTAGAATTTCATAGATATCAGAGTCGCCCAGCTCTTTCGAAGATGGGGAAACAAGCAGACCTGTCAGCTTTCAGTCTCCATGGCCGCATTAGCCTTCCTTTACAGAGGCTTGGCTCGATTTGCCCTCGGAGAAACCATTTTGGTAGAAGGGTGCACTTACGCCCTGCAGTCGTGGTTCCTACGACACGTTCCCTCGAAGGCCAGTTCTTTCAGGTTCAATAGTAAGCAGCCAAAGACAGTCATCCAATGTCGAGCTCTGATCGAGAAGCTGCATCAGAAGGAGATTACCTGGGACTTCTTTGACAGAAGAGAGACTGTTCCTCGATACACCTATGCACGTGACAAGCGCTACAAGTTGATGGGCCCTTTCTTTTATGTTGATTATCAGTCGGAACGATGTCTGAGGCAGTTTTCACAGCGGCAGGTTTGTGCCAACACCCGTTTCCCGACAGGCAACGTGCCTGAATTCAACCTGCAGTCGGATCAGTGGTCTGGGGCATATCATGTCGCCAAATATACCTGAGATTCCTTTATTTCTCTATCTATATTTCCTGGACCAAATGTATCATCTGAATATCAAGAGTGGTGGCAAACTATTTGCCCACCCTCTCTTTGTCTTTGAATGTTAATATCAATAAAAATTACTTTTTGGCCAAAAATTTATTTCTTGTATTTCGTTTATAGCACAAATAGTCACAAATTTTGGGTGACGACCTCATCCCGGGTAAATGGAACATTCCTTCCACATTTTCTTCAAATATATTTTTTCATGGTTGACGACCTCGCCTAGGTAACAAGGCACATTTTTCTGTTATCATCAAATGGTAACACAATTATCACAAATCGTGTGATGACCCAATCCCGGGTAATGGGATAATCTCTTGAAATTATCTACCAAATCCCTTCATTTCTTGCTTTTTCTCAAAGAAATTGTGATTTTCAAAAAGCTTCTCCATACTCTAACCATTCCCATATTCTGCAGGAAAGCTTAGGCATCTGAAAATGGTTCAGACAAGGGCTGGTAAGCAGGCTGCACAACGACACAATGACAGCAAATCAGAGGAGATGAATTCTCCTAGATTATCCAAGAAGAATAACTCCGGGGATGAAAGCGACGTTGATCCGGCCATGTACCGGATCTTTCAAAAAATGATGACCAAGATGATGGCCGAGCAGGCCAAAGCTGCTCCCAAGAAGGCAGCTTCTAAGACCAAGGCTAAGAAGAAGCCCATAAAGAAGCCAGTCAAGATCAGCTAGCAGAAGAAGCAGCGTGAAAGTACTTCTGAGGATTCCAGGTCAGCAGGAGAAGTTTCTGAAGAAGAAGAGCAGTTGATTTGCATTCCGAAGCATCTGAGGCAGTCCAAGAGGCCAGTAGAAGAGCTAGTATCAGTCAACAAGCCCAAGTATGGCCCCCCCGCAGAGGATTCAATTCAAGCTTTGACCAAGATAGTCAAGGACCTGCAAATCTGTGACAAAGGAAAGAGGTCATACACCAGGCAAGACTTCTATCTCGGCTTAGAAGGGGACAAGGATTTGGAGAACCTCCCCCGGAAATTCATCAAGTTTGATGGAACCGGCGATCCAAAAGCCCATTTGGCAATGTTCTTCGCAGAATGTGCCCGGTTCAGTGAAGATAACCGCGCCCTTTTCCTTTGTTTTCCCCGCAGCCTAGACGGGATAGCAGCGAAGTGGTACGCTGAACATGTCAATCCCATCGAATTAAGGGATTTTGACAAAGTGGTCAACATGTTTGTTGAACGCTTCCTGTTCAACACGGAAGCTCTGCCTACCCTGAACCACTTGTGCAACCTCAAACAAGAGCCCAATGAGAAGGCCAGGGATTTCATCCATAAGTGGAGGAGCATTTGCAATAAGATGAGGAATCCCATTTCTGAGGAGCATGCCCTCCAGGTCATCCTCAATAATTTTTGTCAGCCTCTAAAAAGTCTTCTTTTCCCATATCCCTCCAAATTCTTCATCGAACTGACAGAGCGAGCAAAATGACTCGAAATGAGGGTAGAAAATGGGATGTATGAAGGTGTTTCTTCGGCAAAGAACATCCTGGATCCAAAGAAAAAGGCCCATTTTACCTACTCAGCTGATGTTCCCGAAGATAATCAGGGCAGTAGCAGCAGAAATGACAGTGGCAGCGGGTCGAAACCTGAGCAGAACAGGGGAAGAAAGGTCAAATTCTTCAAGAGCAATGACAAATCTCTCCCAACCGATCCTCAACAAAAAGGGGACTTTCAAGAAAAACCTAAACACATCAATTGGAGCAAGGATAGGAAGTTCACTCCTTTGGACCAGCCTCTGGAGAAAGTGCTGGAATACCTGTTATCCCATGGGATGGTGAAGTTACCCAAAATTGCAGATCCTCCAGTATTCATGGGGAAGTACAGAGAGCAATACTGCAAATTTCATAGAGCCATGGGGCATGATACAGAGCACTGCTTCGTCTTGAAGCATTTGGTCCAGGACTATATCGATAAAAGCATCCTCGTAGAAGATAAAGAGGAGGGCAAAATGGAGATTTTATCTGCTCCATTTCCAAAGCATTCAGCATCAACCATCTCAGAACATTCATTCCTTCTGCAAAGCTATATACATCCATGCTCTAGTGAAGAGCTAAAACTCCAGCATCAGGTAATGGTTCTACATCAGGATCAGCCTGTGTATCAGAAAATGGATATCCTATCGCTTCTTGACCAAGTTAGTGTACCAGTCAAGAATGAAAGAATTCCAATCTTCCCAAAGAGTTTCCTCAAGAAAGAGGCCTTCACAGAGAAAGCAGAAACCTCTAAGGCAGCGGAAGAACGGGCCGATGATTTTCAGAAGCCAATTACAACACTCTCCAACATTTCCATCTTCGAATTAACTCATGATTCTCCCAAACATCAGGAAAAGTTGGATGATCTATTAAGAAAAATCAAGGTGAAGCCGGGCACCACGCCCGAAGACATGGCGCAGATTGTAAATCAAGCGATGACCAACGCGCCTATTACCTTCTCTGATGAGGATTTGCCTAAACCTCATTCTTTTCACAACAATGCACTGTACATTGTGGTAAGGACTCGGGGCATGACCGTCCCGCATGTGCTCGTTGATGGAGGCAGCAGCCTCAATATTTGCCCAGAGATGACAGCGAAAGCACTGGGATTGAAAGAGGAAGAATATGTGCCTGATCCCATTACCATCTACAGTTTTGACAATCACGGGCAGACTGCCAAGGGCAAAATCTTCCTGGAAATTTTCATCAACTACTCAGTGCACACGGTATTATTCCATGTTGTCAATGTGCCGCCAACTTACAATCTGTTATTGGGATGAACATGGATCCACAATGCCAATGTCGTTCCATCAACTCTCCACCAATTCATCAAGTGGTTCAAAGGTGGAATGATCACTACCGTTTTGGGCGAAGACCCTGAAGAAAGGCTACCACAGCCTATGATTCCTCGTCCAACATTCACAGTTGATATTCCCAGCATCCGGGAGGCAGATGAAATCAATCTTAGCGATAGCCTAGAGATGCTGAAATTAAAAGATATCATGGATGAAGAGAATGTTGCAGCTACGGTCCAATGGCAGGGACCTTGTTTCTTCAAGCTAGGAGGACGCATCAATTACACCTCCTTCAAAGATCATCCTTTATTTCCTCAGTTTTCCAAAACAAGAAAGGGATTCGATCTGTTAATCAAACATGGATATCAACCATTCCGAGGCATGGGGAAAGATGAAGGTGGCATGATAGAAACCATCATTCCAGTTCGGCATGCGGACAGTTCAGGGTTGGGGTTCACTGGTCAGGATTCCAGCAACAAGACAGTTTTTGTCAGAGGAAGCCAATAAAAAGATGATGCCTTAGTTTTCCTGCTTTCTTTTCTTCTCTTTTGTTTAAATCTTGTAGGGACAACACAATCCCATCTTTTTGTCAGTGTCTTGTAAATACTTTGCTTCGATCAATGAAAGATCAATCTTTTTCCTCATATTCGGGCATCTATCATTTCTTCTTTGTCTATGTCATTTCCCTTTGCTTTATACAAAAATTTGATTTGGCTCCTACTTTCTCTTAAACAACCTTTCTTACATTTTCAGGACTATTGACTCCTGAATCAATGACAAGATTTGTTATCAATCCCAAGTATCTAAAATTGGCAAGGTTTTCTGAGATGAAAGACAGAGCAGAAGTCAGTCAGGCAGCAGAGCAGACCGAAGAGCCAGCCGAATTTGATTCCACCATTCAAGATTTACCAGAATTTGCTCACATTCAGAAGCAGGATGAACCCTCATCTTTGGTTCAAGATCCAACTGAGGATATCAACATTGGGTCAGAAGATGATCCGAAAATTCTCAAAATCGGGTCGAGTCTAAGCGAAATTGAAAAAGCTAGACTCATCCAATTCCTCAAAAATCATCAGGAAGTATTTGCCTGGACTTACGAAGATATGCCAGGATTGGATATCAAACTGGTTGAGCATCGACTCAAGTTGAGACCAGAAGCCAGACCAATCAAGCAGAAATTGAGGAAATTAGACCCTCGAATTGAGCAACAAGTCAAGGAAGGACTTGAAGATTTGTTGAAAGCAGGCTTCATCCGAGCCATTGATTATCCAGATTGGTTGGCAAATATCGTGGCAGTCCCTAAAAAGAACGGAAAAGTTCGGATCTACATTGATTTCAGGGATCTCAATAAGGCTACCCCGAAAGATGATTATCCACTTCCCAACATTGACCTGTTGATCGATAGCACAGCAGATCATGCCATGTTTTCTTTCATGGATGGATATTTAGGCTATAATCAGATCAAGTTGGTCGTTCGTGATCAGTCCAAGACTTCATTTACTACACCGTGGGGGACCTTTTGCTATACAGTCATGCCATTCGGACTCAAAAATGCTGGGGCAACCTATCAAAGGGCGATGGCCGTTATTTTCCACGATCAAATGCACAAGAATATGGATGCGTATGTGGATGACATTTTGGTTAAATCTAAAGAAGAAGAGGATCACCTTGATGCTCTTAATCAAGTTTTTGAAAGACTTATTCTTTACAAGTTAAGACTTAATCCTCAGAAATGTGTTTTCGGAGTTGAGACCGGCAAATTACTCGGCTTCATTATCAACATGAAAGGGATCGAGGTGGATCCGGCTAAAGCAAAAGCCATTATTGATATGCCGCCTCCAACTAATCTCAGAGAATTGTGAAGCCTTCAAGGGCGCATTCACTCTATTCGCAGATTCATCTCTAATTTGGCCATGAGATGCGAGTCTTTCAACCATTTGCTAAGAAAAGGAGTTAAATTTGAATGGGGATCAGAATGTCAGCTCTCGTTTGAGCGTATCAAGCAGTATCTCCTTAATCCACCAGTTTTGAAGCCGCCTAAGCTGGGAAAGCCTCTCTTACTATATATTTCTATCAATCAGAATGCCTGTGGTGGATTCCTCGCGCAGTATGAAGAGGGCAGCTTGATAGAGCACGCCATCTACTATGTGAGCAAAACTTTCATTGATTATGAAAAGAAGTATTCTCAGATGGAGAAAACTTGTTTAGCTCTAGTTTGGATGTGCCAGAAGTTGAGACATTACCTATTGGCCTCTGAAATCAAATTCCTATCGAAGCTTAATCCTCTCAGATATGTTTTGGAGCAACCGTTTCTCACTGGACGGATTGCGAAATGACAAGTCCTCCTAATGCAATATGACTTAGAGTATGTTTCTCAAAAGTCGATTAAAGGCCAAGCGATCGCAGATCAGTTGGCGGATTTCCCCCTGACTGAAGAAATTAAAGCAGAGGATGATTTTCCCGATGAGCACATCTGCAATGTCCAACAACCTCCAGTTTGGAACTTGTTCTTCGATGGCTCTAAAAACATGTCTGGCATCGGGATTGGAGTTTTGTTGATCACTCCAGAAAAAAAAATGATCTCTTATTCTCTCAAGCTTGGTTTCCAATGCACTCATAATATGGCCGAGTATGAAGCTTTAATACAAGGCCTCAAAATCTTGCAAAATTTTGATGTCAAGAGAGTGCACGCCTTTGGCGACTCTTTACTTGTTGTCAGTCAAGTTAACACTGAATGGCAAGTGAAAGATTCCAAATTGATTCCGTATCAGAAGATCGTCTTAGCTCTTGTGGACAGCTTCGAAGAATTTCAGCTCAGTCACATCAGAAGAGAGCATAATCAGATAGCTGATGGTTTAGCCAGTCTAGGCTCCATTTTATCCTTCAAGGGCAGTGAATCATGTCGTTCTTTCGAAGTTGGCAGACTTGAGCAACTTGCTTTCGATTCAATTATGCAAGTAAACCAGGTTAATCAGAAGGAGAAACCTTGGTATCAAAATATCAAAAATTTCATTGAGACTGGTGAATTTCCACCAGAGATGCCAAAAAGGGAGCAGCGTGCAATTCAGCGCATGTCTACCCGTTATTTCATTCTGACCAATGTCCTCTACCGCCGTGGGTTCAGTTCTGAGTATTCAAGATGCTTAGACAAAGAAGAGGCTATGGAAGTTATCCAGGAGGCGCATGAAGGGATTTGTGGTGGCCATGTTGGCTATCAGACTCTCGTCAAGCAGATCGTCCGAGCAGGTTACTATTGGAATACCATGCAGCAGGACTGTCATAGATTTGTGAAGAGGTGCGTCAAGTGCCAATTGCACGCGCCTTACATTCATGCTCCGGCCGCATATCTCCAATCAGTTGTCTCTCCTTGGCCGTTTTCTATGTGGGCTTTCGACGTTGTAGGCCCAATTACCCCTTCTGCTTCTTACGGCCACAAATACTTTCTGGCTGCGACAGAGTATTTCACAAAATGGGTTGAAGCTGTTACTCTACGCACAGTAGAAGGCCACCATGTGGTTACTTTCATTCATAAGAACATTCTTTGCCGCTTTGGCATACCACATGATATTGTCTCAGACAATGGAACCCACTTTAAAAATGAGAGGATGAAGACATTTTGTTCTAAATTCAGAATTTCCCATCATTTCTCAGCTCCCTATTATCCTCAAGGGAACGGCCAAGCAGAGGCTACCAATAAGATCTTGATCCGTATTCTGGAAAGGACTGTGAAGATAGGTCGAGATTGGCATGAGCAGATTCATGACGCACTTTGGGCATATCGGACCACCATTCGGACCCCGACTAATGCCACTCCTTCAGAACTTGTTTACGGAACTGAAGTGGTGTTACCTCTCCATGTTCAGAAGCCCGCTCTCAAATTCGCTTCACTTATAGAATTACCACTCGATCAGTATCAGCAACAGAGATTGGTGCAGCTAGATTTACTGGATGAAAAGAGGCTCAAGGCAGCAGGGCATGCTCAAGCTTATCGGCAGAGGATAGCGCGGCACTATGCCAAGTCTGTCATTGAGAGAAAAGTTCGAGTTAATGATTTGGTACTCAGATCAATGGCTCATCTCAAACATCGACCACAGGGCAAGTGGTCACCCAATTGGGAAGGCCCTTATGTGGTTAAAGAAGCACTGCCTCGCAATTCTTATCGTTTAATCAATGCAGACGGAGTGGAAATGCCAGACCCTATCAATGCTCTGCATCTGAAGAAGTTTTACACCTGAAATGTTCATTCTAAGGCCTTTGTACTCTTCAAAGAGCCATTTTCAATAAAATAATGATCTTCTATCAATTCTTACATTGCCCTCCATGATACTGGGGCATTTTATTTTAATCCATGATCATCTTCTTTCATCATATGCAGGCAAGATTAGACAAAAACTCTTTTTCTCAAATTTTTGTTAATTCTCATTTGATCTTATGATCTTTATTTTTTCATTACATTTGATTTACTTTTGGGTTTGAGCAAATTTTCTTCAAGCTATTGCTCATTTATGTCAAGTTTTAAGCAAATTCTCGTCAATCTTATTAAAATTTCCATTTACCTTTATCTTTAAAAATTTACCCCTTCAGGTTAAGGGATAAACCTGATGCCTCCTGTCAATGAGGTATTCTCTTTTTTTTATTTTATTTCCCCCATTCAGGACAAGGGGACAAAATCCTGAAAGTCGACCACATGCAAATAAACTATGATGGTCCATTAATTTTTAACAAAGAATCTTTATTTTCTCAAAAATTCACTTTGTTTAGCTCATCTTTACAACCCGGTCCTCGCACTGGGGTATTTTCCAAAATCTTCAATCATATATTGAGCTCATTTTGGAGGATCCAATCCTCGCACCAATAACTTTCTACATTCAATCTTTTGATCAAAATCCTTTCTTCTACAAAATTCAAGTTCTGATTTAAAATCTCCCAAAAGCTGATGTATTTCAAACGTCCTAGTTTTACTGGTCAGGTATTTCAAACGTCCCAGTTTTTACTGGTCAGGTATTTCCGAAAAGATCCAACACTCGTTGGTCATATATTTCAAACGTTCCAGCTTCTCGTTGGTCAGGTATTTCAAACGTCCCAGCTTTTGCTGGTCAGGTATTTCAAAAAGATCCAACACTCGTTGGGCATGTATTTCAAATGTTCCAGCTTCTTGCTGGTCATGTATTTCAAATGTTCCAGCTTTTTGCTGGTTAGATCCAACACTTGTTGGTCATATATTCCAAACGTTTCAGCTTCTCGCTGGTCAGGTATTTCAAATGTCCCAGCTTCTGCTGGTCAGGTATTTCAAAAGATCCAACACTCGTTGGGCATGTATTTCAAACGTTCCAGCTTCTTGCTGGTCACGTATTTCAAATGTTCCAGCTTTTTGCTGGTCAGATCCAACACTCGTTGGTTATGTATTTCAAATGTCCCAGCTTCTCGCTGGTCAGGTATTCCAAACGTTCCAGCTTTTGCTGGTCAGGTATTTCAAAAGATCCAACACTCGTTGGACATGTATTTCAAACGTTCCAGCTTCTTGCTGGTCATGTATTTCAAACGTTCCAGCTTTTTGCTGGTCAGATCCAACACTTGTTGGTCATATATTCCAAACGTTCCATCTTCTCGCTGGTCAGGTATTTCAAATGTCCCAGCTTCTGCTGGTCAGGTATTTCAAAAGATCCAACACTCGTTGGACATGTATTTCAAATGTTCCAGCATTTCGCTGGTCATGTATTTCGAACATTCCAGCTTTCGCTGGTCAGGTATTTCCAAAAAAGATCCAACACTCGTTGGTCATGTATTTCAAATGTTCCAGCTTTTCGCTGGTCAGGTATTTCAAACGTTCCAGCTTTTCGCTGGTCACGCATTTCAAACGTTCCAGCTTTGCTGGTCATGCATTCCCAAAAAAAAAGAGACTCAGCTTTTGGTCGTGTATTTCAAAAGGTCCCAGCTCATAATTATCGAGCTCCCAAAATCAACCTATTCCATAAATCAAACCTTCAGGTTGCGATTTCTTCATTCTCTCATTACCAAACCTTCGGGTTTTCAATCTCCCAAAATCTATCATTTCTAAAACCTTCATATCTCCAAATTTCTCAAATTTATCAATTCTCCAACCTCTGGGTACAATGTTTTCAAAAAAAAATTCACAATTTTCTCAAACCTCGGGTTATAGTCTCCCAATTTCAATCATTCTCAATCTTTTTATTAAAACCCAGTTTTTCATAACCATTCACGTATTTCCCAAAAGACCCAACACTCGTTGGTCATGTATTTCCAAAATGTTCCAGCATTATTGTTGGTCATGTATTCTAAACGTTCCAGTTTTACTGGTCAAGTATTTCAACAGGTTTCAGCTTCTCGCTGGTCACGTATTTCAAAGGTTCCAGCTTTCGTTGGACAGGTATTTCAAAAAAAATCTCAACGTCTATTTGTCATGTATTCCAAAAGGTTCCAGCTCTCGCTGGTCATGTATCTCGAAGAGGTTCCAGCTTCCGTTGGTCACGTATTTCAAAGGTTCCAGCTTTCGCTGGTCATGTATTCCAAAAGTCCCAGCTTTTGCTGGTCATGTATTTTCCGGAATCGAAGATTGCAACTCAAGGTCTCGTCAAAATCTATATTGAGTGATTATTTTATAAAGAATTCATGAAAACTTTGCCAATCTGCTAAAAGCATTTGTTGATTCTAAATATTCTTACTGTACAAAGAGAATTTCCTCAGACTACCTCTAGTATTTCTTTCCAAAAAAGGTAAAACTTTCTGTGAAAAGAGGTAAAATTCAAATCTTTTCCTGATTGATCAACCAAAAGGAGGTAAGAAACGCCCTCGATATGATCAATAAAAGAAATCTTCAATGATGTTGAAAAGCCAGAAGCGAATTGATATTGATCTTGGCTATGGCACATGTTTAAAAATGACTTTCTGGCAATCAGGCAGTGGAAATATCTTGAGCTATAAAAAGAATCCACTCAACCCATCTCTTCTCATTTTCGTTTAAAAGTTGCAATCAAATATCCGCAAAAGGGATCTCTCAATTGTTGTCAAGATGAAGGCAAATTAAGCGAGTAGATCCCCGGGGCCAAAGAAGATTTGAAACATCTCCAAGATGACGGAGTTTGTGACGGATCCTTCTAGGGCAAGTTCGGATCACTGTCGAGATGAAGGCAGATGCAATGAACCTACCGACAAACCCTAAAAGATATTTGATTTCAGCTACATCTAAAGATCTTTTTTTTTAGCCAATATCATATAGAATCCCTGAGATTAAAGAAGGATCAGAACATCTCCAAGATGAAGGAGTTTGTGACGTACCCTTCCCTGAAAAAGAGAGAAAAGTTAGGACTCATCCAAATGAAGGATGATATAAAAGCCCGAGAAAGCCCAATGACTCAAAAAGAGTGCAAAAGATCATCATGGGAAAACACCCAGATATCAAACCGCCAAAGTTGCCAAAAGTCATCTTTTCTCATGCAAAATTCTTCTATCAATATCTCTTCATTTCCTGCTTTTATGAAATTAAGAATATTTCTTCTATTCTCATATCAAGGAAATAAATAACTTCCTTGAAGAAAATCATCAGCGCTAAAATTTTGAATTTAACTCTTAAAACTAAGGAGTTAACCTCATTGGAGGAAATACTCTAGGTAAAAGAGGGAATATCTTCATACATACATACACATTTTCAAGCATTTGAATCAGCTATAATTTTATCTTATTGGCAAAATTTTTTAGCTATTCCAAGAATGAAATAAACATTCGATATCTATTCTGATGCAACCTAGCGTTGTTTATATCTTCCAGAAGAGTTGCCTCATCCAGTTGAAGTATCTCTCCCTGTCCCATCGCGGTTTCTTCAGTCAAGGATTTCGTATGGTGTTCCCACTCAGGTTAAGGGTCAAAACCTGAATTTTCTGCGAGAGGTCATTGATTTCAAAAACCTATTTCAATCTCAGCAAATGAGACGCCCAAAATCATTTCTTTTTCGAAAGCTTTAGGGAACCCTATATTTTCCTCTTTTTCGCAAACCCCTTTCGGATTTGTTCGTCCAAGTTCCGAAGGTCCCATTATGTTTTCTCCATTTGAGAAATCCGTATGGTAGATTTCCTATCCAGGTTAAAAGTTAACTCGAAACCTCGCTTCGCGAGATATCTTCCTTACAGGTTTGGGTTAAACCTGAGTCTCGTTCCAATGAGATTCCTCGTTTGGACGAGATAATTTCTTCCAGTCCTATCATGACTCTTCCCATCAAGGAATCCATGCTTCATATATTCATCCAAAAGAGGATCATACTTGAGCTTCACTTCATGAGGCATTCTCCAAAAATGTCCCATCAAGGTCATCATGTATTCCTTTCTTCATTTCAAATTCATCTTGATATATTTTCGTCCCATCTAGGTTAAGGGCTAAACCTGAAACATCCCAAAAGAATATCTTGTCTCATCCATGAGACCTGATCAAAATTCTCATTTCCCACCATTTCGGGATTTTCACCCAAAGTCCCATCACGATTTCCTCATTTCTATCATTTGATCACACCATCTTCGAGGATTTCGCCTCCCCAAAACCATTCAGGATAAGGTTTCAAAGCCTGAAAAGCCATGTTTCCCAAATGAATTCTTCCACACCCAGTTCAGATCTGCTGACTGGGGCATTTTCAAAATTTGGAGTGTTATCTTTACCACTAAGCTCGGCTTTTAACTGGCTTAGTAGCAAAGAGGGGCATCTGTGAACAACCCAAATTTTTTAAAGTTTTGCGAAAATGACCCTTTTGCCCCTATCCCCGTTTTCTAAGAAAATCAAAGCAGTTTCAAAGCTCATTCTTCAGATTTTCTGAATTAAATTCCATATTAGTATATTCAAAGTTAATTTCGAATCCGAATCCAAGACCTTAAATCCATATTTCCTCAAAAACCGGATCCAAACCCATTTCTGAAGAAATTTTCTCAAATTAGCTTTTAACTTCTCAGAAAAACTCCCTTTTGTAAATATTTTTGCAAAAACACAAAAAAATAGTTTTAAACCTTGATTTCTCGTAAAACTTTAGGATTTTATTCTAAAAATACAAAAAAATTGAGAAATAGCATAAAAAACCCAAAAAATTGGAAAAACTACAAGAAAAGCAAATGATTCTCAAGGTTTTAAGAAGCTTCTTGCTGAAAACCTCAATTTTGAACTATTTTACGAAAATTTCTTTTTAAGGGGAGCCTCTTTTAGGAAATATCACAAAAAGCCAACGGTTTGCTCCCGCACTTTTCCTCCTTCTCTCTCCATCGCAGATCTTCAAACGGCCTCCTTCTCTCTCAGCCTTCCATCCTGAACAAACCCACTCTCGAACCCTCCATTTGCACTTTAAGAAGGGGCTGCTATCGATTCTCAAGAGGTGAGCAAGATCCATCCATCATCTACCCCTTTCTTTTTTTTCTGGTGTCGATCATCCACCTTTCACGCTGCCATTTCTCCTCCATCATCATTTATTCTTCTTCTTCATGAAAGATATCGAGCTCCTCTGCAGAACCCATTAAATCCATCTTTTCCCTCTGGGGTCGATGATCTAACCTTCACTTACCCATTACAACCTAGCGACTTCATCGGATTCTTCCTCAGAACGAAGTTTTTCAATCCAATTTTCATCCAACAAACCGCCCCTCCAGGCCACTGAAGGACTCCTTCATTCCAGATTTCTGCAGCAATCCCCCTTCAGCACCCTTCGAGGCACCTCCCTCCCCCCTCTGCAAAAGGTCGGTAAGAGTCCTTTTCTCCCCTCTGATTTTCCCAATTTTTCCTGAAATCTCTTTTGCTCGTTTCTTAATTCAAGCACCCCTTTGTGATATCGATTTGCTTATAGCAAAATCGATCCACAGTAGTGCAACATCAACGGGATCATTGTGCTCCAACATTTTTTTTTTGTATAATTTATTTACTTTCGTTTTTGCCTATGCTATCGGATTCAATGAGCTCATGTGGCTCGTTTGAGTCCCAATCTGATTTTCTTGTTGACTCACCGCCTCATATCTATGTCTTAACTTCTTCTCTGTTCTTCAATTTCCTGTTTATGTTTAGATCTCTTTTGGTAATTTCTTATTGTTATTTCTGTTCTTTTTTTTTTTGTGATTTCTCTGCCATGTCTGATTTTCAATTTTCTTTCAGCAATCGGTTTGTATGATGATCATCTGGGGATGGTCAGACTTCGATTTATCTTGAGTATCTATTGATCATCATATTTTTATTCGAATGACCAATCTATTTGGATGGTCACAGAGGCCTCGATTTCCTATTTTATCTCTTACCCAGCATTTTAAAGTTATGTTTAGTTCCTGGTGTTAGCTTGCAATTCAATTTCTTGTTCCATGTTGGATGTTTGATTTATACAAATTTTCATCAAGGGTTTAATCTCCTATGATGCTCATCTCATATTTTTCTGTTCACTTATTTTTTTTCTTTTTATGCCCCAGCGTCTTTTATTTTCTCAGATCTTCGCTGTTGATATCTGTGTTTTAGCTGCAGCTATGTTTATTTCCAATAAATATTCGTATGTCATCCATGGGAACTGCAAATGCAAATATCATTTTGTAGCATCATTGTATTATTGTTATGTTATATCATAACTTTTCTTGATGTGAGTATTACCTGGTGTTGTCATATCTTTTGCTGAAGATAACCTGTTAATGAAGCTCATGTCATGATGTTCATTTCAAAAATACGAGAAATTCTTTGGCTAAAGGCTTTCAACGCGTTAAATGTTAAGATTAGTGGGTTTACAAAAGTCCATTCAGTGTTTGTCAATGCTACTGCTATTTCTGGTTATCGGTTGGAGATCTTTAGAGAATTCCTAAAGTTCTGAGGTCATCCATATCGGAACAGACGGCTGCTGCGAGGATCCATTCACCTACTCTCAATACTCACATTTCCCCTCCGCATTCATGCTCTGCATTCACACAGAATTACACAGTACATCTGTGATTGTAGCATAACCTTCCCCTTTACCTCTTCATCCACCCACAAAACTGGATACACCCTTTACACCCTCATGGTTATAACATCAGATGTGGCATTTATCTCCAAACCGATGTCTAAATATGGACATTCACATATGTTTGGAGACAATAGAACTTGCTCTATCATGGTTCTATTACACTGATGAACATGAAAGCATGGGCAAGTGTTTTGAGGATGGTTCAGGATTGAATCAATTCTTTTACGTTCAGACTTGGCCTTTTGATATTTCTTGTTGCTTCCTGTACTGTTTTACAGAGGAACTATTTGGGCAAGGCATTTAATACCTTCAATACCTTTGACGGAATGCTAATGCTCCAACAGCGTAAGGAGAACTCTTATAGCACCGTGATATCTGGAATATAACTCCCCCTTTTCTCCCTCGCATAATGTCTCAAATACATCAAAAAAAAATGTGTTGGGCGAGGGCCACTGTTTTGAGTGTTACCAACAGCTTGAAGCTCATAAAGTCTGAACTCATGGATTTTATTTCATATGATGCACCAAATGTAATTGAAATTCCTACTAGATACCCTTACAAGTCACTTGCAGCATACGCATTCCTTCATTTCATTACTGCACTCAAAAGTCTCACTTGTATACATGGCTCACTGTTGCATAGCTTCTCCAAGCAACCTCAAACCATTGTTGCTTCATGTTTTGTTTTCTGAAGATTTGAACTGAGATTTTCTACAGTAGATTCCCATGTATCCCCAGATTCGGGGATGGGTTTTTGTGCTTAGTATGGCACTGGATCAGGCAGTCGTTAAGCTGTTCTTTCCCCTTGTGATCCAATGCTTTGCTTCGCAGATATTGGTATGGAATTCTCGACTTCTCCAGCTTAGTTAATGTTTGATTTATTCAGCACTGGATCCACGTATATCGCATGTTGATTTCCCTGCTATGGAGTTTCCTTAAGTCTCTCGCCTTCACCTGTCTTGCCATCATCCATCTATTGTAATTTTGTCTGAAAATTGATCCTCAAATGGCATTATATGAGTCGAATCCATTCTTGCTCTGTTCTTGTTATCTCAGCAAAAAAAAAGCATTCCTTGTTTTACCAATTCCTGGTTTTGTGCCTGGTGTCTTCTAGAGAAACCCAGTCCAGCCAAGCCACTGTTTGGTGGAAGACCCTCCTTCCACGAGCACATCATCTTGCTGCCCCTGTGTGCCCGCCTATTCCATTAGTCCCTTCATCCTTCCCAGCCTTGCCACCAGTCACTATCTTCATTTCAGCACCTGTGCCGATATACCACTACTTGCCACTTCACTATTTGCAAATAGCCCACTGCTATACCAGTACCCTGTCTCAGCTATACACCTTCATCTCTTACTCCTGTGCACATGACCCACCTTCACTGCCTGCTTATCTGCCATTGGTATACCAGCACATCACATCCCACCAGCATGCTCATTGCTGCATATCCCTTATTACACTCTCACAGCAATTATCTCCCCACTTACATTCGTTGCACTTACACTCCACTGCATTTTCATTTTCAATATTTTGCACACTCTCATTTCCCTGTAACATTCATGTTCACCTTGCTATGAGCCCTTGATAGTGGCTCATGATGGCCGCAACTCACAGCACCCATCATTTTTTTCAATTTCCTGCTATTGAGGTTGCCTTGATCAATAATAATTAGTTGTTTTTGAAGCTTAGTGCATATTGTCCTGTGCATGCCCGGCTCATTGTATGCATTTTTTTTAATGTTGTATTCTCATTGGTAGTTCTGCATAGACTGTATGTGTTTCTGCAAAAACTCATGGCTAGAGTACATCCCAGTGCTGGATAGAGGTCAAATCAGAATTAATGCCTTTTTTCTATATTATTCTTAAGATAGCATTTTTATTGTTCTCTTCTACATAGTGTATTTTTTTTGCTAACTTTGCCTTACAGGAGAGTTGTGAATTGCTGAATCTCTATCCTAGATTAGGATCCTAAATCTTAAAATTCAATTTTAATGATGTAATAGCTAGACATTTAATGAGAATGTTATGTTTCCTGTCTTAGATTAGGATGAATGAGCATTGTAAATATCATTGAATTACTTGTTTTTCATGCTTTTTGCCTTTATTTTTCAAATTCTCACAAATGGGAATACAAATGGCACGCGCACCATTTCGTAAGAGATAATAAATACTAAGTTGATGATCCACATCAATGGCCATAGTCAGGGTGTGGACAAAACTTAGCATTTTTTATCTTTTACAAAATAACACTGGATCCACACTGGATCCATTTTCAAAATTCATCATATTTTTCCTAAAATATTTTATTCTTTTATCAGAATTTAACTAAAAATTAACTCAAAATATATACCAATGGCCATAGTCAGGGTATATTGAGAGTTAATTTCATTTTAAATTCTATAAAAGCACTAAAAAATGTATTTTATTCTTCTTTTGAATTTAAATATAGATTATCATATAATACATTCAATGACCATAGTCAAGGATGTATTATATTTTCAATCTTATTTTAATTCATTTAAAGAATGAAATAGCTTTTCAAATTCCAATTTCAAACTTATTCAAATTCATTCATCATATAGGATAGAATTGCATCATATTTCCAAAGCTTCCTTTTTAAAATTCCAAGTGATTCTTCTTCTTAAATCAAATCTTATCCAAATCCAATTCTATCTCATTTCAAAGATTCAAAATTCAATTTCAAAGTCCAATTCGACTTTGAAATTCCAAAATCATTTTATATTCAAACTTCAAAATTCCAACTCAATTCAAAATTCAATTTTAAAGTTCAATTTAACTTTGAAGTTATCTTCTGATTTCAAAATCAAGTTCACCTCCTTTATCTTCAATCAAGGTTTGGATTTGAATCTCAAAACTTAAATTCTGGGTTTCTAAAAACCCAGATCCATCTTTAAAAGTCTCATTTGGACTTTCAAAGCCCAAATCCAAAGTTAAATCTCAACTTGGATCCAGATTTCCAAGTATGAATCCCACTTTACCTTGGATCTCAGATTCAGATCCAAATTCCAATTCTTAGGATCCAGAATCCAATTCTACTTTGGATCTCAGATTCAGATCCAAATTCCAATTCTTAGGATCCAGAATCCAATTTTACTTTGGATCTCAGATTCAGATTCAGATCCAAATTCCAATTCTTAGGATCTAGAACCCAATTCTACTTTGGATCTCAGATTCAAATCCAAATTCCAATTCTTAGGATCCAGAACCCAACTCATCTTGGATCTCAGACTTCAGATCCAAATCAATTCCAAGATCCAGAACCCAATCCTACATTGGATCTCAGACTTCAGATCCAAATCAATTCTAGGATCCAGAACTCAATTCCCCTTTGGATCTCAGATTTCAGATCCGAAATCCATTCTTTAGGATCCAGAATCCAATTCTACGTTGGATCTCAGGCTTCAGATCCAATCCCATCTTAGGGTCCAGAGTCCAACCCTATCTTGGAACTCAGATTTCATATCCAAATACCATTTTTGGATTCCAAACCCTGAATTCAATTCCATTCAAAACTTCAGATCCAAAATTCATCTTGGATTCCAAATCTTGAATCCAATTCCATTCAAAATTTCAGACCCAAATCCCACCTTGAAATTCCAGATTTCAAAAATCAATTTCTACTTCCAATCCTTAAATCCAATTCCATTTTATTCTAACTTTTCAAATCAATCCCATCTTTTCTAAATCTATTTATATTTCCTAAAATTCCTTCTTTCAAACTTCAAAGATAGAATTCAACCCCATTCCAAATATTCATCCAAGTTTTAAACTTCTAATTCAAAGTCCATTTATGACTTTGAAATTTCCTTTCTTCCCTTTTTTTCTCATCTCAGTTTCAAAATCATTTTCCAAACCCAGATTTATTTTCCCAAGGCTCTTGATTATTCTAAAAACTTAGAACTTTAATCTAAGTTCTAAGTTAGAAATCATTTCTTCACTTTATCAGATTCATCTCAGAAACACTTGGAATTCTCCAAAACATTTTAAAAAAAAAAAGCATACAACCTTACATTTTGCACAAGCATGATTCATTGTGCATTTAGACTTAGGATAAATTCCTAGATAATTTCTTAGCAAAGCAAAAGGCATTAATTCGACCCTTGGTTCGATTACCCCTGGTAAAGGTGCCAGGAACGGTCGAACCTCGTACCGACGAGCGGATCCCGTCTCCCAGTTTTCCCGCAAATATTTCAAAAATGGAGGCGAGTTATTTCAAAAATTTTCTAAATTAAGGTCAAGTGAGACCCGCAAAAGAGTTCCTCTCCTTCTTTTCTCTTCTTTTCTCTTCTTTTCCCTTCCCTCTTTCTTTCTGTCTTTTATCTTTCTCCCTTCAAAAAGGAGGAAAATAAGAGGTTGGCAAGGAAAAGAGAAGGAAGAGAGAGAAATACACAAGAGAGGAAAAATTTTGCGATGATCACAATACTTCAAAATTAATTTTTTAAGAATTTCTCATTTAGACAATCATAACCATAAAACAACATATTTTCTTAAAGAAACATAAATTTTGAACATAGTAGAATTTTGGTCACTAAAGTTCAAAAGACAAGCACATATTAAACATAAAATATCAGTAAGATATAAACAATTTTGTGATAATGTCCCAAAGGCTTAGGTAAGCATTTTAAATAAAGATACAACTCATTAATTATACTAAGCAAAACATGACATGTATATTAAATGTAAGAGCTCAAAGGAGCTCGCAAAAAGTGGAAGAATTAATTAAACTCATACAAAAAAATGCAAGATCACCATCATGAAACAAATTTAAATATCCTCAACATATAAATCCAACATGCAATTAAAGCATATTTAATACACATAATTATGCATGATAAGCCAATAGGGTTCATGTACAAGAGGAAAAAGAGTCACTCACACAACCCAAATATGGGTCTTAGCACAAAAGCCACTAAGGACCAATAGGACACACATAAAAATAATAATTTTATTAAGGAGAGAATGCACACAAAATGCATGTAAAATTTTCAATGGATAACCATTTTCCATACAAGGACAAACGAACAACGAAAAAGTTTAGAAAATACATGAAGAGATTTTAAAAATCCCACGTACAACAAATCATAACAAGAGAAATGATATTTGCAAATCTCAACAATAGTTTGCTCACGACATGCAATCACCTCTTTGACCTCCAACTCAATATCCTCAAAATTCAAGTGTATCAGCACATAGGACAAGAGATCAAACACAAATGTCAGAAATAACCATACTAGTGACCATGCACCAACAATACCAGCCATCTAAACTCACAATAAATACCATATACAATCACAAGAGGTGCACAACTCTCACCTCACAAATGGTTGTAAAACTGCAATCAATACTATCAGCTACAACGGGTGCACATAACTCACCACAACCATAGTTGTAAAAACTAATAAAACAAAATCTCTTATCCAACAAAAAAAGTCACTCAAATAAGAGGGAAGAGTAGATAAACAAGATAGGCAAAAATATAGTAATAAAGACAAAAAACAATATTCAAAACAAGGTAAAATCAATAAACTTTGAAAATATTATGAAATTTAATTCATAAGGACCAATATGATCACAAGCAAATAATAATTGAGCCACCACTAACAAAGATCGATACGAGCATCCAATAAATAACAAAGGCCAAAAAAGCAATGGAGTTATACAACTCACTCATAGAACCAGAGGTCAATCAACTTGTAATGACCCCAACTGACCCCCGTAAAAATAGTGATTTTTTTTAAACAATTGTGGAAACAAACCCAAGGATTTGGGGCCTCACAAATTTAATATACCAACCCACAAACCAAATTGTGCATTGAATCAAAAGAATAATAAATCAACTTTATTCATTTATATCAACTATTAAAATAGACTAAGATAAAAAATTGTCTATATTATGAATGAGTCACTCCATCATAACTCAAAAATTAGTCACAGAGCTTGCAGTCTCCAGCCAGCTAGTCAGAACATCATTGAGCATCCGAACCTGTAAAATAATTTTAAGAAAATGGGTAAGAACCAAAGACTTTTGTACGAATTCTTCTACAAATCCAAACAGTAAAAGAAATGGCATAAACCAAATTCAAGCATAAATTTCCAAGGAATATCACAGCAACAATTAACCACAATCAACATACCATTCAAGCATTTAAACAAAATATCATGTAGTAACAAATATTTTGCAAAGTCAAATATGCATAAATGCATGAACTAATGCTAAACGGTAAATATGCATGATTTAATGCACATGTATAAATAACTTATTAAGTTATTTATCAAAGTTGCTTTTGCATGCATGTCCCTATTAAATGCACACAAGTTTAATTTCCACTTTTCCTTAAACCCGCAGATACTCAAAACAGACACAAATTCCCGAAGTCCAAGTTAGATTCTTAACTTAACATACAATCTATATTTTATTACTGGGTTCCATACTTGCTCTTCGACCAATATCAGGAATCAACACCATCTATCGAAATATTAGAAATCAATATCTAATGTTGGGACATCAGGAAAATCAACATCCACTGTCACCACTTTCTTGGTATACCAATAACTACAGTTGAATTAACAACACTATCCCCAGGCAAAGTGACTGAATCTTCCAAAAACAGTGGTCGGGAGGTGAACCACCATATCGGGTTCAAGATCACATTCACACACAGAGTTTTAGTATCCTTACGGTCCCCAATAACCGCTATTCAAGATTCTCACACTGTGAAAAGAATATCAAAGAAAAGATTAATTACACTGTTTGGTTTCTTTTATCTTTTCAAATAATTTCAAGTTCTTTACACAAGAACCGTTTTGCAAATCAACATGCAAAACAAATTTTTAGGCCCTACCCTGTACAATTTAACAATACAATTAATTCTGGAAAAACATTAAATTTCCAAAAATAAATTTTGCAATGCATAAATAAAATCAACAATAATTAGAGCGACACATGCTTCTGACCTACACGGCCCGCAGTGTTTCACATATGACCATCCACACATCTCAAAAGTGCCTTATGCATCTTTACAAAATTTTAGTGAACATGCAAAACACTCATTGTTTCAAAACATGTTCGCAATGCATATTTAAACACACAAATGAATGTACATGAAACTAAAAACATACGCATGTCAATCAATGCTCGCAAAACACATTAACATGATCAATTTCTATGCATAAACAATCAAATATGCATATGATCATATTTGTGCAAACATCAAATAAATTTTAGATTCATGCGTAAGATATACACTATTGCAACATGACATTAAACTGCATGAGCAGGCATAACCATTCAAACATGTAATCAAATACATACGCCTACAGCCAAAATGAATGTGAACCTGTACACGGCAAAACCTGATCAGGTTGGCCTACTATGAAAGTTAGCAAGTATGATCAGATTTGCATACAAGTAAAACTTGGCAAGTCTGATCAGATTTATTGAATAATAAAAGCCGACAAACCAGATGAGATTTGCATATTATAATACTGGGCATATTTGATTAGATTTGCACACTCATAGAAATTGGCAAGTCTGATGAGATTGCATGTAAAAACCCATGAAAAAAAAATCTAGACCCGGGTCATAGTTTTTCATTTGTTTAAACTGCTAAGCATAATAGAATTAAATGTAAGTACTTAATTTTGTTCTACATTGTCTCACTTGTGCACCTACCAGTTTTTCATGAAACTGACCCATTTTATGGGCACAGGTCCTGAATAGGTTTGTACGGACTGCGATGACACAATGGTGTGATGAAATCAAGATGAGACTCTTTTCCTGACGTTTCGCTCATGTGAACAGTTTGGTAATTTTGCGTAAAGGTTTTCTAGAAAACTCCTGTGTATAAGTCTTAAATTATTATAAAGTGCATTTTAGAATCTATTTGGTTTATTAAATGTACAGAGTTTCAAATCTGTTGTGAAAGAAAGTTTGCGCTATAATGCACCCAAGGTCCATTGACTCGCTATTTTAAACATTATTTTTTCATTGAATTTCTATTTAAGAACTCTGATAAACGAAAGCTTTCAGACTTTTCATAAAAAGTTACAAGTCCTAGATTTTGGGGCGTTACAACTTGGTATCAAAGCGACAGGAAAAGCAGTAATCCTTGATCATCCGACATCTGCAGTGCATTGAGTATTATTTCACTTAAACTATTTTGCATTTATTTTAATTAAAGAGTGTGTTTTTGCTTAGATGTCATTTAATGAACTGATCGAGTCAATAGAAGCATTGACTAGAGTAGTTGAACAGCCCCAAGCGATGGTCCAGAACCTGAATCATAGGGTGGATATGTTGGTTTGCGAAAGTACCAATCTAGAGCGAGGTGTTAGCCCTCAAGTTCTTCCGGGTCTAATGTGCCTTCGAAACCCCGATGATTGTATTTCATGTGGAAAGCTGGGTCATTTTGCTGAAGAATGTCACATTAATCAATGTTGCGATAAAAAGTCAACTGAAGATAGTAATGATAACAAGCATCAACCTGCTAAAAACTGAAAACAAAGTTGAGGAAATGAGCCACAACGACCGTCAAACTGAAGATGCCTGAGTGACAATTATGTTCATTGTGGACAACCATGCCCCAGAGACACTGGTAGCTATTTATATTGTGGAAATATGGGACATGATTTGACATAAGAATTGTGAATGCATAGGAAGATGATGCAATGATCTGAATATCTTAGATGCATATGCGATTTAAATTTTGTGTAGATTACTTGAACTACGTAAGAGTTACGTATGTTGAGGTTTAGTTGCTTAGTATTATGAAATATGCATGTTTACATGTGCATAAAACTCATGCTTTGTTTACGCATGATTTGAGATTCAATTTGTGAAATACGATGTTCTTTGTGGCCATGATATGAGGCGTAGGATATTATGCTTATGTATGATATGATTTAAATGCCACGTGATATGAATTATGAATACATGCAACAAATATTTAAGTCCAATAGTGAACTATGGTTCATGGAACCTTATTGGTGAAATGTGTGGAATTATGATTTAAGTGCCATATAAAGTAATGTGATGCGTATTGATGGTATACATGCTTGTGTCCATATTGGTGGCTATCGACCCTGAGAGCGGTCATTTGTATTAATGCATGTATCACAATAGTTTTCACAGAATATGGTACCTGTTGAGAAACTGTCCCCAAAGGATTCTCTATGAGGGTATGCATGATCAAGATCAGGTAATTTGGCTAGAGTGGTAAAACTCTGTGAGGAAGTACACTATTCAAGAGCGGGTAGCTACAAAGACGGTGAACTCCTGTGAGGAAGTGTATTATCCAAGACCAGGTATACCATCTAGGGCGATAATTCCTTATGAGGTCGTACATTTCTCAAACTAGGTAATCTGACGTAGAATTTGTAAATTTTGATTACATAAAGAGTTAAGATGAGTTGTGATGGTCTTCTGAGGTTGATTGAGATAGCCAGTTATGAATCTATAGATTTGGATTTTTTATTATAGCATGATTAGAGAATCAGATCTTTATTGATTTTGATCTCGATATAAGGTTATGCTTGGGTCTTTTGTGGAAAGGTGGGTCATTCTGTGAAAGAATGACACCTTAAGCGAAGTCACGACAGGAGACAGTTGGTTGCACAAGGCCTTGAGAAATGGGAGTAAGCTAAGGTTATTTAGGACAAAGTGTCACTTAGAAATAGTGAGGGCATCAAACAATAACCTGATAATGATAACATATAGAGACCCTCATTCAAGAAACAAAAACAAGCTAGAGAAGTGTCTCGTCGTGTCGATTCTTCCGTGACCAAACAAGTAGTGTATGGTAAAGTATACACTCTAATAGTCTTAGGTTAATATTTTTTGTGCGTTAAGTATGGATTTTGCAAGGCAAAAGTCCATCAATGAAATCATGTATAAATCTTGTTGAGACCGACTTCTGGTTCAAAGCTTCTCTTGGAAACTCATTATGAGTTATCCTGATCATTTTAAAAGTGTATACGTTTGGGATCAAACATACACTATGTGCATCCTCGTTGACATCGATTAACTTAGACTATGATCTCTACAGTTAACCTTTAAAGGAAATTTTACGGATAAAATTCTTTTAAGGGGGGTAGGATGTAAAAACCCACAAAAAAATCTAGACTTGGGTCAGATCCAGATCCGACTCGGATCCAAACTCGGTAAGGCCTCCCTCTGTGCCTATTTATAGCACACAGGGGGTAGGGTTTCTCATTCGAGAAACCCTCCCCTGGTGCCTCTTCTCTCTCCCTGATCCTCTCTCCCGCTCTCACCTTCCTTCCGACCTGCAGACCTCCGGTGAGCTCCTGTTCGATGAACCCCCTCACCCATGACTCTCTCTCTCTCTCGTTCGTCTGTTGACGCTGACGTCGATGCCGATGACCTTCAGGAATGCCCCTAACCCCCCTTTCTTCTTTGGTCTTCTTCTTTTGTCCTCTTCTTCCTGTCTCTTTTGTACTCACATAGGGGAGGGCTCGGCCCTCCCTGCCTTTGTTGTACGCAGGGGAAAGCTCGACCCTCCCTGCCCTTGTTATCTGCAGGGGAGGGCTCAACCCTCCCTACCTTCTCTATACACAGAGAAGGGGTCGAGCCCCTCCCTATTTTCCTCATTTTGCATGGGAGGGCTCGGCCCTCCCTGCCTTTGTTGTACGCAGGGGAGGGGACGAGCCCTCTCTGTTTTCTCCTGTATACAATGGAGGGCTCGACCTTCCCTGTTGCCTCGTTCTATTCGACAGGTTGGCAGGGGCTTACCCCTGCTGCCTGGCTTTTTGTCAGTAGGTAGGGGCAAGCCACTGCCCCACCTATTTTCTCAGGTTATGGGAAAGGGGGGCTCGACCCCCTCCCCATTTTGCTTTTTCGCAAGGAAAGTGGTTTAGCCCTCCCCCTGTCGCCCTATTTTCCTTTTTACGTAAAGGGAGGGGCTGAGCCCTTCCCTACTCTTGTTGGTACCCGGGGTCGGGTTTGGCTCATCAGCCGAGCCCACCCATCACCTTTGGTTGCTGCAGGCAGGGCTGGGCTCGGTTTGACTACCGATCTCACCTACTTCTCCTGCATTATCTATCGAGCTGGTTTCATATATTTATACTTTACTCTTTTGCAGCTCGCACTATGAATCCCGCTCACCCCTGCGGCCGAGCCCTTCATTGCATATGCACGAAGGCAAGTGCAACCCCGAAACTCTCAAGGTAGGGGAAAGTCACACAATGGACTTTGGATGAACTGAACTAAGCTAAAACATTTAAAAATAGAAATTAAAGCAATTAAATATATATATATATATATATATATATATATATATATATATAAGTATGCTTTTTAACTCAAATACGTGGTTTTGTGATCCTTGTCCTTTACTTTCTGTCATGTCTTTACTTTGTCATCGCGCATTGCACCTAGGCTTTGTTTACGCACTCCTGCTGTAACACCCTAATTTTTATAACCCAAAAAATGGTGGAATTTTTTTTTTTAAATACATTTAAACCTTTTAGCAGTTAACAGTGGAAAAACACATTGGGCATAAAACTTGACATGCTACTATATATGAATGTTTACAACCATGTAATTATGGAATTTAAAATTTAACAACTAATTATACCATGCATAAAATAAAATCAAGTTTCATAATATCCAAAATTAATCACATTTGTCCTTGAATTGAATTAAAGTAAAATCAGAGTTCAGAATCCATGAAGCAGAGGAAAGGTAGGCTCAGTTCCCATCGCAACCTTCCGCCATCGCATATAAGCTACTCCTCATTACCTGAAAAAGTATTAAACCATATAGGGTCAGACACACATGTCTCAGTAAAGTGAAATATGCTAAGCTTGTAAAACAGAATTACAAAGCAAGGATTTCAATAGAGATTTCATGGTTTAACATTGAATTTAACTAAAGAATCATACAACTAATCATGCATGTTCACGATTTACATATTTAACAAAGGAACATTAATTTATACATTTGAAACATAAAATGCATGAGCAGTTAATATGTATGACTTACCATATGCAGAAGCCCTTTCAATGCATGCATATTTTCTTATCTTAAATTATATTTTCTTAATTAGATGATGCATGCGATGCCAAATTAATGCACATACCATTTAAGTTATTACTTCTTAGCCCTGCTGATATGACACATGCAGACATTCTCAGATTAGGACCATGACACAGGACGTGCTTTACATACACGGGTGGCTTTGGCCTGGCCAGCTTCATTCACTAAGACGAGGTGAGGGACGTTAATACGAGTAAGATTCTCAACACCTTTCAACCCGATGCACCAGTTTTTCCTCATGAGTACTAGAACCTCTACGTTGCAATCTAATACAGAGGTTTTCCCCATAAAATCGTGGGAGGGGAGGAGCAACCTTCCGTGCCCGTAACAGACTTGCCCCATGAAGTTGTGTATCACTTGCTACTCTCCCAGCAAGTACCTTGAGTTTTAATGTCATATGATTACTTGATTACTGTCTTACTTTTCATGCAACATTAACTTGAACTACTTTATGATTATGGATGCATTTTTATAAAGCAGTGTAAAGATTCACTTAATACGACTTGTAACCGAACTTGAGCACATGCGAGGTATGAATATCTTACTCATTTTTATACACCACATAGCACATGTACATAGTAAATTCAATAAAGAATATGTATATGAACATCCACATCAATGAAACAGTCATATCATCACGATAAGCATACATATAGCCCACACATTTTCAGAAATTAAAACATAACTTGCATTCATTGGATCCTTAGATCCTTGATCTTAACCGTGTAAACTTTTATTAACAATTCATGCCATAATCATATAAAATTTGTGTAAAATCAGACCTGCATAATCATTCACATAATGCATGCTAATTAAATGAAGAAATTGCATAAAGACATATAAACTATGCATCTTTTGAGCCTTGGTCTATGAATTTGCCCTAATTTTACTGATTTCTTAACTCTGCTCGACTGGTACAAAACTCACAAAAAAATTTGGCTCCATGAATAGAGCTGAAATTTCTATAGTATATAGGAAATTTTGCTAGCTGCCCATAGCCGCAAACCGTTCATAAAAACTTCTCTGTATGAGGGAGTTACGAGTGTTTTACTACAGACCTTTCAGTTTTTGTTCCGACTATCACAGAGACATGCTCGGTCCATGAACCGAGCCCAAATTTTTACAGTAGATGCAAAATTGCATTAGATTTTTAATACAACAATCCGTTCATCAAAAATCCTCCAGACGAGGGAGAAGCAACTGTTTTACTGAATGGAGGTCAAGCCGGAGATCAGGAAATTCTGAGATTTACATTCGAGTGAGCCAAACTGAGTCACCCGAATCTCGAAATAATTAAAAAAAATTAAGCAAAATACATGAAATAAAATTCAAAAAAATACACAAAATTCACAGATGGTTAATGTAAACACCCCAAATTTTCCACATCCATTCTCAAACAATCCTCCTTGTGCAGTGCCAACCCTGTTCGGTCAGTGTAGGAGTCAAACCCCGAGTCAGTTTTAGAAAATCACCATTATACCCATTTTCATTAGGAAAATTACCATTTTACCCCTAGGTCATCCCGGACCCCAGTCAATCGGAGTCAACCAAGCTCATTGGTCAGTTCAAGACAGTTAGAATATCAGTCATCTCAAGCTCATCTGAGCTCACAATGAACAGACCATTTTCATTTCTGACCATTCCTGCCAAAATGGGATCATTTCTTCAAAAAATGAGCTCATTTCTCACTCGAATCCAAGCCAATTGTCTCCAAGTCAGTCATTCCCAGCCATTCACGTAACCCTCTTTGAGCTTTATTTTCATTAAACCTAGAAAGACCTAAGTATATAATCAATTAAGCCCTAAGTCAAAAAGAAAAAGGAAGAAAAAAAAAAAGCCATACGGCTGCCCCCATCTCTCTCTCTCTCCAACATCCTCCTTCTCTTGCATACCCAGCCAACATGTCCCAGCCATGGCAGCTCCACAACATAGCAGCTCTTCTCCAACGTTGAAGCAGCTACCTCATCAAGTTGCAGCAAATCTTCAACAACCATTCCAGCCACATGAAGGTCATCTTCTTCTATCCAAGGCAACCCTCCATCTTCTTCCAGCTTGCTGCAGCAATCACCACCAACATCCAGCCATGACACTAGTTCCAAGCTCCTTGGTTCCGGCCATAGTCACCCCATCTACAAGGTGCAACCATTTATACCTTCACGCCAGCCATCACTGCAAGCATCTTCTTTGCAGCAAGAGACGCCCAGCAGTCCACCTTCAACTCGGCTTCACCCCTTACAACACCTCCTTCACGCTCAGCTGGTGACCACCTTCTTCAAGTCACAGCTGCAGTCATTACAGCCAGCATCTCCATTACAGTACCCACCTTTAGCAAGTCCAGCTTTCTGAGGTTTTTCCTCACGTAGCGGCTACCTCCCTTTGGTGTAGTTAGCCCCAGCCATAGTCGCAGCCTCCTTCAACCTTCAGTCGGTTCCAACCAAGCTTCCTTCTCAAGATGAAAGGCTATGTGAGGGAAGAAGACCCATCCGCTGAATGGATCAGGTCACTTCACTCCACAGCCACATTGAAAATTTATGATTCGTATGTCCCTTATTGTCTTCTTTTTACGTTTAGATGTATACTATAGGCATAGCGTTTAGTTTGATTTGTGGGTTTCTACATTAGTTTCATTAAAATGCATCATTATCATCAATATGTATCATGCAATCATTATTTCAGGTAGGGTATAGTCATGTTAAATTCCGAAAAATTTGTTTTAACTGTGCTTATTTATTATGAAATCTATGTAAAAAAAATACAGATTGGTTTGACACCTGCAAGCCTGTTTTAAAAATCCAAAATCATATCCTGTTTTGAATCCCCTAGAAAATCCAAATTCTATTTTAGCAGACTTTAAGGTCCTAAACCACCCCTGTGAGAGATTCAAATCGTCCTTAAAAAATCATAGTAGATTCATCATTGAATCTACTAATGATCTGGAAATTTTGAGGTTTTTCCAGTCAGTTTTGACCTCTGTAAAAAATCGGATTTCTCAGACCCCTGGGAAAATCCCGATTTTCTTTTGTCAGGATATAGACAGATCTTAATGCACCAACTCCTCCAAATATGTAGTCCGTTTGCAAAAACTTTCAACATGAAAGTTGTTCCTAACATGATTTCATGTCATTTTCCAAAATTTGGGAATTTTTGGATCTGTTTCATTATTTTTCCAGGATTTTCCCTTTCTGTCTAACAGATTCCAATGTCCAGAAATTCCAGAGATTTAGGTCTCTGATAATAGTGTGGTCTTTTCCAAACCGTAACTCAAATCCCAATGGTGACAAAAGATCAAATCTTCCTCTATTTGTCAGGGACATTTTCCCACAATTTCAACCATTTTCCCATCTGTCTGCCGTTTTTTCCACATTTTCTACCGAAACCTATCTGTTTCCTTCATTTACTAGAGTCGCCGGATTCCGATCCGACTTGCCGGAGTGGTACAGCTCCGACCATAGGTCAAAACCAGAAAGTGTAAAAGGAAAAAATCTTTGTATTACTGTCCTCTGTCATCCCAGAAAATTTGGGAAATTTTTATGGAAATTTGATATCCTAAATCCCCTTTAGAATCAATATTTTAGGCAAAAATCATGAAATTTAGGGTTTTTATTTGAATTTCCATATTTAAAAATACAAAAAAATTAGATTTTCGAGCTTCATTCTGTTTTTAGGGTTATTTTAGGTGTCCATGCCAAATTTGGTTTAATTCCAAGTTCATTTGCTCCATGTGTTAGTTTATCTTTAAATTCAGAAGCGAAAATCAAGCGAAAATCAGGTTAAATTCGATATTTTATGATATTTTCGCCATTTTAGGGTTTTTATCATGTACATGAGCATGTAGAATCATATTAGGGTTAATTTCAATCTCATTTGCATTTCATATTTTTCAATTTTGCAAAATTTATTTCAGAAAACCCTGGTTTCAAGGCCATAGTCTTGTTGTTGGGGGTATTTTGGTCATTTTGACCTAAATTTCGAAATTTCAATTTCTAATTCTCCAAAATTTCATGCATATCATCATATTTCATCATATTATGTTTGATTTATTTCATTTGATTTTCAAATTTCCAAAATTTACAAAAAAAATTCTTTCAGAAAACCCTGATTTCAAGGTCATCAGGGGTATTTTGGTCATTTTGACCCCAATTTCGAATTTTCAAGTTTATTTTCAAAATTTATTCATTATTTCTCATGTTTATATCAAAGGGGGTATGAATTTGGGTTTATATCTGAATAATATCCGATAATTTCCCATATTTTCGGATAAATTCAGAAAAACCTACATTTTTGTGCTAACCTTGTTTTCTAGTTTTGCAGGAACATTCAAGAAAGAAGACTTAGATTTTATTTTCTTTATTTCAATTCAATGTAATCTCAAATGTAATAATTTGGAATAAGAGTTACATTTCTGCTTAGAATAGGGCTGCATTGCATATAGTTTAATTTATGCAAATTTCAATATGTGATGTATCATTCATGCACATTATTTCAAATTCACTATGGTTTACACGAATGGCACGTGCACAAGCTTTTATGGAGTTTATAAACTCGGTGGGATTCGTATTTATGGCCATAGTCAAAATACAAAGAAAACCAAGATTTATGATCTTCGTATTAGCCACATTCAGCCTACACATTTAGGCTAAATTCAAAATGCACTGCATTTTTCAAAGTTTTAAAAGGATTTTCCAATTCCTCAATGAAATTCCCTTTTCAAATTCATATTCATTCATTCATATCATTCAAATTGCATTATTTTCAAACTCATTTTCCAATTTCAATTTCAGAAAATTCAATTTTCTCAAGAATTTCCAAGTCTTTCTCAGGATCTGATTTTCTCAAAATCCTAAGTTTTCAAATGACATTTCAAAGCATTTCCCAAGTTCAAATCAAGATTTTCCTATGTTTTCAAATTCTCAAATTTCAAAATCCCAAGTTTTCAGAAATCGATTTTCTCATATTTTCCAGTTTTCCTGAGAATTCATTTTCCATTTCAAAAGTCATTTTCCAATAAATTTCTTAGATTTTCTCAAGATTCTCAAATCCATTTTCTCATAAAAGCAATTCCAAGTTTCCAATCTCAAAACCAATTTTCTCAGTTTTTCAAGTTTTCCTGAGAAATCACTTTTCAATGCAAATTTCTGATTTCCAATGAAATTCAATGATTTTCCCAAAAACTCCAATTTCAAGCACTTTTCCAATCATTTTCCAAATGCATTTCAATTTTTCAAAGCAAACATCATAGTTTCTCAAACTTGCATTTTTTTAAAAATTTCATAGCACAAGCCTGATTCTTTGTGCATTCTAGGAAAAATAGAGCATAATTTAGATATTTGAGTCAAGTTAAAGCACATAATTGATCCTTGGTTCAATTACCCCTGGTAAAGGCGCCAGGAACGGTTGAACCTCGTACCGACAGGCGGATCCCATTCTACGGAATTTTCCCGCAAATTTTCAAAACGGAGGCGAGTAAATTTTCAAAACAATTTTCAAAACTTTGGTCGAGTTTGACTCGCGGAATTCGTTTCTCTCTCGCAAGGGAGGGGAAAAATTTTTGCGATGATAACAGGTTTGGCGACCGAGATGGGACCTGTCCTCGCCTGATCAATTATGTGCTTTAACTTAGCCCAATTGTCAAAATTATGTTCTATGAAATGTCAGCTTTAATTTCTGATATCATGTGAACCTAGGAGCCTAGACTTGAACCCAGCTGACATGGATTGCATATAGACTAGGCATGGTTTGGTAGGACCATATTGAGGAGAATTATGCATGCTCACTTAGACTTAGGTCTGAAATACAACACTCCTCAATCTAGGACTTGTATGAAAACAATGTTTGCTTCTTCAAAAGTTTTCAAAATTCTATCTCTTTAGGACTTAGAGCCTTCTGTTTGCCTGCATGTGATCATATTTCAAAAACCACCCCACCTATGTCTACCCGGTCTTCACGTTGCTGGGCTCTCTTCCAGAACCATAGTTCGGGACAGAGCCTCACAACTGGGCCACTTATTTGGGCTAACGCCCCCTGCCACGTACCAAGGGCCATAGTCCAACGTATATCGGCAGGCGCTCAAGGATGTTGGGAAAACACAAGCCTAGACCCGGAGATGAGTTTTATGCCACGTACATCGAGCCTCGGCTCGAGTATATCGGCATAGCATGATTGGACACAGTTGATCTAAGCCTAGAGTCAGGATTAGGGTCCTAAAGCTCTTTCAAAATCAATGCATTTAGAGTTGGCTTCCTAGGGATTGCTGTATGTGCATAATTGTTTGTAATTGTATATATGATATTCATTTTCGCCTTATTTTCTCATATTTTTCCCAAGTTTTCCAAAATACCAAACAATTTTCCAAAATACCTCATTTTTCATCTTTTATGAAATATCTCCTTTTTCTCAAAAACCCTGGACGATTTTTCTAAATTATCCACCTTTTCCTTCAAAACTCTAGGAAATTTTCCATTCTTTCGTTCCTCTGGACTTCGAATTTCCAGCTTTCATTTTATCCTGCCTGCAATTTTCAAATTTCTTATATTTTTCCAAAGTCTAATTCCAGTCTTCTTGTCTTTCAGTCCAATGGCATCCAGTCAGCTCGATTCTGTTTTTCCTGAGGGTCACATCTCCTATGAGGTGCGACAAAGTCTTCCTGAGCATCGATCTCTTAGCACCGGACCCTTCTTCCCCCGGTGGTACTATGTCTAGTTCAAAAACTTCTCTCGTATGTTTCCGGACCACTTGAGCGATTGCGGGTTGGAATTAGCATCTGCAGTGGGAAAGTTGACAGTCAGCAGCAATCTGATTCATGCACTGGCAGAGCGGTGGAATCTGCGTACTTGCACGTTCTGGTTCCCGTGGGGCGAGATGACACTACTGATGGATGAATTTTCAGAGATTATGGGACTGCCTGAACCAGTCGGTCAGCCTGGAGATCCGTTAGAGCACCAGTTTCTGATCTATGTCAAGGGTCTGAACCCCAAAGATGCTATAGCTCGCATGACAGGGTGCAAGTCTTGGCCACTGATTGAAGAAAATGGGAATGAGTACGTGAGTCTGATCGAGATCTACCGACAGTATGGAGAATTCGCAGAAGTCAGCCCGTTGTCCAGGACAGCTCGAGAGAGGATTCAGCATGCGATGGTTTTGTGTACTGTGGGACTTGCTTTCTTTCCAGATGGACAGAATTATGTGGATGTCAGAATAATTCAACTTTTGAGAAGATGGGGAAGACGACAGACCAGCCGTCTCTCGATAGCCATGGTCGCGCTTGCTTTTCTATACAGAGGACTGACCCGCTTCACACTTGGAGAGTCCATCTTAGTCGAGGGATGTACTTATGCTCTTCAATCTTGGTTCCTTCAGCATGTACCGACCAGAGCTAGTTCATTCAGATACAACGGCAAGGAGCTCCTTCCAGTTGCGCGGTACCGATTCCTGATCGACTATCTGCAGGAAGAAGAAGTGGTGTGGGACTATTTTGATCGAGAATTATCACCTCCCAGATACACCAATGCATATGGCAAGAGATTCAAGCTACTTGGCCCATTTTCCTGTACCTACTACTATCCAGAGTGATGCATCAGACAATTCTCTCAGAGACAAAAGCGCGTAGTAGCTCGGCTACTATCAGGGGTTATGCCAAAGTTTGACCTTACATCAGCACAATGGTCTGAAACATACCATTCTGCCATATATGGCTGGGATTCTTTCATCATTCTCACTTTTTTCCTTGGTCCTCGTGTCTCTGTTGATCGTTAAGAGTGGTGGCAGACTGTCTATATACTCCCTCTTTCTCAAGTCCACTATTGATGCAATCATATTTTTCCTTCAATAAAGAAAAAAAAAATCCTTCAATTTTCATTCTATCATGGTTTGATAACCTCGCCTAGGTGACAAGGCATATTTGCAGTTGTTCGTTCTTCTTGCAAAGAATGACAACATAATTGTCGTGATTCCAGCGGCGACCCAATCCCTAGTAATGGGATGTTCTTTCAATTATCTATCAAATTCTCATCAAATATTTTTTTTTTATATTCATTTCTATCTTGAATCGTCATCATCGAAA
Source organism: Nuphar pumila (assembly GCF_984573655.1). Lineage (NCBI taxonomy): Eukaryota > Viridiplantae > Streptophyta > Magnoliopsida > Nymphaeales > Nymphaeaceae > Nuphar > Nuphar pumila. The sequence continues at coordinate 48,355,263 of NC_143264.1, read as the reverse complement.
TTTAATCATCCATTCTGTAGAGAGCATCAGTATTCCCAAGTGGTTCAGATCAAATCAAGCAAGAAGACACCACTGTATCAGGGCATCAGTGATTTTAGAAGCAGGCAAGAAGAAATGGATTCTCCAAGATCTGCCAGAAGACAGAGTTTGAATGATAGGGATGGCATTGATCCTACTACATATCAGATGTTCAAGAAAATGATGATTAGGATGATGTCTGAGCAAGCTAAGGACTGTTTCAGAAAGGCCCCCATCAAAAAGAAGACATTTGTCTCCTTCTCTTAGAATATCACTGGTAAGAGTAACGAGCGATTTGGCATGTGTCTGCCCGATATTTTATTATTGCCGATGTCCTCTATCATCGTGGATTCAGTTCTAAATATGCCAGATGCCTAGATGAAGATGAAGCCAAAGAAGTCATGCGGGAGGTACACGAAGGCATTTGCGGTGATCGCGTCGACTACCAAACTCTTATCAAGCAAATCATCCGGGCATGATATTATTGGAAGACTATGTAGCAAGATTGCTACCATTTTGTGAAGAAGTGTGCTCTATGCCAGATACATGCACCTTTTATTCATGCGCCAGCAACATATTTGCGAATCGCCATCTCTCCATGGCTATTTTCTATGTGGGCCTTTGATGTTGTGGGCCCCATCACTCCTACTTCAAACAGCTACAAATATTTTTTTTGCCGCAACAGAATATTTCACTAAATGGGTAGAAGCAGTCACTCTACGCACAATAGAAGGTCGACACATGGTCTTATTCATCCACAAGAATATTGTTGTTTCGGCATACCGCACGATATCGTGTCAGACAATGAGAGTCATTTCATGAATAAGAGAATGAGGACATTTGACTTAAAGTTCAGAATTCAGCATCGTTTCTCCGCTTCTTATTATCCTCAAAGGAATGGTCAGGCAGAGGCCACCAATAAGATTCTGATTCGAATCCTGGAGCGAACCTTGGAAACAGGCCATAATTGGCATGAGAAGATCCATGATGCATTATGGGCATACAGAACCACCATTTGTACTCCAACTAATGCTACTCCGTCAGAACTTGTCTACGGAACTGAAGTAGTGCTGCCTCTACATGTTCAGAAACCTACCTTGAATTTCGCATCACTGCTGGAGTTACCGCTTAATCAGTATTAGCAGCAGCGACTGGTACAACTTGATTTGCTCAATGAAAGAAGACTCAGAGCAGTAGAGCATGCTCAATCATATCGTCAGAGGATAGCCAGGCAATATGCAAAATTTGTCATTCAAAGGAAATTCTGAGTCAATGATCTAGTGATCAGATCAACGACCTATCTCAAGCACCGCCCGGGTGGCAAATGGTCATCGAATTGGGAAGGGCCCTATATTGTCGAGGAAGCATTACCTCACAATTCATATCTGCTCATCAATGCCGATGGTGTGGAATTATCAGACCCCATCAATGCTCAACATGTGAAAATTTTCTATACTTAAATCCTCTATTCCATCCTTTGTAATTCCTCAATATATTTTCCTCAATAATGGTCAAATCCTTCTTTCCCAATTACACTGGGGCATTATTTTGAAAATTTGTCTTCAAAACATTCTGTATGCAGGCAGGATCAAACAAATCTCTCATTTTGCATACATGTGCATTCATTTACATCATTTTGCATACATTTGCATTCATTTACATTTACATGCATTCATTTGCATCCATTTACATTCATTTGCATCAAATTCACTTCCCCTTCAGGTTAAGGGATAAACCTGAATTTCCCTTTCAGGTTAAGGGATAAACCTGAACTTCCCCTTCAGGTTAAGGGATAAACCTGAATCATTTTCCATAATTCTTTAATTTCGACCTCCGGGTCATCCAATTTCCAATTTTCAAATTACCAAAATTCTCAATTTCGACCGCCAAGTCATCCAATTTCTATCCCCGTTCAGGATAAGGGGATAATCCTGAAACCGTTCATAGAAGCAATCCAAGTCTATATAATAGTTCTCGTTCTTAATTGAACCAATGACGTTCGTAGGCTGAATACCTATCGAACCCATGTCGTTCCTAGTGAACCAATGTCGTTCTTAATTGAACCAATGTCGTTCGTAGGCTGAATACCTATCGAACCCATGTCGTTCCTAGTGAACCAATGTCGTTCTCAATTGAACCAATGTTGTTTGTAGGCTGAATACCTATCGAACCCATGTTGTTCCCAGTGAACCAATGTCGTTCTTAATTGAACCAATGTCGTTCGTAGGCTGAATACCTATCGAACCCATGTCGTTCCTAGTGAACCAATGTCGTTCTTAATTAAACCAATGTTGTTCGTAGGCTGAATACCTATCGAACCCATGTCGTTCCTAGTGAACCAATGTCGTTCTCAATTGAACCAATGTCGTTCTTAGGCTGAATCCCTATCGAACCCATGTCGTTCCTAGTGAACCAATGTCGTTCTCAATTGAACCAATGTCGTTCTTAGGCTGAATCCCTATTGAACCCAGGTCGAACCCCTGCGAAACCAATGCCGTTCTCAATAGAACCAATGTCGTTCTTAGGAGGAATCCCTATAGAACCCATGTCATTCTCAGTAAACCAATTCACAATTTTGACCTTTTTAGCCAATCAATTTCCAATTTCCAATTTCCAATTTCCAATTTCCAATTTCCAATTTCCAATTTCCAATTTCCAATTTCCAATTTCCAATTTCCAATTTCCAATTTCCAATTTCCAATTATCAATTTCCAATTTCCAATTTTCAATTTCAAATATCAAATTTCAAAATTCCAATTTCCAAAATTTGACCCTTTTGGTCATCCAATACCAATTCCAATAAATTTCTCTTGCAAGAGACCCTTTTTATAGGGAGAGTTCGAGGGAGCTCGTTCTTTTCGCATGCTATCCAATTCGTTCACGTAGCCCCTTTTCAGAGAGAGTTTGAAGGGACTCGTGTCTTTGTGAACCGTTTGCAAAACAAAATTCCAATTTCATACAAGGAACCCTTAGTTCAGGGAGAGCTTCGACGGAAGTTCGCTTTCCTTGTGACCATAATTTCGTACTAGGCCATTTCATCATGAAGGACCCTCTTTTCAAGGAGAGTGTGATGAACTCGTTCCTTCATGACCAATTTACCAACCTCACCAATTCTGGCCCCCTTTCCATAAGAGAAGCCTAATGTTAGGAAGTTTTGACGAAAGCTTAATTTCTCTTCGAAAGTTCGTTTTGCAAACACCTCCTCTTCAGGGAAGAGAGGAGTAATTCCTATTTCCAATTTCTGAATCTTCTCCTTTGGGGAACGGAGAAGAAAATTTTTGTCATGGGTGCGTTGCGTTGTACTTCAGATGCTCGCTCTCACCAAGGATTTCAAGAACATTTTGCCAATTTGTCATTAAATATTTGTTGATTTCAAAATTTTTATTGTACAAAAACATTACTTCAGAATACCTTCAGTATTACTTTCGAAAGGACAAAGCTTTCGCAAAGAAGGATTCAAAATTCAAATTCTTTCTATTGGCCAACCAAAAGGATGAAGAATAAATCCCCGATATGGCCAGCAAAGGAAATTCAATATTGTTGCAAAGCCATAAGTGATCGGTATTGATCGCAGTCAATGGCACATTTTTAAAGATCATTCTTGGAAAATAAACCAGTCGAAATATCCTGGGTGATACAGGAAAATCCATTCAATCCCTATATCTCCTCAATCACCTAAAGCTGCAATTAAATATCTGCAAAAGGGATCTCTCAACTGTCGTCAAGATGAAGACGAATTATGCGAGTAGACCCCCGGGGCCAAAGAAGATTTGAATCATCTCCAAGATGACGGAGTTTGTGACGGATCCTTCCAGGGAAAGTTCAGAGCACCGTCAAGATGAAGGCGACTGTGATGAGCCTCCCGACAAACCCTAAAGGATATTTAATTTCCGCTATCATCAAGAGATTTTCAACCAATGAGTCAATAACCGTCGATATAATCCCTGAGAGAAAAAGAAGGATCGGAGCATCTCTGAGATGAAGGAGTTTGTGACGTACCCTTCTAAAAAAAAAAAAGAGAGAGAAAAGTCAAGACATCTCCAAAATGAAGGATGATGTAATCTCCAAAAACCCAAGAGAGCTCTAATTCTGCCAAAAAAAAAAAATAGTAGGCAGAAAGATCGTCATGAGAAAGAATTCCAGGATATCAGACTGCCAAATCTGCCAAAGAATCCTCTTTAAATTTTGTGAAATTCTATTATCAATATTCTTTCACAAATTGCTTTCACAATATCAAGAATACTCTCTTTTCTGCTCATATCAGGGAAATTGATAGCTTCCTTGAAAGAAAGCCAATTGCAAGCAATTTGAATTCGAATCTTGATTTTACGAAGTTAAGCCCAATCAGAGATAATACTTCAGGTAGAAAAGAGGGAATATTTTCAAAGCAATGTGCATCACTTTCAATTATTTCGAATCAACAATAATTTTCAACATTTTGATAATATTTTCTAGCTATCCTGGCGTGAAGCGAGAGCTTGAGGTTCATCTTTGGCGCATCCTGACATAAGTTGTTATCCCTTTTAAGGACTTGATAATGGGAGTTTTCAAGATTCCTTCCCTTCTGTGGTATAATCTGAGCGCATGGGCTCTCAGATTCGCACACTTCCTTGTGTCCCCACTGTCCCACCATAGACAGTCCAATTTCGGCTTGAGGTTAAGCCACCAATTCCAGCAAAAGGTCACCAATTTCAAAAGTTATTTAGTCTCAGCAATGAGGCGCCCAAAATCAAACCCCTTTTCAAGCTTTAGGGACCCCAATTTCATCCTTTTGCAAAACCCCTATCGGATTCATTGTGCGGAAATCCGAAGGTTCCATCATGGTTTCTTCCTTCGAGGATTCCATTCATTTTTTCCGCCCAATCAGGATAAGGGTACAAACCTGAGCCTCCTTTGATGAGGTATTTCATTTTCTACCCAATCAGGATAAGGGTACAAACCTGAGCCTCCTTTAATGAGGTATTTCATTTTTTGCCCAATCAGGATAAGGGTACAAACCTGAGCCTCCTTTGATGAGGTATTTCATTTTCCGCCCAATCAGGATAAGGGTACAAACCTGAGCCTCCTTTGATGAGGTATTTCATTTCCTGCCCAATCAGGATAAGGGTACAAACCTGAGCCTCATTTTGATGAGGTATTTCGTTTCCCAATCAGGATAAGGGTACAAACCTGAGCCTCCTTTGATGAGGTATTTCATTTCCCGGTCAGGTTAAGGGTTAAACCTGAGCTTTGTTTTTACACGAGGTATTTCCCGTCCCATCCAGGTTAAGAGCAAAACCTGAATATCACTTCTTTTGAAGTAAATTCTTTCCTCTTCATTCTCCATTTCATATCTACAATTTTCATCAGGGCTAAATCTCTTCATATCCAGTCAGATCCTTCTAACTGAGGCATTTTTATAGCCAAAATTTGGTGTGTTTTTCTTTGCCACTAAGCTCGTCCTCAAGCCGGCTTAGTAGCAAAGAGGGGCATCTGTAAACACCCCAAATTTTCCACATCCATTCTCAAACAATCCTCCTTGTGCAGTGCCAACCCTGTTCGGTCAGTGTAGGAGTCAAACCCCGAGTCAGTTTTAGAAAATCACCATTATACCCATTTTCATTAGGAAAATTACCATTTTACCCCTAGGTCATCCCGGACCCCAGTCAATCGGAGTCAACCAAGCTCATTGGTCAGTTCAAGACAGTTAGAATATCAGTCATCTCAAGCTCATCTGAGCTCACAATGAACAGACCATTTTCATTTCTGACCATTCCTGCCAAAATGGGATCATTTCTTCAAAAAATGAGCTCATTTCTCACTCGAATCCAAGCCAATTGTCTCCAAGTCAGTCATTCCCAGCCATTCACGTAACCCTCTTTGAGCTTTATTTTCATTAAACCTAGAAAGACCTAAGTATATAATCAATTAAGCCCTAAGTCAAAAAGAAAAAGGAAGAAAAAAAAAAAAGCCATACGGCTGCCCCCATCTCTCTCTCTCTCCAACATCCTCCTTCTCTTGCATACCCAGCCAACATGTCCCAGCCATGGCAGCTCCACAACATAGCAGCTCTTCTCCAACGTTGAAGCAGCTACCTCATCAAGTTGCAGCAAATCTTCAACAACCATTCCAGCCACATGAAGGTCATCTTCTTCTATCCAAGGCAACCCTCCATCTTCTTCCAGCTTGCTGCAGCAATCACCACCAACATCCAGCCATGACACTAGTTCCAAGCTCCTTGGTTCCGGCCATAGTCACCCCATCTACAAGGTGCAACCATTTATACCTTCACGCCAGCCATCACTGCAAGCATCTTCTTTGCAGCAAGAGACGCCCAGCAGTCCACCTTCAACTCGGCTTCACCCCTTACAACACCTCCTTCATGCTCAGCTGGTGACCACCTTCTTCAAGTCACAGCTGCAGTCATTACAGCCAGCATCTCCATTACAGTACCCACCTTTAGCAAGTCCAGCTTTCTGAGGTTTTTCCTCACGTAGCGGCTACCTCCCTTTGGTGTAGTTAGCCCCAGCCATAGTCGCAGCCTCCTTCAACCTTCAGTCGGTTCCAACCAAGCTTCCTTCTCAAGATGAAAGGCTATGTGAGGGAAGAAGACCCATCCGCTGAATGGATCAGGTCACTTCACTCCGCAGCCACATTGAAAATTTATGATTCGTATGTCCCTTATTGTCTTCTTTTTACGTTTAGATGTATACTATAGGCATAGCGTTTAGTTTGATTTGTGGGTTTCTACATTAGTTTCATTAAAATGCATCGTTATCATCAATATGTATCATGCAATCATTATTTCAGGTAGGGTATAGTCATGTTAAATTCCGAAAAATTTGTTTTAACTGTGCTTATTTATTATGAATTCTATGTAAAAAAAATACAGATTGGTTTGACACCTGCAAGCCTGTTTTAAAAATCCAAAATCATATCCTGTTTTGAATCCCCTAGAAAATCCAAATTCTATTTTAGCAGACTTTAAGGTCCTAAACCACCCATGTGAGAGATTCAAATCGTCCTTAAAAAAATCATAGTAGATTCATCATTGAATCTACTAATGATCTGGAAATTTTGAGGTTTTTTCAGTCAGTTTTGACCTCTGTAAAAAATCGGATTTCTCAGACCCCTGGGAAAATCCCGATTTTCTTTTGTCAGGATATAGACAGATCTTAATGCACCAACTCCTCCAAATCTGTAGTCCGTCTGCAAAAACTTTCAACATGAAAGTTGTTTCTAACATGATTTCATGTCATTTTCCAAAATTTGGGAATTTTTGGATCTGTTTCATTATTTTTCCAGGATTTTCCCTTTCTGTCTAACAGATTCCAATGTCCAGAAATTCCAGAGATTTAGGTCTCTGATAATAGTGTGGTCTTTTCCAAACCGTAACTCAAATCCCAATGGTGACAAAAGATCAAATCTTCCTCTATTTGTCAGGGACATTTTCCCACAGTTTCAACCATTTTCCCATCTGTCTGCCGTTTTGTCCACATTTTCTACCGAAACCTATCTGTTTCCTTCATTTACTAGAGTCGCCGGATTCCGATCCGACTTGCCGGAGTGGTACAGCTCCGACCATAGGTCAAAACCAGAAAGTGTAAAAGGAAAAAATCTTTTTCTTACTGTCCTCTGTCATCCCATAAAATTTGGGAAATTTTTATGGAAATTTGATATCCTAAATCCCCTTTAGAATCAATATTTTAGGCAAAAATCATGAAATTTAGGGTTTTTATTTGAATTTCCATATTTAAAAATACAAAAAAATTAGATTTTCGAGCTTCATTCTGTTTTTAGGGTTATTTTAGGTGTCCATGCCAAATTTGGTTTAATTCCAAGTTCATTTGCTCCATGTGTTAGTTTATCTTTAAATTCAGAAGCGAAAATCAAGCGAAAATCAGGTTAAATTCGATATTTTATGATATTTTCGCCATTTTAGGGTTTTTATCATGTACATGAGCATGTAGAATCATATTAGGGTTAATTTCAATCTCATTTGCATTTCATATTTTTCAATTTTGCAAAATTTATTTCAGAAAACCCTGGTTTCAAGGCCATAGTCTTGTTGTTGGGGGTATTTTGGTCATTTTGACCTAAATTTCGAAATTTCAATTTCTAATTCTCCAAAATTTCATGCATATCATCATATTTCATCATATTATGTTTGATTTATTTCATTTGATTTTCAAATTTCCAAAATTTACAAAAAAAATTCTTTCAGAAAACCCTGATTTCAAGGTCATCAGGGGTATTTTGGTCATTTTGACCACAATTTCGAATTTTCAAGTTTATTTTCAAAATTTATTCATTATTTCTCATGTTTATATCAAAGGGGGTATGAATTTGGGTTTATATCTGAATAATATCCGATAATTTCCCATATTTTCGGATAAATTCAGAAAAACCTACATTTTTGTGCTAACCTTGTTTTCTAGTTTTGCAGGAACATTCAAGAAAGAAGACTTAGATTTTATTTTCTTTATTTCAATTCAATGTAATCTCAAATGTAATAATTTGGAATAAGAGTTACATTTCTGCTTAGAATAGGGCTGCATTGCATATAGTTTAATTTATGCAAATTTCAATATGTGATGTATCATTCATGCACATTATTTCAAATTCACTATGGTTTACACGAATGGCACGTGCACAAGCTTTTATGGAGTTTATAAACTCGGTGGGATTCGTATTTATGGCCATAGTCAAAATACGAAGAAAACCAAGATTTATGATCTTCGTATTAGCCACATTCAGCCTACACATTTAGGCTAAATTCAAAATGCACTGCATTTTTCAAAGTTTTAAAAGGATTTTCCAATTCCTCAATGAAATTCCCTTTTCAAATTCATATTCATTCATTCATATCATTCAAATTGCATTATTTTCAAACTCATTTTCCAATTTCAATTTCAGAAAATTCAATTTTCTCAAGAATTTCCAAGTCTTTCTCAGGATCTGATTTTCTCAAAATCCTAAGTTTTCAAATGACATTTCAAAGCATTTCCCAAGTTCAAATCAAGATTTTCCTATGTTTTCAAAATCTCAAATTTCAAAATCCCAAGTTTTCAGAAATCAATTTTCTCATATTTTCCAGTTTTCCTGAGAATTCATTTTCCATTTCAAAAGTCATTTTCCAATAAATTTCTTAGATTTTCTCAAGATTCTCAAATCCATTTTCTCATAAAAGCAATTCCAAGTTTCCAATCTCAAAACCAATTTTCTCAGTTTTTCAATTTTTCCTGAGAAATCACTTTTCAATGCAAATTTCTGATTTCCAATGAAATTCAATGATTTTCCCAAAAACTCCAATTTCAAGCACTTTTCCAATCATTTTCCAAATGCATTTCAATTTTTCAAAGCAAACATCATAGTTTCTCAAACTTGCATTTTTTAAAAATTTCATAGCACAAGCCTGATTCTTTGTGCATTCTAGGAAAAATAGAGCATAATTTAGATATTTGAGTCAAGTTAAAGCACATAATTGATCCTTGGTTCAATTACCCCTGGTAAAGGCGCCAGGAACGGTTGAACCTCGTACCGACAGGCGGATCCCATTCTACGGAATTTTCTCGCAAATTTTCAAAACGGAGGCGAGTAAATTTTCAAAACAATTTTCAAAACTTTGGTCGAGTTTGACTCGCGGAATTCGTTTCTCTCTCGCAAGGGAGGGGAAAAATTTTTGCGATGATAACAGTTAAACAAATAACAATCTATCAGAAAATATAAAATCTTGCAAGAATCAACCCACGAAATTTACTTTCTTGATGAATTTACCATATTCTTTTCTGAGAAACCTAATTTTTGCTAAAATCATAATATCCCTAAATTTCGACCATAGAAAGCCCTAAATTTTTTAGGGTATGTCTACAATAACATATTCTAACAACCCAACCCAACATTTGCATAAAGCATAAATCGAATACTAACTATTTTCATAAATCTATTTTCAAAGAAACTGATTTTTATGAAAAAACCGATTTCAAAAAGGGTTTTCTTTAGGAGAAAACGTGTTTTTGCCATGGATCATTAGATCTGAGTCAAACCCACGGTTAGGAGGGTTTAATCATGATTTAAACTCATGAAAAAACATAGAAATCCATGCCAAGAACTCCGTTCTTGCAAGAAAAGCATAGAAACCCTACCTTTTGTTGAAAAAACGTGTTTCTTGGTGGCTTAATGGATCTTTTTGCACGATCCATCCGATCAACTCCTTCTTCCAGCAAGGTGGGGACCTTAGATAACCTCCACACACCCCTTGATGTCTGGATCTTGTACTCAAGAATCAAAAGAAACCCTAAAGAAAAAGGGAAAAGGGAAGGGAAAGAGAGGAGAGAGAGAAGAGGATTTTGGGGGGAGAGAGAAGCTCTAAAAAAATTTCCAGCACAAATGAGGGGGGCGTGAATTAGGAGAGGGCTTTATATCCCCTCTAAAGTTAGGTCATGGGCTGGAATAAGTCCCAGCCCTTGATCAAAACATGAGAACCCATGGGAGCCCTAATCTCCCTTTTTGACTAGTCAAGCTTTAAATAAGCTTGAAATTCACCATACCTTTATTTTTAAAATAAAACTTGAAGTAAGATGCCACATAGGATGGGACGGCTCACCTATGGGCTCCTACTAAACTAATAAAATGGGTTTAATTTATAGAAAAATCTATTTTATTAAACTATAATTAAATAACCATAAAATTTTAATTAAAATCATTTTTGTTTTATATAACCACAAATCATGTAAAAATGTAAAGGCATTAAGTATAAACTAATTCCAACTTATTAAGCCTATTAATATGTATATCTTTACAATCTACTTTTGTTAATTCACATCATTTAAATAAATTTACTTAAAGAAAAATCAAAATTTTCTTTTTAAGAGAAATGTTTTCAATTAGACATCACTTAGAATTTCCTCTAATAACCAAAACGTATAGGGTTTATATTTACTATATTTTAACATGATTAAACCCCATAAACCCTACGAATATACTCAAACATTCATTTTAAAGGAATCAAAATTGTATATTGGCACGAAATTCAAGAATTTCACAATATTATAGAAAAAGAACTTAGAAATTTTCGGATATTACATCCAACCCCCCTTAAGAAAATTTCATCCTCGAAATTTGGTTTACATTACATACCGAACAAGTGTGGATATTTAGCTCTCATATTGGCCTCGGGCTCCCAAGAACACTCCTCAAGCCCATAGTGTTGCCATCGTACTTTAACAAGTGGAATTGTCGTATGTCGCAACACTTGTTATTGTCGATCTACTATCTCTACTGGGCGTTCCTCAAATGTGAGATCTCTCTGAACCTCGACCTCGCCATACTGAATAACATGAGTGGGATCTGGCACATAGTCCCTCAACATTGACACGTGAAAAATATCGTGGATGTTGGAGAACTGAAGGGGAAGTGCCAATCTATATACGGTGCCTCCTATCCTCTCAAAGATGAGGAACGGTCCTACATACCTCAGACTCAATTTTCCTTTCTTGTCGAATCGAAATATGCTCTTCATTGGCGATACCCTGACAAACACATGATTACCAACCTCAAAAGAAACCTCTCACCTCTTTGGATCTGCATAACTCTTCTGACGGATCTGCATTACCAATCAATTGTACTTGATCCGTATAATGTTGCAAAACTATGGGTGATTCGACAACTCTATCACCTACCTCACTCCAACAAACAGGGGACCTATAGGGTCCCCGTACAATGCCTCGTACGGGGCCATGCCGATACTCGAATGATAACTATTATTATAGGCAAACTCAGCTAGCTTCAGGTGCTTACTCCAATCACCTTTCCACTCCAAAGCACACGCTCGCAACATATCCTCGAGTGTCTGAATAGTCCTCTCTGACTGGCCATCCATCTGGGGGTGAAAAGCCATACTAAACTTAAGTTTCATCCCCAAAGCTTTCTGAAGTTGACCTCAAAACTTAGATGTGAATCTAGGGTCTCTGTCTGAGATAATCGAAACGGGTACCCCATGTAACCTGACGATCACGTCGACATACAAATCAGCCAAACTCTCCAAGGTTTGATTCACCCTGGTTGGCAAGAAGTGTGACGACTTTGTAAGGCAATCCACAATCACCCAAATGGTGTCATACTATTGGCGTGTCTTGGGTAGACCTACCACAAAGTCCATGGTAATGTCTTCCCACTTCCACTGCGGAATCTCAATTGATTGCATCATACCTCCCGGTCTCTAATGCTCTATCTTGACTTGTGTGAACACCCCAAATTTTTCAAAGATTTGCAAAAATGACCTTTTTGCCCCTGGTTCTATTTTCTGAGAAAACCAAAGCTAAATTTCAGTCATTCTTCACATTTTTTGGATTGAATTCCATATTGATATATTCAAAATTCAGTTCCAGATCCAAACCCAGTGTTTTAAATCCAAATCTGAGCCTCGTTGTCTGATTTCCAAATTAAGATTACAAAAATACCAAAAAATAGTTTTGAATGGCTCGGGCAGTTCATACGGCGCTCTGTTGGATCGACAACTTTGTAGTTCTCGATTTGAGGCATTATACCTCGAATATTTCCTCAAAATCCGGATATAGATCCATTTTCTGAAGAAATTTTCCCAAAAATCGCCTTGAGTTCTCAGAAAAACTCTCTTTTGTAAATACTTTGCAAAAATACAAAAAAATTAATGTCTAATCTTTGTTTTCTCGTAAAGTCTTAGACTTTTTCCAAAAATACAAAAAAATGAAAAATAACACAAAAACCAAAAAAATTGGAAAAACTACGAGAAAAACAAATGATTTCAAGCTTTTTTAAAACTATTTTTACTAAAAACCTCACTTGAAAAGCATTTTTACAAAAAGCTTCTTTAAAGGGGAGCCTCTTTTGGGAAATATCACAAAAAAGGTAACAGACTCCTCCCGTGCATTTCTCTCTCCTCTCTCCATCGCTGATCTCAAACAACCCCCTTCGTTCTCCTCCATTGATCCTCAACGAATCTTCTCTCGAACTCTCCATTTGCCCTTTAAAAAGGGGCTTCCATCGACTCTAGAGGGGATCCATTTTTTTCTTCCTTCATTGAGCATCATCTCTTCCATCCATCGGCAAACAATCCCCTCCTCCTGGCTTCATCTCTCTGGCGTTTCCTCTACAACCTATTGAAGACCCTTCTCTCTTTAGGATCCAGAAAAGGCTAAGGAGCATCGGTCTGTTCTTCTTTCCCTCAACCGAACCAGAATTGCGGGCATCGTTTTACAATCCACCATCATCGAGAACAAAAGTAGGGAAGGATTCCCTCAGGACACCTCCTCTGCAGTCGTCTGAAGGAAGGTAAGCCACTCATTCTTTTCCCCTCTCATTTCTTTTGTAATTTCCCTCTATTTTTCATTACTTTGGTTCTCATAGAAATTTAGTGTCCTCGTATTTTCGGTATTATAATTTTTAGCATTAGAGTAGGGCTCGATCTGTATATGGCAGATTCGACCCACTCATTGCAAGATTAGCAGAATCGCCATATTCCGATATCTGATTTTTCCCATCCTTACTGTGATTTTCGCCTTCATCTTGATTTTGATACAAGTTAATTTAGAAGTCGAATTGTAGCTTGTGGTTCATATGCATTGTCTAGTCGATCTGCTAGCCATTTTTTTTCTTTTCTCTCATAGTTGTTTCTGTTTCACTTTTTTTTTTAGCATCGTAACCTTCATGAATGAATCAACTTGAGAATCAAATAAATGGTTTTCTGTGTTTATCTATGTGCTAATGGCCCGAAAATCAGAATCACAGAGCTTTTGTTTCACCTCTTTTAGCATCGTAACCTTCATGATTGAATCAACTTGAGAATCAAATAAATGGTTCTCTGTGTTTATCTATGTGCTAATGGTCCGAAAATCAGAATCGCAGAGAACCCCAGGTTTATTTTCAATGCTTGATAGCTTCACATATGATTCTAGTTCAAATCCTTTTGTTTTGTTTTTTTTATTATTTTTTTTTACTTATGCCCAGCGTCTGCTGTTTTTCTCATATTTTCGCTGTTGTTATCTGCGTTTTAGCTACACCTGTGTTTGCTTCCAGCATCATCTGATATGGTTAAAACCTTATGAAATGGCCATCAACATTAAGCTCATCTTCAGTATGTTAAAATTTTCAGCATGTTAAAACTTTAAGCTCAGTATTGCATGGCCATTAACATCATTGCCATGCGTGAGTTTCGGCTAAAGATCTTCAGCAAACTCCCAAGAGCTCTGAAAATTTTTATCTCATCCCCTGTATGCGTCGAGTAACAAAGAAAAAAAAAGAAGAGGAAAGGAGGAGCGAGCATTAACATTCTCTGAATTTGATGACCAATCTAACTTATTGGATTTGTATTTGGTTTGCTGAAAGCAAATCAAATTCTGATCCACTCTGATAAAACAGGGCGTTAACTCCTTCATATCTGATTCCACTATGAAAATCTGGATGGTAGTCCCTGTGTATTTGGTGTGAACATCTTATATCTATCGCAGGCAATCCCATGTGAGATTTATTCACAATGGTTTGCTCAAGAGATAGGATTCGATCATCCCTCTGGTCGATTTGAATATCATTAGCTGCCCTCACTCTCGGTGCAAAATCAAAGGGATGTAGTATGAACCCGAGTTTCCAAAATACAAAAAGGGATTGTAGCATAAGTCTGTTTGAATGACATCGTAGCATTTTGTTCAAATATCTTGCACCATTATTTCTATATCATGTGATCTTTTGCATTATTAAGTTTTTTTTTTAACCATCTTGTGTTTCAACTCGTATTAGGACTTAATCACTATTGTTTCACAACCTTTACCTGCTACAGGAATTAAGGATTTCTCATTGTATTTTCCATTTATGTTATTCCTTTATCATACTCGGTTAAATTTGAAAGCCCTGGGAAAATAGTCCCTGTTACGATTGCGTCTGAGAAATGAAATTCAATGTTTTCTTTTGTTGAATTATTGTATCTTTTCTTTGGTGCTTATTACAGTATGCTATTCTTCTATTCATATCCTGTTTAGCGAAATATGCGATTCTATGAAAATGGGGCACTCCAAACATGTAGGTAATGGTTTCTGGAATCAGGACTCGTCCCATCCTTAAAAGTCTGTTTGAGGATGTGGATAGCATAATGTCTCTTCTAGCATTTCCATGGAAATTTCCTATTTCTTTCATCAGCATCCCCGGATTCATATGATCTTTCATTTGGTTTTATTTGGTTTCCAATCTTTTCATGTTATGGCATCTGATTATCAACCTCCATTATAATATTTGTTTATTTTCCATCCTTGTCAAATGCATAATTGTTGCTCACAACCCTCATTGGGATTTACTAAATCCTCAACTGCGCAATAGCTTGATCCACTGCATATCATCACCAACCACATTCACTCCAGCCCTTCACTATTACACTACCTACATGCACTTACCTTCAGCCTGCACTTTTGTTCACGGCTACACTCACTTCAAAAGGTACCAAGCATCTGCATAACATGTGTTCCTGTAACTATTACGCACATACAGTCCCACGCATCTCCCTGCACATATTGCATCACCACCACCTTATTCTCTCCACATTCTCTTGTTTGCTATTCATTACTACACCATCACAGCCATATCATCTAGGTATTCATTGTCATTAGATTTGCTATGTTTGCTATTTATTCACTGTATCCACGTCAGTATAGTGCATGACATTGCACACTTGTTGCATCTCAACCACAGTATATATCATATACAGAGAATCCCATTCAGTACAGTTTATAGTTGCATATCATTACCCTGTCACAACCTCCACCCATTGTTTCTAGCTCCACTTCCTGCTCATACTGACACATGAGTTGTAATATTGGTAGCATATAAGTTAAGGCCAATAGAAACAACTAGTTTTCCTCACATTGTCAATTTAGCAGCTAGCAAAATCAATGTGAAAACACTGCCCTCTCTTTGAAAAGGCTAGATTCAGGATATAAATGTCCCCATTGATAGAAACCAAGACAAATGGTATGGCACCTCTTTCATGAGATCGAGTGGATATGGGTCCAACATATTCTGTTATTACACCTATTGTGCATCTACAAGTTGCTGAAACTCTCACTATGTGCAGTTGTCACCATGCATTACCCAATCCCCTAGCATCTACCTCCATTGTTGTGCCATAGTTTCTTAAAATATTTCTCAGCATAAGTAATAAATGCTTGCAGCTCCATAAGCATGCAGTGCATTCCATTGCATTTTCATATCATCCTATCCTCTTTCCTTTTATCAGGTAACATTTTTTTTTATGAGTGAATCCTAGGTTCAAAATAATATCCTGTAAACGGCTTCCTATATATATATCTTGTACTAACATGAATTTTTGCAGGAATCTCTGGAAAATGCTGACTTCCTTCTTAGATTAGGATTCTATCATATCAATTCTCATTGTAATAAGCCAGCTATTAATGAGAATTCTTTACATTTTCAGTTTTAGATAGAATGAATGAGCATTGTAAATATCATAAATTGCTTATTTTCATGTTTTTTGCCTTTATTTCTTAAAATCTCACAATGGTGAAACACGAATAGCACGTGCACCATTTTGTAAGAGGTAATTAATCCTAAGTTGATGATTTACATCAATGGTCATAGTCAGGATGTAAACAAAACTTAGTGTTTTTATCTTTTATAAAATAACACTGGATCTACACTGGATCCTTTTCAAAATTCATCATATCTTCTTTAAATGTTTTCCTCTTTTATCAGAGTTTGGTCTAAAATTGACTCAATATATATATCAATGGCCATAGTCAGGATATATTGAGAGTTAATTTCATTCTAAACTCTATAAAAGCACCAAAATATATTTGATTCTTCACTTGAATTTAAATGTGGTTATTATATAATACATTCAATGACCATAGTCAGGGATGTATTATATCTTTAACCTCGTTCTTAATTCATTTAAAGAATGAAATACGCTTTTTTTTCAAATCCAATTTCAAAATTATTTAAATTCATTCATCATTTAGGATAAAATTGCATCATATTTTCAAAATTCCAAGTGATTCCTTTTCTTCATTTCTCAGATCAAATCTTATTTATAAATTCAAATTCAATTCTATCTCATTTCAAAAATTCAAAAATTCAATTTCAAAGTCCGATTTGACTTTGAAATTTCAAAATCATTTTGTATTCAAATTCCAATTTCCAAATCAAAATCCAAACTTTAAAGATTCAATTTAACTTTGAAGTCATCCTTTGTTTCAAAATCAAGTTTATTTTTCTCATCTTCAAAATCAAAACCAAAGTTTGAGATTGATTCTGAGTCTCAAAAACTTGACCCTTCTTAAAATTTTAAATTCAATCTGGGTTTTCAAAACCCAGATCCATCTTCAAAAGTCTCATGTAGACTTTCAGAATCCAAATACAGAGTTAGATCTTAAATCCAACTTGGATCCAGATTTTTAAGTACAATCTCCACTTTTTGGATCTCAGACTTCATATCCAAAATCCATTCTAGGTCCAGAACCCAACTTCACCTTGAATCTCAGACTTCAGATCCAATCCCCATTTTAGGATCCAGAACCCAATTCCATCCTGGATCTCAGCCTTCAGATCCAAATTTCATTTAAGATCCAAAATTCACTTCCATCTCGGATCTCAGACTTCAGATCCGAACTCCATTCTAAACTTCGGATCCAATTCCCATTTAGGATCCTAAATCCAGAATTCAATCTCAACTCTATTTAGAATCTAGACTTTGGATTCAAATTCCATCTTGAATTCCAGATGTCAAATCAACTTCTATTCTCAAATCCAATTCCACTTCATCCCAGATTTCAAAATCCAAGTTTTGATTCCCAAAAATCCAAAAACCAATTCCATCTCTCAAATCTATTTCTCAAATCTTACTCTGATTTCAAACTTTAAAACTGAAAATTCGAATCGCATTCTATCTCTATCCTGATTCAAAATCCTAATTCAAAGTCCATTTATGACTTTGAACTTTCCTTTCTTCTCCTTTTATCTCAAACTTCAAAACATTCCTTTCGAAGTTCAGGTTTATTTTCCCAAGCTCTGATTATTCCAAAAACTTAGAACTTTAAATCTTAAGTTCTAAGTTAGAAACCATTTCTTCACTCTATTCATCAGAAGCACTCAGAAATTTTCAAAATCATTTTTCGAAAGAGCATACATCTTTATATTGCACAAGCATGATTCTTTGTGCATTTAGACTTAGAATAAATTCTTAGATAATATTTAGGCAAAGCAAAAAGGCATGAATTTGACCCTTGGTTCGATTACCTCTGGTAAAGGCGCCAGGAACGGTCGAACCTCGTACCGACGAGCGAATCTCGTCTCCCGATTTTCCTGCAAATATTTCAAAACGGAGGCGAGTTATTTTCTCAAATATTTTCAAATTAAGGTCAAGTGAGACCCCACAAAAGAGTTTTTCTTTCTCTTCTTTTCTTTCTTTTCTCTTCTCTCTTCTTTTTCTCTCTTTTATTTTCTCCCTTCAAAAAGGAGAAAATAGGGATTAGAAAGGAAAAGAGAAGGAAGAGAGAGAATATTACGAGAGAAAATTTTTTGCGATGATCGCAGTTTTGGCAACCGTGATGGGACTCGTCTTCGTCTGATCGAATTTAATGCCTTTTCCTTTTTCTTTGATATTATCTAAGTCTTTATTCTACATATGTCAGCTTCATTTTCATGTAAGCCTTAGGAGCCTAGATTTTGTCCTAAGCTGACATCATTGCATATAGGATCTAAGTATGGTTTGGTAGGACCATATTGAGGAGATTATTCCATGTTCACATTAGATTTAGGTCTGAAATACAACTCTCCTCAATTCTAGGGATTGATTGTAAACAATGTATGCAAGTGTATGTTTCTTTTTTTTAAATTCTATCTCTTTAGAACTTGCATTAGAGACATCTGATTTTATTGCATATTGAACATGTTTTTGAAAATATCCTCTACCTATATTGTCTCGGTCTTCACGTTACTAGGCTGTCTCACTGAACCATAGTTCAGGAGAGAGCCTCACAACTGGACCACTTTTTTGGGTTCATGCCCCCCTACCACGTACCTAAGGGCCATAGTCCGAGGTATATCGGTAGGTGCTCAAGGATGTTGGGAAACCATTATCTTAGAACCGGAGAAATAATTCTATGCCACGTACTTCGAGCTTCGGCTTAAGTATATCGGCATATCTTGATTGGAATCAGATGATCTAAATCTTAGAGTTAGGATTAAGGTCCTACAACCCATTTCAAATATTGCATTTAGAGTCAGCCTTTAGGGAGTGTTATATGTGCATCCTTGTGTGTGCATCTTTTGTGATGTTTCTCTTATTCTCTCATATATATGTATCAAACCCTTTTCAAAAACCCTGAGTGTATTATTCAAAATTTTTCCTTACATTTCAAAAGCCCCAAGTGTATATTTTCTTCTACCTACATTTCTTTTCTCTTTTTAGATCAAATTTTCTTCAAAAACCCTGGAAAAATTCCTGTAAAATTTCCTTGATCTTTCAAAAAAAATTTTTACCTATTCTTCAAAAGTCTATCTGTAAGTCCTGCATTCTATCTAATTTTCCTCCTCATTCTTCTCTGCCCCAGTATCATTTTGATGGCGTCTGATTCCCTCGATGTTGTCTTTCCTAGAGATCATGTCTTCTATCAGATTCAAGATGGATCCCCGGATCATCGGGTCATCCAGTCTCGTCCTTTCTTCCCTCGGTGGTATTATTCTTGGTTCACCACCTTCTCACGTATGTTCCCAGACCACTTAGATGACTGTGGGTTGGAGATGGCATCAGCGGCAGGCAAGCGAATCATCAATGGAGCTCTGATTCAGGCTATGGCAGAACGGTGGAATCCACGTACCTGCACATTCTGGTTTCCATGGGGAGAGATGACTCTACTGATGGACGAATTCAATGATATTATAGGATTGCGCGAACCAGCTGGTCATCCAGATGATCCTGTCGAGCAGCAGTTCCTGATCAACATCAAAGGGGTAGATGTTCGAGAAGCTTTGGCCAGAGCAACAGGGAGCAGATCCTGGCCCATCACTGAGATTAACGGGAATCAGTTCATTGACCTGTTCAGACTCTATCGCAAGTACGGAGCTTACGAAGAGGTTGACACTTTGTTTCGAGCAGCAAAAGACAGAATTCAGCATGTCATGATTTTATGCACAGTGGGATTAGCTTTCTTCCAAGATGGTCAGAATTTCATGGATGTCAGAGTTGCCCAGCTCTTTCGAAGATGGGGAAGCAAGCAGACCCGTCAGCTATCAGTTTCTATGGCAGGCTTAGCTTTTTTTTACCGAGACTTGGCTCAATTTGCTCTTGGAGAGACTATTCTGGTAGAAGGATGCACTTACGCCCTGCAGTCGTGGTTCCTGCGACATGTTCCATCGAAGGCCAGCTCCTTCAGATTTAGCAGCAAACAACCCAAATCTACCATCTAGTATCGAGCCTTGATCGAGAAATTACATCAGGAAGAGATTGTTTGGGACTTCTTCGACAGAAAAGAGACAGTTCCTCGTTACACCTATGCTCACAGCAAACACTACAAATTGCTTGGCTCCTTCTTCTGTGTTGATTATCAGCCAGAAAGGTGTCTCAGACAGTTTTTGCAGCAACAGGTTCGTGCCAACACCCGCTTCCTGACAGGCAACATGCCAGAATTCAACTTATAGTCAGATCAGTGGTCTGGAGAATACCATGTCACCAAATATACCAGAGATTCCTTCATTTCTCTGTCTTTATTTCCTGGAGAAAATGTATCTTCTGAATATCAAGAGTGGTGGCAAACTGTCTGCCCACCCTCTCTTTGTCTGTAAATATTACTATCAATAAAAAAATTACTTTTTGGGCCAAAATTTTATCTCTTATATTTTTGTTTTATAGCACAAATGGTCACAATTTTGGTGACGATCTCATCCCGGGTAAATGGGACATTCTTCCTACTTCTCTTCAAATATCTTTTATCATGGTTGACGACCTCGCCTAGGTAACAAGGCATATTTCTCCGTTATCATCAAAATGGTAACACAATTGTCACAAATCTTGTGATGACCCAATCTCGGGTAATGGGATAATCTCTTGAAATTGTCTACCGAAATCCTTCATTCTTTTTCCTCAAAAATTATGATTTTCAAAAGCTTCTCCATACTCTAACCATTCTCGTATTCTGCAGAAAAACTTTGGCATCCAAATATGGTTCAGACAAGGGCTGGTAAGCAGACTGTTTAGCAGCACAGCGATAGCGAAAGAGAAGAGAGGAATTCTCTCAGATCATCTAAGAAACATGACTCAAGGCACAAGAGCGATGTCGATCCTGCCATGTACCGGGTCTTTCAAAAGATGATGTCCAAAATGATGGCCGAACAGGCTAAGGCTGGTCCAAAGAAAACAGCTGCTAAAGGGAAGATTAAGAAGAAGCCCATGAAAAAGCCTGTCAGGATCAGCAAACAGAAAGTACAACGTGACAGTCCTTCTGAGGATTCAGAATCAACAGAAGAAGTCTCTGAAGAGGAAGAGCAGTTGATCTACATTCTGAAGCATCTGCGACTGTCCAAAAGGCCAGTGGAAGAGCCATTATCAGTGAACAAACCCAAGTACGGGCCCTCCGCAGAGGATTCGATCCAAGCATTAACCAAGATAGTCAAGGACCTGCAAATCCAGAACAAGGGAAAGAGGTCATACACTAGGCAGAATTTTTACCTCGGATTGGAAGGAGATAACAATCTGGAGAACCTCCCTTGGAAATTCATTAAGTTTGATGGATCCGGTGATCCTAAAGCCCACCTTGCCATGTTCTTCGCCGAATGCGCCAGGTTCAGCGAAGATAATCGTGCCCTATTTCTCTGTTTCCCTCGCAGTTTGGAGGGAATAGCTGCTAAATGGTACGTCGAACACGTCAATCCCATTGAGCTGAGAAATTTTGATAAGTGGTCAATATGTTTGTTGAGCGCTTCTTGTTCAATACGGAAGCTCTGCCCACCCTAAACCATTTGTGCAACCTCAAGCAGGAGCCCAATGAGAAAGCCAGGGATTTCATCCATAAATGGAGAAGCATTTGTAACAAGATGAGAAATCCCATTTCTAAGGAGCATGCACTCCAAGTCATTCTCAACAACTTTTCTCAGCCCCTGAAAAGCCTCATTTTTCCATATCCATCCAAGTCGTTTATCAAACTGACGGAGCGAGCAGAATGGCTCGAGATGGGGGTAGAAAACAGAATGTATGAAGGTGTCACTTTGGCCAAAAATGTCCAGAATCCAAAGAAGAAGACACACTTCACTTACTTGGCCGATGCTTCAGGTGACAATCAGGGCAGTAGCAGCAAGAATGGCAGCGGCAGTGGCACAAAGACTGAGCAGAATAGAGATAGAAAAGGAAAGTTCTTCAAAAACAATGACAAGCCTCTCTCGACCAGTCCTCAAAAAAAAGGGGATCTTCAGGATAAGCCCAAGCACATCAACTGGAGCCGGGATCGGAAATTTACTCCCTTGGACCAGCCTTTGGAGAAAATTCTGGAATATTTACTATCCCATGGAATGGTGAAACTTCACAAAGTTGCAGATTCGCCAGTGATCATGGGAAGATTCAAGGAACAGTACTGAAAGTTCCACAGGGCGACAGGCCATGATACAGAATATTGTTTTGTCCTGAAGCATTTGATCCAAGATTACATTGATAAGAGTATCCTCATCGAAGATGAAGAGGAAGGCAAAATGGATATTCTGTCCACCCCATTCAACATCAACCATTTCAGAACATTCATTTCTTTCGCAAAGTCATATATGTCCATGTTCCAGCGAAGATATAAGTCTTCAGTATCAGGTGATGATTCTACATCAGGATCAGCCTACATCTCATAGGAGGAACATCCTCTCATTTTTAAACCTAAGGAATATGTTAGTTGAGAGTGGAAAAACCCAAGTTTTTCCAAAAAGATTTCTTCAAAAAGAAGCCTGCGCAGAGGAAGCAGAAACCTCTAAGGCAGTAGAAGAACGGGCCAAAAGCCTTCAGAAACCTATTACAGTGCTCTCCAACATTTCTATTTTCGAGTTAACTCATGATTCTCCCAAGCATCGGGAAAAGTTAAATGATTTATTAAGAAAGATCAAAGTGAAGTCGGGCACTACGCCCGAAGATATGGTACAGATTGTAAGTCAGGTGATGACTAATGCGTCTATCACCTTTTCAGATGAGGACCTGCCAAGGCCTCATTCTTTTCACAATAATGCCTTATATATTGTGGTAAGGACCAGGGTCATGAGTGTCCCGCACGTGCTGGTGGATGGAGGCAACAACCTCAATATTTGCCCAGAAATGACAACGAAGGCCCTGGGATTGAAAGAAGAGGAATACGTACCTGATCCCATTACCATCTATGGCTTCGATAATCATGGGCAGACCGCCAAGAGCAAGATTTTTTTGGAAATTTTCATCAACTATTCAGTGCACACCGTCCTGTTTCATGTCGTCAACGTGCTGCCCACTTACAATCTTTTGTTGGGACGAGCGTGGATCCATAATGCCAATGTTGTTCCATCAACCCTCCACCAGTGCATAAAGTGGTCTAAGGGAGGAATGATTACCACTATCCTAGGCGAAGATCCTAAGGAGAGGCTGCCATAGCCTATGATTCCCCGCCCAACATTTACAGCAGATATCCCCAGCATCCGGGAAGCAGATGAAATCAACCTTAGGGAGAGCTTAGAAATGCTGAAGTTGAAAGATGTCATGGAAGAAGAAAATTTGGCAGCCACGGTCCAATGGCAGGGACCTTGTTTTTTTAAGTTAGGAGGACGCATCAATTACACCTCCTTCAAAGATCATCCCTTATTTCCTCAGTTTTCCAAAGCCAGAAAGGGATTTGATCTGCTGATAAAAAACGGATACCAGCCGTTCTGGGGCATAGGGAAAAATGAAGATGGTATAGTGGAGCCAATCATTCCTACTCAGCATTCAGACAATTCAGGGTTGGGGTTCACCGGCCAAGATTCCACCAAGAAAACAGTTTTTGTCAGAGGAAGCCAATGAAAAGATGATGCCTCAGTTTTCCTGCTTTTTTGTTCTCATCTTGTAGGGACAACACAGTCCCATCTTTTTGTCAATCTTGTAAATACTTCATTTTCAATCAATGAAAGATCAATTTTCTCTCCATACTTGAGCATCTATCATTTATTTCTTATATTTTGTCTGTGTCATTGCTCTTTGCTTTTTACAAAAAGCATGTTTGTTACTTGTACTTTCTCTTAAAAACCTTTCTTACATTTTCAGAACCCTTAACTTCTGAATCAATGAAGAAATTTGTTATCAATCCCAAATATTTAAAATTGGCAAGGTTTTCTAAGATGAAAGACATAGCAGAGGTCAGCCAGGCAGCAGAGCAGACCGAAGAGCTAGCAGAATTTGATTCAACTATCCAGGAATTGCCAGAATTTGCCCACATTCAGAAAAAGGATGAACCCTTGTCTTTGGTTCAAGATCCCACTAAGGATATCAATATTGGGTCGGAAGATGATCCGAAAATTCTCAAAATCGGTTCGGGTCTAAGCAAAGTTGAAAAAACAAGACTCATCCAATTCCTTAAGAAGCATCAGGAAGTATTTGCCTGGACTTATGAAGATATACCAAGATTAGATCCCAAGCTGGTTGAGCATCGACTCAAATTGAAACCAGATTCCAAACCAATCAAGCAGAAACTGAGGAAATTGGACCCTCGAGTTGAGCAGCAGGTCAAAGAAGGACTTGAAGATTTATTGAAAGCAGGCTTCATCCGAGTCATTGACTATCCAGATTGGTTGGCAAATATCGTGACAGTTCCTAAAAAGAACAAAAAAGTTTAGATCTGCATTGATTTCAGGGATCTCAATAAGGCTACCCCAAAGGATGATTATCCACTTCCCAACATTGACCTGTTGATCGATAGCACAGCGGGTCATGCCATGTTTTCTTTCATGGATGGATATTCAGGCTATAATCAGATCAAACTGGTCGTTCGTGATCAATCAAAAACTCCATTTACTACACCATGGTGAACCTTCTGCTATACAGTCATGCCATTTGGACTCAAAAATATTGGGTCAACTTATCAAAGAGCAATGGCCGTTATTTTCTACGATCAAATGCACAAAAATATGGATGCATATGTGGATGGCATTCTGGTTAAGTCTAAAGAAGAAGAGGATCACCTCGATGCTCTTAGTCAAGTTTTTGAAAGACTTATTCTCTATAAGTTGAGACTTAATCCTCAAAAATGTGTCTTCGGAGTTGAGTCCGGCAAACTGCTCGGCTTCATTATCAGCAAGAAAGGAATATAGGTGGACCCGGCCAAGGCAAAGGCCATTATTGATATGCCGCCTCCAACTAATCTCAGGGAACTGCGAAGCCTTCAAGGGCGTATTCAGTCTATTCGCATATTCATCTCCAATTTGGCTAAGAAATGTGAACCTTTCAATCATTTACTAAAAAAAGGAGTTAAATTTGAATGGGGATCGGAATGCCAACTCTCATTTGAGCGCATCAAGCAGTATCTCCTTAATCCACCAGTTTTGAAGCCACTGAAATTAGGGAAGCCTCTCCTACTATATATTTCTATCAATCAGAATGCCTATGGCAGATTCCTCGCACAGTATGAAGAAGGCAGCCTGATAGAGCATGTTATCTACTATGTGAGCAAAACTTTAATTGACTATAAGAAGAAGTATTCTCAGATGGAGAAAACTTGTCTAGCTCTGGTTTGGATATGCCAGAAATTAAGACATTACTTATTGGCTTCTGAAATCAAATTTCTATCAAAACTTAATCCTCTCAGATATATTTTGGAACAACCATTTCTCACTGGACGGATTGCGAAGTGGCAAGTTCTCCTAATGCAATATAACTTAGAGTATGTTTCTCAAAAGTCGATTAAAGGCCAAGCGATCACAGATCAGTTGGCAGATTTTCCTTTGACAGAAGAAATAAAAGCAGAGGATGATTTTCCTAATGAGCACATCTGCAATGTCCAACAGCCTCCAGTTTGGAACCTATTCTTTGATGGCTCTAAAAATATGTCTGGCATAGGGATTGGAGTCTTGTTAATCACTCCAGAAAAATAAATGATCCCTTATTCTCTCAAGCTTGGTTTTCAATGCACTCATAACATGGTCGAGTATGAAGCTCTAATACAAGGCCTCAAAATTCTGCAAAGTTTCAATGTCAAAAGAGTGCATGCCTTTGGCGATTCATTACTTGTCGTCAGTCAAGTTAACACTGAATGGCAGGTGAAAGATTCCAAATTGATCCTGTATCAGAAGATCGTCCTAGCTCTTGTGGACAGCTTTAAAGAATTTCAGCTCAATCATATCAGAAGAGAGCATAATCAGATAGCTGACGGTTTGGCCAGCTTGGACTCCATTTTATCCTTCAAAGGCAGTGAATCATGTCGTTATTTTGAAGTTGGCAGACTTGAGCAACCTGCTTTCGCTTCAACTATACAAGTAAACCAAGTCAATCAGAAGGAGAAGCCTTGGTACCAAAATATCAAAAATTTCATTGAGACTGGTGAATTTCCCCCAGAAATGCCAAAAAGGGAGCAACGTGCAATTCAGCGTATGTCTACCCGTTATTTCATTCTTGCCAATGTCCTCTTCCGCCGTGGGTTCAGTTCTGAATATGCAAGATGTTTAGACAAAGAAGAGGCTATGGAAATTATCCAAGAAGCACATGAAGGGATTTGTGGCGGTCATGTCGGCTATCAAACTCTGGTCAAGCAGATCGTCCGAGCAGGGTACTACTGGAATACCATGCAGCAGGACTGTCATCGATTCGTGAAGAAGTGTGTCAAGTGCCAAATGCACGCACCTTACATTCATGCACCGGCCACATATCTACAATTAGTTGTTTCTCCTTGGCCATTTTCTATGTGGCCTTTCGACGTCGTAGGCCCAATTACCCCTTCTGCTTCCAACGGCCACAAATACTTTATGGCTGCGACAGAGTATTTCACCAAATGGGTTGAAGTTGTTACTTTACGCACAGTAGAAGGCCGTCACGTGGTTTCTTTCATTCACAAGAACATTCTTTGCCACTTTGGCATACCACATGATATTGTTTCAGACAATGGAAGTCATTTCAAAAATGAGAGGATGAAAACATTTTGTTCTAAATTCAGGATTTGCCATCATTTCTCAGCTCCCTATTATCTCCAAGGGAACGGCCAAGCAGAGGCTACCAATAAGATTCTGATCCGCATTTTGGAAAGGACTGGGAGAACAGGTCGAGACTGGCATGAGAAAATTCATGATGTACTTTGGGCGTACCAAACCACCATTCGGACTCCAACCAATGCCACTTTTTCAGAACTTGTTTACAAAACTGAAGTGGTGCTACCTCTCCATGTCTAGAAACCCGCTCTCAAATTTGCTTCCCTTATAGAATTGTCACTTGATCAGTATCAGCAGCAGAGATTGGTGCAACTGGATTTACTGGATGAGAAGAGGCTCAAGGCAGCAGAGCACGCTCAAGCTTATCGATAGAGAATAGCTCGACACTATGCCAAATCTGTCATTGAGAGAAGATTTCAAGTTAATGATTTGGTACTTAGATCGACAGCTCATCTCAAGCATCGACCACGGGGCAAGTGGTCACCCAATTGGGAAGGCCCTTATGTGGTTAAGGAAGCATTGCCTTGCAATTCTTATCGTCTGATCAATGCAGATGGGGTGGAAATACCAGATCCTGTCAACACTCTGCATCTGAAGAAATTTTATACTTAGAATTATCATTCTAAAGCCTTTTGTACTATTCAAAGAGCCATTTCAATAAAACAATGATCTTTTATCAATTCTTACATTCTTCTCCATGATACTGGGGCATTTTTATTTTTGATCTATAATCATCTTCCTTCAATCAGATGCAGACAGAATTAGACAAAATTCTTTCCTCAAATTCTACTAATTTTCAAGTGATCTTGTAATCTTTAATAAATTCCATTCATATGGTTTATTTTCTCACTTACATCAAGTTTCTATCAAATTATTGTCAATATTTGTCAAATGTTAATAATTTTTCATCAATCTTATTTTCTATCTACCTTTATCTTTAAAAGTACCCTTTCAGGTTAAGGGATAAACCTGATGCCTCCTTTCAATGAGGTGTTCTTTTACTAGTCTCCCCCCCCCTCCCGTTCAAGATAAGGGGATAAATCCTGAAAGCCGACCACATGCAATTAAGCTATGATGGTCCAGTAATTCTCACCAAGAATCTTTACCTTCTAAATTCATTTTGAAAATCTAGCTCATTTTTAAAACTCAGTTCTCGCACTGGTTGTTTCTCAAACTTTTCAATCATATATTGAGCACATTTGGAAAATCCGGTTCTCACACCGGTAACTTTCTAAATTCAGTCTTCTGACCAAAGACCTTCCTCCTTCTAAATTCAAGATCTGACTTAAATCTCCCAAAACTTGATATATTTCCAAAAGATCCAGCATCTCGTTGGTCATATATTCCCAAAGGATTCAGCAGCTCGCTGGTCATGTATTTCCAAAAGATCCAACACTTGTTGGTCATATATTTCCAAAGGATCCAGCATCTCGCTGGTCATGTATTTTCCAAAAAGATCCAACACTCGTTGGTCATGTCTTCCAAAAGATCCAGCATCTCGCTGGTCATATATTTCCAAAGGATCCAGCATCTCGCTGGTCATGTATTTTCAAAAAGGATCCAACCCTCGTTGGTCATGTATTTCCAAAAGGATCCAACACTCGTTGGTTATGTCTTCCAAAAGATCCAGCTCCCGCTGGTCATATATTCCAAAAGGACCCAGCATCTCGCTGCTCATGTATTTCGAAAAGTCCCAGCTCACAAGTGTCGAGCTCCTCAAGTCAATCTGTTCCACAAATCAAACCTTCAAGGTGCAATTTCTCCATTCTCTCATTTTCGAACCTTCGGGTTTTCAATCTTCTCAAATCTATCATTTTAAACCTTCAAGATCTTCAATATCTTCAAAATTTCATCATTTTCTCAACCCTCAAGTTATAATCTCCCAAATTCAATCACTTTCAAAACCATCAGATTAAATCCTTCATTTTCAAAATCCAGTATTTTTCACTGGTCGGGATTTAAAATTCAGTATTTTTTTCACTGGTCGGGATTTAAAATCCAGTATTTTTCACTGGTCGAGATTTAAAATCCAGTATTTTTCATTGGTCGGGATTTGAAATCCAGTATTTTTCACTGGTCGGGATTTAAAATCCAGTATTTTTCACTGGTCGGGATTTAAAATCCAGTTTTTCATAACTGGTCGGGATTTGAAATCCAGTATTTTTTACTGGTCGGGATTTGAAATCCAGTATTTTTCACTGGTCGGGATTTAAAATCGAGTATTTTTCACTGGTCGGGATTTGAAATTCAGTTTTTCATAACTGGTTGGGATTTGAAATCCAGTATTTTTTACTGGTCGGGATTTAAAATCCAGTATTTTTCACTGGTCGGGATTTGAAATCCAGCTTTTCATAACTGGTCGGGATTTGAAATCCAGTATTTTTCACTGGTCGGGATTTGAAATCCAGTATTTTTCACTGGTCGAGATTTGAAATCTAGTATTTTTCACTGGTCGGGATTTAAAATCCAGTATTTTTCACTGATCGGGATTTGAAATCCAGTTTTTCATAACTGGTCGGGATTTGAAATCCAGTATTTTCACTGGTCGGGATTTAAAATCCAGTATTTTTTCACTAGTCAGGATTTGAAATCCAATTTTTCATAACTGGTCGGGATTTGAAATCCAGTATTTTTCACTGGTCGAGATTTGAAATCCAGTATTTTTCACTGGTCGGGATTATCGAAATCCAGTTTTCATAACTGGTCGGGATTTGAAATCCAGTGTTTTCACTGGTCGGGATTTCCAAAACCTAATGTATTTCATCAGTCAAGTTTTCCAAAGTCTGATTCTTACACCATTTCTTTAAATTACAGCTAAAGGTCTCATCAAAATCTATATTGAATGATTATTTCACAAAAGAATTTTGGAACATTATTCCAATTTGCTAAAAACATTTGTTGATTCCAAATATTCTTACTACACAAAAGAAATTCCTCAGATTACCTCTAGTATTTCTTTCCAAAAAGGTGAAACTTTTTGTGAGAAAGAGGTAAAATTCAAATCTTTTCCTGTTGATCAACCAAAAGGATGTAAGAAATGACCTCGATATGATCAGTGAAAGAAATCTTCAATGATGTTGAAAAGCCAGAAGCAAATTGATATTGATCATGGCTATGGCGCATGTTTAAAGATGGCTATCTGGCAATCAGGCAGTGGAAATATCTCGAGCTATAAAAAGAATCCACTCAATCCATGTCTTCTCATTCATTTAAAGTTGCAATCAAATATCCGTAAAAGGGATCTCTCAATTGTCATCAAGATGAAAATGAATATGTGAGTTAGACCTTCGGGGCCAAAGAAGATTTGGATCATCTCTGAGATGAAGGAATGTGTGACGGACCATTCCAGGGAAAGTTCATATCACCGTCAAGATGAAGGCGAGTGTGATGAACCTACCGACAAACCCTAAAAGATATTTGATTTCTGCTATCATCTAAAGACTTTTTGAGCCTATATCATCGATATAATTCCTGCGATAAAAGAAGGATCGAAACATCTCCAAGATGAAGGAATTTGTGATGTACCCTTCCCTGAAAAAGAAAGAAAAGTCAGGGCACATCCAAATGAAGGATGATGTTAAAAACCCGAGAAAAGTGCAGTGACTCAAAAAGAGTGCAAAATGATCATCATGGGGAAAACACCCAGATATCAAACTGCCGAAATTGCCAGAAGTCATCTTTTCTCATGCAAAATTCTTTTAGCAATATTTTTTCACTCCTTGTTTTTATGAAATTAAGAATATTTCTTCTCTTCTCATATCAAAGAAATGGATAACTTCCTTGAAGAAAATCATCAGCGCTAAAATTTTGAATTTGACTCTTAAGACCAAAAAGTTAACCTCGATGGAGGAAATAATCTAAGTAAAAGAGGGAATATCTTTTCGCACATACGTACACATTTTTCAAGCATTTGAGCCAACTATAATTTTATCTTATTGGCAAAAATTTTTAGCTATTCCAAGAATGAAATAAAAATTCGATATTCATTTTGATACAACCTAAGCGTTGTTTATATTTTCCAGAAGAGTTGCCTCCTTCAGAAGAAGTATCTCTTCCTGTCCCATCACGGTTTCTTCATCCAAAGATTTTGCATGGTAGTACCCACTCAGGTTAAGGGTCAAACCTGTATTTTCTGCGAGAGGTCATTGATTTCAAAAGCTATTTCAGTCTAAGCAATGAGACACCCCATTTCGTCCCCTTTTCAAAGCTTTAGGGAACCCTATTTTTCTCCTTTTCCCAAAACCCCTTTCGAATTTGTTCGTCCAAACTCCGAAGGTCCCATTATGGCTTCTCCATTTGAGAAATCCATATGGTAGATTCCCCCTTTCAGGTTAAGGGTTAAGCCTGAACCTCGCTTCGTGAGGTATCTTCCTTTTCAGGTTTGGATTAAACTTGAGTCTTGTTCCAACGAGATTCCTCGTTTTCACGAGATGTTTTCTTCCAATCCCATCATGGTTCTTCCCATCGAGGAATCCATGCTTTGTATATCCGTCTAAGAAAGGATTCCACTTGAGCTTCACCTCACGAAGCATTTTTCCAAAAAATATCCCATCAAGGTTCCCATGTATTCCTTTCCTCATTCAATTCATCCTGATATATCTTCGTCCCATCCAGGATAAGGGCTAAACCTGAGTCATTCCAAAAAGCGTATCTTGTCTCACCCATGAGACCTGATCAAAATCCTTATTTTCCACCATTTCAGGATGATCACCTAAAGTCACATCACGATTTCCTTATCTTCTACTCAATCATATCATTCTCGAGGATTTCGTCCCCCCAAAACCATTCAGGATAAGGTTTTCAGCCTAAGAAGTCATATTTTCAAAATAATTCTTCCGCACCCAATTCAGATTTGTTGATTGGGGCATTTTCAAAATTTGGAGTGTTATCTTTGCCACTAAGCTCGGCTTTCAACCGGCTTAGTAGCAAAGAGGGGCATCTGTGAACACCCCAAATTTTTCAAAGATTTGCAAAAATGACCTTTTTGCCCCTGGTTCCATTTTCTGAGAAAACCAAAGCTAAATTTCAGTCATTCTTCATATTTTCTGGATTGAATTCCATATTGATATATTCAAAATTCAATTCCAGATCCAAATCCAGTGTTTTAAATCCAAATCTGAGCCTCGTTGTCTGATTTCCAAATTAAGATTACAAAAATGCCAAAAAATAGTTTTGAATGGCTCGGGCAGTTCATCTGGCGCTCTGTTGGATCGACAACTCTGTAGTTCTCGATTTGAGGCTTTAAACCTCGAATATTTCCTCAAAATCTGGATATAGATCCATTTTCTGAAGAAATTTTCCCAAAAATCGCCTTGAGTTCTCAGAAAAACTCACTTTTGTAAATACTTTGCAAAAATACAAAAAATTAATGTCTAATCTTTGTTTTCTCGTAAAGTCTTAGACTTTTTCCAAAAATACAAAAAAATTGAAAAATAACACAAAAACCAAAAAAAATAGAAAAACTACGAGAAAAACAACTGATTTCAAGCTTTTTTTAAACTATTTTTACTAAAAACCTCACTTGAAAAGCATTTTTACAAAAAGCTTCTTTAAAGGGGAGCCTTTTTTGGGAAATATCACAAAAAAGGTAACGGACTTCTCCCGCGCATTTCCCTCTCCTCTCTCCATCGCTGATCTCAAACAACCCCCTTTGTTCTCCTCCATTGATACTCAACGAATCTTCTCTTGAACTCTCCATTTGCCCTTTAAGAAGGGGCTTCCATCGACTCTAAAGGGGATCCATTTTTTTCTTCCTTCATCGAGCAACATCCCTTCCATCCATCGGCAAACCATCCCCTCCTTCTGGCTTCATCCCTCTGGCGTTTCCTATACAAGCTATTGAAGACCCTTCTCTCTTTAGGATCCTGAAAAGGGTAAGGAGCATCGGCCTGTTCTTCTTTCCCTCAACCAAACCAGAATTGCGGGCATCGTTTTACAATCCACCATCATCGAGAACAAAAAGTAGGGAAGGATTTCCTCAGGACACCTCCTCTGTAGTTGTCTGAAGGAAGGTAAGCCACTCATTCTTTTCCCCTCTCATTTCTTTTGTAATTTCCCTCTATTTTTCATTACTTTGGTTCTCATAGAAATTTAGTGTCCTCGTATTTTTGGTCTTATAATTTTTAGCATTAGAGTAGGGCTCGATCTGTATATGGCAGATTCGACCCACTCATTGCAAGATTAGCAGAATCGCCATATTCCGATATCTGATTTTTCCCATCCTTACTGTGATTTTCGCCTTCATCTTGATTTTGATACAAGTTAATTTAGAAGTCAAATTGTAGCTTGTTCATATGCATTGTCTAGTCGATCTGCTAGCCATTTTTTTTCTTTTCTCTCATAGTTGTTTCTGTTTCACTTTTTTTTTTAGCATCGTAACCTTCATGATTGAATCAACTTGAGAATCAAATAAATGGTTTTCTGTGTTTATCTATGTGCTAATGGCCCGAAAATCAGAATCACAGAGCTTTTGTTTCACCTCTTTTAGCATCGTAACCTTCATGATTGAATCAACTTGAGAATCAAATAAATGGTTCTCTGTGTTTATCTATGTGCTAATGGTCCGAAAATCAGAATCACAGAGAACCCCAGGTTTATTTTCAATGCTTGATAGCTTCACATATGATTCTAGTTCAAATCCTTTTGTTTTTTTTTATTATTGTTTTTTTTTACTTATGCCCAGCGTCTGCTGTTTTCCTCATATTTTCGCTGCTGTTATCTGCGTTTCAGCTACACCTGTGTTTGCTTCCAGCATCATCTGATATGGTTAAAACCTTATGAAAT
Source organism: Nuphar pumila (assembly GCF_984573655.1). NCBI lineage: Eukaryota > Viridiplantae > Streptophyta > Magnoliopsida > Nymphaeales > Nymphaeaceae > Nuphar > Nuphar pumila. The sequence continues at coordinate 48,321,339 of NC_143264.1, read as the reverse complement.
GGCCATCAACATTAAGCTCATCTTCAGTATGTTAAAATTTTAAACATGTTAAAACTTTAAGCTCAGTATTGCATGGCCATTAACATCATTGCCATGCATGAGTTTCGGCTGAAGATCTTCAGCGAACTCCCAAGAGCTCTGAAAATTTTCATCTCATCCCCTGTAGGCGTCCAGTAACAAAGAAAAAAAAAAAAGAGGAAAGGAGGGTCGAGCATTAACATTCTATGAATTTGATGACCAATCTGACTTATTGGATTCGTATTTGGTTTGTTGAAAGCAAATCAAATTCTGATCCACTCTGCTAAAGCAGGGCGTTAACTCCTTCACATCTGATTCCACTATGAAAATCTGGATGGTAGTCCCTGTGTATTTGGTGTGAACATCTTATATCTATCGCAGGCAGTCCCATGAGAGATTTATTCACAATGGTTTGCTCAAGAGATAGGATTCGATCATCCCTCTGGTCGATTTGAATATCATTGGCTGCCCTAACTCTCGGTGCTAAATCAAAGGGTTGTAGTATGAACCCGAGTTTCCAAAATGCTAAAAGGGATTGTAGCATAAGTCTGTTTGAATGACATCGTAGCATTTTGTTCAAATATCTTGCACCATTATTTCTATATCATGTGATCTTTTGCATTATTAAGTTTTTTTTTTTAACCATCTTGTGTTTCAACTCGTATCAGGACTTAATCACTATTGTTTCACAACCTTTACCTGCTACAGGAATTAAGGATTTCTCATTGTATTTTCCATTTATGTTATTCCTTTATCATACTCGGTTAAATTTGAAAGCCCTGGGAAAATAGTCCCTGTTACGATTGCGCCTGAGAAATGAAATTCAATGTTTTCCTTTGTTGAATTATTGTATCTTTTCTTTGGTGCTTATTACAGTATGTTATTCTTCTGTTCATATCCTGATTAGCGAAATATGTGATCCTGTGAAAATGGGGCACTCCAAACAGGTAGGTAATGGTTTCTGGAATCAGGACTTGTCCCATCCTTAAAAGTTTGTTTGAGGATGTGGATAGCATAATGTCTCTTCTAGCATTTCCATGGAAATTTCCTATTTCTTTCATCAGCATCCCCAGATTCATATGATCTTTCATTTGGTTTTATTTGGTTTCCAATCTTTTCATGTTATGGCATCTGATTATCAACCTCCATTATAACATTTGTTTATTTTCCATCCCTGTCAAATGCATAATTGTGGCTCACAACCATCATTGGGATTTACTAAATCCTCAGCTGCGCAATAGCTTGATCCACAGCATATCATCACCAACCACATTCACTCTAGCCCTTCACTGTTACACTACCTACATGCACTTACCTTCAGCCTGCACTTTTGTTCACTGCTACACTTACTTCAAAAGGTACCAAGCATCTGCATAACATGTGTTCCTGTAACTATTACACACATACAGTCCCACGCATGTCCCTGCACATATTGCATCACCACCACCTTATTCTCTCCACATTCCCGTGTTTGCTATTCATTACTACACCATCACAGCCATATCATCTAGGTATTCATTGTCATTAGATTTGCTATGTTTGCTATTTATCCACTGTATCCATGTCAGTATAGTGCATGGCATTGCACACTTGTTGCATCTCAACCACAGTATATATCATATACGGAGAATCCCATTCAGTACAATTTATAGTTGCATATCATTACCCTGTCACCATTGTTTCTAGCTCCACTTCCTGCTCATACTGACACATGAGCTGTAATATTGGTAGCATATAAGTTAAGGCCAATAGAAACAACTAGTTTTCCTCACATTGTCAATTTAGCAGCTAGCAAAATCGATGTGAAAACACTGTCCTCTATTTGAAAAGGCTAGATTCAGGATATAAATGTCCCCATTGATAGAAACCAAGACAAATGGTATGGCACCTCTTTCATGAGATCGAGTGGATATGGGTCCAACATATTCTGTTATTACACCTATTGTGCATCTACAAGTTGCTGAAACTCTCACTATGCGCAGTTGTCACCATGCATTACCCAATCCCCTAGCATCTACCTCCATTGTTGTGCCATAGTTTCTTAAAATATTTCTCAGCATAAGTAATAAATGGTTGCAGCTCCATAAGCATGCAGTGCATTCCATTGCATTTTCATATCATCCTATCCTCTTTTCTTTTATCAGGTAACATTTTTTTTTATGAGTGAATCCTAGGTTCAAAATAATATCATGTAAACGGCTTCCTATATATATCTTGTACTAACATGAATTTTTGCACGAATCTCTGGAAACTGCTGACTTCCCTCTTAGATTAGGATTCTATCATATCAATTCTCATTATAATAAGTCAGCTATTAATGAGAATTCTTTATATTTTCAGTTTTAGATAGAATGAATGAGCATTGTAAATATCATAAATTGCTTATTTTCATGCTTTTTGCCTTTATTTCTCAAAATCTCACAATGGTGAAACATGAATAGCATGTGCACCATTTCGTAAGAGGTAATTAATCCTAAGTTGATAATTTACATCAATGGCCATAGTCAGGATGTAAACAAAACTTAGTGTTTTTATCTTTTATAAAAATAACACTGGATCTACACTGGATCCTTTTCAAAATTCATCATATCTTCTTTAAATGTTTTCCTCTTTTATCAGAGTTTGGTCTAAAATTGACTCAATATATATATCAATGGCCATAGTCAGGATATATTGAGAGTTAATTTCATTCTAAACTCTATAAAAGCACCAAAATATATTTGATTCTTCACTTGAATTTAAATGTGGTTATTATATAATACATTCAATGACCATAGTCAGGGATGTATTATATCTTTAACCTCGTTCTTAATTCATTTAAAGAATGAAATACGATTTTTTTTCAAATCCAAATTCAAAATTATTTAAATTCATTCATCATTTAGGATAGAATTGCATCATATTTTCAAAATTCTCTTTTCAAAATTCCAAGTGATTCCTTTTCTTCATTTCTCAGATCAAATCTTATTTATAAATTCAAATTCAATTCTATCTCATTTCAAAAATTCAAAAATTCAATTTCAAAGTCCGATTTGACTTTGAAATTTCAAAATCATTTTGTATTCAAATTCAAATTTCCAAATCAAAATCCAAACTTCAAAGATTCAATTTAACTTTGAAGTCAGCCTCTATTTCAAAATCAAGTTTATTTTTCTCATCTTCAAAATCAAAACCAAAGTTTGAGATTGATTCTGAGTCTCAAAAACTTGACCCTTTGTGAACACCCCAAATTTTTCAAAATCTTTTAGATATTCCCTTTTTGCCTCTGATTTCATTTTCTGAGCAATTGAGTCTGTTTTTCCAGTTCATTTCTCAAATTTTACTAAAATTAAATTCATTTTATATATCTGACTCAATTTCGGATCCAGATCCAAATCTAAGCTTTGTTGTCCAATTTTTAAACCAAATTCTCAAAATTACCAAACTAACTTTTGAAAAGCTCAGACACTTCGTTCGGTATCCGTTTGGATCTATCTTGTTATATTTCTCAATTTGGGTTTCAAAAACTTGAACATTTTCTCAAAATCTGGATCCAAACCCATCCTTCTGAAGAAATTTCCCCAAAATGGCCTAAAATTCTTAGAAAAACACTCTTGTAAATATTTCTCAAAAAAATACAAAAAAATAGTGTTTAATCTTTGTTTTCTCGTAAAACTTTAAGATTTTATTTCAAAAAAATACAAAAAAATAGAAAATGCAAATAGAAAAGAAACAAAAAATTAGTTTTTGAAAAACCTCTTTTAAAAACCATTCTTTTGCAAAATAATCTTTTTGAAAACACCTTTTGAAAATTGAGTTTTATGAAAACACCTTTTAAAAACCCCTCTTTATAAAAATTTTGAAATATCAGAGGCCATTTGCAAAACTGTTCCTAGGGTTTCTCCTTGAAAAGCTTTCGTAAAGAACCACAAGGAAGGCTCGCCGCACTCTCCTCTTCCAGAAACATCCCCTTCTCTTCCCCTCCAGAGGAACTCTAGCTAAACCTTCCATCGCCAACCACCCAGGCAACTCTCCACCACCCATCACTAACGGACCTCCCTTCCTACTCTTCCTCTTCTTCTTTAAGAATCGGCAAACGAAAACCCTAAAGCCATCCGTTCTCACCCTCGCATCTTCCTTTTGAAAGTGCACTAGGATCGAGGCAATGAGCACTAGAGGGGGGGTGAATAGTGCTTTTAAAATTTTCTGCGGAATATAGAATGATTTTGCAAATCTCAAAGCAAACACACAAAGAACACAAGATTTTATCCTGGTTTGCTCTAACCCGACCTACATCTAGTCCCCAAGCAAAACCCGCTTGAGATTATCCACTATCAACCTTGTAAACTACAAGATCACACAGACCATAACTGGTCCCACTTTCAGTAACAACCCTACTGAAAGCAAACAACTCCTTTAAACCAAGGAGTCTTTTTTACAGAAAAGAAATAACAACTTACAATACAACCTATGAGCCTTCCTTTTGAATGCAAATGAGATGCAATTGGCTTTTGAGGTTGTTGAAACACTCTACTCACGAATTCACTATCTCTCAAAGTGATTTGAGTGAAAAACTGAAGTGAAAATATCACGTGAGTGAGAAAACAAATACTTGAATGAATAGGAGTGAAAAGCGATAAGTAAATGATTCAAATCGATTGAATTCTTGTTGTTTTTTAGTGTACAATGCACTCATATTTATAGTTAAAGTTTTCCATACGTTGAGAGTATGAAAGGGTGTCAAAACTGTCCATTTCGAACGATCAAAATGTTTGAAAAATGAAAAGACACGCCTTTCTGAAGTTTCAGGAAAACAGCAAAATTAGTCGACTGAAACATCAGTTAGTCGACTAATAGTTAGTTATTAGTAGACTGACCGTTATCGTCGGTCGACTGATCTGTTAATCGAGCCGTTTGAAAATCTAAACTTTTGAAACTTAGTCGACTTGAGAAGAGTTAGTCGACTGATAATATCATCAGTAGACTGAAAAACCTTTTAGTCGACTGCTGCTAAAATCTTCTGAAAAACAAACATTCTGTTCGGTCGACTGATAAAAAGCATTAGTCGACTGCTGCTAAATTTTCAGAAAACACATGTTCTGTTCAGTCGACTGATAAAACCATTAGTCGACTGCTGCTAATTTTCCAGAAAACAGACATTATGTCCAGTCGACTGATAAAACATTCGGTTGACTAATTTGACAAAAATGACTTTTTATAAAATATGGCGCGAAAGGATTAGTCGACTGGTAAGTCTATTGGTCGACTAATAAACATGAAAATTTAAGAAAAGAGTTTTCAAAAAAGATTTTCATGAGGGTTCTTTTTAGAAAAGTTTTTCTAAAGACTTTTAAGGTGAAATGCAATCTAAATATGCACTCTAAGTAAGGCTCTTACAAGAATCTAAGACTTTTAATGAATTAAACATTTGCACACTAGTCTTCAAAGATTCTTCACTGAATTCTTCAATTTCTTCATGGCCTTAGCTGAAATGCAGTTGATTCCACTTGCTCATCATCAAAACCTTGTACTTGAAGTATCATGTATGGCTTCATTGTCGTAACAATCTCCCCCTTTTTGATGATGACAAACTTAAACATAGATGAAGCATTTAGATGCATAGATGGAGATTTTACTCCCCCTATCAATATGCTGCAAAACATTAAAAGTTAGCACATTTAAAGCACATATATCACATATTGATTGGTTTGCATTTCCATTCATCATTTCTTCATGCATTTAGAAATACATTCATTCAAAGCTTTCTTTTTCTCTTAATTTTGCATTTCTCATGCAAGATCTCCTGTAATGTAATTGCTATCATCTTTTTCTCCCCCTTTGTCAGAATCAAAAAAAGTAAGGGCAGAAATAGCATAAGCAAAATAGAGATACAAGTTTAAAATATTACAACCCATAAAGTATGAAAGTTTAGACAACAAAGATCAGAAAAGGAATTTCCTAAGAAATGACAAGTTCCACTAGTACTCTTGCGATTAGATTTACTTCCTGCAAAATCTGCATCACTATATGAAACTAAATCAAAGGAAGATGATTTTGGGTAAAACAAATCGAAATCTGAAGTATCTTTTAAATAACGAAGAATTTGTTTTACTGCAGTTAAATGAGATTCCTTTGGATTAGCTTGAAATCTTGCATACATACAAACACTAAACATAATATCAGGTCGACTAGCAGTTAAGTATAATAGAGATCTGATCATACCTCTGTAGAGCTTAGTATCAACACTTTTACCGTTTTCATCTTTATCAAGAGAAGTAGTTGTACTCATAGGATTCCTTCTTGATTTCGATGAGTCCATCCCAAATCTCTTGAGAAGTTCTTTTGTATACTTAGCCTGATTGATGAAGATTCCTTCTTCAGTTTGCTTTATTTGAAGTCCAAGGAAGTAGTTTAATTCGCCCATCAAGCTCATTTCAAACTCTTCCTGCATAGCCTTAGCAAATTCTTTACAAAGAGAATCATTAGTAGAACCAAATATTATGTCATCAACATAAATTTGCACAATAAGAATATCTGAATTAAGATTTTTAATAAATAAAGTGGAGTCTACCCGACCAATGGAAAAACCAGATTGTTCTAGAAAATTTTGTAGTCTTTCATACCACGCTCTTGGTGCTTGTTTGAGTCCATACAAAGCTCTTTTCAATTTGTAGACTTTTTCTGGATATTTCTCATTTTCAAAGCCTGGAGGTTGCTCTACATAAACTTCTTCATTGATGTGTCCATTTAAGAATGCACTCTTAACATCAATTTGATATAACTTGAAGTTCATGTAACTAGCAAATGCAAGCATCATTCGAATTGACTCTAATCGAGCCACTGGTGCATAGGTTTTATCAAAATCTATGCCTTCTTCTTGATTATAGCCTTGTGCCACTAGCCTTGCTTTGTTACGAATGACTTCACCATTTTCATTCAGCTTATTTCGGAAGACCCATCTTGTTCCAATTACCAGATGATCCTTTGGTCTATCAACTAGATCCCAAACATCATTCCTAGTAAATTGGTTAAGTTCTTCAGACATGGCCAAAAGCCAAAATTCATCAACACAAGCCTCATTGATATTCTTTGGTTCTAATTTAGATATGAAAGCAATATTTGCAATATATTTTTCTAACTGCCTTCTAGTTTGGACACCACTCTTTATTTCACCAATAACTTGTTCATGTGGATGATTAGGAACTTCTTTCCAAACTGGTTGAAGAGGAATATTTTCTTGAAAAGTATTCTCTATCAAGGGTTCTTCTTGAAGTATTGCTTCTTCTTCTTCGCTTAGAGGTATAACCTGCTCACAATTCTCATCAAATGCAACATGTAAAGATTCTTCAATACAAGATGTTCTTTTATTGAAAATACGATATGCTTTACTTCTAGAAGAATATCCAAGAAATATTGATTCATCTGATTTTGAATCAAACTTATCAAGATTATCTTTGGTATTTAACAAGAAACATTTACTACCAAAAATTTTGAAATATGAGATCTTTGGTATACGATCATAATACAATTCAAAACATGTTTTATGTAAAATTGGTCGAATAAGAACACGGTTTAGAACATAACATGTTGTATTAATTGCTTCAGCCCAAAAGTATTTTGGTAAATTTTTATCTTGAAGCATGGTTCTAGCACATTCTTGCAAAGTTCTATTCTTTCTTTCAACAACTCCATTTTGTAGAGCTGCTCTAGGAAAAGCAAAGTTGTGAGATATACAATGTAAATCACAAAACTTTAGAAAAGATTCATTTTCAAATTCACCACCATGATCACTACGAATTTTAATAATGGATGTAGATTTTTCATTTGTAATTCTTCTACAAAGTTTAGAAAATTCTGAAAAAGCATCATTTTTGCTTTTTAGAAAAATCACCCATGTAAATCGAGAATAATCATCTACTATAACAAAAGCATATTTGCTACCATTCAAACTTTGAATTCTAGATGGTCCAAATAGATCTAAATGTAAAAGTTCAAGAGGACGTTTTGTTGAAACTATATCTTTAGCTTTAAAAGAACTCTTGATTTGTTTACCTCTTTGACAAGCATCACATAAGTGATCCTTTTTATATGGTATTCTAGGTAGGCCTCTTACAAGATCATTCTTGGATAATTTTGAAATAATTTTAAAGTTAACATGTCCAAGTCTCTTGTGCCATAACCATTGAATTTCATTTGAAACAATAAGACATTTTTCATTAAAAGAGGGTAATTCATCTAGATATAGTTCATACACATTGTTTCTTCTTTTACCTTTAAAAATGATCTTTTTAGATTGAAAATTAGAAATTAAGCATAAATCATTTTTAAAAAAAACATGAAAACCTTTATCACATAATTGACTGATAGATATTAAATTATGCATTAAACCATCTACTAAAAGAACATTTTCTATCAAGGGAAATTTTGGATTACCAATATTACCAATACCTATCACTTTTCCCTTGTTATTGTCACCAAAGGTGACGGTTCCTCCATCCTTATTTTGGAGGGTGGAAAATAACTCCGGCCTTCCAGTCATATGTTTGGAACAGCCGCTGTCCAATATCCATTTGCTCCTTATGTTGTGTACCTACAACAAAATCAGAAAACAGAGCATTTGACCCCTTTCTATTTTCGGGTCCATGAGAGTTAGTCTTAGGAACCCATATCCATTTGGATTTTGGTTTCCTTTGATAATAAATATTCTTTCTATAAAAGGATTTAGAATAAACATGTCTAGAATAATCATATCTAGATGCATTTCTAGAAAGTTTAGTTTTATGAACAAAAGGTTGAGAATAATGTCTTTGATTTTTCACCACATAGTTTGGTCTATTTTGAGTATCAAAGAAGCTATATCCCAATCCGGTTTTATTAACCGAGCATCTTTGAGAACCAAGAAGTTTTTCTAGATTCTCTTGACCATTTGTGAATTTGGTCACTATAGAAAGAAGATCATTTGACTTTTCTTTAAGACTAGATATTTCTTTTTGTAAGAGATTGGTTCTAACTCCAATTTCTTTTATCTCAAGTGCTTGGCAAGAATTTTCCTTCTTGAGATCTTCTATTTCTTGAAGTAACACTTTATTTTGAGAGTCAAGAGTTAAATTTTCAGTTTTTAACTCTTTATTTTTAGAACTAAGACTCTTAAATTTAGCATATAAATCATTAAATGCTTCAAATAACTCATCATAGTCAAATTGACTTACCGAATCTTCTTGTGCTACAAAACACATGTTGGCGACTTCTTCATTAGATTCTTCTACCTTTGACGTACCTTCGTGAGTCACGAGAAGAGTATGCCAGATTTCATTTGTTGTAGAGCATTGAGAGATGTGATTGAACTCTACCTTGTCAACGCCACAGTACAATGCATTCATGGCTTTGGCATTCAGTGAAGCAGTATTCTTTTCATCATCGGTCCATCAGCTGAAATCAGTTGATGGAGTTTGGTACTTTTCTGAAACAACTCTCCAGATATCGAGATCCATGGATTGCAAGAATATTGTCATTCTTACTTTTCAGTATCCATAGTTTGTTCCGTCGAAGAGAGGAGGACGAACAGGGGAGCTTCCTTCTTTGTGCTGAGATGTTGTAGTTGTCATGCTAGATGATGGTCAAATCAAAGTAATAGCAAACCTGTGCTCTGATACCAAATGAAAGTGCACTAGGATCAAGGCAACGAGCACTAGAGGGAGGGTGAATAGTGCTTTTAAAATTTTCTGCGGAATATAGAATGATTTTGCAAAACTCAAAGCAAACACACAAAGAACACAAGATTTTATCCTGGTTCGCTCTAACCCGACCTACATCCAGTCCCCAAGCAAAACCCGCTTGAGATTATCCACTATCAACCTTGTAAACTACAAGATCACACAGACCATAACTGGTCCCACTTTCAGTAACAACCCTACTGAAAGCAAACAACTCCTTTAAACCAAGGAGTCCTTTTTACAGAAAAGAAATAACAACTTACAATACAACTTTTGAGCCTTCCTTTTAAATGCAAATGAGATGCAATTGGCTTTTGAGGTTATTGAAACACTCTACTCACGAATTCACTATCTCTCAAAGTGATTTGAGTGAAAAACTGAAGTGAAAATATCACGTGAGTGAGAAAACAAATACTTGAATGAATAGGAGTGAAAAGCAATAAGTAAATGATTCAAATCGATTGAATTCTTGTTGTTTTTTAGTGTACAATGCACTCATATTTATAGTTAAAGTTTTTTATACGTTGAGAGTATGAAAGGGTGTCAAAACTGTTCATTTCGAATGATCAAAATGTTTGAAAAATGAAAAGACATGCCTTTTTGAAGTTTCAGGAAAACGGCAAAATTAGTCGACTGAAACATCAGTTAGTCGATTAATAGTTAGTTATTAGTAGACTGATCGTTATCGTCTGTCGACTGGTCTGTTAATCGAGCCATTTGAAAATCTGAACTTTTGAAACTTAGTCGACTTGAGAAGAGTTAGTCGACTGATAATATCATCAGTAGACTGAAAAACCTTTTAGTCGACTGCTGCTAAAATCTTCTAAAAAACAAACATTTTGTTCGATCGACTGATAAAAAGCATTAGTCGACTGCTGCTAAATTTTCAGAAAACACATGTTCTGTTCAGTCGACTGATAAAACCATTAGTCGACTGCTGCTAAGTTTCCAGAAAACAGACATTCTGTCCAGTCGACTGATAAAACCTTCGGTCGACTAATTTGACAAAAATGACTTTTTATAAAATATGGCGCGAAAGGATTAGTCGACTGGTAAGTCTATTGGTCGACTAATAAACATGAAAATTTAAGAAAAGAGTTTTCAAAAAAGATTTTCATGAGGGTTCTTTTTAGAAAAGTTTTTCTAAAGACTTTTAAGGTGAAATGCAATCTAAATATGCACTCTAAGTAAGGCTCATACAAGAATCTAAGACTTTTAATGAATTGAACATTTGCATACTAGTCTTCAAAGATTCTTCACTGAATTCTTCAATTTCTTCATGGCCTTAGCTGAAATGCAGTTGATTCCACTTGCTCATCGTCAAAACCTTGTACTTGAAGTATCATGTATGGCTTCATTATCGTAACACCTTTATCTTCAGCATCCGTTTCCACCCTTCCGCCTTTTCTCTTTCCTTCAGAGCACCTATCTGTTCTCACCCCATCATATTTCTTCTTCTTCCCGGTCTTCCTTCTTCTCGGCATTTCCTTGGATTCTGTGATCATCGCAAAATTTTTCCTCTCTCGTTGGTTTCTCTCTCTTCCTTCTCTTTTCCTTTTCTAACCTCTATTTTTTTCCTTTTTGAAGGGAGAAGAATAAAAGAAAGAAAAGAGAAGAGAAAAGAAAGAAAGAAAGAGAGAAGAGGAACTATTTTGCGCGGTCTCACTTGACCTTAATTTGAAAACATTTAGAAATTTAACTTGCCTCCGTTTTGAAAATATTGTGCGAAAATGGAGAGACGGGATTCGCTCGTCGGTACGAGGTTCTGTAAACACCCCAAATTTTCACTCACCTCCCCAACATTTCCACCAAGCATCAACATCCAGCCTCTGAAATCGCTGGAGGGCAAAATGGTCATTTTCTGAGCCGGACCTTGCAAAAGTCCAAATTTCATCTGCAACACTCAAAATTTCTCTAATTTTAACTCAGATGTTCAAAATTTTATTCCTGACAGGAGACAGACATCTCCAAGTCTTGATTCAAGATTGCATTTCATAAGACATGACATTGCATATCATTGCATGAGCGTTTCAAATCACTGCACTGCACAGCATGTCATTTCGAGGTCCAGAACTCTTGATTTCAAAATTTTAAATCCAGATTAGAATTTTAACTATTTTCAAAATTGATTTCAAAACCCTGGGTCTTCAAAATTATCAATTTTTCCCATTTTACCCCCAGGACTCTGAATTTCAAAATATTTCCTCAGGAAAACCATCTGGATAGTTTTCAATATGGATTTGAGTCACTTCACCTCAGATTTTGCCCTTTTTGACAATTTCAAATATCTTTCTTTTACAAAATTGCCCTACAAGAGCCAACTCTTTCCAAAATTCCTGTTTTGCCCATTAGTCCAAATTTTTATGAAAATTCCAAAAAGAAGTTGTTGTTTTATCCTTATTTCAATAAAGAAGCAATGTGGGACCCACACTGAGGTGGTGTCACACAAGCTTTTCTTTTGAAAATTTGAATTTTGAAAAACCCAAAAATATAGGAGCCTTGTCCCCTGGATTGGTGCCACTTGTCCTTTCTCTCTCCTCCCATTTACATGCCATGTGTCAGCATAGGGTTCACCTAGAGTTGGTGCCACATGTCACCTTCCCTCTTCTGCCACGTGTCAGTGTGGGGCTACCTTCAGAAGCCGCCACATGTCATCCCATTTATCTGCCATGTGTCACCCTATCCATCCTGCGCCATGTGTCATTTCAAAGACTACTAGGAGATGCCAAGTGTCATAGGTTGTCTTGTATAGAAAAAGTGGAGTTTGTCTCCTCTGAGGTGGCGCCACTTGAAGTGTGTCTCCTGCAGGGGACACGTGTCAACCCCTCCTTCCTTCTAGAAAAGTAGCCTGACACATGTCCTCTCCCTATTTTTTTCAGAAAAGTAGGAAACATGTGTCACTCCTAAATTTCTACAAAAAAGGTAGGCTTGTCTCCTCTGAGGTGGCGCCATCTGGAGTGTCTCCTGCAGAGGACACATGGCAAGCTCTCATTTCCTCAGAAAAAGCAAGTGCCATGTGTCATTTCCTGCTTTCTTCAGAAAAACTAGAATTCAAAAGTTCAAAACTCCTCATAGGTGGCGAAAATCCTGAACTTCTACCTTTTTCATCTTATCTGAGATGGCGCCACATGGCTTGGCCCACCTTCTCTCCCCTCTGCCACGTGTCATTCTCTGCTTCTTTCAGAAAAAGTAGAGGACACATGTCTTCTCCCTACCTCTTTCAGAAAAGTAGGAGACACATGTCACTCATGGCCTTCTTCAGAAAAAGCAAACCATTTAAAATTCAAACAAGGCATTAGGTGGCGAAAATCCGAAGCTCTGATTTTTTCAGATGGCCTATGAGGGCGCCACATGTCCCTTCCCTCCTTCTCATCCCTCTGCCACGTGTCATCTTCTACTTCTTTCAGGAAAAGAAGGTGACACATGTCTCCTTCTCATTCCTTCAGAAAAAGTAGAGGACACATGTCCTCTCCCTACTTTTTTCAGAAAAGTAGGAGACACATGTCACTGCCCTCTTTTTCCTCCCTCTTGCCACATGGCATTATAGGAGCCACCCTGAGGTGGCGCCACATGTCCATCCTCCATTCCTCCAGGGCCAACCTCCATTTGAATTTCAAACTTCCCCCTGAGGTGGCGCCATTTGAGAAAGCCTCTCCAGACATCTGACACTTGTCCGCCACATGTCCAGATCCCCTTTCTCCAGAAAAGGTAGAATTCAAATTCCTCTGAGGTGGCGCTTTCTGAGCCCACTGCTCTGACCTTCTGACATGTGTCAAACACCTTTTGAGGTGGCACCATTCCAGGACTCCACTTGGCTCCATTTTTATTTTTTACTTTATTTTTAATAAAGGTAGCCCACCATGAGGTGGCGCCATCTGAGGACTCCCTACAAAAAGTGAATTTGAATTTCAAACTCCAAGAGAGCACCCTCTGAGGTGGCGCCTTCTGGGAGCTCCCTGCAGAGAGAATCAAGCAAACTTTTGAAAAATTCCAAATTCCCCCTGCTGAGGTGTCTCACCCACAAAATTTCCATTTTTTTATTTTTCTCAAAAAATCAAAATAGCCTTTTGAGGTGGCGCCATATGAGGGCTCCCTGCAGAAGACAAATTCGAATTTCAAACCCCTCAGATGACACCCCCTGAGATGGCGCCACATGGAGGGCTCAGATCCAGCCTGTTTGAAATTCAAATTTTTTTCAGAAAATCTATAAAAACAAGGCTCCATGTCCAGCATAGGAGATCATTTTTTTTAGCTCTTGTGAACTTGCAAAATCCAACCTAGCCTTCCTAAAATCCGATTTTGAACTTTGGAAATCGTGCCCCCTTTGGCGCATTGAAGAAGGTCGAGTAAAGCTCGTGCTGTGGTCAATCCGATTCCAACAGAGCTCGATTTTGGTGGACCATCCGAAGCCCGGAGCAAAGAACGAAGGAAGCTTGTGATAGCTGCCCCTTTCAAGAGCTCCTACGCTGCGTAACGAAGCAAGGTGCACTTCTTTTCCCATTGATTGGATTCCATAATTCGAATCGGGGGTCGTTTGAAGAAAGAGCTCATCCGAGGGATGGATTGAGCTATTCTCATAAAACGACATACATAAAAATGTTTCATTATGCTTCCTTGATGATTTTTAACATTCATATAGTTAGCTAGGTTTAATTTGCATTTTATTTCATTCATTTAGTACATTTCATGAGTTAATTAGGATTAATTTAGCCATTATTTCAATTCTGCTTATTTTCAGTAGGTCTCTGTTTTTGTCAGTCAGTCCACACGTCATTTCATGCATTTGTTTTTTATTAAAAATCCCCAAAAAATCACGGAATGTGCCCTTAGGTGTCCCTGAAATTTTGCCAAAAATTCGGAGGTATTTGAATTTGTTTACTGCGGTAAACATTCAAAATGGCAAGTCGGGTTTTGTTACCCGGGATACGTTTTGAAAATCATTTTCCGACTTGTAAAATCGAGATATCCCTCATGGGAGATCCGATTTTCAATACGAAAGCTGTTCTGAACTCGGGAGCATGTCTAGTTTTTAATATGATTTTTTTAGATTTTTATAATTTTTTTTAATGTCTGAAAAAAATCCGAGATGTCGGTACACGTGTCAGAGTTTAATTTGGGCCTCTGAGATCTTGGATCGACTTAGGGCTATGGTTTCTCTTTGTGTGTTGCTCCAAATCCGAAACTGTAAAAAGTGAAAGTTATGTCCGTGGTGTACTCGGTTTGAATCGGAAAGCCTGTAATTTTTAGAACAGTGTTGACCCCTGCGTCGGATTGTTCTTGTCAGCCCCCTGTTTTGCTACATTTGTCTGTTCTGTTAGTTTAGGCAAGAATAGTTATATTTTTATCGGTGTTTATTTTGATCAAATGCCAAAGTCATAAACATGAAAGTTGTTCATGTGGGTGTAGTGCATAGCTCTGATTAATTTCATAAATTTCCATGGCCGTTTTGTATTTTATTAGCATTTTACATCAGATTAGGGTGATTTTTACCTCTGTCAGAACTAAATCTCTGTTATTGAACTCACCATGGCTCAAATCCCAAGGCTGTAAAAACCAAAAATGTTCCATTTCGGGTCTTTTAGCAGTCTGCAAAATATCAGAAGTTTCCATGGTGTAAATCTTGCATTATCATATTAGGCATTGCATTTGGTTCGGATCCATAGGCAAAATCCATCATTTTAGGACTTTCCTTGAATTTTAGCATTTAAATCATATCATTTCATGATTTTTAGCATTCTAGGTTGTTTATCAGAGTGTTTAGATGCTTAATACCGAATTTGGTGCAATTTGGAATCCATTTGAGGTTCGAATCATCCATAATACCAAAACAGGGTCCCGCAGGACCCCGATCCAAGCGAAAAACAAGCGAAATTCGTTATTTTTGATAAATTGCAAAATGCCAAATTCTGATTTTACTGTCTTAATGTGTCTAGCAGCATGTCATCATATCTCTTACTGCATTTCATCATCATTTGATTCAATTTGAATTTCAAAATCTCAATTTTACCAAGTTTTCCTTCAAAAAACCCTGATTTTAAAGATGTAACTTTAATTTTAAGGGTATTTTGGTCATTTTAACCTCAATTCCGAATTTCAAATTGTTTTTCACTGAATTTCTAGCATTTTCATCATTTCAAAATATCAAGGAAGCACGAGAATAGGGTTTATATCCAATTAAATCCAATAATTTCATAATATTATTGGAAAATCTTGGAAAAACCCACATATTTGAGCTAACGCAATTTCAAGTTTGGCAGGAACAATCAAAAGAAGGAGCTGAAGTCTGCAAATTTCTTTTATTTCCTTTATTTAGTAAAGTAATAATTTTGGAATAAGAGAGTTAATTTCCTGCTTAGACTAGGATGCATGTCATATAGTTTGAATTTATGCAATATCCTGATTATATGATTCATGCATTTTATTTCAAAAGCACTATGGATGTTCACGAATGGCACGTGCACCAACTCTTAGGGAGTTGATGGACTCGGTGGGATCCATATTTACGGCCCTAGTCGGAATATGGACGAAACCCAGATCCGTCATCTTTCTACTAGTCACATTGAGCCTACACTCTTAGGCTATCTTAAAATGCACATCATATTTCCAAAGTTTTCAAAATCATGTGCATCAAATCAACTAAATTCTGAGCATATTCATGGCCACAGTCAGGATATGTGAAGGATTTATCTTGACTTAATGCACATTTTTCCAACAAATCTCTTAGAAAATCTTTTCAAAGTGCATTCATTCACTCATATCATTTGCATCATGAAATCATTGATTTTCTCAAGATTTTCTCAAGAAAACTTCATTCTCAAGAAATCGATTTCTCAAGAAATTCTAAGGATTTTTCAAAATTGGTTTTTCCAAGACAAGTTTTTCCACAGTTTTCCAGGAAAATGATATTTTCTTAAGATATTCAAAAGAGTTTTCCAATCTTTCTTCAAGATCCAAAATCGATTTCCAAGTATTTAAAAAGGTAAAATTCCCAGGATTTCGATTCCACAAGTTTTGAATTTCCTTCTCCAATGAGCTTTCCTATAAATCTTCCATCATTTTCCTAAGAAAACTCTTAAAGTCCAAGTTTTCCTAAGAAGTGCTTCCCTTTTCAAAAAGTCCATCTTTTCTCAAGAATCACTTCCATTTTCCCAAGATTTTCAACTATTTCTGATTTTTCCACATCTTTATAAGTTTTCTCATTTTTTCAAAAACCCCTTTTTTATCTGAGTTTCCTGAGAAATTGACCTTTTTCCTGAGAGATTCTTTCCAACTCCAAATGTTTTTCTAAGCATACATCATGTTTTCCAACTGGCATTTTCCAAAATCTCATAGCACATGCCTGAATTCTCTATGCATTTAGGATAGAACATAACTTTGATAATTTCGTTAAGTCAAGCATAGTTTTGGTCCTTGGTTCGATTACCTCTGTTAAAGGCGGCAGGAACGGTCGAACCTCGTACCGACAGGTCGAGCCCCATCCCATGGATTTTCCCGCAATTTTCAAAACGGAGGCGAGTATTTCAAAACAATTTCCAAAATCCGGTCAAAGTTTGAATCGCGAAAGCGTTTCTCTCTTTTTCTCTTCCGCAAGGAAGGGAAGACGGGGGAAAAATTTTGCGACGATGACAGGTTTGGCGACCGTGATGGGACCTGTCCTTGTCTGACCTAAATTATGCTTGACTTAGTTCAATTATCAAAATTATGTTCATAAAATGTCAGCTCTTTTACTTTCAATATCATGTGAGCCTAGGAGCCTAGATTCTGACCCAGCTGACATTGAATGCATATAGCTTAGGCATGGTTTGGTAGGACCATATTGAGGAGATATTTTCATGCTCACATAGACTTAGGTCTAAATACAACTCTCCTCAATTTAGGATCTGAATGCAAACAATGTATGCTTCTTCAAAGTTTTCAAAATCTATCTCTCTAGGACTTAGAGCCCTCTATTTCTTGCATGTGATCATTTTTTCAAAACCTCAATTACCTATCATTACCCGGTCTTCACGTTGCTGGGCTCTCTTCCAGAACCATAGTTCGGGACAGAGCCTCACAACTGGGCCAACTATTTGGGTTAACACCCCCCTACCACGTACCGCGGGCCACAGTCCGAAGTATATCGGTAGGCGCTCAAGGATGTTGGAAAACCTTACCTTAGAACCAGAGTTGAAACTCTATGCCACGTACCTTGGATTTCGATTCGGGTATATCGGCATAACTGGATTGGACAAAGATGATCTGAACCTAGAGTTACGATTAAGGTCCTACAGCTGTTTTCAAATTGATGCATCTAGAGTCAGCCTTTTAGGGAGTGCTGAATGTGCATAAATGTTTGTGCAGGATGTGATTGTATGTATGATTTTCTCAATTCTTTATGTTTCCCAATGTTTTTCAACTCATTAGGTCTTTTTCCAAATATCCTTATTTTCCACAAGGTCTTTTTCTCAAACCCTGGATGATTTTCTCAAATATCCCATTTCTTTCAAAACTCCAGGTGATTTTCCATTCTCTCGTTCTACTGGATCTCGGATTTTCAGCCTTATTCCAATCCTGCCTACAAATTTTTGAAATTTCAAATTTTGCTTCAAAAACTTTTCCATATCTCCCAGTATATCTTCCAAATTTTATCCAAATTTTTGACATGTCTTTCCAATTCCATCATTTGTTTTTCCCTCAAGAGTGTTGGTTTCAAAATTCTTTTTTTCCATCATGCTAAACATCCC
This sequence comes from Nuphar pumila, assembly GCF_984573655.1. Taxonomy (NCBI): domain Eukaryota; kingdom Viridiplantae; phylum Streptophyta; class Magnoliopsida; order Nymphaeales; family Nymphaeaceae; genus Nuphar; species Nuphar pumila. The sequence continues at coordinate 48,302,906 of NC_143264.1, read as the reverse complement.
ATGTGGTTCTGCAGAGGGCATTGGCATAGTTGTGTGATCCTGACAAGATCAAAGACCGTGCGTGCTACTTCAGCACATTAGTTACAGACAGTGAGTGAGAAATGGATTCCATAAAGTCTGTCAAAGAGGGAGCTCAGACCATCAAGGAGGAGATTGATCCCGCCATATATCGGTTGTTCAAAAGAATGATGATTGAGATATTATCCGAGCAAGCTGCAGCCAATTTCGGAAAAGTTCCTGTTAAAGAAGGGGCATCGATCACCATCCCTATGAGCATCATTGGAGACCACAACAGGGCAACCAGTTCTAAACCCAGCAACAACAAAAACAGAGGCAGTCAAAGCAGCAAGTTAGAAGAGTCTAAAGATTTGAAAGGAAAGTATTCTAGAATCCAGAATAGACCTTTTCAATCCATCCCTCAGCAAAAGGAAAAAAATCAAGGAAAACCAAAGCACGGAAACTGGAGCGGCGATCGAGATTTCACTCCTATAGACAAGCCACTCGACGAAGTCCTTGAATACATGTTGATTAAGGGATTAGTGAAGCTCCCAAAGGCCACAAGTCCTCCCACCATCATGGGAAGGTTCAAGAATCAGTTTTGCAAATTCCATCGGGCAGTAGGGCATGACACGGATCATTGTTTTGTCCTCAAAAATATTGTACAAGACTGTATTGATAAGAACCTCTTTGTTGAAGGCAGAGAAGAAGAACATCCAGTAGCCCTAACCAAGAAAGAAGTCAAAGAAGTCAGCATTCAACAGAAATCCAATAATCTGAAGAAGATAAAGCGTGATGGTTGGAGTTATGATCGCGAGTTTACTCCTTTAGGTGAGCCCATCGAAGAAATTCTTGGATATCTGCTCGCGAAGGATATGATCAAACTTCCAAGGATTGTGGATCCTCCCGTCACCATGGGGAAATGGAAAGATTGTTTCTGCGAGTTCCATCGGGCAATGGGGCACGATACTGAACGTTGCTTCATTCTAAAAAATATTGTACAGGACTACATCGATAAAGAGCTTTTGGTGCCGGAAGAAAGGGAGGGACGAGTTGCAGTCTTGACCAAGCCTCTCCCAGATCACCCTAAAGAATGACAATGCCAATGCCAATGCCTTCTCATTTTGTCAGGACGATATAGTCCTAGTGGTTTTCCTTTTTCAAGTCATCATCCTTTTTTAGGCATCAATAAAATCATCAACTTTTCTCATTTAATTATGACATTCTTCTTGTGGTTGTTCTGTTTTGTTATTATTCTCTCTCCCCCATTACACTGGGACATCCTTTTGAAAATTTGTTTTCAAGCATTCTATATGCAGGCAGGATAAACAAATTCCTCATTTCATGCACTTGTGCATTCATATGCATCAACTCATATTCATTAATAACAATTGCATTAATAACAATCCGGTCGGTATTGGGATTTCAACAAACAGTCCCATCACAATTCCTAATGATCCAAAGATCATCGTCAATACTGAACCAAAACCCAGCACTCGAACTGGTATTATTTCAAAATCCAGTATTCAAGCTGGCACATTTTCAACTTTTTGGAAAACCGAGTTCCGACTCGGGTTTTTATTCAAATCATTTTCCTTTGTTGATCCGGGTTCCGACTCGTGATCTCTCTACTTTACTCGAGCCTTGACTCGAACTCTTCATTTTCCTTTGTTGATCCGGGTTCCGACTCGTGATCTCTCTACTTTATTCGAGCCTCGACTTGAACTCCTCATTTTCCTTTGTTGATCCGGGTTCCGACTCGTGATCTCTCTACCTTATTCGAGCCTTGACTCGAATTCTTCATCTTCCTTTGTTGATCCGGGTTCCGACTCGTGATCTCTCTACTTTATTCGAGCCTTGACTCGAACTCTTCATCTTCCTTTGTTGATCCGGGTTCCGACTCGTGATCTCTCTACCTTATTCGAGCCTTGACTCGAACTCTTCATCTTCCTTTGTTGATCCGGGTTCCGACTCGTGATCTCTCTATTTTATTCGAGCCTTGACTCGAACTCTTCATTTTCCTTTGTTGATCCGGGTTCCGACTCGTGATCTCTCTACTTTACTCGAGCCTTGACTCGAACTCTTCATTTTCCTTTGTTGATCCGGGTTCCGACTCGTGATCTCTCTACTTTATTCGAGCCTTGACTCGAACTCTTCATTTTCCTTTGTTGATCCGAGTTCCGACTCGTGATCTCTCTACCTTATTCGAACCTTGACTCGAATTCTTCATTTTCCTTTGTTGATCCGGGTTCCGACTCGTGATCTCTCTACTTTATTCGAGCCTTGACTCGATTTCTTCATTTTCCTTTGTTGATCCGGGTTCCGACTCGTGATCTCTCTACTTTACTCGAGCCTTGACTCGATTTCTTCATTTTCCTTTGTTGATCCGGGTTCCGACTCGTGATCTCTCTACTTTACTCGAGCCTTGACTCGAACTCTTCATTTTCCTTTGTTGATCCGGGTTCCGACTCATGATCTCTCTACTTTACTCGAGCCTTGACTTGAACAAATCATTTTCCTTTGTTGATCCGGGTTCCGACTCGAGATCTTTTCGAGCTTGTCATTCTCTTTTGTTGATCCGGGTTCCGACTCGTGATCTCATTACCTTACTCGAACCCTGAATCGAGTTCTTCATTTTCTTTTGTTAATCCGGGTTCCGACTCGAGATCTCCTTATCTTACCCAAGATCTAACTCAAGTCCTTCATTTTCCTTTGTTGATCCGGGTTCCGACTCGTGATCTCATTATCTTATTTGAGCTCTGATTCGAGCCTTCCATTTTCCTCTGTTGATTCGGGTTCCGACTCGTGATCTCTATATTTTATTCGAGCTCTGACTCGAACTCATCATTCTCTTTTATTGATCCAAGTCATTTCAATCATCAGGGTCTGTCAATTGCTCAAGTTTGACATTTTGCCCTCCAAATTTCAATTTAAATCCTCAAATCAGGCAATTCTCCAATTTTGACCTCTGGGTCACCCAATTTTCAATTCTCAATTTCAATTACCAATCTCAATTCTCGACCTTCGGGTCAATCAATTTCCAATTCTCGACCTTCGGGTCTATCAATTTCCAATTCTCGACCTTCAATTTCCAATTTTCGACCTTCGGGTCAACCAATTTCCAATTCTCGACCTTCGGGTCAATCAATTTCCAATTCTCGACCTGCGGGTCAAACAATTTCCAATTTTTGACCTTCGGGTCAATCAATTTCCAAATTTTGACCTCTGGTCAAATCAATTCTCAATTTCGACCTTCGGGTCACACAATTTCGACCTTCGGGTCAATCAATTTCCAAATTTCGACCTTTAGGTCAACCACTTCTCAATTTCGACCTTTTTGGTCAAATCAATTCTCAATTTCGACCATGAGGTCATCCAATTTCGACCTTCGGGTCATTCAATTTTCAGCAACCAATTTTCCAATTTTCAATTTCGACCTTTGGGTCAATCAATCTCAATATCCAATTTCAATCATTTTCTCTTACGAGAGACCCTTTTAGGGAGAGTCGAGGGAGCTCGTTCTTTCGCATGCTATCCAATTCGTTCACTTAGCCCCCTTTCAGGGAGAGTTTGAAGGGACTCGTGTCTTTGTGAACCGTTTGCAAAACAATTTCCAATTTCACACAAGAAACCCTTTTTAAGGGAGAGACTCGACGGAGACTCGTTTTCTTGTGACCCCCCAATTTCATACTAGGCCATCTTCGTCATGAAAGACCCTCTTTGCAAGGAGAGTGTGATGGACTCGTTTCTTTCATGACCCAATTTTCAGACCTCACTATTATCGGCCCCCTTTCCATAAGAGAAGCCTAATATTAGGGAGCTTTGACGAAAGCTCAATTTCTCTTCGAAAGTTCGTTTTGCAAACACCTCCTCTTTAGGGAAGAGAGGAGTATTTCCCATTTCCCATTCAGGTAAGGGCTAAGCCTGAGTCTCTCTTTTTGGGGAAAAAGAGAGGAGAAATTTCGTCACGGATGCGTTGAGCCGGATTTCAAATACTCACTTTCACTAAGGATTTCAAGAAAATTTTGTCAATTTGTCAAATTATTTGCTGATTTCAGAATCTTTATTGCACTAGTCAGTTTACCCTCAGCATCACTTCCAAAAGAGCGAAGCTTTTGCGAAAAGGGATTCAAAATTCAAATTCTTTCTATTGGCCAACCAAAAGGATGAAGGATAAATCCTCGATATGGCCAGAAAAGAAGATTCAAGGTTATTGAAAAGCCGTAGATGATCGATATTGATCGCAGTCAATGGCGCATCGTTAAAGGATTATTCTTGTAAAGACAAGGCAGTGGAAATATCCTGAGCGCTAGAAAAGAGAGCATTTACCCAAGCCCCGTTTCCTCAGAATCACCTAAGCTGCAATTAAATATCCGCAAAAGGGATCTCTCACCTGTCGTCAAGATGAAGGCGAATTAGGCGAGTAGACCCCCGGGGCGAAAGAAGATTCGAAACATCTCCAAGATGACGGAGTTTGTGACGGATCCTTCCAGGGAAAGTCCAAAGCACTGTCGAGATGAAGGCAGATGCGATGAACCTCTCGACAATCCCTAAAAGATATTTAATTTCAGCTATCGCCCAAAGATCTCCAAACCCATCATCCAAAAAGGATCGAAACATCTCCAAGTTGAAGGAGTTTGTGACGTATCCTTCCCAAAAGAGAGAAAGAGAGGAAAAAGAAAGAGAGAAAAAGTCAGAACATCTCCAAAATGAAGGAGAATGTAGCAAAAACCCAGAGAGCCAAAAGAGTGCAGAAAGATTGTCAAGAGAGAAGCTCCCAGGATATCAAACTGCCAAATTTATCAAGAATCCTCTTTAACTTTGTGAAATTCTATTATCAATATTCTTTCATCAATTGCTTTCATAATATCAAATTCTCTTTCCTGCTCATATCAAGGAAATTGATAACTTCCTTGAAGAAGGTCAATTGCAAGCAATTTGGATTTCAAGTCTCGATTCTACAAAGTGAACCTTGTTTGGAGGTAATGCTTTAGGTAGAAAAGAAGGAATATCTTTGCAACAATGTGCAACATTTTTAAATATTTTGAATCAACAGCAAAATTTCCAACATTTTGACAATATTTTCTAGCTATCCTGACATGAAGTGAGAGCTTGATGTCCGTCTTCGATGCATCCTGACACCAATTTTAAATCCCTCCTAAGGACTTGATTCCTTCCCTTCTTTGAGAGCATGAACTCTCAAATTTGCACACTTCCCGGTGTCCCCACTGTCCCACCATAGACAGTCCCATTTCGGTTCGAGGTCGAACCACCAATCATTTCCCGCAAAAGGCAATTTCAAAAGCTAATTTTAGTCTCAGCAATGAGACGCCCAAAACCAATCCCTTTTCAAGCTTTAGGGACCCCATTTTCCTTCCTTTTGCAAAAACCCTATTAGATTTATTGTGCAAAATCCAAAGGTTCCATCATGGTCTCTTCCTTCGAGGATTCCATTCCATTTTCCGCCCAATCAGGTTAAGGGTACAAACCTGAGCCTCATTCAAAGAGGCATTTCATTTTCCGCCCGATCAGGATAAGGGTACAAACCTGAGCCTCACTCAAAGAGGTATTTCATTTTCCGCCCGATCAGGATAAGGGTACAAACCTGAGCCTCATCCAAAGAGGTATTTCATTTTCCGCCCGATCAGGATAAGGGTACAAACCTGAGCCTCATTCAAAGAGGTATTTCATTTTCCGCCCGATCAGGATAAGGGTACAAACCTGAGCCTCATCCAAAGAGGTATTTCATTTTCCGCCCGATCAGGATAAGGGTACAAACCTGAGCCTCGATCAAAGAGGTATTTCATTTTCCACCCGATCAGGATAAGGGTACAAACCTGAGCCTCTGTCGATGAGGTATTTCATTTTCCGCCCGATCAGGATAAGGGTACAAACCTGAGCCTCAATCAAAGAGGTATTCCATTTTCCGCCCGATCAGGATAAGGGTACAAACCTGAGCCTCAATCAAAGAGGTATTTCATCTTCCGCCTGATCAGGTTAAGGGTACAAACCTGAGTCTCATTTCGATGAGATATTCCATTCCCCAATAAGGTCAAGGGTCAAAACCTGAGCTTCGTTCCATGCGAGGTATTTCTGTCCCATCAGGTTAAGGGTCAAACCTGAGCTTCGTTCCATGCGAGGTATTTTTGTCCCATCCAGGTCAAGGGCATAAACCTGAACTTTGCTCTCACAGAGCAAATCTTTCCTCTTCATTCTTCGCTTCATATCTACCATCTTCCTCGGGCTAATTTCTTCACACCCAGTCAGATCCTTCTAACTGGGGCATTTTTTTCGTATAGCCCAAATTTGGTGTGTTTTCTTTGCCACTAAGCTCGGCCATGAGCCAGATTAGTAGCAAAGAGGGGCATCTGTAAACACCCCAAATTTTCACTCACCTCCCCAACATTTCCACCAAGCATCAACATCCAGCCTCTGAAATCGCTGGAGGGCAAAATGGTCATTTTCTGAGACGGACCTTGCAAAAGTCCAAATTTCATCTGCAACTCTCAAAATTTCTCTAATTTTAACTCAGATGTTCAAAATTTTATTCCTGACAGGAGACAGACATCTCCAAGTCTTGATTCAAGATTGCATTTCATAAGACATGACATTGCATATCATTGCATGAGCGTTTCAAATCACTGCACTGCACAGCATGTCATTTCGAGGTCCAGAACTCTTGATTTCAAAATTTTAAATCTAGATTAGAATTTTAACTATTTTCAAAATTGATTTCAAAACCCTGGGTCTTCAAAATTATCAATTTTTCCCATTTTACCCCCAGGACTCTGAATTTCAAAATATTTCCTCAGGAAAACCATCTGGATAGTTTTCAATATGGATTTGAGTCACTTCACCTCAGATTTTGCCCTTTTTGACAATTTCAAATATCTTTCTTTTACAAAATTGCCCTACAAGGGCCAACTCTTTCCAAAATTCCTGTTTTGCCCATTAGTCTAAATTTTTATGAAAATTCCAAAAAGAAGTTGTTGTTTTATCCTTATTTCAATAAAGAAGCAATGTGGGACCCACACTGAGGTGGTGTCACACAAGCTTTTCTTTTGAAAATTTGAATTTTGAAAAACCCAAAAATATAGGAGCCTTGTCCCCTGGATTGGTGCCACTTGTCCTTTCTCTCTCCTCCCATTTACATGCCATGTGTCAGCATAGGGTTCACCTAGAGTTGGTGCCACATGTCACCTTCCCTCTTCTGCCACGTGTCAGTGTGGGGCTACCTTCAGAAGCCGCCACATGTCATCCCATTTATCTGCCATGTGTCACCCTATCCATCCTGCGCCATGTGTCATTTCAAAGACTACTAGGAGATGCCAAGTGTCATAGGTTGTCCTGTATAGAAAAAGTGGAGTTTGTCTCCTCTGAGGTGGCGCCACTTGAAGTGTGTCTCCTGCAGGGGACACGTGTCAACCCCTCCTTCCTTCTAGAAAAGTAGCCTGACACATGTCCTCTCCCTATTTTTTTCAGAAAAGTAGGAAACATGTGTCACTCCTAAATTTCTACAAAAAAGGTAGGCTTGTCTCCTCTGAGGTGGCGCCATCTGGAGTGTCTCCTGCAGAGGACACATGGCAAGCTCTCATTTCCTCAGAAAAAGCAAGTGCCATGTGTCATTTCCTGCTTTCTTCAGAAAAACTAGAATTCAAAAGTTCAAAACTCCTCATAGGTGGCGAAAATCCTGAACTTCTACCTTTTTCATCTTATCTGAGATGGCGCCACATGGCTTTGCCCACCTTCTCTCCCCTCTGCCACGTGTCATTCTCTGCTTCTTTCAGAAAAAGTAGAGGACACATGTCTTCTCCCTACCTCTTTCAGAAAAGTAGGAGACACATGTCACTCATGGCCTTCTTCAGAAAAAGCAAACCATTTAAAATTCAAACAAGGCATTAGGTGGCGAAAATCCGGAGCTCTGATTTTTCCAGATGGCCTATGAGGGCGCCACATGTCCCTTCCCTCCTTCTCATCCCTCTGCCACGTGTCATCTTCTACTTCTTTCAGGAAAAGAAGGTGACACATGTCTCCTTCTCATTCCTTCAGAAAAAGTAGAGGACACATGTCCTCTCCCTACTTTTTTCAGAAAAGTAGGAGACACATGTCACTGCCCTCTTTTTCCTCCCTCTTGCCACATGGCATTATAGGAGCCACCCTGAGGTGGCGCCACATGTCCATCCTCCATTCCTCCAGGGCCAACCTCCATTTGAATTTCAAACTTCCCCCTGAGGTGGCGCCATTTGAGAAAGCCTCTCCAGACATCTGACACTTGTCCGCCACATGTCCAGATCCCCTTTCTCCAGAAAAGGTAGAATTCAAATTCCTCTGAGGTGGCGCTTTCTGAGCCCACTGCTCTGACCTTTTGACATGTGTCAAACACCTTTTGAGGTGGCACCATTCCAGGACTCCACTTGGCTCCATTTTTATTTTTTACTTTATTTTTAATAAAGGTAGCCCACCATGAGGTGGCACCACCTGAGGACTCCCTACAAAAAGTGAATTTGAATTTCAAACTCCAAGAGAGCACCCTCTGAGGTGGCGCCTTCTGGGAGCTCCCTGCAGAGAGAATCAAGCAAACTTTTGAAAAATTCCAAATTCCCCCTGCTGAGGTGTCTCACCCACAAAATTTCCATTTTTTTATTTTTCTCAAAAAATCAAAATAGCCTTTTGAGGTGGCACCATCTGAGGGCTCCCTGCAGAAGACAAATTCGAATTTCAAACCCCTCAGATGACACCCCCTGAGATGGCGCCACATGGAGGGCTCAGATCCAGCCTGTTTGAAATTCAAATTTTTTTCAGAAAATCTATAAAAACAAGGCTCCATGTCCAGCATAGGAGATCATTTTTTTTAGCTCTTGTGAACTTGCAAAATCCAACCTAGCCTTCCTAAAATCCGATTTTGAACTTTGGAAATCGTGCCCCCTTTGGCGCATTGAAGAAGGTCGAGTAAAGCTCGTGTTGTGGTCAATCCGATTCCAACAGAGCTCGATTTTGGTGGACCATCCGAAGCCCGGAGCAAAGAACGAAGGAAGCTTGTGATAGCTGCCCCTTTCAAGAGCTCCTACGCTGCGTAACGAAGCAAGGTGCACTTCTTTTCCCATTGATTGGATTCCATAATTCGAATCGGGGGTCGTTTGAAGAAAGAGCTCATCCGAGGGATGGATTGAGCTATTCTCATAAAACGACATACATAAAAATGTTTCATTATGCTTCCTTGATGATTTTTAACATTCATATAGTTAGCTAGGTTTAATTTGCATTTTATTTCATTCATTTAGTACATTTCATGAGTTAATTAGGATTAATTTAGCCATTATTTCAATTCTGCTTATTTTCAGTAGGTCTCTGTTTTTGTCAGTCAGTCCACACGTCATTTCATGCATTTGTTTTTTATTAAAAATCTCACAAAAATCACGGAATGCGCCCTTAGGTGTCCCCAAAATTTTGCCAAAAATTCGGAGGTATTTGAATTTGTTTACTGCGGTAAACATTCAAAATGGCAAGTCGGATTTTGTTACCCGGGATACGTTTTGAAAATCATTTTCCGACTTGTAAAATCGAGATGTCCCTCATGGTAGATCCGATTTTCAATCCGAAAGCTGTTCTGAACTCGGGAGCATGTCTAGTTTTTAATATGATTTTTTTAGATTTTTATGATTTTTTTTAATGTCTGAAAAAAATCCGAGATGTCGGTACACGTGTCAGAGCCTAATTTGGGCCTCTGAGATCTTGGATCGACTTAGGGCTATGGTTTCTCTTTGTGTGTTGCTCCAAATCCGAAACTGTAAAAAGTGAAAGTTATGTCCGTGGTGTCCTCTGTTTGAATCGGAAATCCTGTAATTTTTAGAACAGTGTTGACCCCTGCGTCGGATTGTTCTTGTCAGCCCTCTGTTTTGCTACATTTGTCTGTTCTGTTAGTTTAGGCAAGAATAGTTATATTTTTATTGGTGTTTATGTTGATCAAATGCCAAAGTCATAAACATGAAAGTTGTTCATGTGGGCGTAGTGCATAGCTCTGATTAATTTCATAAATTTCCATGGCCGTTTTGTATTTTATTAGCATTTTACATCAGATTAGGGTGATTTTTACCTCTGTCAGAACTAAATCTCTGTTATTGAACTCACCATGGCTCAAATCCCAAGGCTGTAAAAACCAAAAATGTTCCATTTCTGGTCTTTTAGCAGTCTGCAAAATATCAAAAGTTTCCATGGTGTAAATCTTGCATTATCATATTAGGCATTGCATTTGGTTCGGATCCATAGGCAAAATCCATCATTTTAGGACTTTCCTTGAATTTTAGCATTTAAATCATATCATTTCGTGATTTTTAGCATTCTAGGTTGTTTATCAGAGTGTTTAGATGCTTAATACCGAATTTGGTGCAATTTGGAATCCATTTGAGGTTCGGATCATCCATAATACCAAAACAGGGTCCCGCAGGACCCCGATCCAAGCGAAAAACAAGCGAAATTCGTTATTTTTGATAAATTGCAAAATACCAAATTCTGATTTTACTGTCTTAATGTGTCTAGCAGCATGTCATCATATCTCTTACTGCATTTCATCATCATTTGATTCAATTTGAATTTCAAAATCTCAATTTTACCAAGTTTTCCTTCAAAAAACCCTGATTTTAAAGATGTAACTTTAATTTTAGGGGTATTTTGGTCATTTTAACCTCAATTCCGAATTTCAAATTGTTTTTCACTGAATTTCTAGCATTTTCATCATTTCAAAATATCAAGGAAGCACGAGAATAGGGTTTATATCCAATTAAATCCAATAATTTCATAATATTATTGGAAAATCTTGGAAAAACCCACATATTTGAGCTAACCCAATTTCAAGTTTGGCAGGAACAATCAAAAGAAGGAGCTGAAGTCTGCAAATTTCTTTTATTTCCTTTATTTAGTGAAGTAATAATTTTGGAATAAGAGAGTTAATTTCCTGCTTAGACTAGGATGCATGTCATATAGTTTGAATTTATGCAATATCCTGATTATATGATTCATGCATTTTATTTCAAAAGCACTATGGATGTTCACGAATGGCACGTGCACCAACTCTTAGGGAGTTGATGGACTCGGTGGGATCCATATTTACGGCCCTAGTCGGAATATGGACGAGACCCAGATCCGTCATCTTTCTACTAGTCACATTGAGCCTACACTCTTAGGCTATCTTAAAATGCACATCATATTTCCAAAGTTTTCAAAATCATGTGCATCAAATCAACTAAATTCTGAGCATATTCATGGCCACAGTCAGGATATGTGAAGGATTTATCTTGACTTAATGCACATTTTTCCAACAAATCTCTTAGAAAATCTTTTCAAAGTGCATTCATTCACTCATATCATTTGCATCATGAAATCATTGATTTTCTCAAGATTTTCTCAAGAAAACTTCATTCTCAAGAAATCGATTTCTCAAGAAATTCTAAGGATTTTTCAAAATTGGTTTTTCCAAGACAAGTTTTTCCACAGTTTTCCCAGGAAAATGATATTTTCTTAAGATATTCAAAAGAGTTTTCCAATCTTTCTTCAAGATCCAAAATCGATTTCCAAGTATTTAAAAAGGTAAAATTCCCAGGATTTCGATTCCACAAGTTTTGAATTTCCTTCTCCAATGAGCTTTCCTATAAATCTTCCATCATTTTCCTAAGAAAACTCTTAAAGTCCAAGTTTTCCTAAGAAGTGCTTCCCTTTTCAAAAAGTCCATCTTTTCTCAAGAATCACTTCCATTTTCCCAAGATTTTCAACTATTTCTGATTTTTCCACATCTTTATAAGTTTTCTCATTTTTTCAAAAACCCCTTTTTTATCTGAGTTTCCTGAGAAATTGACCTTTTTCCTGAGAGATTCTTTCCAACTCCAAATGTTTTTCTAAGCATACATCATGTTTTCCAACTGGCATTTTCCAAAATCTCATAGCACATGCCTGAATTCTCTATGCATTTAGGATAGAACATAACTTTGATAATTTCGTTAAGTCAAGCATAGTTTTGGTCCTTGGTTCGATTACCCCTGTTAAAGGCGGCAGGAACGGTCGAACCTCGTACCGACAGGTCGAGCCCCATCCCATGGATTTTCCCGCAATTTTCAAAACGGAGGCGAGTATTTCAAAACAATTTCCAAAATCCGGTCAAAGTTTGAATCGCGAAAGCGTTTCTCTCTTTTTCTCTTCCGCAAGGAAGGGAAGACGGGGAAAAATTTTGCGACGATGACAGGTTCGACCGTTCCTGGCGCCTTTACCAGGGGTAATCGAACCAAGGATCGAATCTATACCTTTTGCTTTGCCTAAATATAATCTAAGAATTTATTCTAACTCTAAATGCACAAAGAATCATGCTTGTGCAATGCAAGAATGTATGCTCCTTTTAAAAGATGTTTTGAAAATTTCTAAGTATTCTGAGAAGAACTTGGTAAAGGAATGAAGAAATGATTGAACTTAACTTAGAGCTTGAGATAGATCAGAGAAGTTCTAAGTTTTTGAAGTAAATAAGGATTTGGAAGAATAAATGAGAAAGAATGACTTGAAGCTTTGAAATGAAAGGAAATGAAGTTTCAAAGTCAAAATCGACTTTAAATTTTGGATTTGAATTTAGAAAAAAGGAAATGAAGACTTGAGATGGAATTGAATTTGAATTTTTAAGTTTGGAATGGATCTGAGATAATCAAATGGTATTTAAGAATAGAAATGGATTTAGGGAGTTCAGATGAGATCTGAAAATGGAATTGGATTTGAAATCTAGAATTGGGAATGGAATTGGATCTAAAGATGGATTTAAGATCTGAGATCTGAGATTCGAGATAAAATTGGGTTCTGGATCCTAAGATGGATTTGGATCAGAAGTCTAAGATCCAACATGTGATTGAATTCTGGATCCTAAAATGGAACTGGATCTGAAGTCTAAGATCCAAAGTGAAATTGGAGCCTGGATCCTAAAGGGGAATTGGATCTGAAAAGTGGAATTTGGACTCTGGATCCTAAAGAGGAATTGGACCTAAAGTCTGAGATCCAATATGAGTGTTGAATCCTGGATCTTAAAAAAAAATGGATTTGGAGTTAAATTCAGAAGATGAATCAAGGATGTCCAAGTTTTGATTTGAACTTGAAAAATGAAATTTAATCTTGAATATACAAATGAATTTCAAAGTTTAAATTGGACTTGAGTTTGGAGTTTGAGATCAGAAGATGAGTCAAAATTTTCAATTGAACTTAGAAGATGAAATTTAGAAATTGAATCTTGAATATACAAATGAATTTCAAAGTCAATTTAGATTTTGAATTTTGAAGTTTGAATTTGGATTTTTTAGAAGATGAAAGAGATCTCAAAGTTAAATTGAACTTTAAAAATTGAATGGAGTTTTGAATATAAAATGAATTTGAATTTTCAAAGTCAAATTGGACTCTGAAAATGAGATAGAATTTGATGAAGTAGAAATTGAAGAGAGATATTCAAGATCACCTCGATTTTTTTTTTGAAAAAAGAATTTTGAAAATATGATGCAATCCTATCCTATATGATGAATGAATTTGAAGAATTTTTGAAATTGGATTTCGAAAAGCTATTCTATTCTTTAAATGAATTAAAACAAGATTGAAGATATAATACATCCTTGACTATGGTCATTGAACGTATTATATAATAATCTATATTTAAATTCAAGTGAAGAATGAAATACATTTGGTGTTTTTATAGAATTTAAAATGAAATTAACTCTCAATATACCCTGACTATGGCCATTGGTATATATTTTGAGTTAATTTTAAGTTAAATTTTGATAAAAGGAGAAAATATTTAAGGAAAATATGATGAATTTTAAAACGGATCCAGTGTGGATCCAGTGTTATTTTGTAAAAGATAAAAATCCTAAGTTTTGTTTACATCCTGACTATGGCCATTGATGTAAATCATCAACTTAGGATTTATTACCTCTTATGAAATGGTGCACGTGCCATTCGTGTTCCCATTTGTGAGATTTTGAAAAATAAAGATAAAAACATGAAAACAAGCAATTTATGATATTTACAATGCTCATTCGTTCTATCTAAAGCATGAAATGTAAATTCTTATTTAAGATCTAACTTATCACAATACATCAAGTTGAATTCACTACTCCCAGTAATAAATTTTTCACATATTCCTGCAAAACAATTGGGTTAGCACAAGACAACATACAACTATGAAAGGATATATCATATGAGAAAGTGTTCATGCACAAAAAAATGTAATATATTACGCTGATGAGAGATCATATATCTGAATGCATAAGGAATGCTTCATACTAAGAAGAAAATGGATGCTGAAATGCCTGCTGAATACCCTAATTTAGTGAGAAAATAGATATTATAACATGGGCAGATCTATACATGAATATATATGTGCATACTGAAACTAAAGAAAATCTAACTAAGAAGACATAGACAATGATATCATGTGAAATATTGGTTCAAGACTATGCCTTTTGCAGCAAACCGAATACCAATTTTGAATTTAGCATACCAACTGCTTCCTGTTTTATCAAAGACTAACATACAAACCGATGAGTCCCAATTTACAGCAAAACTTTTATTAGCCTTATAGCTAAATGTGGATGAAGTGTATGCAGAGAATGTGTGTACCTGCTATAGGAGCTGCAAGTATTATCACAGCATTAACAGAGCAAGCTGCGAATGGTATTAACAGGTGGATCCTAAGCTAATAAGTCAGAATATTTTATAGTAACTCACTCTCGCTCTCTCAACCAGATGCCCTTATCGCAACAAGTTGAACTGAAGTGACTGCCACTTTATGATTGTCCTGCTTGCACAAACAGAGATGCTACTGCATCGTAATATGCTGGAATGGCTGAGGTATACTGTGGATCATGAGCAAAGTCAGTTTGCAGATTTACAAATTTTTTACCAAAACACATATCAACACCAAGTTATACTAATTCGACCTTCATTACTTCTTCATCTTGATAATCTAGCCTTTTCAGCAGTTTGGAGCCATAGTGAGGAATATTAAAAGCATATTGATTAATTCCAAACACAGCGTCAACTTCATCAAAATCCATTATGATAAAACCTATACCTCTTTTCGAGGATTTTGTCCATAGGGAGTCTGAGCAATTGGCTGTAAGAACCACAAGATCTCTTGACATGTTTACATCCTTGAATTGATGTTTCAGAAGTGTTACTGGACACATGGAAATTGCAACTCCGACTGTGGGTTGTGCTGAGATGGGGTTACACATGCCATGTATATCTAATGAAGCTACAACAATTTGTGGAAATGTTTTGAATGTACAGTGAGCAAATATATGCAGGTGAAAATGGTGAGAATATAGCCGGGGTGCTGGGGGCTGAATGACTAAGACAGTAGGGGAGATGTACAGCAACAGTGGGTGAGATACAGATTATTGTATGCCGAGATGTGACACAGCATTAAGGGACAAAGGGGGGGGGGGGGCGGCTGCTGTAGTATGTGCTGGAGCCGGCAGGGGAACCATGCTAAAGGGCGGATGATGATAGGGACTGAGGTGACCGAATGAGCCCACTGGAACCTATGAATGCCTTAAGCTAGTTGGATTACCTCACAGTAGGTTTACTTGGGCAAATAATAGGCTTTGAGATCACGTTGGGATGTTGTATAATGGACA